>NC_063184.1:35645115-36245115 GCF_023159225.1 Perognathus longimembris pacificus
GTGAACATAGTCACCTAATAGTTGAAATGTCCCTACTTTTTAGGGCAGTTTATGAGAATTAATCATAGCTTTAGATAAAGATTTTGGCATGTTAAAGGATGACATGTAAAGATATATAAGTAGTCTTCTTAAAACATTAATTGCAAAACAGAGTTTCCACATTAAACTTGGAAACAAAGATAAAACAAAGAAAATGACAACTAGGACTCATTCATATCATTTATCTGAGGCTCTCTGGCCAGTCTATTAAGGAACAATGGCTTTTAAATATTCATAGCCATGGGAATTTAGGTGGCATTTAAAGTGAAAAATAATAATATATAGAAAAATTTCACTTATTAAGTAAACAGAGTTCAAGGTTAATATTTTTAATTAGTCTAGGAATGTCCACTTATGATTTAATTTTTATTCTTGTCATTGGCTGTAAAAATAACAGAGCATATGCCCCAAAACCAAATGAATAAAGCAATAAATGTTAGCATCTGCAATTTTGAAACATAAAATTAAAGCTTACCCTAGGCATTTAAAAAGCCCCTAAAACTAGTTACATGGGTTATACTTGCACCTCCCTTTATTTCTGAACAGATAATGAAGAATAAATCATGGAGGAAACAGTTATAATCACTTTTCATTTTGGAAAAAAATACCTTCCTGCTTATTACAAACACTATATTAATAAACTCAAAATAACATCAAAATAATATCCTTAAACATTTGGAATATTTACTCTGCACGTATTCTAAGTATGTATGTGATAAAAGCAGGTAATTCAGATTAATTCAAGTTAGCATTCTCTTTTTTTTTTTTGCTCAAGGTTAACACTCTGACACTTGAACCACGGCGCCACCTCTGGCCTTTTCTATATATGTGGCACTGAGGAATCGAACCCAGGGCTTCATGTATAGGAGGCAAGCACTCTTGCCACTAGCCCATATTCCCAGTCCTAGCATTCTCTTTATGTAGCTGGAAGTATGCTTTTCTCTAATAATGATTTGTACCTAAAAAATAACAGGTGAAAATTATGCAGCAATGTTACTTACGGACAAAGTTCAACTTCTAAATACTGCTCAGTTACATCATTCAAGAAAAATGCTTCCACAACTTTTGAAAAAAGATAAAATAAGAAATTTAATTTACTCTCAATAATTAACAATTTATTAAGGAATAAAGGATATTCCTTTAGAATATAAAATTAACCAATTTTTAAAATCATCGTACTGTGCCTAGTAAAAAATAGGGCAAAACAAGGAACTAAACTTTAAAGAAATACTTGGAAATTAGTCATCATCAATTTTCCCCATATTAGATTGCCATAAAGAAAAAGATTTACAAAGCGTAGTGCTAGTGAGGTCAGAAGATTAACACACAGAGTCTAAGCCAGTTATTTTCTTCTAGTAATTTATCCTAAGGAAATTAGTCAGACAGCTAGGAAAAGAAATTCAGTATAGTTCAACTCATCAAAGTATTGCTAAAAACTTAGAAATTACTATCTCTTCTCACATATGATTATCTCTGATATTATAAACAAAAATATTATCAGGGTAGATAATAATTAAATTATGGAATTTATGTATTTCATAGTGAAATACAATACACCATGAAAATCAAAGATAATGCTAAATATTTATTGGCATGGGAAGATGCCCATTTTTATAAGTGGGACACAGAGAAGACTACAAATGTGCACGAAACTGAAAAGTGTATGTATGTGTGCTTGTATGAAAAATGGGCACAAACTGTTAAGACCGAGCCAGCTGCCAGTGGCTCAAGCCTGTAATCCTAGCTACTTGAGAGACTGAGAATGGGAGGATTGCAGTTTCAGTCCAGTCTGGGCAGGATAATCCATCAGACTCCAGGGAAGCAGCATATAGTAGCACACACTGGTTATCCCAGAAGTGATGGGGAACATAAAATAGGTGAATTACAGCCTGGGTACATGCTAGGGCAAGAAGTAAGACCCTATCTTAAAAATAATAAGGCTGGGCACTGGTGGCTCATCCCTGTCATCTTAGCTACTCAAGTGTCTATTACCTGAGGATCTAGTTCTAATTCAGGCCTGACAGAAAAGTCCTCAAGACTCTATACTCCAAATAAATACCACTACCACCACCACCACCACCAGCAACAACGAAAGTCAAGTGGAAAGCATGGATCAAGTGATAGAATGCCAGCTGTGAGCAAAAAAGCTAAGTAAGAGTATTACAGAAAGATGAATCTGATAGCTTGATTATAGTTCAGTACAAAGGGATCTTAGAAAAAATCTGAAGCCAGGTAATTCTGTGGATGTCTTCTAGTCTTGTTCTGATATGTAGGATTTCTTCCTGGTATAAAGTAAAAGCTAAATTTCATGCTGAGGTTAATAGTATTTCTACAACAAGTAAAACAGTCTAAACCATCTACAAACAAGGTTTATAATGTGAAAGTGGTAATTTGAGGATATTTAATGACAAAGAGGGTGCATGTGCTGATTTCCCCTTATACCAGGTTATATCTAGATGTAAAGAAGAAAGGGAATATGGAAGCAATTTACACATCTGGATCTGTCATCATGATTTTCACTCCTCCAGTTACACACAGAAGCCATATATGTAATGGGGATAAAGTCATGGTAAGAGGTTGGTAGAAATCTCAGAAACTGCATATACCAGTTTCCCCGAAGCACTCACTTCCTAACAGTCAGACAAAAACATTAACTGCATACAGGAGGTAATCATAGAGAGATTTACATCTGTCGTAACACAGAGAACTTCTGCTTACCTTCATAGTTCCAGAGCTCACTGAAAGGTTTTCCTGGCTCTCCAAGGGGGGCAGGAGGGTCACTGAAAAGTGGAGCACTGATTTCCATCATCACACCTCCCTCACGCGGACACAGCCTAACCGACACGGGCTCGTGCGGTACTGGAAAACCATCCCAAGTGTGTTTAATTTCAAAATCCATCTGATGACCTCCTGAAGGAAGACGCAAATGAAAGCCAACTCTTTTAAGAATACACAAAGTTCCTTTAGTTAAAAAATAAATGAAATTTCAAATGTCAAATAGCAGACAGGAAAGGAACAGAATGACAAAAGCATCCTAGCAAACACTCATATGTGTGGTGGCCAATCATGGACTCAAATTCTAACGATGGAAGACTTCATGTAGATCAAGCATTTGAATCCTTCTAGGAAGCACCAAAGTCACTTCAAAATGTTATGATTAAATCTACTGCAGAAACATCAATGCATTTACCTCAAACTATAAGCCCATGAGTGTATATTTCACACTTTGTCTTTTTAGTGACCAGTATGAAGGTATCTGAGTTACTGGATCCTTTCAGAATCAAAATATTAATAGCAAAATCTTAGTGAAACTAAAACATTTGAATATATAAATATATAAAGCATCAGCTTCCCTCCCCATACCAAAAAGGAGCCTTCTCACAGATCAATGACAGTCTGGAGAAAACTGTGAACCTCACATTTCAAAACTGATTTTTAATGTCTTGCAGGCGCCTAGAAATCAGTAAGGAAAAGATTAACACCCTCAACAGAAAAGTGGGTAAAGAACCACCAGTTTCCAAGAAAGAGAAATGCATACTAAAACAACATTTTCACTTATTTGGTAAGTAACGGGAAGTCTAGTAACACACTGTGTAAATGAGGACATAGGAAAGGCACAGACTGCTGCTGGGGAATATTGGTACATCCTCTGAGAAGTTTAGCATACCAATATGTATTAAAATAAAAATGCAAATGCCCACTGACTCAATAATTCCAGTTTTAGTGGTTACATATGGACATAATCAAAAGGACTCAGCAGAAGAGTATTTATGGTTGCATTATTTAGAATAGCAAAATATACAAATTAACTTAAATACCCTTCAGAAGATGACTCTAAGAAAAATTTGCTATATTATATAGTGAAATACTACATAGTGATAAAAACGAGTAAAGGAAATGAGTAAAGCAAGGACATGTAAATTAGACTGTGACATGAAAAACATAAGGTGCAGAAAACATCACTGAATAAAGAGCAAGCTAACTTGTACACGTACTTCTGATGAACACACATATATGTGCAAGGAAATATGTGTAACAAGCCACCTACAAGATACCCATGGTGCACAGTGCTTACTTTTCTAGAGGAGGTAGCTGTCAGGCATGGAGGAAGAAAGCCTTATTTTATCACTTTTTCTTTAACTATTTGATTTTTAAGCCATGATAGGTATGCATTACTATTTAAGAATAAATGAACCAAAGGATAAATCTCCTAAAAGTAATTAATAGTATGATAAAATAATAGTAAATAATATAATGATTGAACATTTCCAAAATCTCAGAATAAATATTATCAAGGGATCATCTTACTCAACAGTTCTGATACTATTTGGTCTTTCTTAAAATAATGTTACTGAAAGCTGGGTGCCTGTGGCTCATGCCTGTAATCCAAGCTACTCAGAAGGCTGAGATCTGAGGATTGCGGTACCAAGCCAGCCCAGGTAGGAAAGTCCATGAGGCTCATATCTCCAATTAGTCACAGAAAATTCTAGCCAGAAGTGGTGCTGTGGCTCAAATGGTAGAGTGCTAGCCTTGAGCTGAAGAGCTCAGGGACAGCGCCCAGGCCCAGAGTTCAAGCCCCATGACCGACAAAAAAATAAAAAATTTAAATTAAAAAAAAGTACAAAGGCTGGGGATATGGCATAGTGGCAAGAGAGCTTACCTGGTATACATGAAGCCCTGGGTTCGATTCCCCAGCACCACATATACAGAAAATGGCCAGAAGTGGCGCTGTGGCTCAAGTGGCAGAGTGCTAGCCTTGAGCAAAAAGAAGCCAGGGACGGTGCTCAGGCCCTGAGTCCAAGCCCCAGGACTGGCAAAAAAAAAAAAAAAAGTACAAAATCATGTCATCTACAAAGAGTCATTCATAGACTCAACAATACAATTAATAAATGAGCTAAAAACTTAAAAGGGAGACTTCCCTGAAGAGGAAATGCGAATAGTAAATAAGACACATGAAGAGATGGATGTTCAATATCTCTAGCCATAAACGAAATGCAAAAGGAGCACAGAGATAGTGCCTCTGGCCAGAGTTCAAGCCCCGGGAAAAGCTACAAGGAAACATTTGTTTCTTTTCAGTTTGCATTCTTCCTTGCCCCACTCAGTTACTAGAGAGGTAAAAATGAGGAAATTTAACGAAAGTGGGCTCTGGTGCCAAAAGGAACATGTCAGGGACCCCTGAGAGAAAGGCAAAGAAGAAAAAGAGCTGACAGGAAGGGAAGCCAGACCTGCCTGGAGGATGCTCAGTCCTCCAGCACTTGCTGCAGTGTCACACAACACAATCAGTATTTGCAGTCTTCACATGCTAGGGGCGGGGGGAGGGGGGGAACCTTGAGCTGAGGCAGATACTTGCTTTTCTAGGAAAGTAAAATGTTAAAGGAATACAAACGAACATCTGAAGACATCTAAGCTCGGAAAGAGAGCTAAGACTTGACTCGTAAGCTAGGCAGGATGTAGAAATAAAAAGATTGTGGTTGCCTCAGCAAAATATTGTTGGTAAGACACTAGCTCACAAATAAGCAGGATGTGTTGGTGCTCACCTCTAATTCCAGGAATACAGGAGGAGGAATTAGGAGGATCACTGTCCAAGGCTAGTACCAGGCAAAACCCATGAGAATCTATCAGATGATAAACTAAAGGTAAAAGGGCTGGAAGTATGTCTTAAGTAGTAGAGTGCTTGGAGTCAAGTTCTGAGTTCAAACCCAGAAAACGACAATAACAAAAACAGAAAAGACTACTAGGACACACACACACAAGAAAACATTGGAAAATAGATTTAAAACTTCAAAATATAACACAGCCTTACTCCACAATATGGGGTGAGTCTCTTCCAGCTTGAATTACCCTGCCATTTTTCCATTTAGAGAAAAATATGGGTAATTTGTATATCGTCCATGTCTGGGTAAAGATTGGTTGTATTTGTTTAGTGATGTTTTCGGTCTATTTCATAAACGGCTTAAATCATAACATTGGTTTATTTCCAAATAAATAAAGTTCTTAAGTGAAGCCAAAAAAAAAAAACTAAACCCAAAACCCAGGATCCCCTAAGAAGCACAACCGTGCTGGGGTTGTGGTTCCCGAGGTTCCGAGCTGTGGGTTCCACTCCCAATTCCGCCCAAGGAACTAGAAATTTAAAACAACAACAGAGTCACCACCGCCGGGGGGAGATTCCCGTGAGCAGGCCTGCGTTCCCGCCAACGTCGAGACTGCACGGACTGCACAGCCCTTCTTCAGGTCCGCCCTCCCCAAGTCCGTTCCCAACGCCGGGAGGGCGGCGGGAACGCGGCCTGCACTGTTCACCGTCCCCTTCCGTCCCCTTCCAGAAGGGAAGGGCTCGGCTCGGAGGGCCTGCCGGGCCCCGGGTCGGGGCTCCCGCGGCGGCCGCCCCCTCGGAGGGGACCCCGGGCCCCGGGTCGGGGCTCCCGCGGCGGCCGCCCCCTCGGAGGGGACCCCGGGCCCCGCGTCGGGGCTCCCGCGGCGGCCGCCCCCTCGGGGGGGACCCCGGGCCCCGGGTCGGGGCTCCCGCGGCGGCCGCCCCCTCGGAGGGGACCCCGGGTCGGGGCTCCCGCGGCGGCCGCCCCCTCGGAGGGGACCCCGGGCCCCGGGTCGGGGCTCCCGCGGCGGCCGCCCCCTCGGAGGGGACCCCGGGTCGGGGCTCCCGCGGCGGCCGCCCCCGCGCACCTCAGGGGCCCGGGGCGCACGTGACCCACCTCGGCTCCCGCGGGGACCCAGGGCCGGGCGCGCCGTACCGGACTGGCCGCGCGGGCGTCGCGAGCCCGCCACCCGGACTGGTGCCGACGCGCCCGCCCCCGCGGGACACCCAGCCAATAGCGCGCGAGTTCCGTGCGGCGCGATGACGTCGCGCAGACGCTCCGTGATGACGCAAGCAGCGTCGTCGTCTCCCAGGAGCCGTCCCGGGCACCGGTTTCAAAGTCGCGGGGCGCGCCGAGTGGACGTCCGCCGCCGGCCCGGGCTCCCGCGGCCCTGGCCTCGCTCCCCCGGCCCCTCGGGGGCCGCGCCCGCCGGGCTCCCCGCCGGCCCCGCCGCCGATCCCCGGGCGGCCCCCGGGACGCGGGCCCGCGCCCCCCGCCCCGCGGCGGCCGTCTGCGGTGACCTGGGGCGCCCGGCTCGGGCTCGGCTCGCCGCGGGGGCCGCGCGCGGGACGCGGCCGCCCGGCTCCGGGGGTCCTGCCCGGCAGCTGGTTCCCAGGGACCGAAGCCATGGCCGCCCCGAGCTCCCGCTGCGGCCCCGCGGCCGCGGAAGCCGCCTCTCCGCGGGACCCAAGTAAGCCCGCGCGCGCTCCGTTCCCGGCGGCCGCGGCGCGCCCTGCTGGTCCCGGGCCGTCGTGGTTCCCTGCGGGGTCTCGGGCGAGGACGCGGTGCTCCCCGCGGAGCCCTGCCGACGCGTGCCGGCGCGGCGCCCTGGGTTCTCCCCGGAACCGCGCGGCCCCGGCCGGGACGCGGCTTGCCGAGCCGCCGGGCGCCGAGCCCCGCACCGGCTTAGCTCCTGCCCAGACGGGGAGAGGAACGCATCCGTGACCCAGAGCCGCGGCCTCCGCTGACTCCTTTTGCATCGATTTGCTCATGAGGAATTAGTAAATACGCGCCAAAATAGGTCGAAGGGTGGTGTCCGGCACCATGTGCCACAAACGCTGAGTGTCGCGGGATTGCTAGTTTCCAAGCCAGGGTCCAGCGAGGCGCCATTTGGTTTGAAACGTTAAGGTGTCAGTATTCCTTATCCCACGTGGCGGTGCAGGCACTGGGAAAATGCTTGGAAGACTCGAAACCAGGTTGGCCTGGGTGGAATGTACAGGTGACGGGAAGTAGTGCTGAAAAGAGAGGGTGGTAAAGGTAAAGGCTGTCATCTGTTCTCGGAGAAGTCTGGACCGTTACACGAGAACTCAAAGGGAGTCAGCGGTCGGTCGGGTGACAGGATCTCATTGTGACTTGGAAAGCCAGGTCTGGCTGTCCGAGGAACAGTGCAGTTAGGTGACCACTGTCATGACCCGATAAGAAGGATGGATGCAGAGATAGTCAAAGAAAACTCGGGTCTTTTATTTGAGCAACAGGGAAAGTAACATTGGAAGCGACAGTTGCTCTTCTTGTCAGGTAGTGTGCCCTTGTGCAAGTTTCTTAGCTTCTCCGCTTCAGTCATCTCTTAGGAGTCATCTCTCAGTCAACTCTAGGAGCACAGTAGCCATCGTGGACTTGAGAGACGTAAATAAGCTGATGCAAATAAAGCCTTCCCCATCTGGTACACATAGCTTAACTAGGGTCGGAGAGTATTGCAGATTTAGAAAGAAGGAGGTTTTGTAGAATGAGCCAGCCAGAGCTCTTAGATAAAATTGAGGTCCAAATGATAGAAAACAAAATAGGACAGATGGAGAATGGTAACTTAATTTCTTGAAAAATGAGTGGCAGTTCACTAAAAGACCAAAGAGGGAATCTTACAAAACATTAGAGTAATGGTGTCTATTCAGGAAGTTGGAGCATGGAAGAGGAGGGTTTGCAGTCTTAAGACTGTGAACCACCTGAACAGTAGCGCAGATGTAGAGCTATCGTCTTCTCACTGACTTGTTGATCTCGATCACCTCTCTTCCTTCACTCCGTTTGTCTCAGCATTTTTTCCCCACTGGCAACTCCACATGATTTTACCTCTGATAATTGCTCTTTCCCCTTTACATGTAGTATTAACTACTAAAAGCTTCACAAGATACCATTTTCCCCATAGTTCTTAGGAACTTAGGGATTTGTAGATAGATCAACCTAAGGAAGAAATCATTCGTTCCTGTAGCTATGGGTATTGATGTATCTTTTGTCTTTCGTTCTGTAACATTGTCTTTTATATATCAAAACTTTTCATTTTGTTCTTTATGAGTTGTGCTTGTATCACTGCTTTGTGTTATAATTAGGAAATCATTGATTGCTTAAGATTTTCTTGTAGAAGTTTTGTAGTTTTTGGTTTTATATTTTGTCTAGCAAAAAAAAAGAAACATAATTAGTGCTAAACACAAAAAGTCAGATTAGGTTGCTCCACTAATAAAGCCTATTCAAGTTTTCCAAAATCTGAGTAACTCTGAAATATCAAATAATTTTGGTCCCATGTATTTAGTGTAAGGATACTAACCATGTATTTTTGTCCTGCTGTTTTCAGTCAGCTGATTAGGGTCCTTTTGTTCTATCCAGATAAACACCATTTGCTTTGGGGGGAGGCATTCTTTCACCAAATTAAGGGCCAGGAAATACTTAGGAGATCACACTGTGTTTTAAACACATCTGGCAATATCACAGGACCCACAGAGTCAATAAAGCTGTGTCATGCTTATAGAGATTAAAATTTTTCTTTTGGAAATTTCTTTTGAATTAAAATTTATTACTAATCATGCTTGATCAAAACTGTATGTAAACTCATGAAGTGGGCTTGCTGTACTCAAAGAAAGGAAATTGATAAGCCTGCTTCACTTACATATATTGAAATTAAAATTGAAAATAAAGATTAACAAATTGATTCCAGCAGTGAATATATGTGAAAGTAGGTATACCTATATAGTCCTTTTAAATAGTGTGCTCATTGTAAGCAATAGAAAGGTGCATGCCATTATCATAATCATTATAAAATTATTGCACACAGTATATTAAGATTTAGATTTTTAAAAGATATATCCAGTTTATTAATTGAATATTCAATATTATAAATGAGTCACTTCTCCACAAATTGACAGGTAAATTCAGTGCAGTCCATTTTAACAACCTTCCATACCTGTGGAGGGGGGGCTGGGGATATAGCCTAGTGGCAAGAGTGCCTGCCTCGGATACACAAGGCCCTAGGTTCGATTCCCCAGCACCACATATACAGAAAATGGCCAGAAGCGGCACTGTGGCTCAAGTGGCAGAGTGCTAGCCTTGAGCGGGAAGAAGCCAGGGACAGTGCTCAGGCCCTGAGTCCAAGGCCCAGGACTGGCCAAAAAAAAAACACAAAACATACCTGTGGAGGGAACTGTCTCCCTGGTCTTTTCATTCTTGATTTTTAGTTTGTGCTTTATCTGATAATATGCTTTTTGTTTTTATTGCTTTGAAAGTTTAAATTTAGACTTGCTTTACTGACAGCAGGTAGCAAATTTTAAATGTTCAAAATGATCTTGAAAAGATATGTGATTGTATATTTGTTAGTTGATATGTCTTTTTTTTTCATTTTCTTGGTGTGAATAAAAATATGGCCTCATATTTACTGAGAACTCAGCTTTATTCCAGACCTTTTTCATTGTCTCCTGTCACTCTCTTATTTGGTTTCTTTGTCTTGACATTTCTTCGCAATCTAGAGGGTTATTCTGAAGGAATTAAAAACTGGTTTTAAGATTTGTGAATATGGCTATAAATCCCCAATTCTTTTTGGTTCCTAAAAAATATGTGGGTAGTAATTTTTTTTAAACTTGGCTAAGCTAAAGAACAAGCTAGGAGAGACTATTCAAAATGAGGAAAGCAGAAAACCTGATTCGTTCTTAGCTATTTTTTCACATTGGTAGTCATTAGTGGGTTTCAGAATACAAAATAGCCTAATTTTAAATTCTAAAATGGTGAATTGAAATTGATCGTTCTTACTTTCAAAGGCAGTAACAAGAGCCATTTTTTTATTGGGCACACCAGGTAACAATTATTACTTCTTTAATTTTATAAATAATGAACATTACCTACTGAACTTAAATTGTTTTTTTTAATGATGTGTTTCAGATCAAAGATTAAATGAAGTCCTTATGCATCATCAAATGGAAAATTTTTCTAAATTCTCAACTAACCAGGTACATAAATTAGGATTACCAATATGGAGACAATATAAATTATATTTAGGATTATTTTCATATAAAGCTGAATTTTTAGTTTTTCTTACATCTTTGAGTTTTTTGTGTGTGTGTGTGTGTCAGTTGTGGGGCTTGAACTCTACCACTTTTGAGCCACCGCGCCACTTCTGGTTTTCTGGTGGTTAATTAGATATAAAAATCTCACAGACTTTCCTGCCCAGGCTGGCTTTGAACTGCGAATAGCTGGAATTACAGATGTGAGCAACTAGTACCTGACATCTTTGATTGTTGTAATGACAAAGCTTATTCCCTTAAGTTCTTGTTTTGTTTTCCCAGTCCTGGGGCTTGAACTCAGGGCCTGGCTTTGTTTTGCTCAAGGCTACCACTCTGCCACTTGAGCCACAGCGCCCACTTCTGGCCTTTTCTGTGTATGTGGTACTGAGGAATTGAACCCAGGGCTTTAGGAATATGGCGAGCACTCTTGCCGCTAGGCCATATTCCCAGCCCCCCTTCAGTTCTGTCAGTAGAAATTTTTTCCCAGAGCTGGAGTAGATATTATATATGATCTTAAAATGATAAGTTCTAAAATGAAAATTCATTCAGGTTTGAAATATCCTAAATTGTTTCTCAAGATGCATCCAGCTGCAACTCCCATAATTCTTAGGAATGGTGGCATGGCCTGAGGATGTAGAAAGAACAGCAGCTAGTAGTAGAGAGACTATGAAGGTTGTGAACGTATGAAAAACCATAGCCAACCCCAAAGAGAAAAATTTAAAGCAGTCTCTCTAAAATAAGGAATGAGACAAGAGTGGGTCTACCTTTCCAGAACAATAAGGCACGATGAAGGAATAAAAATAGAAATAGGAACAGAAGAACAGATGATATGCTCCTATTTTTATAGCACCTTGAACTCCATCAAAAAAATCTTGGATGTTATTGCTCAAATGTTATAACATTTGAACACAGTGTAGTACATAATAAAATCAATATAAAAAAAACTCTCTTCTTTACCATTAACAATATATACAGAGAAAAAAATCAGGAAAACTACCTAACCAAGGTGGTAAAAAAAAGAAACTCTACAATAAAAAACATAAAATATTGAAAAAGAAGCCAAAGAAGACACTAGAAATGGGAAGACTTCTCATATCCATATCTAACCGAAAATGGCTCTAGACTGCTGAAAGCATTCTAAAATTTATTTCCATCTCCATCAAAACCCAAGTGAACTTCACACTGGTAGAAAAATCAAACCTAAAATTCATATGGAAGCACAAAAGACCCTGAAGAGCCAAAGCAATCCTGAGCAAAAAAGAACAGTGCTAAAGCTAACACAGTATCTGACTTCAAATATACGACAGAACCATAGTAATAAAACAGCATACTATTGGCACAAAAACAGACATGTAGACCAGTGGAATAGAACAGAAGATCCAGAGATGAGCCACACCATTTCCGACATCAGAATTTTGACAAAGGAGCCAACAGCCTACATAGGAGAAAAATAACTTAGTCAACAGTGGTGCTGAGAAAATGAATATCTACAAGTAGAAGACAAACTAGATTATTCTCACACTGTACTAAAACCAGTTTAGAATGGGATCCAAGGCCTTAATGTAATGCCTGAAGTTTTGAAACTAGTACAGGAAAGCAAAGAAAAAACACTGAAAGACAGACATAGGCAAGAACTTCCTGAATAGAACTTCAGTAGCTCTGCAATAAGAGCAAGGATCTACAGATGGGAATTGCATCAAACTAGAGCTTCTGAACAGCAAAGAAAACCATTATTAGCATGAAGGGACAGCTTACAGAGTAGGAGAAAAAATTTGACAGCTATTTATCTGGCACAGATTAATTACCAGAGTGCATAAACAACTAAAAAAACTAAATACCAAAAAGCCAATTATCCAATTAATCAATGGGCAAATACATTGAACAGTCCAGATGAACAATATAAAATGAAGAAAAATTCTTCATATTTCTACCATGTGAGCCATGCCTGTAGCTCATTTCTTCATATTTCTAATTTACCATGAGCGTGTTATATTTACCAAATGCATTTCAGATCCATAAAGGTGATTTTTTTCTGTTTCTCATCTTGAATTATATCATTACAATTTATAATATAAAATTTTGAATTGTTCTTAATTTTAAACCACTGTCAATTTTAGCTAGAATCATGGAAAACATTTTAAAATACATTTTTCTGTTCTAGAACGCTGTCCTCAAAGGAGATGGAGACGACACATTAGTAAATTCGGTAGTTGATCAAAGGTAAAGTATTACCAAAGCATTATTTTCTTAGTTATATTATCAATGAAAGAATTCCCATAATATCATAATCTGTAGTTTAGCTTAAAAGCTTTTTAAAATGTTTAATTCATAAGAAAATACCGTAGTGTCTGTAAAAGTGGGTCGCAGTGTTGACTTTTTCCAATCCCGCAAGAGACACAGTAATACCTGGAAACCATTTGCTACGACAAAATCTGTGGAGAGTGAGGTTGCTACTGGAGTGTTAGGGAGTAGAGGCTACGTACTATTAAGTATCCTGCAATGCTCAAACCATCCTACTCTGCTGCGTACACACAACCAAGACATTTCCCACCAGTATATTAATTGTGCTACAATTAAAAAAGTGTGTGCTTAAAGCTGATAATCAGTGGCTCATGCATGTAATCATAGCTCCTCAGAAAGCTACGACCTGGAAGAATGCAGTTTGAGACTAGCTCTAGAAGACTCCATCTCCAAAATGCTAGAGTAGAGGCAGGGCTCCAGTGGTAGTGCACTGTCAGTAAGCAGAAAAAGCCCAGCAAGCTCTGGAAGCCCTGAGTTGAAGCCCCAGTGTGCACATACAGGCACACAAATATCAACTTGGGAGAAAGGCAAAATACTTACTGTTATACATTAGTAATTTTATGTGAAATTTTTTCACTTGTTATATGCTTAAACTGAATGGAACTAAATATGCTGTGTTTTTAATTCTGTATTGTTTCCTTCAGCTTTCTAGCTCTTCTTATTACTGAGTATGATAAACATCTGGAAGCATTAAATGAACAGCTAAAATATTATCAGGTACAATATCATAGTTATTAAACTTCTACATTTTATTATGAGAAGGAAAAGTAATATAGGCCCTTAATTTTTTAAAGCATAATGAATTGATGACTTGAAAACGTTTGCTTAATTTATAAGCATGTGTGTGTGTTTAAAGATTATCCTTAGTTTTATTATTTTAGTTTGGTATTTTCTTGTTCTGGCAGAAGCTTCTCTTAAATATGCAGAAGAATCTCTTAATTACATTTTTCTTTGCTTATATCTGTTTTCTTTTCTTCTCTAAATGGTAAGGTCCACCCCTGGGAGGGCTCCATGCAGATGCCCCCCCACCTGTTTGTCTGCACCCAGTACCTGAGTAAGCTAGGTAACTGGCACACCTGGAGAGAGTTACCTCCTCCTTCTCTGAGATCATGTCCAATCCACCTGGCCATACCTCCTACCTTTCCTTATATAATCCGGCTCAACACAGTCTCCTTCTCTTTCCTTTTCTCTCTTGCTCTCTTTCTCTCTTCTTCCTTCCCCTGTCCCCCCATGCCACCATCTTGTGAGGGCTGGCAGTTTGCTCTCTCCCCAATAAACTCGTCTGCCTGAACCATGTGGCAGTGCTGTGCCAAGTCGCGAAACGACCACCAAGAAGGCCACCGAGACTCAGACCTTCCAAAATGCAATAGCAAGGCAAGACTTTATTCAAGCGGGGCCGCTGCCCGGGCCTTGTCCTACCCACCAGTGGAGGTTAGGAGGCAGCCCCCAGCTGCGATTACACAGAGCTTATAAAGGCAAAAGACAAAAGTTACAGCAATCAGGTGTTTAAGCAAGCAAGATTACAAGTACAAATCTGATTGGCTCGGGGCTCGAGGCATTCTAGGGGTGGTTAGAGTTAAGCATTCCCAGTCGTTAGAGTTCTCGACCAGCTGGGCCGTAATAAGCTTGTCCTGGGTTTGCTCACAGGGCCTGCTTATCTCAGGTTTACGTGGTAAAGTGGGGTTCGCGTGGTAAAGTGGGGCCTGACTTCAAAGTCTGGCTCTTCATTTCCCCCCTTCAGCAGGATTCCTTTTCCAAGAACCTTACATAAAGGATCTCCGGTCCTTTCAGACCTGGTGTGTTATCCTCATTCTTCCTGCATGTACAATTTGCAGAACAAACCAATAAAAAGCTGAGTTTCTGACAACACTTGTTACTTCTTTTAGAGAGGGAAAAAAAGATGTTTGATAGCTACTTCCAGGAGGAGTTGCTCGCTTAGATGTTAATTAGTAAAACTCATTCTAACAACTTACTGACTTGGTTGAGAAATAGGATACCTCAAAGCAAGGAAAATATTGCTGCATTTCTCTATATGAACAATTTTCTGCTTGAAATGTAAATATTAGGGACAATTGTGGTGATGTGAGAGTACTATGTAGACTTCACTTTTTCCAAACCATATTTTACAGTAAAGGATTTTTCATTAGACTGTTGTGCTCCAACTTTGATTTTAGTTATGGAATATATCTATGTACTATTTAATATTTGAAAGTAAAGAATACTTTTCAAGGTAAACTTTTTATAACTTTTAAAATCATTTTATCAAATCATAAAGTGGATGAAGATCATTGCCACAATAATACCCAAACTTCTTATGGCATTCAGGATCCTGCACCTGCCTTTTCTAATTTTATCTCACCGCATCACTCCATGCATAGTTAGTGCTTAATTGTCTAATGGTAAATTAATTCATTTTGGTTTGATTGTGATGCAGGCGTAGGAGAGACCTGGGAGGGAATCAACGTTCATGCCAACTGTGTAGTTAAAATTGGCCATTCGTGATTTCCCATCCAAGCCGCCTTGAGCGTCTCGGGTTGAAAGGGAGAAAAATGGACTTGGAGAACTGCCGGTTCCACCTATGGCTTGCCAAATCCTCCCCAGGCTTGGCTCTTCTCCTTTAGCCCAAGGTGCACAATCAAGACAAATGGGCACATCAGGGTTGATGGCACTCCTGTTCAAGGTTATTGTACACGACCTCCTTCTTGCTCTTCACTCATCCATCTACTCTTACTGAGAACTACTTATCTTTGCCTTTTTTTTTTTTTGCCAGTCCTGGGCCTTGGACTCAGGGCCTGAGCACTGTCCCTGGCTTCTTTTTGCTCAAGGCTAGCACTCTGCCACTTGAGCCACAGCACCACTTCTGGCCGTTTTCTGTATATATGGTGCTGGGGAATCGAACCCAGGGCCTCATGTATACAAGGCAAGCACTCTTGCCACTAGGCCACATTTTTCTTTGGAATTTGAAGTGGCACTGACTATTTACCATAAAACCTTGTGCAGGGCAAAAAGTATAGACAATAAAGGTAGTGAATAAAAGGTTAATAAGTAACTGCTAAAGAAGACATGTTTTTTTTTTTCTTTTACCATTATGATTTTTTTTTTTTTTTTGGCCAGTCCTGGGCCTTGGACTCAGGGCCTGAGCACTGTCCCTGGCTTCTTCCCGCTCAAGGCTAGCACTCTGCCACTTGAGCCACAGCGCCGCTTCTGGCTGTTTTTCTGTATATGTGGTGCTGGGGAATCGAACCTAGGGCCTCATGTATCCGAGGCAGGCACTCTTGCCACTAGGCCATATCCCCAGCCCTACCATTATGATTTTACCCATTGAAATACCACTCATTTATATGGGATTCACCTAACTTAATTAGGATTATTAATTAGGAGAATTAATTAGGATATACATTGAAGATAACAGGAATCAACTGGAAGTGTGGCTCAGAGGTAGAGCACCTGCCTAGCAAATGTAAGACCCTGAGTTCAAACCTCAGTACTGAAAAAGAAATTAAAAAGATACAGGAATCATCTGGTGTTTGTTACAATATCATATTGAGATATATTATCTGCGTTTGTAGCTGTAATTTTAGCAACTACATTCATAAATATTTCCTAATCTTTTACATAAAATACTTTGTCTCTTCAAGATGAATATTTTATGTCCTATATATTACTAAGCTCTCTATATGTAATAGTGTTAGTTAAAAGTAATAAGTAATTCCTTCTTTTCTGTGTATATACTGTCATAAAGTCTGCCTGCGTGTAAATGGACTGAGTGGAGTATTGCTGTTCTTGTATTTTACTCTTTCAGCAACAAATGGGTGAGATGAAATTACAACTTGAAAATGTCATTAAGGAAAATGAAAGGTAAATCAGTTTGCTATTGATTTCTTTGCTTTTTTGGTGGTTTTAGGTAACTTTTGTGTTTGATATTTATAACCTACTTGGTCACGGTGTGGACTCTAGGGTCTGAGTTTTCTGTTTGACTCCTGGCTTCAGTACATGTGACAGAACAGACATGTTTAACGTCTTTCTGCTTAGTTTCTGTGTTTATAAATTGGAGATGCCAGCACCTTTTTCATAGTACTGACTGTAAAGGAAAAGCAATGGCTGGGAATAGACTGCATAGTAAATACTGTAGATATTGACAGAAACTGATGTGGTGTGGAATATATATGGATCTTAGGGAGCATACTAATGGAATGCAGACTTGACAATGTACCACCCTACAAGCTGAGACTATCACTAATACATGGGTCTCCATTACTGGAGAGTTGTTTCTGAAATATTTGAAAACACGTCCTAAATGTTTGAATTGTCCTAGAAGATTGAATTTTTCTAATTTCAAAGGAAATATGTAGTATCAATAGATCTCTCGTAAATATTTTAGCAGATGGATCTGATTTCCTTTGTAGTTTACATCTTGCAATTTATAGACTATAAGTAATACTTTCTACTTGTTAAATGAGTGATTTCAATATTTTGAAATTCTTTTATGTTTATATCACTGTAAATTAAAAGTCTTTTAGAGTTGTATCTCCTTGCTTGGCAGGGGATTGTAGTTTAAATTTGAAATATCTATAATTACCGTTATGATTAAAGGCTTTCAGAATTATGGTCAAGTTCTCATGAAGATATTTTAAAGAAGAAAATATGTAATAGTCTTGATTTCCTAACCAGCAACTATTTTGTTCTCTTCTGCTTAACTGTAATAAGAATGTAAATTTTGTGAAACACAATGGAGCCACCACTCTGCCTTGTTTATTGAGATGAAGGCTTGCTCAGTTTCTACCTGGGCTGATCTTGAACTGTGATCCTTTCGAGAAGTTTGAATTATATGTGTGAGATACTGTGCCCAATTGTAATTTTGCCTTTGTATGACAAACTATGATGGATATAAAAATTACCATTTTAATGGGTTTGAAATTGTTGGCCTATTTATTCACATAGCACAGTCTCTAATGAGAATTAAAAATTCAGAGACAGCCAGGAATGACAAATTCTGGAAACATTTATCTCAACCAGAAAACAGCTATACACGGAGGTGTTGCTCAAATGGCAGAGTATCAGCCTTCTTCAAAAAAGCCAAGAGCTCAAGACCTAGATAGAGTTCAAGCCTCAGTAGTAGTACTAAAAAAGGGGGGAGGGAGAAAGAATGACTTTGCATAAAGAACCATTTTTAATCCAAAAGTTGTTTTAATTAACCCAAAAGAGTAACCACTGTTACTAAGATGGGTTTAAATTCTTATGCTAATATTGCAAGGTTGCATGGTGAGCTAAAAGACGTCGTTGAGAAGCAATTGGAGGCCCTTCCCTTCGACTCAGAGATGGGAAAGGAAGTGTACACAGATGAGCAAGTGGTCAGCAGCCTTCAAGAGCAGCTGCAGCTAGCCAATCAGGTAAGTAAGTGTGACTTCCTAAGTCAGACATGCTTTATCGCTGCTTATGAGGACAGAATGTAATGTATAATGTAAAGAATTTAAAAATTAGGTAAATAAGTTTAAAAACTAGGTTGTAAACTAGGAGCAATTTATAATTGTTTCTTTTTTTTTTTTTTTCCTTGCCAGTCTTGAGGCTTGAACTCAGGGTCTGGGCAGTGTCCTTGAGCTCATGCCTATAATTCTAGCTACTCAGGAAGCTGAGATCTGAGGATCGTGCTTCCAAGCCATCCTGGGAAGGATGAGAGTCTTATCTCCAGTTAACCATCAGAAAACCCGAAGTGGCACTGTGATTCAAAGTAGTAGAGTGCTAGCCTTGAGTAAAAAGAGCTCAAGGACAGCACCTAGGCCCAGGTTCAAGCCCCATAACATACAAAAAATATTACATCTACTTAGACCATATGCAGACTATTATCATTATTCTCTAAGTAGTATGGTGTGCACAGTATTCACGTACGATTTATATTATATTCAGTACAATGTATATACAATGTATAAATGCTTTGAAGTATATAGCACAACACAGGTAGGTGATGCACAAATACATTTCCCCTGTCCCCTGTATACAAGGGACTTGAACACCTGCAGCCTTTGGTATCCTGGAGTGGGAAGAAATGAAATAGGGACCAAACCCCAGGGACTGCCCTGGCATGACTAAGGTCAGGCATTTGGCAGTCTTCATTCATTGCATGTGTATTTATTTGGTCCCTGGACAAGCACTGTGCTTAAACTGAATGGAAAAAGGAAAAGTTGGTTCTTTTTGGAACACACAAGCTCTTGGGAGAGATGTGATGGCGCTGAGATCAAATGTCTTCACTTCTGTTTCTTTCAAGTTCTGGTAAACTTCCTCCTAGTGATTAAAAAATCCATCGAAATCACTTACCATAATGATGTGCATCTGTTTTAGTTAATGAACTTACCAATATTTTTATCTTTATCATCATTACCAAACAGCAAGACCAGAAACTAAGAATTAAAATTACATGTAAAAGGTATGTAAAGTAAATTTTGAGAAAAATTCTCCTTAGAAAGTATCAATGAAAAGATATGATATAAACACACACTATTATGTTTCCTATGCTTTGTTTGGTTTTAAGTTTTGTTGAAAGGAAAAACAATTATGAGCCAAGGCTCATGCCTGTGATCTTGGCTACTCAGGAGGCTGAGATCTGAGGATTATGGTTCAAAGCCAGCCTGGGCAGGAAAGTCTGTGAGACCACCTGAAAACAAGTGGCTCAAGTGGTAGCGTGCTAGCCTTGAGCAGACAAAGCTCAGGGACAGCGCCCAGACCGTGCATTGAAGCCCCATCACTGAACCAAAAATAAACAAATAAAAAATTATGAAACTCTACCTGACTTAGATTTGTAAGAATTTATAAACATGAGGAGAATTAACAATATGACAATGATTATATCCACATGGCATCAATGTTTATTATCAGATGTTGAAGTTACAGTCGTTCTTAATTTCTTCTCTTATTTTTCTAACTTTCTGCAGTGAATACTTACTAGTTTTACAAAGGGGAAAAATATTCTGTGTTTCCTGGGGAACCTTTTTTCAGTGGTTTCTGAGGCCTATACTTTCTTGTGGAACAGGTAGAGTGATTTTTTTTCTGTATCTCTGATAAAGTTTCTCCATTTAGTTGTGAATCTGACTAAAAAGGCAATTTCTTTAGGTATGTTCTCTGAATCGTTGTTAGTATAGTTTCAGGTCATCGGAGATGTTGAACTACCACAGTCAGGTGCAGTGATGTGTTACGCATGGATGGACTGCTGTGTGATGGGCCCTGTGTGTCAGTGTCAGCTAACGACCACATAACCGCTGTCCTTTCCGTAAAGACACTTCATCATGAGTCTCACGTGGAAGGAAATTGCCTAACTGCGTTTCTCAGAAGCTATTGCCACCATTAAACCAGATGACTTTTTCACATAGGTTCTGTTTTCACTTTGTGATTTCACAAGAACTCACTTATAGAAGAATACAGGCTATTTGCACTGTGACCTAAAAGCGGGCTAGTCCTTGGTAGGTCACCATGTGTTGTTTTGCAGGAAAAGGACTGTGTTGTGGGGCTGTGGCAGGCTGCCTTACAGGAACTGAACACGCTGCAGGAGCATCACCAGGAATGTGTGACCAAGGCCCAGATGGGTGCAGTCGAAAGCCAGAAACAACAGGTAACCCTGAAATCACTGATTGTCTTAGATAGCAGTAAGGAGTGCATTCTGAGGAAGATACTTTAGAAAGAAGTGCCTAATATTTTTTTTGTTAGTACTAGGACTTGAGCTCAGGGCCAAATGCTTGCTCAGCTTACTTGCTCATGCTCTACCACGTAAGCCATCCCCTAGCCTACCTTTGTGGTAGTTAGTTGGAGATGGAGTCTTTCCTCCCAGCCTGGCCTTGAACTGTGTCCTTCACATGTTTTTTAGCCTCTTGAGTAGCTAGCATTATAGGCATGAGACATTGGCACCAAACTGCTTTGAGGTATTTGTTTTTGTTTTTCTTTTTCTCTTCTTTCAGTGATACTGAAGTTTGACTTCAGGGCCTTGCATTTGCTTTGCTTGCTTGTTCAGCTAATGTTGTACCACTTGAGCCATGCCTCTAGCCTCTACCATGTTTTTTAATGTTAAAAATAAGTAGATCTCTTAAACAGATAATTTTTTTTTTTTTTTTTTACGTCCTGGGGTCTAAACTCCAGGCCTAAGCACTGTCCCTGGCTTCTTTTTGCTTAAGGCTAGCACTCTGCCACTTGAGCCACAGCACCACTTCTAGCTTTTTCTGTTTATGTGGAACTGAGGCATTGGACCCAGGGCTTCATTCATGCTAGGCAAGCACTCTGCCCCTAAGCCACACTCCCAGCCCCAGATAATTATCTTAAACAGATAAGCAAAACACATTTTGTTTATAATGTGACTAGCAGTGAAAGCTGTATTTAGTTCATAGAGAAACTATAAGATTGTTTGTATAAATGATCCCCCAGAGCTTTTATTTATTTGATTTCCTGCTGTTTTGAAACAAAATTGTTCATCAAGCTTTGTCTAGCCAAGAAACTTGCTCACATAGTGACAACACTATATGAAGTAAAAATGTTTACATTCTTAAAGTAGATGTCATAAATATGGTGGAACAGAGTTTTGCTGTAGCTAGAGATCATAATGGCTGGCCACTGACAGCTTCTTTCTTTCCAAAGAGACATTGATGTCCTCTCAACACCTGTTTTTTTTCTTTCTTTTTCTTTTTTTTTTTTTTTTTTTTTTGGCCAGTCGTGGGCCTTGGACTCAGGGCCTGAGCACTGTCCCTGGCTTCTTCCCACTCAAGGCTAGCACTCTGCCACTTGAGCCACAGCGCCGCTTCTGGCCGTTTTCTGTATATGTGGTGCTGGGGAATTGAACCTAGGGCCTCGTGTATCCGAGGCAGGCACTCTTGCCACTAGGCTATATCCCCAGCCCTGTTTTTTTTCTTTACATGTCTATGAACAACAACTCCTGAACCTCACAAGGCTCCCCATTCTATTGATAAATTTGTTTTTATTCTTCCATTGATTCTTTTACTGCTAAATGCCTTGGTTAGACTAATTCCAATTCTGTCCCCTTTTCTCTGCATCTTGAGAAACAGCTGTTCATATAATTTGGCAATTATAACTCTCTAGTTCTTATTCATGAACTTCAAATTCCAGTTGACAATACTATTATTCTCCTTGTGGTTGAAATTTTTACCTCAGGAAGTCAGAAAAGTGCTTGTATGATGCCTTGCAGTGATTTTCCAATACATGCTCTGGTTTGAAATAACTCACATGTAATTTAGCGTATAGAACTTCTGCCCCTGAGAAGTTCCTGGCTGGGCACAGTAGTTAGCTTATCTCTCACCCCAAGCTATAGGAGAAGCACAGTGGCTTAGTACAGTACTGTGTGCTTTCCATCCCAGTGACTAAGGGAAGCATTAAGAGGTTGGTACTTAGGGCTAGCCTGAGCATAAAGAGAGCTTTGCCTGAGAAATAACTAAAACGAAAAGGGGTTGGCATGATGGCAGAGTGCCTCTCTAGCAAGCACAGGCCCTAAGTTCAAATCCTTGTACCTCCAAAAGGAAAAAAATAAAGAGTTAAGGTCTTTAGGGCTATTTTCTTATTTAGGTTAATAACTAAGCCCATGAGTTATTCAGCTTGTGAACAGCCTCTTAGCTTTTATTTTCACAGATACTTTTTAAAAGAAACACAACAACTAATTAAACAATGTTGAACTGGTGGGGCAGGAGGATTCTTTAAAAAGCATTGAGCTCCTATTTCACCCCCATATCTAGGGGTGGGTAACATACAGCCTATAGGCAGCATCTGGTACATGATCACATAGACACATAATGCCTCTCATTGGCTGCCTGCAGCTTCTTGGCCTGAATTGATCATTTTGTCTGTAATGATAAATATCCAAATGGCCTTTGGCAGGAAAAGACTCCGCACCCTGTAGCATTTCAAATTTGTAATCACAGGTAACCTTTGATAATATATAGCTTTCTTAAAAAATATGTACTAATGGTTTGGTTGCTAGAAATAATGATTGTACATAAAGTGATACATAGATCAGTACCAACATTTTCTCCTTAAGTTTTTTTGTTTTTTTTTTCGGCCAGTCCTGGGCCTTGGACTCAGGGCCTGAGCACTGTCCCTGGCTTCTTCCCGCTCAAGGCTAGCACTCTGCCACTTGAGCCACAGCGCCGCTTCTGGCCGTTTTCTGTATATGTGGTGCTGGGGAATCGAACCTAGGGCCTCGTGTATCCGAGGCAGGCACTCTTGCCACTAGGCTATATCCCCAGCCCCTCCTTAAGTTTTTAATTATTTAAAAATGTTTTTGTGTTCTGTGACTTAGTTCTCAACATAGTAGAACAAACAGAATTTGGTGTTGAGTTTGTTTGTTAAATATAGATTGCAATCAAAGTGCTACTAATACCTCTCTCCTCACTAGGATCAACAGCTGACCCAAAATCTTCATGCTGTTAAGAACATAGAAATGGTAAGTGACCATACCATTTATTTTACTTACTTATGTAAACTAGGAATTGTCATTGCAGATATTGTGCTGATTTACATCAACAGCAGCAAAGCATGTATGAAACCACAGTAGGTAGGCAGTTCTCTGTCTCATTATCTTTTACATTCTCAGTAACATGACAGTCACAGTACATTGTGGAAAGTTACTAACACATTTGAAAATCCAACATCTCATCTGAAAATCCTGTTGAGGCCCTTGCTAAAGATCTCCTGAGAGAAATGCAGACCTTGAGCTCCTTAGCAGTAGAATATACTCTTATTCTTGTTGTTTCATCCTGCACACATATATAAGAATAGTGTAAGTGTGTTTAATGAATAAGTCGTTTATTTCTCAGACCTGAAACTAAGAACAAATAGTTAATTAACCATCAGTAATAACATTAGTACATGTGAATTTCCCTATAATTTCTCAAAACATTTAATTCACCCTCCCATTTCTGTTTACCTTTTATTCTTTTACCTTTCATTTTTTCACCTTATCAGAATTTCATTTGTACTCATTGTGGATTAATAGAATTATGACAGTGAGTACAGTCATTCTCTCATACTTTACTTAGTTTCTCTGCTAATCCTTACAAGTACCAAAGCATGTCTTTGACAGTAGAGTTGTGTCATCAAAAGTAAGTATCACTGTAATCTCCATACATCACCTTGATGATAAAATTAATTTTTTAAGTAAGTTATCTAGTTTTCTTTTTTTTGTCTTTCCACATTTAATTTGTTAGGTTGCTTCCAAGTCCCTCCCCACCCCAGGCGTCTGGCTGAGACTCGATGAATTCTTTCATTCAAACCTCTGTTTTCAGTTCTAAAATGTCGACCCCAGACCAGTCTCCCCGCATGCGTATTCCCACGGAGACACAGACTGTGAACCACTCACTGTCACTGTTAATGCTGCCAATGCCTTCACCTGGCAGCGGCCCAGGCCTCAGCCGGCAGCAGGGCCAGGGACCGAGAGTCCCTCTCTCCTCCCCTCCCCTCCCCTCCCCTCCTTTCCCCTCCCCTCCTTTCCCCTCCTTTCCCCTCCTTTCCCCTCCCCTCCCCTCCCCTCCCCTCCCCTCCCCTCCCCTCCCCTCCCCTCGCAGTGCAGCGCACATGGCACGGCAGGGCCACGAGCTACTTGTAGGCTCGCTCCCTTTTGGACTTCTCCAACGCCTTGTCCGTGGTTTTCTCGCTTGCCCTGGCACTTGGGGCAATACCACTTGCCCTTGGGTTTGTGATTGAGGCCCACGCAGAAGTGGAACCATCTAGTTTTCTTTGACACACCAAACTCCATTCATTTTGTGTTTGATTTTTTTTTATGGAGATGTTTGTTATGTACATGTGATGGATTAAATCACTGACCGCTGGAGGAGAGGTGGAAAACTTGAGAATTCCAGCCTTCTGATCACATGGTCCTTTCCTCTAAGTGCTCACCCTTTGGCAGGCTTTGCCAGAGCCCAGGGTCTTCTCATTAGAATATAAAAAGAAACCACTAAAAACTAAAGGGTTTTGGAACTGCTTTTGGAATCATTTTCAAGAAATTAAGGTAAGCTAATTGTATACAGCTAGTTTGCACCAAAACATCTGAAGGTGTGAGAAAAGGCCAGGGCTACATTTTTTCCTTCAAGAGCAATCACAATCATGAATCTTGCTTCCCTTTCTTTGTACCTAGATGCCTTATGGCTATTCTTTTAAAGACAATTCTAATACCATATTTGTTTTCTTATTGCAGGCTAGCCAACACTTCCTGAAAGCAATAGCTAACCAAAATGTGGAAATCCAGCAGCTCCGAAAACAATTTAGGTATTTTCAAAAATTAATTTTGCTATTTTTATTTAGGGGAACCAATAATGCCATAATTTTTCAAATGGGCTTTTTCCTTTCTCGCTTTTATTATGCCTCTGTCAGTACTGTTCTGTACATTTGATCATCTCCGGTGGGAAAATACTGAAATTAAGTAAGTCAGAAGGCAATTATATAATTGTAGGAGTGCATCATGATAGTAAAGCCAGTTGTCCAGTTGTATAGAAGAAACATTGTACACAAAGAGGACATGTCACAATTAAATATCTTTCCTTGGGCTTCTGTATAAGCAGACCCTGAGAAACTGAGCTCCAAAACATGCTATTTGTCTAAGAGGTAATGACAAGGTATACTGGAAGGGAAGCGGGGAACTGAGTGAGACAGGGAAAGAAAATAATGTAAATGCTCCTCATCTTTTAGGGGACTTGTATCACAAACCATCGTTAATTTGAAAATCCCCTAAATCCAAAGTGCACATAGCATACCTGACCTACTGAACAGCAAGGCTGCACTGTGCTGTGTCTATGCTTGCATGATATCAAGGCTGCAGCCCATGCACTGTGGTGTGTCAGGGCTTGCGTGATCTCAAGGCTGCAGCACATGCACTGTGGTGTGTCAGGGCTAGTGTGATCGCAAGGCTGCAGCACATGCACTGTGGCGTGTCAGGGCTCACGTGATCTCAAGGCTGCAGCCCATGCACTGTGGCATGTCACTGCTTGCGTGATCTCAAGGCTGCAGCACATGCACCGTGGCGTGTCAGGGCTCACGTGATCTCAAGGCTGCACCACATGCACTGTGGCATGTCACTGCTTGCGTGATCTCAAGGCTGCACCACATGCACTGTGGCGTGTCACTGCTTGCGTGATCTCAGGGCTGCAGCACATGCATTGTGGCGTGTCACTACTTGCCCCATCATTGCAAGACTTGTGGTTGCTGATCATACCATCCATTGTCAACATAGAGCATTAGGCTATATGCAGCCACGAAACACTCAAAATTTGAAATTTCTGATGAATTCATATCCATTTCAAATGTCAAACCATTATAAATGCAGAGCAAATGACTTGGTAGAATTTTTTTTCTATTAATTCTGGAAACTAGAAATATAAAATTGAAGTATCAGTGCAAAATTTTTGGTATAAGAATCTTTCTTGCCAGACGCTGATGGCTCACACCTGTAACTTTAACTATTCAGGAGGCCGAGATCTGGGAATTACAGTTCAGAGCCAGCCCGGCAACAAAGCCCATGAGACTCTTCCCTCCAAATTAACCACCAGAAAACCAGAAATGGCGCTGTGGCTCAAAGTGGTAAAGCCCTCGCCGTGAGCAATAGGACATCAGGGACAGCATCCAGAGTTCAAGTCTCATGACTGACAACAACAACAAAAAAGAATCTTTTCTTACATCATTAGCTTTTGGTGTGTTTAGCTTGTGGCAGCACAACTCCAGTTGCTGTCATCTTTCTTTGTATAGATTCTTCTCTGTCCTTCTATACATGTCTCCTTTGATTATAAGCATGCTAGTTGTTTTAGAGCCCATTTGGAACCTGAGATCTGTACCCTAATTACATCTGCAAAGACCATGTTTCCGAGTAATACCAGAAGCATCGTAGAGGCCTGGTCTTCCCTTTATCACCAGTTTGGCTTAATGTATACCAAGTCAACGTTTCTGTCTTGGTCCTGTGGGCAAAGGCAGGGGGCCTCTGAGGAAAAAGAGGACCTGCACTGTTAGTGATTTGAGTACCCTGGGTATTGTATATATGTGTATTGGAACTAGGGAGGGGAAGTGGAACATCAAAATGGAGAGACAAAGGATAAAAGACAACCAATGCAACAGCGATACTTACAAAAATTTATGCCGTAATCCAACTACAACTCATGGGGGGCAAGGAGGGGGTTGGGGAAGTAGGAAGGTGGGAGAAAAATGGAGGAGGAAACAAGGTTGATAAGAAATGTACTCATTGCCTTACGTATGAAACTGTAACCCCTCTCTGTACATCACTTTGACAATAAATAAATAATTTTAAAAATTTAAAAAGAAAAAGAGGAACTGGCCACTCTGCTGAAGATTATAAACGAATGAGAGCAGTCTGTACCTTTATGTCTAGTTTTATTTTTATTAAATTGGGCACAACATTTGATGCGTGTGAATTATAATCACCACATTTTCCTGTGGGTCATCCTTCACTGGCATACAGTGACAACTTTCTTAGATACGCATGTAGCTAACTCCTGCTTCCTTTCGGTTTCTATTTGCTTGCTATATTGTCTTGCATCCATTCTTTCTAGGCAATCCAAGTTGGATCTGAGAGTTGCAGCAGCCAAAGTTGAAGAGTTAACTACAGTGACGGAGCAGCTGCATGGTCAGATGCACAAAAAGGTACTTTGTAGTTTTAAGATTTGTAAGCTGGGGCTTCGTGCTCCACATAATTTGCTGCTGACTTATTGGGGATTAGAAATTAAAGATATTAAAAAATAATTATTTTTCCTTGAATATAAAGTATGAAAGTATGACAGCAATTATAATATTGAAAACAACTTTATGAAGAATCTTTCTTTGCATTCAGTTTAGCCTAGTTAAAGAAAACACCAGTCACTCTAATACTATTATTAGATAATAATATATATTATATTAACTGTTAATAATAATATTATCATTATTAAAATACATATGAGGATTGGGTTTTATGTAACTGGTTATATGCAGATGAGACAGAAGCACTTGGGAGTTTATACTATTTACTGAAGTATTTGTTGGCATAATAGAGTGATTCTTTTGAACTCTTCTGTAAATAAGAGTTATGAAAATTGAATAATTTTTTGAACTCTGAAACGCACTCCAAAATAATTGTAAATAAAAGACTTGAGTTGTTAGTTTAGGGGGAGTACCACTTCTTTGAGCATATATATTAGAATTCTAGCAGCATTCCCATCTAGTATGACTGTCTTTTAGTGCTGCAGAGTCATGTTTTAGATCTTCACATACTTCAGAAATAGAAAAGAGTTTCTATTTTCTCTGTTTTCTAGGAGGAGGATATGGCATCTGCCCGAGAAAGAGAGGAAGCATCAGAAAGATTCTCACAGCAACTACAGTCTAGCATTAAAATATTAGAATCAAAGTAAGGTGGTAAATACTTCTAGCTTGATCTTTATTCTTCAAAATGTTTGAGGTCACGCCTATCAGACTGGGGAAAGACTTGTCGATGTTAGTTTGATACTGAATGAGTAAGGTACAGAAGATGATTTTAATTTTTGTAACTCCTTAAATTCCTGTTTAAAAAATTATGAATAAGCTGGTGATTCATACTTATGCTCCTAGCTGCTGAGGAAATTAGGATCTTGAGGATTGTATTTTGAAGCCAGCTGTGCAGAAAAGTCTAAGAGACTTCATCTCCAAAACCATCAGGGTCAAGTGGTTGAACACCAGCAAAGCAAGAACAAAACCCTGAATTCAAACTCCAGTACTGCCAAGAAGAATTACAGATAGATGTTACATTCTGAGTGTGTGTGTGTGTGTGTGTGTGTGTGTGTGTATGTACATAATTATATGAGCATAGACAAGAATGTTGAGATATGCATTCATAATTTAGCATGGCTTACCTGGGTACAAGGTAGGAAAAGGCATCCAACAAAAAAGAAAATCATAATAAAAGGCCATATAATGCAAAACAAACTTTAAGGACTTGCTTTATAATACTGCCTTACATAATTAATGTCAGAATAGCTAGGCCTAGCTTCATCCCCAATGTTCTTATGATTTTTTAAAAATCAAATATACATGTATTATTTTCTAAAATGGATATGACAGAAGGTACTTTACTGACGTATAGCAAGATCAAAGGTAAAATTTAGTGGTGTAATACCAATTCCTATTAAAAAAAAATCCTTGACACTTGCCTTTCTCCTTCCATTTAAAAATATTGGACTTTCGGGCTGGGGATATGGCCTAGTGGCCATATACAGGAGGTCCTAGGTTCAATTCCCCAGCACCACATATACAGAAAATGGCCAGAAGTGGCGCTGTGGCTCAAGTGGCAGAGTGCTAGCCTTGAGCAAAAACAAGCCAGGGACAGTGCTCAGGCCCTGAGTCCAAAGCCCAGGCCAAAAAAAAAAAAAATGGACTTTCACAGTATGATTGTTTCTAGGTTTTCTGTGACATCCCAAGAAGCCAAGGAACTAAAAACAGAAAAAGCACGTCTGGAAAGAGTGGCCAGAGAGCTGCAAGCAAGGTGCACTGCGCTGGAGAAAGAGAACTATGCAGCTGCGGCAAGAGTTAGAGACAGCATGAAACTCTTAGACGAAGCTCACCTTAAAAGAGACCAGGTGAGGCTGGTGCATGTCTTGAAATAAATGTCAAAGAAAAAGAATACATTTTTAATTACAACAAGAGTAGATGAAGTTAGGAGAAATAAGTACTACTCATGATTTTTGCAATATTTTAACTTTTAGAAATTCAGAATAAGATGTTCACTTTACAGAAAGTGAGTGGAGTTTTGACCTGTTGGCTTTACAAATAATAGTGTGATCTCTGATTCTAAAGGCGCTGCTCAAGGATAAACAAAAAGAAGAAGAGATAGAGAAAATGAAAAAAACAATTTGTCAGCTGATACAAGATAGTGCCTTGAAGTCCAAGGAAGATGTAAGGGTTTTTGGTTTTTTGTTTTGGACAAGATGAGGAGGGAGGTTGGTTCGTCAAAGAGGTTGAACTCAAGGGCTGGGCACTGTCTGTGGGCTCTTGTGTTCAAGGCTAATGCTCTACCACTTTGAGCCACCACTCCACTTCTGGTAATGAGCCAGACCCAAAGAAACATGGACTCTATGGTCTCCCTCATAGGGAATAATTAGCACAGGTTTAGGCTAGTCACAGCAGAGGATCACAAGAGCCCAATAGCTATGCCCTTATAAACACAGAAGATGATGCTAAGTGAATGAACTCCATGTATGGAAACGACTGTTATATCACTGTTGTAATTACTTTCCACATGCCATGTGAAACCGTAGCTTCTATTGTTGATGATCCTCTTGTATCCCCTTCCTGTGGTTGTACCCTCACTATCACTGTATCTTATCCTAGTACACTAGGTACTGTATATACTGGTATTAGAACTAGGGAAGTGAAAGGGAATATCAAAATCGAGAGACACAGGATAAAAAGACAAATGACTCCAAAAGCAATACTTGCAAAATCATTTGGTGTAAACCAACTTAACAACTTAGAGAGGGAGAGGGAAAGGGGGAGGGGGAGGAGGGAATGAGGGAGGAGGTAACAAACAGTATAAGAAATGTACCCAAGGCCTCATGTATGAAACAGTAACCTCTCTGTACATCACTTTGACAAGAAATAAGAAAAAAAGTTAGAGATGAGTCTCACAGACTTTCCTGCCTGAGCAGGCTTTGAACCACAATCCTTAGATCTTAGATTCCTGAGTAGCTAGGATTACAGGCATGAACCACCAGTGCCCGGCTCATAAGGGGTTTTAATTATACTAAAGTTAAAGCTTAGTCCTAACTAAAGAATGAATACTGAAGAAATACTTTGAAATATTTGTGTATACATTCATAAAGACTGTGGAAAATTAATGAAAATGGTGAAAAGCCAATGTTTCTTTCCTTTAAAATGAACTCTTATAGGACAGTGAGTATGCTGTGTATAGCTTTTCACTAGACAGTGGTTTTTTTTTATACCTGTATTTTTCTATGATTATTTCTTTTCTAAGTGGACTAAAATCTAAAACTATTTTTCAGTAATGACCGTCTAACACAATGAAGTTAACCTGTTTGCTTTCTCCTACACAGCTAATTGGTAGAGATTTCATTGTTAAAAAGCTACTGTACACTGCTTATATTGTTTTGTTCAAAAAAATCTGCTATTTGTTTCTGCCTGGGGAGGTATTTCTTAGAAATTATCACATCCATTGTCCACGTATGGCATTTTAGTTAAAATAGGTTGTATTTCATTGATATTACAAGATTGCAATGGGGCTGGGAATTTCTTGTTGCTAAGTATTGTTGCCGTATGTTTTCTAGTGTAAATAGTGTAACAGTGTGCACATATACTGCCCATGTCAATAGGGTTAGAAGAAGGCCAAGGCTTTACTTTGGACTAGGCCAAGATGAGTTAATTTACTTATGCATACATACCAGTAATGGGAAAGTGGGGTTTGAACTCAGGCCTAGCACTTGCTCAGTTTGCTTGCTTGGCTGGTACTCTACCACTTATACCATGTGAGCCACACTCTGAGCCTGGCTTGTTTGCGTGTTGTTTTGAATCGTTTGCCACTAGCTTTGCGATGGCATCTGAAGGTCAGAATATCTGTTCCTTTTCTTTTGTATTCCTCTGGCTTCTGTCCATCTGGTCCCTTTCTCTTGTGTTCCCTTGGCTTCTGTGTATCCTGCCCTTCTGGCTTGATGTTTGTGTTTATTTTTATTGACTAAATATAATTAACATATTTTCACATATTTCTGTTCTGGCTACAAATTGAACAAATATATGACAAAGCTTATTTTCTGAGTATGGAAATAGCTTATTCCTTATGTAGCTCTTAAAAGATACCAAATTTGCTAAGAAGTAAAACATTTTTACTTGATTTTAAATCATGAATGGCAACATCAGCCTTTTCTATTCCCTGCTAATTTGCCTTCCTATTTGGTTGATAATTATCCTTACTACTCACAAAATTAAGGAATGAAGTGTCTGTAGAAAAAAATGAGGGGCAGGGCAAGAGAGGGGCTGTACCACTGTATATACTTCAGAGCCCAGCCACTGTGAACCACCTCACCAGCAACTGTATTTGCTCACATAACATGGAGTTTTCAGATGTGTTTCATCAGATACTAACCCTAGGCACATTTCAGCCCAGTCCCCCCAAATTTATGAGTACTTCAGTCCCCACAAAATTTATGAGTACTTTTAATTCAACTGAATTCTCCAGCATCACTCTAGCAAATATGTGAGATGATTAACTTAAAAAGACAAAAGGTTTATTTTGGTTCATGGACTCAAGAGGTTCCAGTCCACGACCCGTTTCACACACACACACCTTGTAGGCCTGTCATGAGGCAGGAGCCCCCAGCAGAGCAAAGCCACTTTCCTTGTGACTGGGAAGAGAGACAAGCTGGGCTCCCTCTGTCCCCTTCAGTTGCATGTCCTGAGTGAACAGAACACAGCCCATCGTGCGCACTGCTGAACGGTTCCCGGAGCTCCCATTAGTGAGCGCCTTGCTGGGGACCAAGCCTTGCCCACACAGGTTGTAAGGGACATTCCAGATCCAAATGACACTGCTCAGTTTTTGTCACCTGTGACAGAGATATCAGAAACCTCTCCGGGTTGCCCTGAGAATTCAGGAAGTAATACACAGAGCAATCTGAACCTACTTCCAGGATCCTCAGAAGGTGCTGTGGTCTTCCTGCTGACCCATACACAGAACAGACTGATCCTTACTGTCCTGCTCCTTAGTTTATAACAAAACTCTGCACCAGATTATAACCTAAATTAGAGTCTAAGATTGTGCCACATGTAATTTTTGGTAGGCCTTCAAAAAGTTCATATTAATTAACCATATAAAGTTAACAGCAATGTTGTACATGTTCTAAAGAAAGTTTACATTGTGTTGTTTTTTTTTATTTTATTGTCAAGGTGATATACAGAGGGGTTACAGTTACATATGTAAGGTAATGAGTACATTTCTTGTCCAACATTGTTACCCCCTCCCTTGTTTTTCTTCCACTTTTCCTCTCCCCTACATTGTATTTTTAAAAGATTTTTAGAGCCTTTTTGCTTGTCTGCTTGTCTGTCTGCTTGTTGCTTATTCAATAAAGCTCTGACAAGTTTGCTTAACATTTAAAAAAAAAAGAACCATAACCAGGCACTGGTGGCTCACATGTGTAATCCTAGCTACTCAGGCTGAGATCAGAGGATTAAGGTTCAAAGCCAACTGGGGAGAAAAGTCCCTGAGAGACTCTTACCTCCAGTTATCAAAAACAGAACGTGGAGCTATAGCTCAAAGTATTAGAGTACTTACTACCTTTGAGCAAAAGGCTCAGGGACAGCACCCAGGCCCTGAGTTCAAGCCCCACAACTGCCAAAAAAAAAAAAAAATTCTTTTTATATGGTACTAGAAAATTCCCAAAGACTTTTTGATCCTAGAAGTCTGATGTATACAAACAACATTTCTCAGACCTTTACAAAGCAAGACCAAGCTGTTAGAAAGGATGGTTGACATAGCCATTCTAACAAGATGTGTGTTAATTCTTCAAAATATACTGAGCATATAAATGGTACTGTTTTCAAAGGTGTTTAAATAATTTTTAGAACAGAGTCCCTTAAAAGAAATGTGTGTAACTCCAAGACACATAATGGGATTCTGAAAAGGGTCTCGGGTCTCTTGTCAAACCCAAGTGCCTCGGAGTTGGTGGTGGCATTTTTGCAGTGCGCCTGCCCTGTCCTCTTCAGCAGTTCTGAGTGCTGGTCAAGGCCCTGCAAGCTCCCACCTTTCCTCACACGTAGACAGAGCCTGCATGAAGCATGCCAACACAGGCTGCCTATCCAGGAATGGACAGAAAACCCCCTGCCCCCTACTCAGCCAGATGGGACTTCCCAAGATGGCATTTTTATCACTCTTATTTCTCTTTATGCTACTAGGTTATGACCTTATTGTTTTTAAAGACCTTAATAATTTAAATTATTGAAGATTGTCTTAGTCTTTGTTTCTAATAGTGGAAAAATATCAGCAGAAAGATCCCATTTGTAAACAGATTTCATTTTCTAACGCAAGGGGTACTGAAGCCAGATTTAACAACCCAGATGTGGCATCTGTGCTTGCTCCTTCCCTTCTCATGACAAATCTTGTTTGCTTGTTTTTGGTTGTTTTATTTTCATTTTGTTTTTGTCTCAAACACAGTCTTACATTGTAGACCATCCTGCATCCATCTCCTGAGTTGGAATTGCGGAGGTAATACCCAGCTCAGGACAATTCTTACTTTCTTTTATGTCCTGAAAATTTCAAGCTTAATAAAAATATCCTAAATTTTTATCAGATACTAATCATCTTCACTCTTCATCTAAATGTAAAAAATCTTAATTTTCAGGTTGAAAGTACAAAAAAACTCTGTGAAGTACAGATTTCTCAAGTAATGGAAGAACTCTCAGCTCTTCGGATGGTATGCTAGAAGACTAACTATGAATATTTCCTCCAAATATTGCTCATTCAAGGTCAGGCTGTATGCTAGCGGGCATTCATTCATTCACAGAGTGTGTTTATAAAGCCATGACCTGTGTCTGGTGCTAGGAAAATGCAAATCCAGAGAGATGTCTTCTGCAGGCTTGTAGACCAAAAAGAAAAAAAATTACATGACATTAAACAGACTTTTTCTATAAAGACTGGAAAAGACACTTGCATAACATCAGTAGTATAGTTTTCAGCAAGGCAGGCTCATCCAGAGCTCGAGCCACAACGAGTAAAGAGAAATAGTTGTACTCATTCTCAGAAATAAGTACAGAAGAACAAATAATTGTGAAGAACTATTCACTGGAATGATTTTTAGGTTTTAGTATCATTAGCAAAATGCTAAATTTGATTGATTAGTTGATATATATTTCTTCAATTTGCTGATTAAAACATTTTAAGCAGTCAAGCACCAGTGGTTCACACCTGTAACCCTAGCTACTCGGGAGGCTAAGATCTAAGCATTCAGCCGGGGCAGAAAATCTTGAGAAACATTTATCTCTTAATCACCAAAAGCCAGAAGCAGAGGCATGGCTCAACTGGCAGAGCACCAGCCTTGAGCAAAAAAGCCAAGGCACGAGGCCACAAAATAAAACTTTTTCAACACAAAATCTTTGCTTTATGCCCATGCTAATAAAACATGTTAGTACTTTTATGGCTGTTGGTGTGCTTGTTTAAGCCATGTGTTTCCCTTGAGTCACTATCCAGCCTGTGTCGTTACAAATCCTTGGGGACATTTCTGGTGGCCTGGTATAGGTAGCTCTATCACTCTATCACTACCTTGTTGACCAGGTAACTGTGTTATTTTACTGTGATCATTTTACTTCTCCGTTTCTCCTGTCTTTATTAAAGCTTTACCAAGTGTGTTTGTTTGCATTATGACTTGAATTCATAGGAATGCGATGAAAAACAAGAACAAATCGAACGAGTCATTCGGGGGAAAAAGGCTGTGGAAGAAGAACTAGAAAAGGTAAAAAGGAAAAGCAAACGTAACTACCTAAAACCAAGTGCAGATATTCAGAATCACTGTCTGCTCTCATCACACTGTCTGCCAGCACCCTTAAATTTATAAGGGTGCTCTTGGTGAGTGTTTCCTATTTTCTTTCTCTTTTTTTTTAAACACTTATTAGCATCAACTAGTTATACATGTCCATATATGCATAAAATGTACTTTGATCAGACTCGTTTTTGGAATGCGTTCAGTCTACAGTTGAATAATAGCATTACCTGAGTACATTTCTTTACAAGAATAACCATATTCATGAAAACAAAGTCCTGTGGCTTAAACTCAGGGCCTGGGTGCTATCCCTGAATTTTTTTGCTCATGACTAGCACTTGAGCCGTGGCTCAAATGGTAGAATGGTGGTTAAATGGAGATGAGGGTCTCATTTCCTGCCTGGGCTGGCTTCTAACTGTGGCCCTCAGGTCTCAGCCTCCTGAGTAGTTAGGATTACTGGTGGGTATAGCTGGTCCCAAGCAAAAACATCTTAATAATAAATTTGATTTTTCTTTTTGAGTGTGAGACCAGCTCTCACTGGGGTCGGGCCATCTGTAAATTGTTGTCATGGTTGTAAAGACCTCCATCCCAGCTGAACATGACCCAGGTGTTCAGAGACATCTCAGGGGTCATTTGCAAGCAGTTCTTTATTTTTGAATGTCTCATTAGAGAATTGAAGGATGCTCAACCAAGAATGGCTCCTGCTTTTATTGGTTTTGTGTTTTGTTTGTTTATGGTTGTTCGTTTTCTGGTACCACGCCTTACATGATTGCTCATTCATTGGAGACGAATTCTCTGTAGACATTTCTGCCCTGGCTTCACTGTGGCTCAAGTGGCAGAGTGCTAGCCTTGAGCAAAAAGAAGCCAGGGACAGTGCTCAGGCCCTGAGTCCAAGCCCAGGACTGGCCCCCCAGAAAAACATTTCTGCCCTGGCTGGCTTCCCACCTCAGGTCTCCGCTAGAATTACAGATGGTCCCCATCACCATTGGTTATCCTTAAATGGACAGGGCAGTTTTTCAGCTTCAGCTGCTTTACAGTTTTATATTATTTTAATAGCTCACCGTAGGCATGAGTAATTTGAAAAGGAAAAACAATTATTTTATGTGTGAGTTTTAGTTTGTGAGCTTGAACAGCCTGCTGCCTGTGGATGTGTCTAGTGACGGATGCGCACACGATGGCTGGCGGCTGTCGTTTATCCCACTGGTTTCATCTACCCAACTGAACGGTCTGCAAGGTCACAGACATGTCAGCCTTTCCGCAGGCCTACCGCGAAGGAAGAGGGAGTGAGGAGGGTTACAGAAAGCTGGAAGAAATGCACCACCGATGCCTTGCTGCAGAGCGTTCAAAAGATGACCTTCAGCTAAGCCTGAAGAGAGCAGAAAATAGAATAAAGCAACTTGAAATTAAGTACGTTTTCTTTAGCATTTCCTGTGATGCATCCTCAGAAACCACATGATTTTGGGTGGGTTTTCTACTTCATATAGTGTAGGATTCTTAAATTGAAAACCACAGATACAGTTTTTCATAATCATCATGATTCAAGATTATTACGGAAAACTAATTTTTTCAGGAAGAAAAGATTTCACAGTAGTATTCTATTGATTTTAAATTTATAGTTTCTAGAAGTTAAGAAGACTATTCATTAGGTTGTTTTTTTATACTATGGCTAATTGTAGTATCAGACTTACTAAGTATTGCTTTTGTACTGTTTTTGTTGAATATATTAAAATGATAAGCTTGTAGTGTATCAGGGACATCAGTCCGACATAGCAGTTCTGGATGGTTTTGTGTTTTTCTTTCTTTTGCCCATTCAGGAGCTTGATCTCAGTACCTGAAACTCTACCTTTCTTGATCATGGCTTGCTCCTACTCTAGAACTTGAGCCTCCAGTCCAGCACTTTTCCCATTAATTGGGGATGGAATCTTGTATACTTTTCTGCCCAGGGTGGCTTTGAATTTCAGTCACCCATGCCTCAGCCTTCTGAGTAGCTAGAATTAGAGGCTTGAGCCACTGACACCCAACTTGCGTGATTTGGGGGATTTTTCATGCTTTTTCCCCCAGAACATTTATTTAGGACAATAAAAACTTACTTAGATTGCCTGAATTCTTAACCTGTACATGTAGTTTTCAGAGATTTTTTAATAAAGACAATTTTATTTCTCTGAACTAGATATTAATAGCTAACCTAGTTAATCTTTTTTCATTTTGAGAGCAAGGCACCAGTGGCTCACGACTGTCATCCTAGCTCCTCAGGAAGCCAGGATCCAAGGAGCGCAGTTCAAAGCCAGCCCAGGCAGGAAAGTCCATGAGACTCTTATCTCCAGTGAACCACCAGAAAACCAGAAGTGGGGCTGTGGCTCTAGTGCTGGAGCACTAGCCTTGAGCTGAAGAGCTCAGGGACAACAGCGCCCAGGCCTGGAGCTCAAGCCCCATGACCAACCAAAAAAAAGGGAGAGAGATTTTTGCAGATTTGCTCCACAGATGTATAATTTTCAGTGATCTCTTCAGACAATCTCATGATTCCTTCTAAAGAAAGCAGGTGGGAGAAACTGATGTGTTCCATGGGGAACTCCTTATACATAGCAAGCCATGATCACACAGTAAAGCTGCCGCGTGTACTCAGGGGGTCTTCCTCTCCGGGGCTTCTCCAGTGTGACGGCCTCTTAAGGATGGGATGATAAATAATGACATCCCACATTTGTTCTCACTTATTTGGTGGTTCTGCAGTTTGAGGTTTTTGAATCAAGTGAAAAGAGAAGTCAATGAAGTCTTCAAGAAGTTTACTGTCATAAAGTTTTTGTTCAGGGAAAATTCTCACCTATTTCCTAAAGGTTGTAGGCACAGAAAACTTCTTCCTTCCATTCTTTCATCCCTAAATGTTTATTTCCAGAATGAACCTGCTTCTTTCTTTACTATCTAGAGAAAACTGAAGACTTTCCCATGTCCTTGCATTCTTGAAGCTTGTTTTTGTTTTTATGTTTACATGTTTTCTCAGAGATAAGAAGGAAAGGAATACTTTTCTAATTTGAAGAGAATTTCATATTGCTGCTTCAGATGAGTGATAGCAGTTCAGTTTAGCTATACTTAGGCATAAAGATTATTTTTGTTTTGTTTTCCTTTCATCAGTTCCTCAGAAGAGATATCACGTTCCCATGAGATGATTCAGACCCTTCAAACTGTATTGGAGTCTGAAAGAGAGAACTGTGGCTTTGTCAGTGAGCAGAGGCTGAAACTTCAGCAGGAAAATGAACAGTTACAGAAGGAGATTGAGGAGTTAAGAAAGATTGCAGTGGAAGCTCAAAAGAAGGCCAAATTAAAGGTATATTAACAGTCATTTCTATATGTGAGAACTTGGCAAGCCTACTTGACTATGAGTTTCCTTCCCTGTCTACACAAACACAATTCTTTCCTGTCTTTTCTCTCTCTTCCTGCGTGCATGTACACACACACACACACACACACACACACACACACACTTCTACATTCCCATCAAAACAATTTAAGTAGGATTAGCAAAACAATTTACAGAATGCCTTTTTCCCTTGTCCTCCTTCTCAAACATTGATCTCCGAAACTATCTCTAAGAGGGTCTTACACTAATATGCTTTAGTCTAAAGACACCATCCCAGGAACAAGGGAAAGAACAAAAGTTTTGTCTTAAAAAATACCTCTCTCTTATTTTATTTCTCCACTTTCTCCTCCTTCCTGTTGCACTTACCGCTTCGGTGGTAGGAACATGTCACCTTCATTAAGTTGCTTTTCAGAAACATAGGCTCTCCCTGTCAGTCTTCATTACCTCTCTCCGTTCCTGGAAAATTTTATAAAGAGGGGTTCTTGGGGCATTTGTGGCTCACACCTGCAATCCTAGCTACTCAGGAGGTTGAGATCTGAGGATCACGGTTCATAGCCAGCCCGGGCAGGAAACTCCGTGAACAGCCTCCAGGCCCTGATTTCAAGTTCTAGGACTAGCAAAACAAAACAACAAAAAATAAAATTGATCAGTGATACAAAATAGAATTCAGAAAAACAAGCAGTTTTAATTATCACTTGACATAGAAGTACCACTACATCTCAGTAGGGGGAAAATTGTTCTTACCACCCATAACGTTCCATCCGTTGATAATTACATCCTTCTTTCAAACACAAACCTTCTTCCTGTTATCCCACCTTAGGAGTCACCTTACAGATTTGAATGTAAACCCATGGAGCGTCTAGAAGAAAATCTTCATGTGCTTATACAATAAAAGATTTCCCAAAACATAACTCTGCAAAAACAGTAGTTGTAACCATTGGAGTTTAATAAAATTGTTTTTTTCTCTTCAAAGACACCATTAAGGCAAGTATAGTAGAGTACACTTATAATCCCATCACTTGGGGATATGGAAGCAGTAAGAGTTCAAGTTCAAGGCCAAGCTACACAGCATAGCAACACACTGTCTCATAAACACAATAAATAAATATACCTTTAAGTGAAAAATGGGAAAAAGGTTTTGAAAGTATGTAACTCGAAAAATGACTGTATGAGTCCAAGCTGTGCTGCTGGCACCAAACACACACACACACACACACACACACACACACACACACACACACACACACATTTATGTCTAACAATATAAAATTCTTACTTAGTGGGGAAAAGAAGATAGTCCATGTCAAAAATGCCAAAGCCTTAGGCAATACATGAAGATGTGTGTGACCTCAGGGAAGTATAAATTACAATGATGATAAGGTGGCACTAGATACCCCCTGGAACACTGCAGGAGGCTGACAGTGTCAGCTGTGAGTGTATAAAGCAACTGAGATTTTCTGGAGAGGCTGATAAGAAGATCAGTTAGACCAACTGTCATTTCGCATCTTCAAAGCTAGAGAAGCTCAAGCACGGTGCCCAGGCCCAGAGTTCAAGCCCCAGGACTGACAAAAAAAAGGAAGATATTGCCAATGACAGTACCATTTTTAAAGTGTATAAAAAAGAAATAGGGGAATATAGTACAAAAAAAACCGTTCATTTCATAAAAGGGGCTCTTTGTAAGAGAGGCTCTTAAAAAATAGCAAAGTTTCATAATCCACCAGAAAAGTAGATGAACTAAGAAAAAATGGCTAGCAAACCATTTCCGATCTCTGACGGTCACCTGCTTGTCAGAGTGAGTGGTGTGAGGGGTCCATCCTGACAGCAGCCTAAGACCAGACAGCAGAAACCATCAAGCACTGCCTGGGTCCATTGTGGCATTAGATTAGACACAGCCTTGCATCTACACACTGTCCTAGTCATTGCTATTTTAAAACAGTTATGTAGGAGTTAGAAGGTGTTAGCTCTGAGTTTCACAGTTATTCCAGTGGCTTGTATTTCCATAGTTTCACAGTACATGGAGGTGTTTATCTTTTAATTTTTAAGGTGAGGATTGGATGTAACCAGTGAATTCCCTGTCCCAGTACTCTTTAACATTTCAGGTCCGTGGTTGATTTTTTTTTTTTTTTTTTTTTGGCCAATCCTGAGCCTTGGACTCAGGGCCTGAGCACTGTCCCTGGCTTCTTCCCGCTCAAGGCTAGCACTCTGCCACTTGAGCCACAGCGCCCCTTCTGGCCGTTTTCTGTATATGTGGTGCTGGGGAATCGAACCTAGGGCCTCATGTATCCGAGGCAGGCACTCTTGCCACTAGGCTATATCCCCAGCCCATGTGGTTGATGTTTTAAAGAACAAAAAGATGATACAAAAGCTGGTCTGCTGACTTAGAGGCAGAACCTCCAGCTAGCCAGATAGCTGTGATCCGTGTTGATGGTGGACTGCTTTTTATTTATATACTGTTTGTGGAGCAGAGTTGAGGGTTGTGGCTTCTGCATTTATCAGAGACAATAAGAACAGTTTTCCCCCATAAGCCATAAATTTTGTGAAGATTCGTAGAAATAGAAATGAGTCATTTTCATTTATTCCTGAAAACAGTACATTGTTTATTAATACCGTATTGAAATGGTAAAGAAATTCCTGTAATAATTTTCTTTTTAATTTACAAAGCACTTTGAGAAACAATCTGAACATTAACATATGGATAATTGAGTAAAGACCTAAGTCTGAACATGAATCCTGGATTCTGCCAACAGAAATAAGAGAGGATAAAGATAGACTGTATCTTCGCTCCTGACATATTGAGGAGGTGCATTTTGAAGTATTAAAAAAAAAGTAGTCATCATAATGTCTAGTTTTACCAAACTTATGTTATAGATTAAGCCTTCACAATGAAGACAGATTGTAATCTTAATTTCTTATGTAGATTTCTCACCCAAATTTTTCTAAGTCCCAGACAGCACAGTTAATTATTTTTCTCGTATACACCACTTATTAGTATAGCTCCTAAAGTAATGTTCTTTTTATTTCCCCTAGATCAGTACAATGGAGCATGAATTTTCAATAAAGCAGCATGGGTTTGAAGTTCAGTTGCAGGAGATGGAAGACAGTAATCGAAATTCCACCACTGAGCTGAGGCGTCTCTTAATGACACAACAGAAAGCAGCCAACAGGTGGAGAGAAGAAACCAAGAAACTGACTGAAAGTACAGAGATTAGAATCAGCAGTCTAAAGTAAGTCTACACAGTAATTTCTTATTGATTGGTTATGGGAAGGTTTTTTTAAAATTTATTTATATACTTTTTTTTTTGGTCCTTCACAGGGCTGGAACTCAGGGCCTGGGTGCTGTCCCTGAGCTCTTTTGCTCAAGACTAGCACTTACTTTGAGCCACAGTACCACTTCAATTTTCTAGTGGTTAGTAAGAGATAAGAGTCTCACAGACTTTCCTGCGGGGTGGGCTGGCTTTGAACCACAATCCTCAGATCCTCAGCCTCCTGAGTAGATGCGATTACAGGAGTGAGCCACCAATACCCAGCTTGGTTATATTTTATACAAGAAATTATTTAAGCCTGTAGTTTGGTGTTCCTGCTATAATATACTTCTTATAGAAAACTATAATTCTGGATCTTGTACTTATAGTTTTAGTAAGCAGATATCTTTTGAACTTCAAAAATAATAAATATTAATCAAGATACATTCTGTGTATTTTATAAGTTTCACACACATTCTGTAAACATGAAGGTATAGCATGTATAATATTCCATCTGATAAGGTTGCTCTCCAGTGCTGTAAGCAAAGATTTTGATCACTTTCTCTGGAAGAATTTGGATTTTTGTGGTAAATGAAATGGAAAACTTCCAATTTTCAGGTGGCTAATTGGAGAGTCCCATGGACTTTGTGGACCGAGTGGCTTCCAGCTGGGATCCTCAGATCCCAGCCTCTTGAGTAGCTAAATTACAGGCGTGAGCCACCAGCACCCAGCTTTAACAAATGGCTTTTGCTAGAGTTTTGCGAGGGCTCGACTTCAGGGCCTCACTATCATCAGTTGAACCACACAGCCAGCCCTGTGTACTTATTATTGTGATGTACACAAATTTACAACTATTGCAATGAAAGTGGGCATCACAAAGGTGATGCCAGACACACTACAATTGTGTTCTTAGTGGATGGTAACAGTCTAATGTATACTTTGTGATCCATAGTATTTGAGATTAGCTGCTAGATGTATTTCCATGTCTGGGGAAGGGTTCCTCTGCTGTCCTTGTTTTGAGGCCAGACACTGTGGTTCATGCTTGCATCTTTGCTGCTAAGGATGCTAAGATGTGAGGATCAAAGTTCAAAGCTAGTTCAAGTAGACAAATCTTAGAGACTCTTATCTCTGTTTAGCCAGCAAAACACTGGAAAGAGAGCTATGGCTCAAGTAAACAAGAGCATGAGGCCCTGAGTTAGTTTAAGCCCCAGTATTTGGCACAAGAAAAAAGGAAAAGTGGATTTGTTCTTAATGTGATTCGGTGGAACAACCCAAGTCGTCTTCAATTAGATCTTTTATTAATAATAAAAATAAACAACAAAGCAATATGTTAAGAGAAGCAAATGGCTCATTTGATGCATTTGAAGCAAATGACTTTATAATGGTTTCTCTGCACGTATCACGGAGTTACGCATTCTGTCATTCACATCCAAAGTACTCATTAACAGCTTTAAAAAAGAAGCTTTTAGGGTTGGATCTCGGCCTCATCCTTTACAGTGTACATTTGTGCTGTCCTGATCATCCAGGTTTTTCCCTAAATATGCCCCTTTTGAAGGTACTAAAGCACTTCAGTCTCTCAGTTAGGTTGTACTCACCAAGAATCCCCAAAACACCTAGATATCGACCTTGGTCTTTTACTGCCTAACAATTAATTTAACCCTATCTCAAAGATATATGTACAAACATGTCCTGGCAAGGCGATAAGGTGAAGGGAATACAGAAAAACAAACCATGACAAATGAGTAATTTTTTCATGGTAATGAAGGCATTTAAAATCATTGAAGAGCTCATTCCCTTTTTATAGCACTCACTGAGTTATAGTAGAAACTATCACTTATGTCCTTCTGTTTTACAAAACCACTGCACAACCTGGCATTATCAACAGAACCAAAACAAGCTGTTCTGTACAATGACATTGAATCACACAATGGGCGGTACTTGTTCCTCTTTCTTGGAATGCTCTTCCTCCCTTTCCGCCTTCCTTCCTCCCTCTCAGTATGTATCACTGGCCGAGTGTCTGAATGGGTAGTTAGCCTTATTTTGAGCTCAGAAATTTTTAGTTTTCAAAGCATTTGGGATTTTAATTTTTCAGATTGTGTGTATGTGTGTTGATTATACAGCATTTGAGTCTAAGGAGTTCTTTTCACTTTCTAAAACATAATTTTTTGGCTGTACATCTCTAATGTTTGCCTGCCATGACTGCTTCTTTTTTTTAATCAACACTATGAGAGGCAGCTGCAGGTACTGGCAGATTACAAAATGCATAATTACTAAAAGTAACTGAAGCATATTATAGTATAATTCAACAGAAAGAAAAACATCTGGCACAGGCTATGTTAATTCGTCATCAGAGGGTTGGGAGGAAAGCACTGCTGTAGCCAGCAGAGCCGTGACCCCCCGGGATGCATAGTTCACTTTGCTTCAGAGCTTTCCTGCTCTGTGGGGTGGTGGGGATTTCCTGCCTTGAGGAAAATGTCCCAGTGCTGCAGCAACCAGAATCTGTGTGGCTCCTCCTTACTTTTAAAGGATGTCTCGAAAATAACAATGATGGAGTAATTATAGTAATTACTATGGCTTATACATTGGCCTAAACGTAAGCCTTTTACCTCACGTACTAAGGAACTTTAGCTTCTCTCGTTTTATTCAATGAACGTTTTGCTCAAAGTTGGTGCTCTAACACTTGAGCCATAGCTCTACCTCTCGCCTTTGGTGGTTAATTGGAAATAAGAGCCTCATGAACTCTCCTGCCCAGGCTGGCTTCAAATTGTGATCCTCAGATCTCATCCTCCTGAAGAGCTAGGATGACAGGCATGAACCAAAGTGTCTGGCCTCAAAACTAGGATAGCAGAGGAACCCCTCCCCAGACATGGAATGAATGCATCTAGCAGCTAATCTCAAATACTGTGGATTACAAAGTAATACATTAGACAGCACCTGGCTACATTGTGATTTCTTAAGTTACAACAAAAACAGTAACTACTAGAATATGTGCATATTGTATAAAGAAATGAGTGAATGAAGCATGGTGTGTCAGGTAACTTCATTTTGAACATTAAGGTGATATTTTTGGGAGCTTGGAATGTGGCTTAGTGGTAGAGTGCTTGCCTAGCATGCATGAGGCCCTGAGTTTGATTCCTCAGCACCACATAAACAGAAAAAGCCAGAAGTGGCGCTGTGGCTCAAGTGGTAGAGTGCTAGCTTAGAGCAAAAAGAAGCCAGGGACAGTGCTCAGGCCCTGAGTCCAAGCCCCAGAACTGGCAAAAAAAAAAAGATTTTTTTGTTTTAAATATGAACATCTCACTAGTAAGATTCAATTTTAGATTTGGGGCAATTATATGAATAGGTTCCTCCCTCTCTCTCATCAGAAATGAGCTGAGTCGACAGAAACTTCATACCCAAGAGCTGCTTTCCCAGCTGGAAATAGCAAACGAAAAGATAGTAGAGGTAAGATACAGACTTTAATGGGGAGAGGTGCTCCAGGTGAGACCCAACCCTCTGGGGAGACCCGGGCGGGGGAGGGACTCAGTGCAAATACCCAGGCTGTGTATTTCCACAAGCTGTCCAGTCATTCAGAACCGTTCATCTCAGATCTCAAGGTTCTTCCCTTCTGACTCACTGTGCTTTGAACTGACCAAATCACCTTCTTGAGCTATGGAATAGGGAGGCCATTTAAGAAAACTAGAGGGGCTGGGGATATGGCCTAGTGGCAAGAGTGCTTGCCTCGTATACATGAGGCCCTGGGTTCAATTCCCCAGCACCACATATACAGAAAATGGCCAGAAGGGGCGCTGTGGCTCAAGTGGCAGAATGCTAGCCTTGAGCAAAAAGAAGCCAGGGACAGTGCTCAGGCCCTGCGTCCAAGGCCCAGGACTGGCAAAAAAAAAAGAAAAAGAAAACTAGAAAGCCATCTTTGTACTTGCTGCTCATCACTTAGGTCTGTGCTTGCTAGGCGGGCACTCTCCTTTTTAGGCACACTGCCAGTTCATTTTTCTTTTTTGTTCAGAGAGTATCTCAACGCTTTTGCCCAGCAGTGCCCCTGAACCATAATTTCTCTGTCAGTGCCTCCTCTATAGATGGGAGGCCACTGGACCCAGCTCTTGTTTTTTGGTTTGTTTTTTTCCCTTGCCAGTCCTGGGGTTGATTGAGTTCGGGTTCTAGGCTCTGTCCCTGAGCGTTTCTTTCTTTTTCTTTGCTTCCGGGCTCATGTGGTTCCACCTGAGCCACCCCTCTACTTCCATCATTTTGACAGTTATTTGAAGATAGGATTCTCATACTTTCCTACCCAGGCTGGCTTTGAACCATGATCTGCAGATCTCAACCTCCCGAGTAGCTAAGATCACAGAGCCACTGGCGCCTGGCTCCCAGCTGTTTTTTTTTTATTATTACTTTATAGGTAATAAAATGATGTCCAGAGTTTTCATTGATTGTTGCATAAGAAAATCTCCCTTTCTTTTTGCCTCCACCCTCCTGGGGATCTAACCTAAACCCTGGTGTTTCCTTGTTGAGCACGCTCACTTGAACTACACCACAGGCCCTCACGTGGATTTCTAACTTGTTGTTTTTTTAATACTTCCCATCACAGAATGAAAAGTTAATTCTAGAACATCAAGAAAAAGCCAACAGACTTCAGAAACGACTAAGTCAGGCTGAAGACAGAGCTGCCTCGGCTTCCCATCAGGTAGGGAACAGCTTCGCTCTCTGCAAGTAGTAAACATCAAGAAGTTCCCAGAGAACCGTTTCATTTGTGTTTGCACCTAGTATCCTTTGTTTTTACTTCAGTTATTCAGTGGGAAAAACTATTTCACTAACAAGTTACGTTTGTTTAATACATATTAGTAAGTGACCAACAAATATAAATATAAAAAACTGTCCAGTAGGAAATAGAATGTAAAGTGCAGATCAGTGGAGTCCTACAGACTAATCTCTCCTAATGTAAACACAACATAGAAACGGCATACTTGCTCTAAAGCAGGACATAGACCCTTCAGTGACAAACACCTTCCCTGGAGTTCGTGTGCCTCTGTTGTAAAGGGGACTGCACAGTCAACTCTGTATGACTTTATTGCTCTCAGCTTTCTCTTTGCTTTCTCCAAATCCTCTCTCAGTTTCCTATTTCCTTCTCAACACAAGATTGGCTATTAAGAATGAATCCCTGAAGGACATTCTACCCAATGCAAAGCTGTGCAGAGGTTGCGGTAAAGCCCCCGGTGCCTGGGGAGCCGCCCTGCTGGTACCCAGACACGCCGTGCTCACTAACACAGCCTCTTCACCCATTCCTAGTGTATCTCAGAGCTTCTGAGTGTCCTACTGTGCTCTTCTGACAAGAAGACAGCTTTTAAAACACGTGAGGTGAAGCCTTTCCGTGCAACAATACGAACGGATTTATGGATGTAGCCACATACCATGTCAGTGTTGCATTCATTAGTCACAGAGGTCAGGGGATGACCCAGTGGTAGGGTGTTTGCCTCGTGTGCACAAGGTCTGGGGTTTGTCCCCCAGGGGGAAATGTCAAAGCCACATAATAATTAACATAAAATAAAAATAATAAAAGGCTAAATATCCTGAATATATGTAAAAAGCGCCTAAGTTGAGAAAAGAGAAAGCGCTTCAGTGCGGTGGACAAGACGATGAAGGGCTTTTACAGAAAAGGTGTGACCGGTGCCACCTATGTCGTTTTTGCTCTGGGATCATAAACTGTGAGGGTGATGCGGCTCCGCCTGCATCCCTGATGTAAACTGGGGCGCCGTCAGCAGGCCTCTCGGAACTGTTGGGTCTGGAGCACTTGCCCCGGATGTCTCGGTGAGGGAGCTAGCACGTACACCACTGGTTAACTGTAAAGACTGAGAACCAGCCAGATAACCAGGTCCCATAGTGAAGCGTGACACAGGGTACAGTTCATAGTCATAGAGCAATCAAGTATTCCAATACACAGTTACTCACTCCCAGGGCTGATTATTTAGAAGCCGTGATGAAAAGTGAATGTAGACTTTATCCTTTTTTAAAAAAATGTAAACATGTATATGTTCTCATTTATAATATCTTTACAAATATACTTAGACACTGCTTGTAGCTCAGGAGGCTGACATCTACAGGACTGCCATTTAAAGCCAGCCGGGCAGGAAAAAACGAGACTCCATCTCCAAAATCACAAATAAAAAGCTAGGCTGGAAGAATGGTTCAAGTGGTAGAGCACCAGCCATGAACAAGAAAGCCAAAAATGCAAGTGCAAGGCTCTGAGTTCAAGCCCCAATCCTTGAAAGGAAAAAAAAATAAGGCAAGCACGTATAAGCCTAGCTGCTCCTCAGGATACTGAGATCTGAGGATCATGGTTCGAAGCCAGCCTGGACAGACCAGACCAAGAGATTCTCACCTCCAGTTAACCAACAAAAGCCCACAAGTGGAGATGGGGCTCAAGTGGTAGAGTGCCAACCGTAAGCTAAAGGACAGAGCCTAGGCCCTGAGTCTGAGTTCAAGCCCCAGTACCAGCATTTTAAAAAAGAAAACCCCAGCCCTCAGGAAGCTGAGGCAGGCGGGGTGTGCATTGAAGATGCCATCTCAGAATGTTTAAGGAAAACATCTTGACACTAATGGTATCTGAAGAGGACCAGGAAAAGCAGCGTGAGTGGTGCCGGGAAGGAGACCCTTCCACGCTGCGTGTCCTCCCTCACTTTTCTCTAGATGGCTTTTTTGTTCACCTGTGGAATACATTTGGGAGTTTAGAGTGTACCTCTCTGAATAAGGGATGTCGTTCTTGACATACACTTCTACAAAGTAATACACTTTGAAGTCTCGCGTAAAGCAGAAATGAGCACCCAACACAGACCTCTTCCAGGACCTACAGTCAGATCGCTGTAACCTGACGCTCTCCATAGAAAAAGTAACTGCTGACTGATTGTTTATTTTAATTGCAGCTCAGTGTGATCACAGTGCAGAGAAGAAAAGCAGCCTCCATGGTGAATCTGGAAAATATTTAAAATATTCATGATTGGCTGGCAGCATGGCCTTGGGAAAGCCGTTGGACTAGAATGCGTGGCAGTGGTGTGTGCAGGGCGCGGCCAAGGCGCGAGCCTTTCCCCCTGGCCTGCGGGCGTGGGAGACGTGGCAGTTTCCTGTCATGAAGAGCATGGCGCTTGGCACGAGCACTCCAGTGGAGAACACATCCAGCAAGGACTCCCTGCCGTCAGCCCCGTGCCTGGTTTTCATCTCCGGTGCCCTTGGGAGAACATTATCATTTTTAATCTATGCTAATCATGAGAAAAAAGTTTTAAGAAACTGTGTGAATTGGTTATTCCAGGTTTTAGGATTTGGAGATTTCATATCCACTTGTCACCCATAACTCATTTTCAAGTATCTGTTCTGTGAACTCCTATATGTAATAAACTCGTGTTTTCACACATGTAGAGTTGTTGTGATTCATTTTTGCGTAAGTCATTTCTTGAATGAGTAGAATCTGATATCTAGGAGTCTAGGACTTTTTGGTACTGCTCAAGGCAGTGCTAATCAACAGCAGATTTTAAGAATGAATGGCTGTAGGCTGCTGTGGTCTTGGACAGATGACAGGCGTCGTGGATGGAATGTGGCACTCAGTGGAGGTAGGGAAGTGGAGGGACAGTGGCTAAGAAGAGGATGCGAGACCGAGTCAGAGTGAGTTACAGCCGGTTCTCCCTCAGAGTCCGGTTCGCCCCCGCAGACCTCGGCACTGAGGGTAGAGCCTGGAAGGCCCCTGGGAGGCCGTGAAGCCGCCCCTCCCTCAGCCACTCCCCCTCCGGCTCTGCCCTCCACACACCATACCTCACACCAAACATGGCTCCCCAGAGGAGCCTTCCCTGCACTCGGAGCTAGGTTTGGTCCCCTTGCTAGAACACTCTGAAGAGTAGGCTGCACTTTTCCTTCCTAGCATTTGGAAAAAATTGTAATTTTTCTTTTTCAAATACTGTCCTCACCAGACTATTCCTGAGAGCAGGATTGGCTTCTTGTCCTCACTGTAGCCCTGGCTCAGCCTTGCCAACACGGTGGGAACCCTGTGAGCAGGATTGGCCTACTCGTCATTGTGTTCCGGGCACTCAGCGCGGTTTGGGTTGCATTGAGAGGTTCCCGTGGTCGTGATGGTCGTGACCTGAGCTGTGAGGGCAGGATGATGTCGATGGCTTTCTGGTTAACGTGCAGGACTCTGCACGCTGGTATTGACTCTCCAGGTGGCGGCTCCTCTGCCCTCCCTGCCAGTCCCTCCCTGCCTGCGCGTGCCCAGAGTCCTTTCACTCAGGTGAGAGCTCAAGCCCACGTGTCCTCCAGACCAGCTTTCTGCTTCTCTGGCTTCTTCTGGTCCCTCCTACACTCCTTTGTATCACCTGGTTCTTACGTTCTTCCTTATACAGTGCTGTGGTGTATTTCTTATTTCCATTTTGTTCAGAGGATGTTTTTAGTCAGCAAACCATACTATGAAGTACAGGGAAAACTGTTAGCACTTGAAGCTGTAAAGAATAAAGGCAAGAACGCAGCATCTCCATTTATGATGTAAAATGCCCGAGTCCATTGCAGAGTCCTCAGGGCTATGATGAATGTGCTGATGCATATTAGTGGTGTCTGTTTATGGAGACTCTATCAAGCACTTGGGCATTTGCATTTAGTTTCACTTATAATCAATCCAGCATCCCTGCCAGGTAGGTATTCTCTTTTCCTTCTCAAAGACAGATAGTGAAAGCCAACCTAGTGGACAAGCAGCGTGACTGGGCTACACACCAGCGCTCTGCTGCACCAGAATTCCTTCTGGACTTTGTTCCTGGCTGGCTTTGAACTGTGATCCTCGATCTTAGCCCCTGATTAGGATTATAGGCCTGAGCACGGTGCCTGGCCCTTCTGCATCTTGAGTCTGCAGAATTCGTACTTTGGACGCGAGGAAGCAGCGCCTGGCTGGGGGCGAGCTCCTGCGGGTCAGGAGATAGGATGCGCAGACCTTGGTGGTGCTTGTGGACTCGGGTCTCACAGGTACTGCTCTGCCCTCAGCTCTTGATGGAAAGGTGCAGATAAGGCCAGAGTTCTGCCACCATTTTCCTTACCAGCCTGAGAACAAGGGCTACTTAGTTTTGTTTTCTTGCCTTCTGTTTTGTCTTTGCCCTGAGTCTGCCCTTAGTCCACAAAACACCTTTAGTTGTCCAAATGTCCACATGCTTAGGGCTTCCTACAAAAATTATCATCCTATCTAATGATACCATTTTTGCTCAAGGCTAGTACTCTGCCACTGGAGACACAGCTCCCTGTTGATTCATTGGAGATAAGAGTCTCACAGACTTTACTGCCAGGCTAGCCTTGAACTGAGATCTTCAGATGTGAGCCACCAGTGCCTGGCTCAAAACACTCTATTTTCAAGCACAATCTTAAGAAGTTGTATTTATAGAGGATTAGTTCGGGTGAAGCTCTAAGTATCTGATATCAACACAGATAGGGTGGAAGGAGAAAATTAAAAAGAGGTTCCACAACTCAGACACGCTGGGGAAGAGTCAGCAGGGAAAGCCAAGGAGAAGGGAGAGCAGGAAGGGAAGATGGCTGCCTGTGGAGGAAACCAGACTTGCTTCATGAAGACATCGCTGTACACCAGCCATAATCCTGTTAGAACACCAGCCTGACAAGTGAAATAAACAGGGAGTCCATCATCATAAATATAACACTTCACAAACACGTGTGATCAGCATAAATATGCTAAAACGTGAGCACCACACACACTGCTTGTGCTCAACATTAATACACGACTTAACAAATGTGCTCAACATAAATATGCTAACACATGAGCTGAACATAGATTACTGAACTGTGCACTTAGCCTAAGTATACTTAAGTGTGCTCAATACAAATACACTACTTAAGCACATGAGCTCAACAGCTGTGCAACCGTCAGGACCTGCGACACATCAGGCATGACCCGTGGTGATAGATCAAGAATCGCATGTGGCGACGTACCAGGAATGACACATGGGGCATGTCAGGAATCGCACGTGGTGACACGTCAGGAGTCACGTGGTACGCACCAGTAACCACACGTGATGACGTGATGGGAATCACAGGTGGTCGCATGTCAGGAGTCACACGAGGTATACCTTGCCACTTGGCACTGTGTAAGCTGTTTTATTTCCTTTCCGGTTGGTTTGGTTTGGTCCCGCTGGATAGCCCAGGCTGGCCCCCGGCATTACACATGTGCACCCTTGCAAAAATAACCATTCGGGCTGGGGATATGGCCTAGTGGCAAGAGTGCCTGCCTCGGATACACGAGGCCCTAGGTTCGATTCCCCAGCACCACATAGAAAACGGCCAGAAGCGGCGCTGTGGCTCACGTGGCAGAGTGCTAGCCTTGAGCGGGAAGAAGCCAGGGACAGTGCTCAGGCCCGGAGTCCAAGGCCCAGGACTGGCCAAAAAAATAATAATAATAAAAAATAAATAACCATTCATCATGCTTGATTTTAGAAAATGCTGATTTGGAGGTTTGGCACAGCCTTAAAGTGCTAATGCAGGATTCCTAGGTCCAGGCTTAGAGTCGTGAATTGCTCGTAACTAAGGGAACTTGCGAGTGTGTCAGATGTAGAGAAGCTGTTTGAACTCCAGATGGCTTTTCTTTAATTACATGGGACGCGCAGGCTCTGCCTGTGGACGTGCTTACACAAACGCATGTGCGGCTCACTCATCTCCCTCCTCCTGGAATAAGGCAGGGGTTGACCGCAGCAGGCTGTCTTGCTGTCCATTTACAGAGACACTTAACTGGTGCATTTTACCTGAAGCCAAGGCTGTCGCCTTGCTGTAGCGTTCTCAGCAGCTCACCATCGGCCTTGTGAACTCGTGGCACAGCTACAAGGCGGCAAACCCTGGCTGGCTTCTCGCCTGGCTGTCTGGGAAAATCCCCAGCTGTCCCTGAGGAAAGAGCTTACTGCTTACCCTCGGCCTCCACCTTCTCATCTGCGAATGGGGAAATGGTAGCACGCGCCTGCCTCATTTTCAGGACTGGCTGGAAATACCGATCAGTGCCTGCCACTTGGTGAGCCCTTTCTAATTACCAAGTGAGGGGGGTCCCCTGATGCTAAGGAAGTCAGAACACTTGTTTCATAAGCCTCCTCTGTGGGAAGACGAGGCTGCTGCAGGAAGTGACCACAAGAGGCCAGAGTTGTAGGGCAGGCGGATTGGGCAATCAAGTCAGACTCATACCCTGGCTGCGGGCAGTCTGATGAGGAAAGGGAAGGAGTCACAAGGACTTCTGGTTTTCAGGCTGCAGTGACACTGCTAAACAGGTCAAATAGCCTGTGTGTACCAGAGAAGTAAGTGCCTGTAAGTCTATTCAGGAAAAGCTGCGTGGATGGAAGAGGCCCCAGATCCAGAGGTTAGAGAACAGTAAAGTCAGGCCGTGCGTGCGGCAGCAGACAAGATTGCCCACAACTTCAGTTCTTCCTCTTCAGACTAGAAAGCCTCACCTCGCTCGGCCAAGAACACTGAAGGGCCCTTGAAGCTGGTGCCGTTTGTGGCAGATGGCAGTGTTTCAAGGGTAGAAACCACGTTCTAATTGGCTGGGAGAAAACACGAGCCCCAGGGCACGTTTCAAGTCAGTGCGGCCTGCAGCCGGGGCCAGGCCCGCCCTCCCCGTGGCTCCTGGGCACCTGACTCACAATTATTTCTCTCTGGGGTCTTACTTGGAGCCCACAAGAGACAAGTGGGGAGAGGCAAGGAGGACTAAGATCTCAGTAATTCATGTCACACAAAAACAAGATGGCCCATTTTTTGTAAAAATTAGTTTCTCTGATCACCAGTCGTGTGACCTCCACGGGAAGACGTGACAACCCCCCCAGGGACATGCCAGGGACGAGCTCCACTGGGCATGCATGGGCTACTACCCACCCCGGCTTCACTGCTGGGTTCGCTCTCTAGTCGTTTCTGCATGCAGCCATTGTGGAGAACACTCATTTCCAGCATGGAAAATTGGACAAGTGAGCTGCACCCTACCAAGGCCAGGGCTGTGGCCCTGGACAAGTCTTTTCTGTGTGAGGTGGATAAACCTCTTATCTGCCACAGTGAGACCAAATGGCAAGCACTCCATGGAACGATCTCTGAAAATTACTTCAGAAGCATTTTGTAGGGCAACCTTCCCATCATCCGAGGTCCTGTTTCTAGTGACCGAACCAGAAGCTTGCCAGTTGTGTTCACACCCAGGCTCTGCAGGAGGCCCCTGCTGTCCTGTTGCCATTAAGACCACGTTTCCCTCTTCACAGGCTCAGACCTGCGTGCATCACAGGTTTTTCTGGCTCTAAAGCCTGTGTTGTTCCAAGCACTGGGTCTTTTCAGATCAAAAGCTGTATCCTGGAAGAACTGCCCACTTCTCCAGACCAGCCCTGAGCAGTGGGCCGGGAAGCGCCACACTGCCCTTCCACGCCCAGCCACGCTGTGGGGCGGCGAGCGCAAGGGACAGGAGGCCTTGAGAGCCACAGACATCACAGTCCCAAAGGCGTTACTGTATTGCAAAATGTACAGCATTTATTCACATACAGACAAAAAGGCACAATTCTACTAAATAGTTCAACAAAAAAATACAGTTGTCCTCAACTAGTTTTATAAATACTTTCCAAAAGGGGGTAGAAATAAATACAGGACTGGGCCATGTAATATAAAATAGTCATCTCTACATAGACTTTGTTTAATTCTGATTTGTAACTCTTCATGCACCTCTTTTTTTTCTTTTCAATTCAGTTGAATGGACACCAAGCTAGGCACATAGTGAAAAATCCTCTGTACAAGGTTACAAATGTAATGACAAGTTTGTCCATTTTAAAATAATTAAGATTTGTACACAACACATAAAAACTTCATTTAAGTCCTGTGTTTATAACCCAACAAATGACATTCCAGGCAACTTTACAAAAGTTTTAACTAGCCTACATTTTGACATAATACATTGATCATAATCAAAGATATTTCTCGGTCAGGATGCACAAGGAAATATTAAAAACAAAAAAAAACACAGCAAATGGTTCCAATGCTAAGAGGACGTGGCGTGTAGCTGGGCTGTCTGTCGCGGGCCGCCCGCCTCGCCCAGAGCCCCGCGGCAGAGCCCTCTCCACTGCCGAGAAGCCGCACGCGCCACCATTTGCATCTCAGAGCAGGACTATAAAATATGGACTTTGTTTTTGTGTTTGTTTGTTTTGTGGGTTTTTTTTTTCATTTGTTTTTTGGTTCAGCATAACTTGGAACATTTGAAAGCTTTTCAACCTAAATGTGGGGGAAAACAGGTAAGGCATTATTTTTGCACAAAACTAGCATTCCTAAATAGTGCAAATGAGTCTGGTACCTCTGAGTGGAGAGAGGCCGTCACTCCATTAATTTAGATTTTCTTTCTATGGCTTCACAGATTACCCTCCACAACCCTCCTCTCACCCAGAGCTGTAATCAAAAGACAACTGCAGATAGAGTCCAACCTTCTCCTGTGTCCAGAAGGGTTTTGCTCATATGCAAAACAACAAAAAAATCTAATCTTTAAATTATGCTACTAGCAAACGTGCAACTTGGATAAGACCCTCCTGCCGCCTGTAGCAACAAGCTAGTTTGGACAGCGGTCTCTCAAAATGAGCCTCATGGCTCAAAAGCAGTCAGTCTAAAAACCAGTCACTCTTTCCCCTCCCCTGAATTAGCTACAGTGTACTTGGAAAAGTTAAGACCTGGTTTGAAAATGTCAAACACACAATAGGGACGCACCAGATCTGCTATCCGATCATCTGATAAAACTTGCATAGCAAGATGGAGTTCAAGAAGCCTTGTTGTTGATAGTCACCTGGAAGACTCGACAGTGAACTACAGAGCTCAGAGCATCATTCCTAAGCAGTAGAATCCCCCTGCCAAATAAGGACAGACATGTAAATGAATCAGGAGTTGGGGTACTGGCATTCACTAACTAAGGGGCAATGTAGGGGATATCGGGCTCGCTCCAAATGCCCAGAATTCTAAATCTCATTGCTGCTTAAACTTTCCTTAAGTTTGATTCACGACGACACTGAATTCCAAAGAAAATTAACAGGACCTTAACACTATCCAGTTTCTGAATACATATGCACTACAACATTGTTCTCAAATTTAATGCTAAACTTATTATTGCTGATAACTTACTAGTTATTGCCATTTGCAATTAGAAAGTCCAAGTTACAAATAAGAACTCTGACCCTAAAAACCTATTCGAGGGTGCATTTCAACCTCTTTTCTATATAACTAGGTCAATGGTAAGAGCTTATTGCAACTTATTGCCTTTCTACAGTTTTAAAATATAACTTACTTCACTTCTCTTTTTTTTTTTCCCTCAGGGAATCCATTCGTGATGGAGGCCCAGATTCCCTGACGTGCACTAGTGATCTGCTCTGGGAAATGAGTCCCCAGAGTTGAAAGTTCATCGCTTGAACTTGAATGGCCAGATATGGCCAATGGCCAAGGACATCCCAAGCCGGCCCAAGAGCCAGTAAGAGCCAGTAGTTGGAGAAAAGGAGGGTCAAGAGGACTGGTAACACCTGGGCCTGGACTGCCGGGTCACAGATAGCCACCGCCACACAGGGCTTCGGGCAGCGGGGCCTTGGGCATCTGACCCGACTCCGCAAGCCGCAGGCAGCTCTGACCTGTCACTCCGCCTCCCGTAACAACCTTCCTGTCAATTCTCCTCTGACGCTGTGTGCACACAGGCTCCCCAGAGCTGCTGCGGGTACGCTGGCCAGGCCACAGAAGTGGTCTTTGGGGCCAGAATGATTGTAGAATCCACCGGTCCTAGGAAATACACGTCATGGCTGCACATGGCGCCCTGGTCTCTGCAGGGGTGTCGGTCCATTCTACAGAACTAGATAGGATTCGGTACACTCAGGGAACCCAGAGTTTGTGCTTTGGAAGAACGCAGAGGGCAAGAAAAGCAATATGCAGACATTTACCGAAGCCTCACCCCTTGTAACCCTCCGCTCCACACTCAGCTTCTGACCTCAGCCGTCCTACGCTAGTCTACTCTTCTGTCTCCTCAGCAAGTTGCTAATAACACAAACTTCTCACAACAGTGATTTATAAATGACTCTGAAAAAAAATCCAATCTGAATTGTAAGTAAATGTGTCTGTAGCTCAGGAATAAGGGGGTTCTGCACCCCCACCCCACCCCAAGCTGTTCTCCCTGCCCGCGGCAGGCCAGGCACTGGCCCCACCTCTGCCATCAGGAGGCCAAGATACTCCTGCGGATGAAGTCCGCCCTCCTGCCCAGGGCGCCGCTGGCCTGCGGACATTTCTTTTCCGATGTTTCGCCCTCGGAGTCACTTAGTTCTACATCCGGGGCATACCCGTCATTCTCGTGGTCGGATTTTAACTTGCTCTTTGCCCTGTCCTTGGCTGGCGCCCGGCCCAGGCTGAGGTACGGGCAGTCTGTGTGCTGGTGGCCAGCCCCCTCGGGGGCCTCTCCCTGCTGCGGCCGTTCCCCTTTCTTTGGAATCCGGAATCCGCCCCAGTTTTTCACCGGGCTGGCAGGTGTGGTAGGCACTTGGGCTGCAGTCTGGGAACAGCTCGCTTTGATCAGGGAGCCATTGCACTTGGGCACACCCTCCCTCCTGGCGCCAGGTGCCCACGGCCCCGCACCGGGCACAGGGGCGGCACGTGGGCTGTCCAGGTGCCTCTGGGACGAATCTGTGGACCTGAGAGGCTTGTGACTCGGTTTCAAAGGCTTGTCCTTCAAGTCGCCTTTAACGAGGTCACAATGAAAGCGATTGTCTCTCCGTTTCCCTAGGTCTGGCGCCACAACCCCGTTTTTCTGTTGTGCTGATGATAGGAAGCGTGCATCTGCAAAGGTCTTTTCGAAATTCAGAAAGCTGCCTGGGACCCCCAGCCCCCCCCGCCCCCCGCCCAGGCCTGGCTGTCCCAGCGAGGCCTTTCCCACACTCCCGGGCCGCAGAGGGTCTCGCTTATGGAGCTTCTTCAGCGACGGAGCCAAGGACGCGCCCATCTGCTTCCTGAAGAAGGCCGAGTGCCATGTCAAGTCCTCTATGGTGGGAGCGCCAGGACCCACAGGACTGTTAAACAAAAGCATGTTCTCCAGTGCGGAGGATGCTGCGCAGGAAGAAGGCACACCTGTGAGCAAATAAGCACAAAGGAAATTCAAACGAGTTCTAGGCCCTAAGTGTCACCCACTGCACACTTCCGACCCATCGTTATAAATGAGTTTCCAGTCAGGACGTGGCCTGCTGTGAGAACCTACAGCAAGGCATGCTCAGCATTCTAGATTCTTCCAGCTACAATTCACACCGTCCTTCGTGAAACTACCTTTTCAAGGACTACCCTTTCCTGCCAACAGAATAAACGGCACGAGTGCCTCGGAGGTGGCAGGACCCATCTGCCCGCGCCGCGCCGTGCTGCAGTGGCCCCCACGCCCATCCCCCACGCCCATCCCGCGCCCCCACGAGGACGGGGACCCGGCTATCCACCTGGCGACCCCCAGGTCTGCGTGCGAGGCTGCTGACCAGTGTGTGTGCGTGTGGAAGGTGAAGAGGGAGCTGGAACAGGTATTCAGAGTTCAGTGGGGTTTCTTGTTTTTTTCTTAATGCCATCGTCACTGTGTACAAAATCTATCCGTGGGATTCTGTTGCACTGACACCTGAGCTGAGAATGAGTTAATTGTCTTCTGAGGTGAATCACAGCGAGAACTAAATTCCACTGCACACCGGCAGGAGTTCCCTTCTTGTGAAATCCTGTCAACTCTCATCACATTTGTCGTTGCATGTGAATCATGCCCCAATGACCCATCTCACCCTGCTTGTGAGCAGTAATGCAGTTCACTCAGACGGCCTGAGTTCCTGCAAGAGCCTCATGCCCGCCAGCGGTGGAAGCTCTCCTGTGTTCCATCTTCCATGAGATAAGAACCACTGGGAAAATTAGATTCAGCCCCCACCTACGAAACAGTTCTCTCTATGAGACCTTCTTGCTCATCCAGACAGGCACTTCAAGGAAGCACAGGCACTGTGAGCACAGACAGTGGAGGCCCTCCCTGCTAGGCCTATCTTTGGTGTCACTGGAATCAGCTTTATGCCCCATCTAATGTATGTATGCATCATCTCAGACACTCAGCACCACAGGAAAACAGAAAGGAGGCCAACGTTGCCTAACTGGTTTTCTGCCTGCAGACATGCAGTCCAGATCTCTCTGACACCTCTCAACCAGAACATGCAGAGTTTGAACCCTGTGACTGAAAAGTCATGGAATCACTAGCTCACAAGGTAGAAGCCCGACTTCAGGGATCAAGCTCCACACGGGGAAGGGAAAGACCTCTACCCCAGAGGCCTCCGTGGGCTCCCCAGGGCTGTCTCTACAACAGTCACATCAGAAGACTACAGCCTCGTGAGAAACAACACTCACTCTCCCAAGGAAAAGCCCAGCCATGCAATGCAGAAAATCCTGCCTGCCTGGACAGTCACCACCACGGGACAACACGACACCGAGGAACAGGCAGAGCTCGCCTGGACAGTCACCACCACGGGACAACACGACACCGAGGAACAGGCAGAGCTCGCCTGGACAGTCACCACCACGGGACAACACGACACCGAGGAACAGGCAGAGCTCGCCTGGACAGTCACCACCACGGGACAACACGACACCGAGGAACAGGCAGAGCTCGCCTGGACAGTCACCACCACGGGACAACACGACACCGAGGAACAGGCAGAGCTCGCCTGGACAGTCACCACCAAGTCACAACACGACACCGAGGAACAGGCAGAGCTCGCCTGGACAGTCACCACCACGGGACAACACGACACCGAGGAACAGGCAGAGCTCGCCTGGACAGTCACCACCACGTGACAACACGACACCGAGGAACAGGCAGAGCTCGCCTGGACAGTCACCACCACGGGACAACACGACACCGAGGAACAGGCAGAGCTCGCCTGGACAGTCACCACCAAGTCACAACACGACACCGAGGAACAGGCAGAGCTCGCCTGGACAGTCACCACCATGGGACAACACGACACCGAGGAACAGGCAGAGCTCGCCTGGACAGTCACCACCACGTGACAACACGACACCGAGGAACAGGCAGAGCTCGCCTGGACAGTCACCACCACGGGACAACACGACACCGAGGAACAGGCAGAGCTCGCCTGGACAGTCACCACCACGGGACAACACGACACCGAGGAACAGGCAGAGCTCGCCTGGACAGTCACCACCAAGTCACAACACGACACCGAGGAACAGGCAGAGCTTGCCTGGACAGTCACCACCACGTGACAACACGGCACCGAGGAACAGGCAGAGCTCGCCTGGACAGTCACCACCACGGGACAACACGGCACCGAGGAACAGGCAGAGCTCGCCTGGACAGTCACCACCACAGGACAACACGGCACCGAGGAACAGGCAGAGCTCGCCTGGACAGTCACCACCACGGGACAACACGACACCGAGGAACAGGCAGAGCTCGCCTGGACAGTCACCACCACGGGACAACACGACACCGAGGAACAGGCAGAGCTTGCCTGGACAGTCACCACCACAACACCGAGGAACAGGCAGAGCTCGCCTGGACAGTCACCACCACGGGACAACACGACACCGAGGAACAGGCAGAGCTCGCCTGGACAGTCACCACCAAGTCACAACACGACACCGAGGAACAGGCAGAGCTCGCCTGGACAGTCACCACCACGGGACAACACGACACCGAGGAACAGGCAGAGCTCGCCTGGACAGTCACCACCACGTGACAACACGGCACTGAGGAACAGGCAGAGCTCGCCTGGACAGTCACCACCAAGTCACAACACGACACCGAGGAACAGGCAGAGCTCGCCTGGACAGTCACCACCAAGTCACAACACGACACCGAGGAACAGGCAGAGCTCGCCTGGACAGTCACCACCACGGGACAACACGACACCGAGGAACAGGCAGAGCTCGCCTGGACAGTCACCACCACGTGACAACACGGCACTGAGGAACAGGCAGAGCTCGCCTGGACAGTCACCACCACAGGACAACATGACACCGAGGAACAGGCAGAGCTCGCCTGGACAGTCACCACCACGGGACAACACGACACCGAGGAACAGGCAGAGCTCGCCTGGACAGTCACCACCACGGGACAACACGACACCGAGGAACAGGCAGAGCTCGCCTGGACAGTCACCACCACGGGACAACACGACACCGAGGAACAGGCAGAGCTCGCCTGGACAGTCACCACCACGGGACAACACGACACCGAGGAACAGGCAGAGCTCGCCTGGACAGTCACCACCAAGTCACAACACGACACCGAGGAACAGGCAGAGCTCGCCTGGACAGTCACCACCACGGGACAACACGACACCGAGGAACAGGCAGAGCTCGCCTGGACAGTCACCACCACGTGACAACACGGCACCGAGGAACAGGCAGAGCTCGCCTGGACAGTCACCACCACATGACAAGAGCCACAAACTATGTGGATCCCAGGTTACACCAGCTCAAGAAGGCAGAAGGGAAGTGAGAGGTACAAGCTCAAATTGAAGAATCAGAACTGAACCTCTCTTTCCTACACTAACCCTACTAGGAAGAACTTCCTAAGAGTTTTTCCAGTTGACTCCAAGGTCCAGCTAATGATATGCATGGGCTACATCTGGAAAATGCTCAGTCCTGGCCAAGAAAGATCCAAAACAGCATCAGTAAGTCAGTGCTACTAAAACTATGTCATACATCAAGATTACTAAAAACTCAGCCATTATCTGTTTAGCTGGTCAAAACTCTATTCACAAGGATATAGTTAATTCTTGTTTGGATTTCAACCTAATAGGTGACAACAACTTCGCTGTTTCTACCTTTCAAGATAATCTAGATAGGGGCTGGGAATATGGCCTAGTGGCAAGAGTGCTTGCCTCGTATACATGAGGCCCTGGGTTCGATTCCTCAGCACCACATATACAGAAAATGGCCAGAAGTGGCGCTGTGGCTCAAGTGGCAGAGTGCTAGCCTTGAGCAAAAAAGAAGCCAGGGACAGTGCTCAGGCCCTGAGTTCATGGCCTAGGACTGGCCAAAAAATATATATATATATATATCAAGATAATCTAGATACAGAAACAAAAATGCACAAGTGCAGAAAAAGCCAAGTCAACTATGACTAATGCAAGTGCAAAGAATGACACTGCTCCAACTTAGTTCATCCAGGACAAAGATGCTCAAATTCCTGGGAGGGCAGGCCACACCTGCCAACCTCATTCGCATCCTTTCAGTCCCCCTTTTTGGGACTTGAACTCACAGAATGTTGGTCACAGCTCAAGCCTCTTCTACAGATGGAAAGAATCCAAGACAAGTCAGATGCCCCGACTCAGGCTCAGCCCCCAGGTAATTCATGTGCTGCCCACTGCCCAGCAGGCCGGCACACCCAGGGCTGGGCCAGAGCAGCCTGACTCGTGCTAAGACACTGCTTCCCCCGTGGCCCGTGGCCCCAAGGCTGGTCTAGTGTTGAAACAGCCCTACAACACATTCACCATTTCTGCAACATCTGGCTCACTTTGAGTCTCAGGACAGCTTCAACGAGTAGCTTTCTGTATCCCCATTTTACGTAGAGAACAACTAAGATTTGTGTTAATCAGTAAAGTAGGACTCAACCCCCCTATTGGAGGCCAAATCTGTAGCTATTTTCCCTTTTACATGGGGTCTCTAAATATTTTCCTTGATGAAAATCTGTGCTTCTTACATTTTTCTGTTGGAAGAATAAAAATTAAAGAACAAATCATTTTTCCTTTAGCAGTATACTGTTAAGGCTTTCAAACCCCTGCCTTGCGTTTTAGCCAAGACTTAGTACCTACCTGAAACTCTTTCTTGCTCCAAGAGCTTCGTGTAAAGACTGAGTATCTGCTCCTGGACTTTGCATGCGGACCGTTTCATCTTTTCCCTGCGCGTGACCATGTACGTGAGGTTCCGCACCTGGAATACAGAGTGAAGACTCCACGTGAGCAACAGCAGCACTTCGGTGTTCATTTATTTTCTTTATCTGAGAAAAACTGGTCCTACCACGGCCCTGACGGATAACTGAAACCAAGTTCACTAAGCATTTACCCCATCTTTAAAGAATTCCAGCTGTTCCCCTGGTGTCCACAGCAGCCCCTGGGAAGAGCACACTGCACTGGCACGGAGCCTGCCTCCGCCAGGACCTGACTGTTTCCTCCAGAGGAGCCTCTGGCAAAGCCGCCTCCTCCACCCTACGGTCACCCCAAGGTCCAGTGAGCCTTTGCCCACCGGATGTAACAAGCACGGGGGCGGGGGCCGGGGGGACGGGGATGCCTGGCAGCTGCTCGCACAGGCTGTGGGTGAGCCTCGGGAAGGCCCAGGCACTGAACCTAACGCAGACAGGAACACACATCACTAGCCAGTACTCAGCCTTCTGCCTCAGTCATCACTTCTAGAACCCAAAGCTAAGGATTCTGCCACGAAACCCCACAGATCCCAAGCTCCTAAATCTCCGTGGGCCCGGAGCACACATCGCCACTCGGCACTCTAGTTATCTCGGTGGTGGAGGCGGGGAGAGACCCGTGCTCGCCCTCCGCAGTCCCCATCCTCTTACTGCGAGCAGGCCACTCCTGCTGCCCTCCACGGCACGCCCCAAGGCCATCGCGCCTTCCTCCAGTCATGAGGGGAGCCGTGACCTGGGCGCACACCACTTGCTTTCCGGCTTAGACCTCCCCTCGCGTCTGCAGACCCTTCGGCACACTAGCAGCTCGATAACAGGTGCTGGCTTCCCCACCGACGGATGAGCGCGCACTGGTCTCCAACAACCCCCATTTCCTGATTAGAGAAACCGAGTGGAGGTGGTATCGCTATAGATCTGCTCGATTCCTCCCCGCAGCCAGGAGGTGAACAACCAAGGAGCCTGACTTCCAGAGCCAGGCAATGGACAGTGGCAACTTCTACCCGAGCTGCACCTCTCCTGGGAGCCGTGAGGATGGAATCACTGCACTCACCGTGGCAGCGTTCCCGGGGCCGCTGGTGAGCCGCACCTAACAGAGCCATCACTCAGCCCTGGCTGGCCGCTCCGTGGCGACCCTCCCTCGCTAGACAGCCCAGTCCCTGCAGGACTTCACCCACGCCGACAGCCTCAACCTCTGTCCCTCCCTGACCCTGCCCAGCGGGCTACCACTGCAGCTCCCCATGCAAACGGGCCACGCCGGGCCACCGTTCCCCAACCCTGCCAAGCCCTCGGCACACTTCTCCCTAAAACAGTGGTTTGCAAACAGACACCCCCCACCAACCTGTGGGCACCCGGAGGGTTGCTGCAGGTTTTCCTGAGTCCTAAGCACTGCTCAGAGCCCTACCCCCAACCCCTCCATGTTCAAGGCTCGTGGTCTCCTTCAGCTTCTCAAATGTGCGCCGCGCACCCGACTGCCTGGCCCACTTGGAGCTGTTCACCGCGTCTTTTGAAAAGGACATTTAGGGGTGCTCCGGTTGGGTGAAGGGCGACCATGGAGACAGTGTGGTCACCCGCCACACTGTAGGTCCCCACCTCCTCCTGAAATCCACTCCTGTCATCTGCTGGAAAGAGCAATCACCTCACTCCTCCCGGGAGCTCCTGGCCTCCCGGTCAGGAATGAACGCCCACGTCTTGAGTCATCCAGGCAGAACACCAAGGCAGTGAGAACAGTCCGTTGTAACTTCTGGATAGTGCTTATTGTCACCCCTGCCTTCATTAGCACTGGGTCTGACATACATACTGTTTACAATTACAAAGAGCAGTGCCCTCTCAGGGGGGCAAAGGTTTCAACTTTTTAAAGCCTCTGCTGTCACAGTATGATGGCAAATTTCAGGAAGTGCAACTTCCATGACCATAAGCAACTGCTATTGAATTCCCTGAAAGTCTCAGACTTTTTTAATAAGACAAATGTAAGTAATGCTACGCACACGCACACACAAATCCTGATTTATTCCCTGTGTTTCATACATCATAGGCATTCTACTTAGAAAGCAGCAGTGACTCCAAAAATAGTTCAGAATTTAATTGTGAGTGCATGTTCTTAAACACAGAAAAGAGTTAGTACACCACAGGCATTGTCTACACTTTTATTTTGTGGTGATTGAGACAAACACACAGCCAAAATATGAGACTTCCACCCCCCCCCTCCCAGGAGCTGGGCAGCACAGCTGGGCCAGGCAGCTTCAGACCTGATTCTGGGGTGGCCTGAGTTCCCCGACGTCACAAAAGCCACGGGCCTTGCACTCACCACCAGGGGGCCTGAGGGAGCACACAGCCTCACCGCCGCAGGTCGGGGCCTTGGGGGGGCCAGGGGACGGCTGCTCGGCAGACCCCATCTCAAGGCCGGCCACGAAGGTCCTGGGAGGTTCAGACATCTAGTCTGCCCCTGCCCTCCCTACACTCTCACCTCCCACCTGTGAGCAGACTCCCTGGGGAGGGCGCCACGCCTCCACTAGCAAGTAAGGGGTTGGGAGGCCCTTCACTGTGTCAGGCCACCTGGTGCCCTTCAGCACAGGCAGCGTCAGGCCAGAGAAGGCCATGCCTCCTGGCGACACTCATGAATTGAATGGTAGCTAACAGCCAGAGTGGAAGGTGCTGGAAGAAAGCAGGGGGCAGGAGGACCGAGGAAGGGAGCCAGCCCAAGTGAGAAAGGTCAGGAGAGCCGGGGCACAAAGCAGCACACAGCTGCGCCATGGCAGCATTCAAGGCCGCAGCGCACAGCGGGAACTCGAGTATCTGCAGTGTATGGAGCACCGCCACGGGGCCCTGTGCTAGGACACACGCACCTGCAGAGACCGGGGACACACTGATGCGTGCTCATACACACGCGCACTTATACTGCACACAATGTATACAATGTACACATTGTACACACGCACATTCCATACACACACTCCATGCGCACATGGTACACACACATGCACCCTGCATACATGGTTTATACACACTGCACACATATTGCATACATACTCCATGCACACACTGTACACACACCGTATATACACTGTACACACATATTACATATACACACTCCATGCACACATCATACACACACTGCATACATATTCCATGCACGCATGGTACACACACACGTTGAATACATACTATGTACATCATACACATTGCACGCACATACACTGCAGTTATACACACTGTATGCACACATACTGCACTGTACACACAGAATGAATGCATGGTACATATATGCATGTGTGCTGTATACACACAGTGTATACACTGTATGTGTACACACATGCATACCGTATATACACAATGTATACACATTATAAATGCAAACATATGGCATACTCCACACACATGTATACTGCATACAGTGTATACACTGTACACGTACACACATGCATACGGCATATACACAATATATACACATTATAAATGCACACATATGGCATACTCACTGTACATACAACATACATGTATCACATGCACACATGTACAGTGCATACAGTATATCCATAGTACACATACATACTGCACACATACACACTACATACACACAGTACACAGGTCACACACCATGTACACACACACTGGGCATTCACAATAGGACCGCAGCCTCCGTGAGGATGTAGCAGCCCACCATCAGGAGTATCTTCACAGATAGATGCACACATGTGCCCACACGCACACCTCAGCACCCATAGCCTGCTCTGCTCCACAAGGGTGCAGGGGACACCCTGTGAATTAGCCAAGAGGCCAAGGGGGGCCAGGGGAAGCAATGCTCAGCGCTCCCTTGTGAGCCCCTCCCTAGAGCCTAGAAAGTGCTTCCCCAGGATGCACAGGTCACTTCCCTACCTCTGCCCCCATTCACAAGTTAAACCCATCCTAATTTTCAAAATTAAGTCTGTAAACAATTCTGAGTCAACCCTCGGTCATTTTCCTGGGGTTCGGTTCCCTCTGGAGAAAGAAGGGATAAAGAAACGCCCCTCTGACCTTGCCAGCAGTAAAGGTTAAGAGGAGGGTGTTAGGAATCACAGAGAAGCCCACCAGAGCGGCGGCAGTGGCGCGTGACTGCAGTGGGTATTGCCAGCCTGTGCGTGCACGGGGCCCGCACGAGCGCGTGCGTGCTGTGTGTGCACAGATCTGAGTGAGGCCTGGCTATCACCTCTTGCTCTGGCGAGCCTTCGCCTCTGCATCCTCTTCGCTAGGTCACTACAGGGTGTCGGAGTCAATCATTACCCGCTCCAGGTCCTGCCGCAGGTGCGTGAACAGCTGCAGCCTCCTAAACAAGACGTCCTGCTCCCGCTTGGCCAGATTGTCCTCCTCGTCCTTCTTTGGGGTGATCAGAGGCTTGTTGAAATTGACCTTCCTCTTCAACTTCCAGTACTGGTACAGGAAATCCACCACTGCCTCCGGCAGCCTCAGGGCCCTGGCCACATCCAGCAGGTTGACAAAGGTGTAGAACTCATCCTCCAGCTGCTGCAGCTTCTGCTTGCGGACACTCATGCGGTGGGCTTCCTCGCGCTGCTGCCCGGGCCCGGCCAGGGCCTCGAGCGGACTCCTGGGGGAGCACGCGGGAGCCCCATCCTCCACAGGCCCCTCCCCGAGGCTCTCCTCCGGCTTCTGATGCGAGCTGTGCTTCGGGCAGTAGGACTTGAACTTGACTTCATCGTTCTCCGCCAGGATGGTCTTCATCTCCAGGCCTCGGTCAAAGGCGCAGGTGACGTGAAAGGCTGTGCGGCAGTTCTTCACGGAGCACTGCGGAGAGCGTGCAGAGGAGAGACAGGCTTACAGAGCGACCACAGCAAGAGCACCCTGGCATCCCCCCCACGCACACACATCACACCCTGTCACCCTGCACAGGCCCACAGAGCCAGGAACCCACAGGTAACAGCAGCGTCCAGCCTGTGAGGCAATGCTGGTGGCAGGACACAGGCCCACTCAACAGCCACAGCCCCACTCAGCACAGAACACAAACTCACCTGGCGAGGGCCCCCACTCAGCACACAACCTGGCCACAACCCCGCTCAGCAGAGCTGCCGCCACACGAGTGGGAGCCGGCTCCGGCCTGGAGGCCATCTGTGCCAGCTTGAGCTCCACTCACGCAAACATGCTACCCATCAAGAGAAATGCGCTGCAGAACACCGGCCTCTCCAGGGGCACCGGTGGCCTCCCTTGGGCTTTCCCATTCAGCAAACAGATGTGACAGAAGCACAGCCACCCAGCTGCAGACACTCAGAGAGGAATTCGTTTAACAAAATCCTTCTATAAAGACACGAACTATCATCAGCTCTCCTTCAAATAAATGTTCTGGGATAATAAGTCAATCAATGGAGAGAAAAAAAAAGTCCACCAGCCAAGGCGCTCCCAAGTGAAGCAGGCTCCCGCTGCCCAGGGATGGTGAGTGTTACTCCGAGGTCTGTGGTGCTTGTCCCCAAGTGAATGTGTGCCACACACTCACACAAGTGTCTCTCCCCCCATTCTCCTTGGCCAACCAGCCACACTCTCCGGTAGAGGTACCTGTCATTTTCGTTCACAACAGATTCTAGTGACACACAAGAAAACCCCTTTCGTTCTCAAGCCTGTGGATATTTCTGCTAACATTTCAGACCCTCCAAACACCAGGAGATGCTGTAAAGTAAGTGGAACCTCTAGGGTTGTTAGAAACCTCAGCAGGAGGACACAGTCAGTCCAAGTCAGCCCAGGCAGAAAGTAGAACCCTGACCAGAAACAGTGGGCATGGCTCAAGTGGTAGGTACAGTGCCTGACAGCAAGCCGGGGGAGTGGGGGACGTTTAAACACACAAGCCAATGGTTGGGGCACCTTAGGGAATGAGGTGCCAGTCAAAATACCAAGTGGCCAAGGCAAAAAAACCTAGGACTACATGCATGCACTGTCCATGCCAAATGCTATGTTGTCTACGGAGACGCAGCCCAGACAGCATCTTTGCCGGGCCATACAGAAGCTGATCAGACCATAGCCATCTAGGCACTGGAATGTGAGGCCGAGGAGGGAATGCACAGATGGCATCAGAAGACAAGAAAAAAACAGCATGCAGGCCTCTCTCTCCTCCATTTGACCGCAGGACTTTCTAAGCTACCTGTATCTGGGCATAGGACACATTGACTCGCAGGTAAGCTTCCATTCTCTGGGACACACACACACACACACACACACTGACATAAAAATCAAATGTGCAGGGCACTAGTGGCTCACACCTATAATCCTAGTTACTCAGGAGGCTGAGGTTTGAGCATCACAGTTAGAAGCCAGCCTGGGCAGAAAAGTCCAAGAGACCCTTATCTCTAAATAAAGTACTCAGAAAAAGCCAAAAGTGGGCTGTGGCTCAAGTAGTAAAAGTCTTGCGCACAAAGAGGCTCAGGGACAGTGTCCAGGCCCTGAGTTCAAGCTCCAGGACCAGAAAAACAAAACAAAACAACAAAATGTCCCAGCTGTGTTCAGATCAGGAAGCCTCTGCCTACAACACCCAGCATACCAGCACACCTTGTGCCTGCCCCTCCTGTCAGTGCTCCCACAGCCCCACACCCTAGACCCAGGAGCGCCCAGGTCTGCAGGAAAAGAGGACTCAACCCTCATGTCTGCCTGTGGAAAGAAAGCAGCCAGCTGTGACCAGGCCTAGCAGGAGGCCTGACTCAGGACAGAAAGGGAAGGACTACAACTCCTCTCACCAGCTGATCTGGATAACAGCTCTGGGTCCTGCGACACTGCACCATCAGCTAACCACAGGAATCTGGGCAGGGCCCGATGCTCTCTCCCCTCCCAGAACCCTCTGCTGGAGCACATCAGAGCCCATCCCCACCCCCCCAGCAGAGGCCAAGGCAGCCCAGCTTGCTGAGCAACTCACCTGTATGGAGGCCCCAAACTTCTCATTGCAGAGACTGCACACCAGGGCCCACCGACTGCTGGGGATGTGAGACACCTTGGTGATGGGCTCCATCTTCTCGGGGCTGCCAATGCTCACCTGCAGGCCAGACAGCAGCAGAACACGGACAGCAGAGACTTCAAGACCTGTCACTCTGAGAGCTGCGCCCTGTGTCACACATGTCCCCGCCTGGCACGGATGGTCCCCCCCGCCTGGCACGGACGCCCCATCTGACACAGATGGCCCAGGTTACAGAAACATGCCAGCTACACCTACATCTCCATTTCTCACTAAAGAAGTTGATATCAAAGACCCTTACATGTGTGGATGGTGCAATCTACCTCTGCACCAGTAATGATTTACTCAGGACTAAAAATCACCTTAAAATGTCTAAACAGACTTTCAACTTGGAGTGGTGCTATCCATTTCCCAGTAAATATACCAGTCCATCCCATCCGAATACAAGAGTGCATTCAAAGAGCAAATCTCACAAGCTAGATCAAACACTGTCACTACCTCTGAACCCCCGCCCCCCAATCACCCAGCAGTGTCTGGCTGATACCAAACCACAAGATCCAGCACCACCAAGACCCCAGTCATAAACCTTCAGTGTCAATCCCCCCCATGCAATGTTCCTCAGTGGGAAAATACGCTGTCTTATACCAAAAGATGCTGGAGTCTGAGTCACAAACAATCTTCCCAGAGTGACATGGCAAATTAAATTAGTTAAGGTGTGGGACAGGAAATAAACAGACAAAAAACTCAGTTTACAAAGGTTAAAGCTGAGTAAGAATTTTCAAGAACTGTACAATCTGCAGAAGTGTGAGCTGGTGTGTGGCACCACATGGCCTGGTGCTGAAAGTGGCTTGTGACACACCGAGAAGGACTCCGTGGGCAAGACAACAGTCATGGGGGCAGACAACACCCCCCCACACACACTGGTGCTTCCACTGAGTAGTTCCATGTTTCCACTCCACGATCTTGTCGTGGAGTGGAGGCCGAGTGGGCAGCACCAGAAGGGTCTTCTGGCCCTCAGGCCCAAGCCCTGTGCAGTCTTGGGAGGGCGTGGGGGGAGTCACGTACCTCTGGGATCCACAGAGCACAGCTGACGTGGACCCACTTGGTTCCACTTCGGGTGGGCTTCATGGCGCCTCCCTTCTTGGGGCAAAGCAAGCATCTTGGCTCCACCCCCAGGGCACACGTCCGGCAGAGCCAACTGCCCTCTGGCACCTTGAGGATCCCGTAGCAGGCCTGGACCGAGCCACAGCACAGCCCCAGAAGGAAAGAGAAACCACGTTTTCCTCGCTTAATGCACACAACACACACAAAGCCCCCACCAATGTCGACACCCCCAACTCTGGGCTGTGACCCCAGGAAAAATGCCACATGTCTGAGTTGAGCCACAACATGCCATGCAAACCACTGAAGGACGGACACATTCTGAAGCATACCACTTTGCTGGCTGCTCCAGAACCCCACCCACCCATGCCAGCTTTTCAAACATGACCACAACCTCGAGGGGGAAGCCTTCCCTCTCGCCTCACTGAAATTGGGGAGCCCGGGACAGGGACACACAGCAGCACCTAGGATGGAGATGGCGGCAGACACAGAAGCCACGTAAGGGGCAAACAGACGCAGAAGAACAAGACATTCCAGACAGAAGGAGAATACCATTCAAAACAAAGCCTGCTTTGCACAAGATGGCAAAATCACACAGGCAGCATACACTGCGGGAATCAAGGCTTTGACCACGGACACAAACACAACGGCTTGAGGAGAAAAAGGGCAAATGTTGAGTATGTCACCCCAATGGTACTGAGGGCCCAGAGAGTTTTAAAACAAACAAACAAACAAACGTGCACAGAACTTTATCCTGGAATGAACTGAAAGTGTGGAGTCCTGGAAAAACAGCTCCACCTCCCAGACAGATGAAAGCAGGTACCATGCCACAAGAGCACCCAGATGCCAGAGAAACCACAGGATGAGCGCAGCAACGGTCGCTGGGGCCGGGTCAGGGTGAGGCCAGGGTGGGTCGGAGCCCAGAAAGGGCCCCAGGAACAGACCTGGGGCTAAACAACACTGAAGGTTCTGGACTGAGCAACCAAGAATCACCTGTGAAGAAGGCCCTTTTTTAAAAAAAAAAAAAAACAACTGGAAAAGCAGGTCTAAGCTAGTAAATGTGTCTTCAAGACAAACCAAGAAGTTCACAAAAGAAAAACATACTAAACATTAAGATGACTAGAAAAAGAGCATCTGAAATCAAGGCTATCAGCCTTGATGTCAGTGACAGAGTTCTACTTAGTGTCCAAGCAGACAAGTAAAGAAAGAGTAGAAAGTCCTTCACAGGTTTCAACAGGTACCAGTAGCAAAAAGCAACAATGGTGTCCATGGCCACAGCGGACACCTGAGGAATCCCATGCCCGAGGAAACACCTGGGTGATCTGAAATGAGACAAGCGGGGTGAGCTTCTGCAAGACTCACAGAGCAAGACCACAGACTCAGTGGAGACAAGCGGGGTGAGCTTCTCCAAGACTCGTAGAGCAAGACCACAGACTCAGTGGAGACAAGCGGGGTGAGCTTCTCCAAGACTCGTAGAGCAAGACCACAGACTCAGCGGAGACAAGCGGGGTGAGCTTCTGCAAGACTCGTAGAGCAAGACCACAGACTCAGTGGAGACAAGCGGGGTGAGCTTCTGCAAGACTCGTAGAGCAAGACCACAGACTCAGTTGAGACAAGCGGGGTGAGCTTCTGCAAGACTCGTAGAGCAAGACCACAGACTCAGCGGAGACAAGCAGGGTGAGCTTCTGCAAGACTCGTAGAGCAAGACCACAGACTCAGTGGAGACAAGGCCGTGTGTGGCTGGGGAAGGAGACAGGCGAATCTCAAAGGAACAAGGATTCTCAGAGCAAGCCCAGCCTCCTTCCTGTGTTGTCACCCAATCTGTTCTAAATCCCAGGGCCGCCTGACACATCCAAAGGAAGAACCCCCAGACTGCCTCTGGGACCCTACATCCCACACCAGTCTACATCAACATTCCAGTGTGTGAGGTCCTATCTGCACCAACAGCCAAGGCGTAGTGGCTCATGGGTGTCGTAGTTATGAGGAAGACAGAGGGAGAAGGACCACAGTGTCCAAGGCCAGTCATGGGAGAAAAGGCACAAGAAAGACCCTACCTGAAAAACAACTAAATCAAGAGGAGCTGGGATGTGACTCAAGTGGTACAGTTTCTGCCTACCAAGAATAAGTCCTGAGTTCAAGCCTCAGTACTGTAGGAAAAAAAGAGGTGGTTTTCCTCTCCTTGGGCATGTTTTATATATTAATATCTTTCTTGTATGTCCCCCAAAAGCTAAGCTGAAGCCCGCATTCTCATCCAAACATGACCTCACTGAAGATCACTGAAGACGTGGAATGAACAGAGACTGAGACAGACTTATCAAAGAGCAGCCCCTGGAATCGAGCTGATGCTGACACAGGAACACTGAAGTAGGTGAGCCGTGGGTCCCTGGCACCTACCACACCACAACGAAGACAGTGGCCAGCTGGGCACATGGAGGACTGAGGAGACAGATGGTGGGACTGCCGACACCCGCTCTGGACCCCAAAGCAGGAGCAGAAAGACAACTGAATTGCAGGGGCAGAGGCTGTTTTGTCTTTATGACAGGGTCTCCCCACGTGAACCAGACTGCTGACAGATCCTGAACCCTAATCTTCTACACAAAGCCAACTTCCACTGCTTAAAGAAAGCCATCAAGGTCAGACTTTGGAAACAACCAGCCATCCTGCAGAGCTCCTAGACTCCAGCCTTCTGATGCGGGGGGGGGGGGGGGGGGGGGGGGTGGGGAGGCAAGCCCATCTCAGTAGGTGGAGCCCTGCTCCCCTGTGCATACTGTCCTCCCACATGGTGCCCACACGCCTCCCCATGCACACTGCCCTCCTACCTGGTGAACACAGATGTTGCACTTGTCACAGAACACCATTTCGTTGCCATCCTCGCCATCGGGGGACTGGCAGACATCGCAGACCACATCTTCGTCATACTCGATCCCTAGCCCTTCCTCCGTCTCTATGGCATGGTTCATATTGTCGTAGCATTGCTGTTCAAACTCCTCCAGAACCCGTTCCATGGTGAACTCATCTAGTTCAGGCATTCCTGAGGGAAAAGCAATCCATACCAGGAAGTCCTGTCATGAAACAATCTTGGTGTGTCTCAACAATGTGAAACAGAGAAAAGCAAATCCATCTGAGTACACTTTTCTATCGAATGACTCCCAGACCTTCCACAGAAAGTCTCTCACGAAATCATTCCCATTCTGGCCAGACACAGGAAAGCATAAACAAATCTCAAAAGGAACAAGAATACCCAATACCCAGAAATAGGTCATTTCATTATACTTACTACTACATCTAACAGCTAACATGTAAGTTTCAAAACTGTGACCACATATTACAGGCTTGGCTATTTGTTTTGTTTTGTAACTCTCCTTTCTTGATACTTAAAACTGTGCTCCGGGGGTTGGGAATATGGCCTAGTGGCAAGAGTGCTTGCCTCGTACACATGAAGCCCTGGGTTCGATTCCCCAGCACCACATATATAGAAAACGGCCAGAAGTGGCGCTGTGGCTCAAGTGGCAGAGCGCTAGCCTTGAGCAAAAAGAAGCCAGGGACAGTGCTCAGGCCCTGAGTCCAAGCCCCAGGACTGGCAAAACAAAAACCAAAAAAAATGTGCTCTGAAAGCAGGTTTCCCTGCCAGCCTGTCCTCTGAGTTCTACCAGGGAGAATGCATAGGTATTCAGATACACGAGAGACGAACATGGGAAAGTGTGTGGAATGGCAGTTCACTGCAGACTCCGACCACACTTCTGCAAGAGCCATGGTCTCAGCTAATGGCAACAGGAAACTCTCATTTTCTTTTATTTGCAGATGTTTTCTAAAATCCCCACAATGAAAATATCTTTGCAGAGTTAAAAAGTTGGTTACAAAAACCAAGGGGCTAGGAATGTGGATTAGTGGTAGAGTGCTTGCCTAGTGTGCATGAAGCCCCCGGTTCAGTTCCTCAGTACCACATGAACAGATAAAGCCGAAGTGGTGCTGTGGCTCAAGTGGTAAAGTGCTAGCCTTGAGCAAAAGAAGCCTAGGGTTCAAGCCCCACAACCAACCAAAAATAAAAAACACAATTTAAAAATAGTCAAGGACACAAACGCTGTAGAAATGAGGCAAGTAACTGCAGCCTGACAGAAACTTATACATTTATCATAAATTCTAAAGCTATCCAATTAACTAATCTCATTTTCAGAAATGTAGAGAATGCACTTCAGATGAACACCACGCAAATGTGGAGAATGCATGTGAGATGAACCCCACACACCAAGGCCCCACATTTGCTCCCGGTTCCGGAAGCACCACTGACTCTCCATACATCCTGTAATTAACGTTCACCACGGAGGAGCCCCCAAAACACCGAGCAACTGCAGCCCTTAGCACCAAAGGGGCCCAGAAGCCTGCCAAGAGCACTGACTGAGGTCTACAAGGCTGCTGGCCAGCAGCCTCCCACCCTCCTGTGGAACTGAAGGACAAGGTTCATTTGCAAGGCATCTCTGAAAACTTGCAACTACGTTCTGCAAACAGCTCCCTGGCCTGCTCATGTCCGGCCGCCAATACCTAGGCAAAGACTGAGAGAAAAACCATCCCCTCTGTGAGAGGACTCCCCTGTGAGGACACCTAAGGCACTGAACAAGGAGAAGGAGCAGTGGTCAACAGGCTGGCATAGTGGCAGGTAACCTTCCATATAGCCCAGGGTCTGCCCGGGCTCCAGGGGAGAACATGCCAGAAAGACAACTCCTGTGACTTCATCACAGATAGACCACAAGTCAAGTCTGTGCCACCACATCCCCTACTCCGAACCATGGCGCAAACCCTTGCACGGTCAGACTTGACCGCCCTGCCTGGTGGTCACTGTCCTCAGGGCCACCCCCAGCAGCAGGCTGGGTACACAAGGAGACGGAGTGACATTGCAACCTCCACACCGCAGAGGGACCCACAGAGGGGAGGCGCCTCGTGGCTACTGCCCCTGGCTAGGAGAGCCGTAGAGAGCAGATCACAAGGAAGACACGCAGCTGAGACGACCGTGAGGACGCGGTGACAAGGGAGGTCATGGGCTGGAGCCTGGCTGGAGCGGGCTCACCTGGAGAAGCCTGCGGTGCCAGGTCCAGGAGCCTGTCTGACACAGCACACCATCCCCTCAGGGACAACGCCACAGCCGTGAGGAGCCAAGCTGGAGCGGGGCCCGCAGGCGCTCCCCCATGCACCCCACCTCCGAGCTGGCCGGGAGGGGCCGCGGCACCCCCACAGGCCTCACCCATCTCCTTGAACTCCTCGTTGGTCAGCTCCAGCCAGGCAGCATCCGTGTCGTTGAGGTCGTACCGGCACACACTGTCGGCCAGCGTCCGGATGTCAGCGTAGCCCAGCACCGGGGGCTCAGAACCCGAGGAGACGATGTACTTCTTGGGCCTAATGAACATGAGGGGCGTCTCTTCAGACACAACCCTGATTAACAGAACACAAGGCGTTCAGCTGGAGCTTCCCCTCCACCCTCAGCACCCGCAGGCCAGGTCCTCCTCAGGTTCACACACAACCAGGCCTGAAACCCAAGTGTCAACAGAGACCCCTCCCTAGATAACAAGCTTCATTAAAGGCCTCAAAACTGAAACAGACACAAATAAAAGCATGGCAGAAGCTCCTCAGAGATGCCGAGTGACGGCTCCAGAGGAGCTGGCAAGTGGAAGGAGAGCAGGCCACGGACGGACACGGACCTGCGGCAGAGCAGCTGCCTAGCAGAGCACGGAGATGCCAGGACAATCAGCGCTGCCCAGGGAGGTGAGCAAGGGGCCACCTCAACTCTGGGTGTCAACAGGCCCTACGACAGGGAGCAAGGGCTTCTCAGTAGGTCTGGACAAAGTATCCGACATCTAGAAATGGCAGTGACCACACAAATTCTCCTGCAGCATCATCTACGACAGGCCCGGGAAGCGTCCAGGCTGCACTCCTCGGCGCTCTAGGCAACCAGAGAGGCGGCGGCCACAGGGATGCCACACCTCACCCTCCCCAGGCTGCCCTGGGGCTCCTCCCTTCCCATGATGGCTGTCCTCCTAGGCTGGCCATACCACAGTGCTCCAACCAGCTTCCCTTGTGCCTCATGTAGGAAGGAGGACTGGGCGGGGCAGGGGAGCTACCTGGCCACGGGCTGCGGGATGGTCCCCGGGCTCACAGGCACCTGGACTCCTTTCTCCCACTCCTGTCTCCATGGGTCTGCTAGCACGTAGTACTCGTCTGGGTTGAGCTGGTAGGAGTCATGCAGCTTCATGGCGGTGATCAGGTCTGTCCTAAACACCTAGAGGGAGGGGAAAGGGGACATGGACGTTGCCTCTCGTGCACAGCAGCTTGCAGCTGCCATGTGCCCACACAGAACACGTCCTTCCATGGGGCGCACTCTTCCCTCACCCCGGCTGGACAGCCACCCCTGCTCCCTGTGCACGGGCAGTGCCTACCCAACATCAACAAACAATGAAGGAATCTCAGAGAAACTTCTAGCTTCCACAAGGACATTACCTGTTACTCCACAGTGCTGAGTCCATGTTAGAAAAAGAACCTCGTCTACACGGACAGTCCTCACCAGCAAGCGCTGCCCCTGGGCAGTGGGATTGATGGCTAGACGTCCGGGAGGAGGAGACCCGCTTCGCCAGTGCCTGCACGGAGGTGCGGGCCTGGAGGTCTGGAGACGGCAGCTAGACCTCTGAAATGCCACCCCAAAAGGACTGGGGAAAGCAATCGTGCATGCATACTCGTGTCGCAGCTCTCCTAGCGCAGTCTTCGCTGCCGCAGAAGTAGCTGTTTTAGGGGACACATCCTTACCTGGCCAAGGTAACAGACCCCAAGACCCACAGCGTCCCACTCCAAGCCCTCCTCACCAAGGAAGGTGAGCAGGCGCGCAGCACCTCCCAGCCCTGCTGCAGGCTCTGGGGGCATCTGTGTCACAAGGACAACCTGAGCTGCTGGCTGGAACTGACGGCTGGTTGTCACCCCCACTTTGTCCTCAGCCACTCATGTCCTGAGCTACCCAAGGAGGCCCTGACACAGCTATCAGCACCAGCCCACAATTCTGTTTGGCATCTAAAGGCGTCCCTCTGCACATGCAGGCCACAATGCTCCCAGGACAAGAGTGCTTTCCTTACGCTGCTCAGCAGCCCACACCACGTGTCTGCCAACACGTCCGCACGTGGTAATCCACACCGCGTGCCCTCACTGGTGATCCCCTACCACATGCCTGCCAACACAGCCTCACTGGTGATCACTTTCGTACACTCTGTGTGAGTAAAGACCCTTCCTTCCCTGGCTGTCATCTTCAGCAGCATCCATCTGGAATCAGCTTGTTATCCTCACTCCCAGTTCCATCAAGAAGCCAGGGCCTGGCTGTAACCTTCCACAAAACCACACCGACTGATAAGCCCTGGACCCAGCTCAGCCCAGCCTCCCCTCCCCAAAGGGCCCCTTGGGCCTACATACAACAAAATCCACAGAAATGGACTCCAACAAAGAAAGAAAACCAAACCAGGAAATCAAGAGGAGCACATGCACTGTCCCGACAGACTGGGTTTGGGGGAGGGGAGGGGTGACGGCGGGCCTCTGACCACCTCCACCACACAGGCATCTCAAGTAGACCAGGCTCCTGTCTTGGCAGAGTTCAAAGAGGCATGGTACACATATCATGGACTCAACTCCAGAGAAATGCACTCAGGCCCCCAGGGACCCCACTTCTCAGGAGCCCCCACTCTGCAAGGTGCACACACTGGAAGGGTTCCAATCACATCCCTAAGCCACAGCAGTATGGCATGATCATCAGAAATAACCAAGTATGAGCATCAGAAAGGCACTTCGGGCACAGGAATTAAAAGGAGCAGCACAGATGTCCGGCACCATAGAAACGGCGAAGCAGGCCTGGGATAAGCAAGAGGGTCACGGACCACCTCTCCTCCAACCCCAGTCTCAGGGCGAAGGCTTCCTAAGGCAGTCTCTGTGCCCTAAGCACACACACAACTTGCTCAGGGGCTTGCTTCAGTCAGCTTAATGCTGTGCCGGGCACAGCTGGCCTGACACCCCTGCCCCGGCTGGGGCCTGAGGAAGGCCCTCCTACGCACTGCTGTCACAGGCTAGGGCAGGGTCTCACCAGAGTCAGCCTAGAGGGAGCTTGTTCCCAGGCTGCTCACCGAGAAACCATGGTGAACCAAACCACTTTGAATTGAGTGTTTGGAGCCCAGTAAAAATGCAGAGAAAATGACATCGAAGCAGAGGGCCCCCCTAATCAATGAAGGCCAGCTGAGAAGTGAATTAAAAACAAGTTCGGATAGCAAGATAAATAACAAAATGTTGGCTGCAAGAAAAACATAAGAAACAAATTGAGAAAAAGCAGGGAAAGCATTAAGCTTAAACTCCAAACTAACTCCCAGAACTGCACTGGCTTATTACTAAACAGGCTGCAAACTCAAGGCTAAACTAACTTAAGGCTGGCAGCAAGTGGCCAGCAGCTGGACCCCGCTCATCTTCTGGCCAGGGGGAAGGTGTTGGGAGCCAATGAAGATGGACTGTGAAAGAGGAAAGGATGCAATTAACACGAATAGTTGTGAGAAACCATGCTTGAGTCCGTAAGTATGACCATTTACCCTGACAAGACCCTGAGGTACGCCGAGTTCCCACCCTGCAGATATGGAGACATCAACAGCAGGCCCAACTTGTGGGCAGCAGGCACTTGTGTGCACATGTATGATGTACACACACGTGACACACAGGACATAAACGCACATGACACGTAGACACATACACGACATGCAGATGGATGTAACACGTGACACACACAGGACACATACATGACAGGCATGCATGCATGGCATGTGCACGTATGGCATGCAATTACTAAGTACCTCTGAAGGCTTGCGATCCTCGTGTTTGGAGCAGGAGCTTCTCCTATGCTGGGATCGAGAATTCTGGGACCAGGTAGTCGACAGGCCTATGGAAACAAATGTCAAAATGGGATCCATTGAAATCTGGGAGGGTCGCTGGATTGTGAGTTTCCATACCCCAAGTACACCAGTGTAGGCGCTCTCCAGGCTAGGGCAGGGGGATGGGGTGAGGCCCTCCCAGAATTAACCAAGTCCCAAAAGAGCCAAGCAATATGTCCCCACAGAAACCAACTGCTGCTCAACAGAGCCCAGAGCGCAACAGGCAGAGCACAGGTAAGCTGCAGGACACTAAGCCTCCAGCCTCATGGGGACTACCAGGCTTCCCTCTAGAGAGCAAGAGCGGGGTGTCTCCCTCCCTGTGGGCACCAGCCCTGCGTGAGCCCCGTTACGCTGGCCATCTCATCAGAAGAACCCGATTTCCTACCAGCAGTCCCATGGTATTCGTCAAGTTTTTTCTTTTTTTTTTGCCAGTCTTGGGTCTTGAACTCAGGGCCTGAGCACTGTCCCTGGCTTCTTTTTGCTCAAGGCTAGCACTCTGCCACTGAGCCACAGCGCCACCTCTGGCCATTTTCTATATATGTGGTGCTGGGGAATTGAACCCAGGGCTTTATGTATTCGAGGCAAGCGCTCTACCACTAGGCCATATCCCCAGCTTGTCAAGCATTTTTTTAAAGGTTCTTTCTAACTGCAAGAGGGCCAAGTGATGTGGCTAGGAGGTACAGCACTTCCCCACACACTCAGGGTGATACGTCCTGTCACCAGGACCACAAATAGTAAGACTGCAAATGAACAGCTCATTCTCACCCCAACCAAAAGAAATACTCTGATTGTACAGAGCCAGACAGACTTGCATTACTGGGAAAGGCAAAAGCCAAACGAGGGGCACAGAGGGCTCCCACCATCAATGCTGGCCACAGGCCCAGGGGTCACAAGTGAGTAGCAGAGGAGCTCTCAGCATCAGGGGCTCAGCCCCACAGGTCACAAGGGGGGGGCCACAAGCATTAATGCAAAGGCATCACAAGGCTGACAGCAGAAAAGGAAGGAGAATGTCAGGGGAGGAGAAAGAAAACCAGAGCAGAAAAGGGTGGCATCCTCCTCTTTTATGGGGCTCAAGACAGAATGCAAAACCCCCAGCACACCAGGCAAGCACTCTTACCAGTGAGCTACATATCATAGCCCAAAACTTCCACTTGAAATGACCATGAAAAGGGTAATAAAAAAAGAACAAAATTATCAACTTAAAAAGCATCACCCCACTGCCCTACTTTAGAAATCAACATGGGGAAGAGATGTGTCCTAACTTCTGAGTCAAAGCAGAAACAACCACTGTGTCCACCCAAAGCCTCTTCTAGATCCATCCAGCCCCAGCCCCAAGTGGCCCCCAAGCCTCCCAGGGTGCTGCCACAGCACCCTGAACACTCCTCACAAAACACTCACAAAGCAAAGAGAGCCTCTCAGACTGACAGCCGGAAAGTCATGACCATCTGGGCTGCATTTGCTTTCAAAACAGACATCCAGGGGCTGGGAGTATGGCCTAGTGGCAAGAGTGCTTGCCTTGTATATATGAAGCCCTGGGTTTGATTCCCCAGCACCACATATACAGAAAACGGCCAGAAGTGGCACTGCAGCTCAAGTGGCAGAGTGCTAGCCTTGAGCAAAAAGAAACCAGGGACAGTGCTCAGGCCCTGGCAAAGAGAGAAAGAGAGAGAGAGAGAGAGAGAGAGAGAGAGAGAGACTTATCTGCCTCCCATCAGCCCTAATGTTCAACCACAACAACAAAAAAGACATCCAAAGTCACTGCAAGTAATAGTACTGGCCAAGGGAGACTGTTCAGGATTGTTTTCCTGTCCTCACCTGGTGCTGACAGTACAGAGGAGGAAAATAAATAAACATTCACCCTATAAAAATCACTTGCAGAAAGGGAAAAGATGCTACATGTAAATTATCAGTGACATAAGGAATGTTATTAACAGCTCAGCAAGCAAAAATCCAGAAACAACCTAAAAAGCCATCACTAGATCACAAAGGAATAAGCACATTGTGGTATACCATTCACTGAAACCCTACACTGCAAGAAAAAAAGGGGTAGTTCTTAATGCATGCAACATAGATGAGAAGTGAAATATAGTTGAGTGAATGAAAGCAGACAGACAAAAAAATAGTGTACCATTCCATGTGTGCAAAGTTCTGAGACAGCACAGCAGCCCCAGTGACTGCACACTTTCTCCAGATGAAGGGACAAGTGCCTTCATTCCAATGACACCAACGGATGCCCATAGCTGCCATGCACCAACTATCCCTCAGTAAAGCTACAGAAAGCCTACTGCCACGGAGACAGGCATCACTGTAAAAGGAAAGAAGACTCGGTCTCACAATTCATCAGCAGTTTATACAAAACCTAGACTTGGCTGCAAAGCCAGGGAGAAACGGGAAAAAGGCAGGGATCTGAGGTAGCTGCCCGGCCTCCTTGGTCAGCAGCAGGGCTTGATGGGGAGCTACCTTCCTCCTAACTTATACCCACCCTGCTGTAGTAGGAATGATCAGCATAAACCACAGAATGTAGGATATGGTGTGGCCAGTTGTTGTTCATTCTTTGCAAAAGTAAAAGAACCCATGTTCCGGGCTGGGGATATGGCCTCGTGGCAAGAGTGCTTCCCTCGTATACATGAGGCCCTGCGTTCGATTCCCCAGCACCACATATACAGAAAATGGCCAGAAGTGGCGCTGTGGCTCAAGTGGCAGAGTGCTAGCCTTGAGCAAAAAGAAGCCAGGGACAGTGCTCAGGCCCTGAGTCCAAGCCCAGGACTGGCCAAAAAAAAAAAAAAAAAAAAAGAACCCATGTTCCTCTGGGTCTTTGAGAGGCACCACATTTAGAAACAATCAATAAAGGTGCCATTTACATTTAGCTATCTTACCCAAGCCAAATAAATCCTCATTCCAGGGTAGAAAAGTGCCAAACAACAGACTCTGTCAAGTGTAAGTATTATTTAGTCTATTTTAATAGAAAGAAGATGTAATCAGAGCTATTTGGCCTCAAACAACCAGTAATACTTCTTTCCTAACAAAAGGAGGTAACACGTGTATTAATCAGACTCTGCAGACAACATGACTCTTTAGATTTGAGAAATAATGAAAACAGCTAGCAGACCCATTCCATATTTGCAAAAGCCCCAAAGGACAGAGGACCCTTGGCTGGAAGTAGGAAATTAAAGGCTTGCTTCCATGGGCCACAACTTGGTGCGGTATGTAACTTGAGCCTGGCTGGGCCCCCCAGTCCCAAGAGGCCAGCAATTACAGGTGCTGCTATAAACACCCAGAGTTATTAGTCCATCCACATACATGGACCAGCCTCTAAGACACCTGGAGAGGGATGGCACCAGGCACACAAACTGCCCCCCCACTCCAAAATACACTAGGCCAGAAGATAAAGCAAAGCACTCATAATGGGAACCACTGGGAAGCCAGGGAAGCATGGCCACCCCCGTTACTGGTGCTGCTGGCCACCCCTCCAGACGTCCACAGCTGCCTGCCTTCCACTTGGACTTGCTGTGCACTCAGCTGGGACCAGCTGCCAAAGTTCTGTCAGAACTACAGGCCAGAGAGGTCAGTGCACAGGGCATGGCAAGCCATCCCAGGTAGAAGGGAAAGGCATCCCTACGCCCTGGGTACACACTGTGCACCTAAGAGGTGGGTGTCAGAAGCTAGACACCGGAGGGGTGGGTGGGAAGGCACGCTCCATGCATGGCCTGCAATGCCTGGCATTCCTAGAGATCTTAGTGAAAACTACTTGTTTACTACCAGAATCACCAGCTCACTGAGCCGGGGCAGGCAGTGGCCAGAAAGCACATCCTAGGCCTGTACTGAGCAACTGCATGACAAGTCCTGTGCCCCACTTCCACCTCCAGCCACGACCAAAACATAACTGGGCTTTAGCCCTTACCCAGGATAAACCTCCAGCATACTGGATATGTTTACCTGAACCCCAAACCCAGTCTTCAGAGAGACCTGGCCTAGCCCAGAAAAATTACTTCCAGTGGTCATACCTTTGAGATTTGACTTAAGACATTCTTTTTCTCCTTCCTTCAAGCCAGAGTTCTGGGTGGAAAACAAGGAGGTTTGTTTATTTTGAATTTGGGTGTGAAGCCCTTAGCTGGCCTCAAACTCAGGACCCTCCTACTTAGCCTCCTGAGTGCTGGTATTACAGGTGTGAGCCGCCACCCAAGACTAGAAATGAATTTCTAAATGAAGCATTTGGTCTTCCAGGGCTGTGTGAAACCTTAATGCCTAAGCATGTGACCATGCTTGGAGGTAGGTCCTCAAGGTGATTGAGTTAAAATCAGCTGCTAGGGTGGGCTGCAGCCCGAGATGAAGGAACTGCCATGAGGGTGCGGTGCAGAATGGGAAATCACCACACACACACACACACACACACACACACACACACACACACGCACGCACACACGCTTTGGCTGAGGGGGAGGAGAACATACACAACGTCCAGGACACAGGCTTTACAGGACCCCAAAGCTGCTGGCACTCTAGCCTTGGAGCTCCACCTCCAGAACTGTGAGATTCAACCTCTGTCCTCTCTCAGAGAACTCAACCGTTCTGTGGCCCTTGTCTGACAACCTGACCACGCTGATGCCTGACAGGCTCCTCACCCTGAGGAAAGGCGCCTCTTGGCGGCTAAGAGGGGCTGGACTGTCCAAGCTGGCATCACCAGCTACCTATGGCTGAAAGCTTAGATTCATTAAAAATCAAGTGAAACTTTAGAATTCAGTTTCACACTTGTACTAGACTAGAACACACCCATTTTATGAAATGCTGTCCAGAAAAAGAAAGGCTCCAAGTCTGAGAGAACATTCCAGAAGAATCTGCTCTAACTCCAGTCTCCCTAGGAGGAAATGAGGCAGGGCAGTGATGAGAGCAAACAGAGTGAGCACACACCCATCAAATGATGAAAAACAAAAATGGATGTATACGTGTGTATGTATGTCTATGTATATACATGTATACAGGTATGTGTGTGCATGTGTGTATCTGTGTGTACACGTGCATGTGTGTACACACATGCATATGTATGCACATATGTGAGTGTGCATAAGTACTGTATATATGTGTATAAGTATATACATCCCCACACAGGGCTCTTAATCTTTTACTGGATATTATTACTATGTTGTGATCACTCATGAAGCCGTCTCTAGGTTAATTCTAAACCTAAAACATAAGACTTTTTCTAAGCATTACTTCAGGACTAGGCTATGCACTTTAGCAAACAGCAAGCATTTAACTGATGGCAGTGACTGCTATCCCAGGTGGAGAACAACCCCACAGCCCGCCCCTCTGCCTGTGGCTTCGAGTGTCCAATACAGTGAACACTGGAGGAAACAAGAGCTGAGACCTGTGTCCAGGTCAGAAGCAGCCCCTGGGTGGGGTCAGAGACTCCCTTTGGGGGCCTACTCCCTCCCTCACCTGGCTCCCTCTACTCTAACAGTGGTGGCTCCCTGTCTTCCTCAGGCCTTCTCTGATCAACTTGCCCGCACACACCCTACCTTCCGCACCTTCCCCAAGTGCCAGCCAGAACTCCTCCTGGCCCTTCCTCAGTTCCTGTGGCTGTCAGGATAGCCACACAGCACAAAAACCTTACTAACCTGCAGCTTTTAATGTGCTTATAACTGAAGAGATGAAAACACCTCAAACTAAAAACCTTCACCTCCTCGTCAAGTTGTCTCCTTTCCTCTTGAGTTTGTGTATGTGTATTTGCACAACACGTCAAGAGACAGCTCTGAGTCGGCCCTGGTGACTCCACTCACAGCTGCTCCTCCATGGCGGAGCTGAGGTTCCTGAGGAGCAGAGCCAGCCCAGCTCCCTCCCACCTCACAGGGGCCCACTCTCAGCACTGTGCTGGGCACAAAACTTCCTTCTGCTGTCAGAGAGAAGCTTTTCCCTAAGTAATCCAAGGGCCGCAATTCACGTGACGGCCACCAACCCCGTGTGACATCCACTGACACCGCATGATGTCCACTGACACCACATGACATCCACCAACGAACACCATATGATGTCCACCAACCCCGCGTGACGTCCACCAACACCACGTGACGTCCGACAGCGCATGACATCCAGACACCGCATGACATCCAACACCCTATGACGTCCACCAACCCCACGTCACGTCCACCAACACCACGTGACGTCCACCAACAGCGTATGACATCCACCAACACCGTGTGACATCCACAGACAATGCGTGGCATTTGGTGACACCACATGGCATCCGCCAACATTATACATGTGGCGTCCACCAACATTGTACATGTGGCACCCACCAACACCGCGTGATGTCCACAGACAATGTGTAACATCCACCAATACCAACGTGGTGTCCAACACCATGTGTCATCCACAGACAATGTGTGGCATTCATCAACACCACGTGGTGTGTACCAACACTACGTGGCATTCACTGACAAAAACCAACTCACTCCAGCTACACGAGGTGGCCGGACTGCCGGGGCGCAGACTGTACTGGCATCAAACACACTCGGTATCAGCAGCAATCAATCCTCCATCTCTCCTTGGAGCCAGCTGAACCTATTAAGCACCTTTCACAAGAGCATCTGTGAAGTACCAGGTCCCATGGTAGGGAAAGCAGACACCAGGGTGACCCTGGGGATGGATAACAAGCAGGAAGCATGGGGACACCTGGCAGGGGAGAGCTGCGTACACACCTGCAACTTCACACTGATATGCAAAGGGCCGCAGCCCTGAAAGCATGACATGAATAAGTCACGGTTTTACACTGACTCGAACCCTGGTGGGCTGAGAACAGCAAAGCAAGACTCACTGCCATTGTCATCGGAATCCTCACTGCTGCTGGGAAGGCGACCTCGTTTCATGATCTCCCAGGGTGCAGCAGGCAGCCTGCAAAGCAAGGAGACACGTCATCAAGTCACGTCCAGTGCCAGCCAGGACCCACAGCCAACCAAAGCAAACAAGGGCCTGAGGGAGCACTTGAGTGGAAAACAGTAAAAAGACCATTTGTTACCATCACTAGCAGACCAGGTTGAAAAAGGCGGGAGGGATGAGGGCTTTGGAAGTAGGCTTCCTAAGTGTGCCTTTTCCTCCCCTCCCTCCCAAAACATTGTGGCTACAATCAGTCACGGGGAGCGCAGAGATTACCTGTCCCTGGGACAGCTTCTTCACACAGTCAGACCACTTCCTCACAGTCAGACCATTCCCTCACAATCAGGCTCTCTCACTCAGACTGCCCCCTCAGTCAGACCGCGGTGGTCATGGTGAGCTTCTTAGGCAACTCATTCTCAATAATCACAAAGGCCACACACCCTGGAGCGGGGTCACAGAAATGACACGTCTCTGTCCTGGCCACCTCCAGCCCCTCAGTGTTCACAGCTGCACCAGAAGGGCCCAGGGACCTGGCATAAACCCTGATTCAGACCCCTCTCTTACTCTAGGAATGAGGACCAACCAGTTAAGCCATAATTCTCCAAGGTTGCAGTATGTGCATGGAAGTCCTACTTCCATGCCCAATGCATGCTCTCATCTCACCCCAGCTCTTTTCAGGACGGGGACAACAACCGACCACACAGAAAGCAGGTCTTACAAGCATGGGCCCCGCTGGCCAGGGCTGGGCCTGGCCACCTCGGCAAAACAGAAGTGGCAGCTGGGGCGGGTGGACCAGAGGGCTGCGACGCCCAGCTGGCCAGGGGCCGTTTTCTGCAGGGTCCTCACCTCACTGCCAGATCAATATACCCTGGAGGGAGGACAGCTGTCTGCCATGACCAAAAGTACTGGAGCCCCTCACCTACCTACCCACCTGGCCAAAGTCCCTGAAGGAAACTGCACCATGCGGTGTGGAGCTCTGAGTGAGGGGCAACACATGCGGGTGCTGGGGGGACAGGGAGGGGAGGTCACAATATGTGATGTGGGTGCTCCCGGTGAGGGTCACAACAGGCGTGACTCGGGGGCTTCCAGTGGGGTCACAACACGTGATGCAAGCACTTGCAGTGAGGAGCAAAAACCCTCTGTGCCAGGACATGACCCAGAGCTGAACATGGATATGTGTCCAGGAATTCAAGGCCTTCCCCTAACCTGTCGTAAATCAAGGCATAAATTGCCCATTTCATCTCATCCATCAATGCATCCTTTCCAGTCACCTTTCCAAAGTCAGGGTCTCGAGATGACCAAACAGCAGTAGGTAAGCTCACCAGTCAGCAGCCTCTCGGGATCTCCACTCCCCTCCCCTCCCGGTCCACGGCCTCTCAGGATCTCCCCTCCCCTCCCCTCCCCGTCCACGGCCTCTCAGGATCTCCCCTCCCCTCCCCTCCCGGTCCACGGCCTCCCAGGATCTCCACTCCCCTCCCCTCCCCGTCCACGGCCTCTCAGGATCTCCCCTCCCCTCCCCTCCCCTCCCTGTCCACAGCCTCTCAGGATCTCCATTCCCCTCCCCGTCCACAGCCTCTCAGGATCTCCATTCCCCTCCCCGTCCACGGCCTCTCAGGATCTCCCCTCCCCTCCCCTCCCCGTCCACGGCCTCTCAGGATCTCCCCTCCCCTCCCCTCCCCGTCCACAGCCTCTCAGGATCTCCACTCCCTTCCCCTCCCCATCCACGGCCTCCCAGGATCTCCCCTCCCCTCCCCGTCCACGGCCTCTCAGGATCTCCCCTCCCCTCCCCATCCACGGCCTCTCAGAATCTCCATTCCCCTCCCCTCCCCATCCACGGCCTCTCAGGATCTCCCCTCCCCTCCCCTCCCCGTCCACGGCCTCTCAGGATCTCCCCTCCCCTCCCCTCCCGGTCCACGGCCTCCCAGGATCTCCCCTCCCCTCCCCTCCCTGTCCACGGCCTCTCAGGATCTCCACTCCCCTCCCCTCCCGGTCCACGGCCTCCCAGGATCTCCACTCCCCTCCCCTCCCCGTCCACGGCCTCTCAGGATCTCCACTCCCCTCCCCTCCCCGTCCACGGCCTCTCAGGATCTCCCCTCCCCTCCCTGTCCACGGCCTCTCAGGATCTCCACTCCCCTCCCCTCCCCATCCACGGCCTCTCAGGATCTCCCCTCCCCTCCCCTCCCCGTCCACGGCCTCTCAGGATCTCCACTCCCCTCCCCTCCCTGTCCACGGCCTCTCAGGATCTCCACTCCCCTCCCCTCCCGGTCCACAGCCTCTCAGGATCTCCCCTCCCCTCCCCTCCCTGTCCACGGCCTCTCAGGATCTCCACTCCCCTCCCCTCCCTGTCCACGGCCTCTCAGGATCTCCCCTCCCCTCCCCTCCCCATCCACGGCCTCTCAGGATCTCCAGTCCCCTCCCCTCCCCTCCCCATCCACAGCCTCTCAGGATCTCCAGTCCCCTCCCTGTCCACGGCCTCTCAGGATCTCCACTCCCCTCCCCTCCCCGTCCACAGCCTCTCAGGATCTCCAGTCCCCTCCCTGTCCACGGCCTCTCAGGATCTCCATTCCCGTCCACGGCCTTTCAGGAGTTCCACTGCTTTCATCTGTCTGTGCACACCAGTCACCAGAGAACCCTTGCTCCTGCAAGGCCTCAAGCACAATAAACAAAGTCTGAATGCCAATCCTTCCAAGTACTTAGGCCCAGGACCCCCAAGTACACCATTTTATATGTTCTTCCAAGAAACTCAACAATAAAAATGCTGGTGAGGTTTTGGTTGCCAACTGACTTCAAAACCCATTAGAAGTAAATGAACCTCATTGAGGTCCTTTACCTGGTCTCTATGAGCAGGGACACAATGCCACAATCTACCCTCCCACCCACCACCCTAACACTCAACCACCTGACCCTTCCTGCAAAAACTTCTGTGGCCAACAATATACCTAGAAACACTTGAAGCAGTCTTCCCCACCCCGTGTGCCAAGATCACCAACTGCTGTGTCTCCTCCAGCTTAGAGAAGTCACCCCGGCTACACTAGGTGCCAAGAAAAAAACCACACGTTGCACAACAGCCTTTGCACCCCAGAACTCTATGTATAAAAGCTTTAAACAAGCAGAAGATAATACCTAAAGAAAAATTCTCCAAGTGTGTCCCAGCAGAGCAAAAGCCAGGCAAGTTTTCCACCTCACAAGGAGATGATGCAAAAGCCATACAAGAGTCAGCTCACCTCACAAGGAGGTGTGACAGTCAGGTGAGAGCCACACTTACCTCCAAGGTGTGGCGGCTACACCTGCAACACCTTCAACAATTAGGGAGAGTCAAACACTGTTTCACGACACGTAAAAAGCACATGAAATTCACATTTCGGTGTTGATAAAGTTTTACTACACACAGGCCCGTTACTCATCTTCTCTCATGAACACAACTATCCTAACTGCAGAGTGTGCTGCCTTCACGGGAAAAGCTTTCCAGCCTCCAGAACCTCAGCGGATGGCAGTGCTGTCTGCAAACCCTAAGGAAATACAGCACACACTCAGGCAGAAAGTTAGGGAGACCCCATCTCAACAAAAGAGATCCACAAAGAGGGGCTGTGTATGGTGGAATGTGTGCGTCACCCTAGCCACATGGGAGACAAAGGGAGGAAGAGCACAGTCCAAGCCTGGGTCTGGCGCATGTGTGCGCTCGGGACTCATCCCCGCCACCACCATGCTGTCCTCAATCACCACACTCTTGACTCTGCCCACACACTCACATGTACACGTGCTCCCACACGCGCACACATCGACTCACACTCACGGGCATACACTTGCTCACACGTGCACACTCACACACACACAGATGCTTGCTCTTGGCAATGGGTGAGGTATAGTGGAAGCGCACAGGTTCGGCAGGCCAGAGACCGGTTTCCATCCACAGCAATACCAAGAATCCATCTTTGAGCATTTGTTGTGCATCAGACATCACTCATTTGGTCTCCAGGAGAACACCAAGACCTGTGCTTTGAGGTAGGCCGCGCGAGCCCAGGGCTGGAAATGACGGCCCCACATCCTTCCACCGCAGCACCACAAGCACTACTGCACTTCCCACAGAGACACGGCAGGCAACTACTTAAAAACCAGAAGCCAGAAAGCACTGCCTCCCCACCTGCGAGGTGTCAGAGAATGACAGGACGCTTGCAATGAATCAACACTGACATTATACTCTGCAAAGATAAAAATAATAACACATTACCCAAATCTATACTTCTTTTTCCTGGTTATCAAACTTGGGGCCTTCCACATGCTAAGTAAGCACTACACAATAATGCACCACCAACCCTAAATTTTACATACAGGAACAGAGTGCAACAATCTTGAAAATGGGTAAAAAGAGAACACTGAAACGTTCAAGAAAAGCTACTGTGTCTTGGGAATTAAAACACTTTTGGTGTTACTATAGACTTCTAGTGCTTTCTAAGGAAAATTAATTCCAAGCAAACTCATTCTTTAATGTTAAAAAAAAAGTGTGAGGAGGACTATTTCTCTTATGGAGTACAGTGCCAGTTAGATTTTTTAAGGTAAACATTAGTGAAGGAGAGGGGAAAGAAGTATAAAACTGATAACAGCTCCCACTGGCTTATCAACCAAGACAAACCTGCCCTGCCAATTCAAATAAAAGGCAAGAAGTGTTCTATAACCTCCTGCAAAACTGGACTTATTTACAATGCAAAATGACAACGCACCAACTGGAATGGGAATGGGAAGAAGGGAGGGGGGAGGGAGGAGGGAGGGAGGGAAAGGGGAGGGGAGGGGAGGGGAGGGGAGGGGGAGGGGAGGGGGAGGGGAGGGGAGGGCGGCAAGCAGCCCTGAGACCCACAGACCCCGAGCTGGAATAAGGGATCAGGGTTTGACCGAGGTTTCAAGGAGCACTGAAACCCAGGCACCGACCCCTGTTCCTGATGCAGGAGGCACACCCCCTAGAGGACTTTCCAAACAGACAGCACAAGGAGCAGTGTTTTTAATGCATGCCTATCTTTTTCTCATCTTTCTCGTCAAAGGATGCCCACCTTTCTGAACCCTGTCGACATCACCGGGTTTCCCAAAGGTCTGCCTTCCACGTGGGGAGTTTGGGGAGGTTACCAAGGACTGAAGTCTACTGAAAGAGACCGTCAGCAAACGGGCCCCGGGAGGGCGGTTTGAAAAGCGACTCTGGGCGGAGGTTAAACTTCAGCAGGCTGGTGAGCACAGAGTTGCTCCTTCCCGAGCTGTCGGGGGTGCAGAGTGTGGACGGTCGGTCGGTCTGTCTGTCACACGCGCGCGCACACGCACGCACACGCACGCACACTCAGCCGCGGGTCCGCTCTGGGGGTCAGGAATGCCCCTGGGCGGCATGGCGGCCTCACCCACGGCGTGCCACACCCCCAAGCCCCCGGCCCGGGCCGGCCGGCCGAGCCGCGGGGGGCCGGGGCGCGCGGGGGGCCGGGGCGTGCGGGTGGGTGGGCCCGCGCGGTGACCTCCCGCTCGGCCACGTGCTCAGGTACGAGCCACGCGGGCGGGCGAGGGGCGGCGGCGGAGCGACGCGGGGGTCCCCGGCTTCCCCACACCGGGCCCGCCCTCCCCGAGCAGCTCGTGACCTCGGCGGCCAGCCCGGTTCAAGTTCGGCCGGGGCCCCGGCCCGGCTCCCGCCCCGCCGCGGAGCCCGCGTGGCACCCGCACCCGCGGCTCGGGGCCGGGGCCGCCGCCAGGCCGCGTCCCAACGGCCCGGACGGCGGCGCCAAAGGCCGCGCGGCCCCCGTTTAAATCGCCCGCGTTTTGCCCGCGCGCCGAGGCGCCGGCGCGGGGCGGGGCCGGGCCGGGGTCCCCGAGGGGGCTCCCGGGCCCCGCGGGCCGACCCCGCCGCGCCGCCGCCCTCCGCGCCCCCGGCTCCTCCCGAGGCGGCGCGAGGCGGGAAGCGCGACGGCCCCGCCGCCTCCACGCGTCCGCGCCCCGCGTCCCCGCCGCGGCCGGCGGCTGCCTCCGCGCGACGCCCGCGCCGGGCCGGAGCGCCCGCCCGCCCGCCCGGCCCCCGGGGACGCTTCCGGAACCGGTGTCCCCGGGGCCGCGGCCGCCACGGGCGCGAGCTTTGTGCGGAGCCGCCGGCGCCCTCGCCCCGCCGCGTCCCCGGGGTCCGTTACCTGACGCGGCGCCGCCGGGCCGGGTCCCCGCGGGGGCGCCCCGCACGTGCGCAGGGCCCGCCCGCCCCCGGCCCCGAGCCCGGCCCGCCGCCGCCCCGCCGCCGCGCGCCCGGGAAGTTGCGGCTCCCCGCCGGCGGGGCCGTGCACCTGCCTCCCGCCGCGCTCCGCCGCCGCCCCGCCCCCCCGCCCCCCGCCCCCGGCCCCGGGCCGGGCGGGGCCGCGGCGCCGCTCGGGTTTCTCCGGCGGAGGCTCCGGGCCGGGCGGACCCGGCGCCCGGTCCCCCTCCCGCCGCCGCCCGGGGCCCGCGAGCTCAGCCCGCAGACGCGCGCACGGGCGCCGCACACGTGCGCCGGAGCCCCCGACACCCGCGGCCCCGCCCGGCCGCCGGCCGAGCGCCGCCAAGTTCGCCCCGGGCCGGCACTCGGGGCGCAACTCCGGGCGCCGCCGCCGCCGCCGCGGGGCCCGCGCGGGAAAGGTCCGCGGCCGCGGGTGCGGGCGTGCGCGGGGCCGCGGCCGGTACCTGCGCCCCCCTCGGCCGGCGCGGCGGGGCCACCTGTCCGCGGCCGCCCAACGCCCCGGGTCTCGAGCCGCCAACGCACCGGCCCGGCGCGGCGTTCCAGCGGCCGCGGGCTCGGCCCTCCGCCCGCCCGCCCGCCCGCCCCGCCGGCCCCCGCCGCCACCCCGGGCTCCCGGCCCGCGGCCCCGCGGCCGAGCCCCGAGCGGGACTTACGGGTCCGGAGCCGGCGCTCAGGGTCCGCACACCATGCCGGCCCCGCCAAGTTCCGGCGGGCTCGGCGCTGCCCGGCGCGGCGCCCGCCCGCCCGCGCTACGCCGCCGGCGCCCGGTGCGGTGGCGCCATGTTAGTGACGTACTCCGTTATCTCCCCCCGAGCGGCCGCGGCGGCCGCGCACGCCGGGAGCCCCGGAGCCCCGGCCGCAACAAAACCATCCAATATGGCCGAGCCGCCGCTCGCCCGCCGCCGCCGCCGCCGCCGCCGGAGCCAGCCGCGCGCGCAGCCCCGCGCGCAGCCCCGCGCGCCCCCGCGGCCCGCGCGTACCTGCGGCGTGGGGCCGGGCGGGAGCGGGCGGGCGGGCGGGCGGGGCCGCGCGGGGGCGCGCGGGGGTCCGGCCGGGCGCGCGCAGAGCTCTGGGCAGGCGCGGGACTGGCGACGAAGCCGGGCCCGGGGAACGCATTTCTGGGTCACCGCTGCCACCGGGGAGGGCGGGGCCCCGCGAGCCCAGGCCCCGCCCCGCGCCCAGGCCCCGCCCCGCGCCCAGGCCCCGCCCCGCCCCGCGAGCCCCGCCCCGCCCCGCCCCGGGCTGCGGACCCGAGCAAAGTCCAGACATGGCACCCCCGCTGCCGCCGCCCCTCCTGGTCCTGCTGGGCCACCCTGTCACTCTCCACCCCTGCACCGCCGGCCCGCCGCCTACACCGCCACCCCTGCACCGCAGTCCCTGCCCCAAAACCCCACACCGGCACCCTTGCACCGTCGCCACTCCCCTCTGCACCGTCGCCACTCCCCCTCTGCACCTCCACCACTCCCCTCTGCACCGTCGCCACTCTCCCCTGCACCGTCACCACTCCCCTCTGCACCTCCACCACTCTCCTCTGCACCTCCACCACTCTCCTCTGCACCGTCACCACTCTCCTCTGCACCTCCTCCACTCTCCTCTGCACCTCCACCACTCCCCTCTGCACCTCCACCACTCCCCTCTGCACCTCCACCACTCTCCTCTGCACCTCCACCACTCTCCTCTGCACCTCCTCCACTCTCCTCTGCACCTCCACCACTCTCCTCTGCACCTCCTCCACTCTCCTCTGCACCTCCACCACTCCCCTCTGCACCTCCACCACTCTCCTCTGCACCGTCGCCACTCTCCCCTGCACCGTCACCACTCCCCTCTGCACCTCCACCACTCTCCTCTGCACCTCCACCAATCTCCTCTGCACCGTCACCACTCTCCTCTGCACCTCCTCCACTCTCCTCTGCACCTCCACCACTCTCCTCTGCACCTCCTCCACTCTCCTCTGCACCTCCACCACTCCCCTCTGCACCTCCACCACTCTCCTCTTCACCATCACCACTCTGCATGCACCTCCACCACTCCCCTCTGCACCGTCACCACTCCCCTCTGCACCTCCACCACTCTGCACCGTCACCACTCTCCTCTGCACCGTCACCACTCCCCTCTGTACCGTCACCACTCTCCTCTGCATCGTCACCACTCCCCTCTGCACCGTCACCACTCTCCTCTGCACCGTCGCCACTCTCCTCTGCACCGTCACCACTCTCCTCTGCACCGTCACTCTGCACCGTCCCCTCTCCACTGACCCCTCGGCTGCCCCGTCCCCGTGGCTGCGGCTGGAACTTGTGGCACCGGTGGGTGGAAGGCATGGCAGGGGGTCCCCGCGGGGCCCCGGCCCAGCGCCTGGGGTGGGGGCGGGGATCCCCGCGCAGGACTGCCCACACCCCGTGAGGAGCGAGCGGGGCCCTGCGCAGGACACACCGCACCCCTGCTCCCCGGTGCTTCCTCAGGCCTGCACCTCAGGGACCATGCGGCTTGCTTACACGCCAGCTCCCTGTTAAGGAACTGACATCTCTTTTCCCTCCGCCCCACCTCCACAGCAGCAAGATCCAAGCCGATGGCTCAGAGGATGGCACCACGTGAAGTGACACGCAGACACGGATGGCACCACATGAAGTGACACGCTGACGCGGATGGCACCACGTGAAGTGACACGCAGACGACGCGGATGGCACCAGGTGAAGTGACACGCAGACACGGATGGCACCACATGAAGTGACACGCTGACGCGGATGGCACCACGTGAAGTGACACGCAGACGACGCGGATGGCACCAGGTGAAGTGACACGCAGACGACGCGGATGGCACCAGGTGAAGTGACACGCAGACGCGGATGGCACCACGTGAAGTGACACGCTGACGCGGATGGCACCACGTGAAGTGACACGCAGACGACGCGGATGGCACCAGGTGAAGTGACACGCAGACGACGCGGATGGCACCAGGTGAAGTGACACGCAGACGACGCGGATGGCACCAGGTGAAGTGACACGCAGACGACGCGGATGGCACCAGGTGAAGTGACACGCAGACGACGCGGATGGCACCACGTGAAGTGACACGCAGACGACGCGGATGGCACCAGGTGAAGTGACACGCAGACGCGGATGGCACCAGGTGAAGTGACACGCAGACGCGGATGGCACCACGTGAAGTGACACGCTGACGCGGATGGCACCACGTGAAGTGACACGCTGACGCGATGGCAACACGTGAAGTGACACGCTGACGCGATGGCACCACGTGAAGTGACACGCAGATGCGGATGGCACCAGGTGAAGTGACACGCAGACGCGGATGGCACCAGGTGAAGTGACACGCAGACGACGCGGATGGCTCCACGTGAAGTGACACGCAGACGACGCGGATGGCACCACGTGAAGTGACACGCAGACGACGCGGATGGCACCACGTGAAGTGACACGCTGACACGATGGCAACACGTGAAGTGACACGCAGACGACGCGGATGGCACCACGTGAAGTGACACGCAGACGCGGATGGCACCACGTGAAGTGACACGCTGACGCGGATGGCACCACGTGAAGTGACACGCAGACGACGCGGATGGCACCAGGTGAAGTGACACGCAGACGACGCGGATGGCACCAGGTGAAGTGACACGCAGACGACGCAGATGGCACCACGTGAAGTGACACGCAGACGACGCGGATGGCACCACGTGAAGTGACACGCTGACGCGGATGGCACCACGTGAAGTGACACGCAGACGACGCGGATGGCACCACGTGAAGTGACACGCAGACGATGCGGATGGCACCACGTGAAGTGACGCGGATGGCACCACGTGAAGTGACACGCTGACGATGCGGATGGCACCACGTGAAGTGACGCGGATGGCACCACGTGAAGTGACACGCTGACGCGGATGGCACCACGTGAAGTGACACGCAGATGCGGATGGCTCCACGTGAAGTGACACGCAGACGCGGATGGCACCAGGTGAAGTGACACGCAGACGACGCGGATGGCACCACGTGAAGTGACACGCAGACGACGCGGATGGCACCACGTGAAGTGACACGCAGACGACGCGGATGGCACCAGGTGAAGTGACACGCAGACGCGGATGGCACCACGTGAAGTGACACGCAGACGACGCGGATGGCACCACGTGAAGTGACAGACGACGCGGATGGCACCACGTGAAGTGACACGCAGACGACGCGGATGGCACCACGTGAAGTGACACGCTGACACGATGGCAACACGTGAAGTGACACGCAGACGACGCGGATGGCACCACGTGAAGTGACACGCAGACGCGGATGGCACCACGTGAAGTGACACGCTGACGCGGATGGCACCACGTGAAGTGACACGCAGACGCGGATGGCACCACGTGAAGTGACACGCAGACGTGGATGGCACCACGTGAAGTGACACGCAGACGACGCGGATGGCACCAGGTGAAGTGACACGCAGACGCGGATGGCTCCACGTGAAGTGACACGCAGACGCGGATGGCTCCACGTGAAGTGACACGCAGACGATGCGGATGGCTCCACGTGAAGTGACATGCAGACGACGCGGATGGCACCACGTGAAGTGACACGCAGACGACGCGGATGGCACCACGTGAAGTGACACGCTGACGCGGATGGCACCACGTGAAGTGACACGCTGACGCGGATGGCTCCACGTGAAGTGACACGCTGACGCGGATGGCACCACGTGAAGTGACACGCAGACGATGCGGATGGCACCACGTGAAGTGACACGCAGACGATGCGGATGGCACCACGTGAAGTGACGCGGATGGCACCAGGTGAAGTGACACGCAGACGACGCGGATGGCACCACGTGAAGTGACACGCAGACGACGCGGATGGCACCACGTGAAGTGACACGCAGACGACGCGGATGGCACCAGGTGAAGTGACACGCAGACGCGGATGGCACCACGTGAAGTGACACGCAGACGACGCGGATGGCACCACGTGAAGTGACAGACGACGCGGATGGCACCACGTGAAGTGACACGCAGACGACGCGGATGGCACCACGTGAAGTGACAGACGACGCGGATGGCACCACGTGAAGTGACACGCAGACGCGGATGGCACCACGAGAAGTGACACGCAGACGCGATGGCAACACGTGAAGTGACACACAGGCGACACGGATGGCACGTGAAGTGACACGCTGACGCGGATGGCACCACGTGAAGTGACACGCAGACGACGCGGATGGCACCATGTGAAGTGACGCGGATGGCACCATGTGAAGTGACACGCTGATGCGATGGCAACACGTGAAGTGACACGCTGACGCGGATGGCACCACGTGAAGTGACACGCAGACGACGCGGATGGCACCACGTGAAGTGACACGCAGGCGACGCGGATGGCACCACGTGAAGTGACACGCAGGCGACGCGGATGGCACCACGTGAAGTGACGCGGATGGCACCACGTGAAGTGACACGCAGACACGCCGAGTGGCCAGCCGTGTGTCTCCTGGACACGCTCCCGGTCACGCTCCCGGTGACCCCACGGCTTAGCGGTGCGGGTCAGCAGAGGCCTGCGCCGAGGAGGCCCCACCCGCTCACCGTCCCCCTCAGCAGGCAGCATTCACGGTTAGCAGTTGGCCTTCCTGAGCTAAGAGGACCGCAGAAGAAACTTCCATACGCCCCACCTCCAAAGTGGAAAAGGCAATGGCACTGTTGGCCTCTGAGCAACACGGTGCAGCCTACAGCCAGCGCCAAGCTGACTTGAGGAAGAGGAGCTCCCGGTTCCACCCTGTCCCTTCCTCTTTCCCTTCCAGACCATCCAGCATCGCTGTTTCTGAGACTCTAGGATGTTCTGTTGACTCACACTGTCTGCGCAGAGACAGAAGGAGACCCCCAAACAGCAGCAAAGTGGTGTGAAGATGAAGAGTCTCACCTTCCCTCGCCCGGCCGCTTTCATGGTCGTAACTACAGGTCCGTGCACCCTTTACATGCTGGGGCAGTCGTGACACAATCCGGTTATTTCCTTCCCTAGCAATGGATTCTTGATACAGAAGACTTATGCTCCTGATTTTGAGACCGTACACAATTAAACCTCTGGTGTCTGCTTAGTCATTTCATTTTGTCTGTTTTACTGTAGTACAGAATTACAAGACTTGACAGGAGATTCAGCATTGTTCAGTTTGGGGAGGCTGAGGATTTTCTAACTCGGTGGTGGGGTTTGTCCCTCAATGCCTGAGGCAGGCTCTGAGTTTCACTCCTGGCACGCGTGCGCACGCACACACACACACACCACACACACACACACAAACTACTGTTTATAATAGAAATGAAGAGCAGAGACTCATATTTATTTTCTTATTCCTTTGAAGAAATCAACCAAAAATGCTGACTGACGAATACTGTTGTCAGTCAGCATTTATGACAACACAGCGAGAGCTTTTTTTATTGCATAAGGGTAGTCCTAGACGAGGTAGTTTGTGATCCAAGGATTATTTGTATGTACCGTTTTTGGAACTTTGAACTTGTACCCAAAAATTACAAAAAAAATGTTGAGGTTATAAAGTCATTTTAAAGTAATTCTAACAGCTGCAAGATTTAACAACTCTAAGTGGGATGGGCTTATAGCTCTGAAGAAGAAAGGCGGAGGACCATTCTGAGCACCTTCAGAACCCTCCGTAGGAAACAGAACACAGGGCCTGGGCTGGGAATCAAGCACAAATGCAGGAAAGGGTGGGAAGAAAAGGCTGCAAAAAACTCATTGGTTCCCTTGAACACACCGTTCTAGAACAGTTCACTCGAGTATTGTAGTCATCCTCATGCCCAAATCTGGACTTCCAGGCCCCACTGGAGAAAATGACCAGCCCCGTGCGTGGGCCTGGCTCCAGCTTGCATGGTTCACGGTCCCCTACCCAGAATGCTCAGAGAGCACCCTGTTCTCCCAAGGGTCCATGTCAGAGCTGCTTCCCTGCTCTTTCTGCATTCTCCACCCACCCAGTGCTTTCTGCAGAGTGCCTGACCCCCCCACCCCAGGACACACAGGATGCTGGACACCTGACCCCCCCCCACCCTAGGACACACAGGACCCTGGACGCCTGATCCCCCCACCCCAGGACCACAGGACCCTGGACGCCTGATCCCCCCACCCCAGGACACACAGGACCCTGGACGCCTGATCCCCCCACCCCAGGACACACAGGACCCTGGATGCCTGACCCCACCCCCACCCCAGGACACACAGGACCCTGGACGCCTGATCCCCCCACCCCAGGACACACAGGACCCTGGATGCCTGACCCCACCCCCACCCCAGGACACACAGGACCCTGGACGCCTGAGCTCCTCCACCCTAGGACACACAGGACCCTGGACACCTGACCCCACCCCCACCCCAGGACACACAGGACCCTGGACGCCTGATCCCCCCACCCCAGGACACCACAGGACCCTGGACGCCTGACCCCCCCACCCAGACACACAGGACCCTGGACGCCTGAGCTCCTCCACCCTAGGACACACAGGACCCTGGACCACCTGACCCCACCCCCACCCCAGGACACACAGGACCCTGGACGCCTGACCCCCCACTGTGCATTCCAACTTAATACCAATCCTTGGCTGCCTCTGGACTCCTTCCCAAATACACTTGGTAATTCTTGCCCTTCCTCTCCTCGATTTTCAGAGCCACACTGTTTGGAATAATGGTCCACATTCACTCTTGATTCGCTGGCATCTGGCTCACACCTGGATGGATGCAGAGGAACGGCGTTTGCGACCATCACTGTGGACCTCGCCTTCACCGAGGCCCAGTGCCTTTCTTACCCCTGGTCTGGCTGACCTCCGCCTGTGTCAGCCGCGGCTGTCCACTCATGACGCGTGTCCTGGAATGGTTTCCACGCGGCACCCACAGCGTCACTGCCGGAATCCTGGCCCACCCCTCCACGTCAGTCATTCTCTCTCACATGCCTTTCTCCTTCCCTTTGTGGATGCAGTTCTTACGCACAGAAGAGGCTTTGGAAAAATTCAATTGAAGGAGTAATTTTGGTTGAGATAGTTTATGAGGAAAAAGGAATGGTTCACCAACCATGTTTAGATAGGGTACAAAAACAAATCTGGCTAAGGATTATTAGATGAGTCAATCAGCTAGGTGGGTAACCCTAGCTTCCCAGAAGGAGTTCTCTGGCTTATTAAAGTCTATCTGAAAACTGTTCACACACTTTATCAGGAATGCTTAATTGCTTCCAGAAGGAGTTGTAAATTACATCACACAAAAAGATTTCTGCCCCAGACCAAGTTTGAGTCAATTTTCTTTCTCACCCTCAGCCTCTTAAGGTTAGTTTTCTTTACCATTCTGTCTCAACCATCTACTCATTCTACATGTTGTCAGAACCATTTTCTGTGAGCCCTCCTCGGAACCGTCTCCATCACCTGTGAGAACCCCTCAGAACCGTCTCCATCTCCATCGCCTGTGAGCCCCCCTCGGAACCGTCCCCATCTCCATCGCCTGTGAGCCCCCCTCTGAACCGTCTCCATCGCCTGTGAGCCCCCCTGGAACCGTCTCCATCTCCATCGCCTGTGAGCCCCCCTCGGAACCATCCCATCTCCATCGCCTGTGAGCCCCCCTCGGAACCATCCCCATCTCCATCGCCTGTGAGCACCCCTCGGAACCGTCTCCATCGCCTGTGAGAACCCCTCGGAACCGTCCCCATCTCCATCGCCTGTGAGCCCCCCTCGAACCGTCTCCATCGCCTGTGAGCCCCCCCTCGGAACCGTCCCCATCTCCATCGCCTGTGAGCACCCCTCGGAACCGTCCCCATCTCCATCGCCTGTGAGCCCCCCTCGGAACCGTCTCCATCGCCTGTGAGCCCCCCTCGGAACCGTCTCCATCGCCTGTGAGCCCCCTCGGAACCGTCCCCATCTCCATCGCCTGTGAGCCCCCCTCGGAACCGTCCCATCTCCATCGCCTGTGAGCACCCCTCGGAAACCGTCCCCATCGCCTGTGAGCCCCCCTCGGAACCGTCTCCATCGCCTGTGAGCCCCCCTCGGAACCGTCCCCATCTCCATCGCCTGTGAGCCCCCCTCGGAACCGTCCCCATCTCCATCGCCTGTGAGCACCCCTCGGAACCGTCCCGATCTCCATCGCCTGTGAGCCCCCCTCGGAACCGTCCCCATCTCCATCGCCTGTGAGCCCCCCCTCGAACCGTCCCCATCTCCATCGCCTGTGAGCACCCCTCGGAACCGTCCCCATCTCCATCGCCTGTGAGCCCCCCTCGGAACCGTCTCCATCGCCTGTGAGCCCCCCTCGGAAACCGTCTCCATCGCCTGTGAGCCCCCCTCGAACCGTCCCCATCTCCATCGCCTGTGAGCCCCCCTCGGAACGTCCCCATCTCCATCGCCTGTGAGCCCCCCTCGGAACCGTCCCCATCGCCTGTGAGCCCCCCTCGGAACCGTCTCCATCGCCTGTGAGCCCCCCTCGGAACCGTCCCCATCTCCATCGCCTGTGAGCCCCCCTCGGAACCGTCCCCATCTCCATCGCCTGTGAGCCCCCCTCAGAACCGTCCCCATCTCCATCGCCTGTGAGCCCCCCTCGGAACCGTCCCCATCTCCATTGCCTGTGAGCCCCCCCTCGGAACCGTCCCCATCTCCATCGCCTGTGAGCCCCCCTCGGAACCGTCTCCGTCGCCTGTGAGCCCCCTCGGAACCTGTGACCACCCCAAACACGTCTGTACAGCCAGGTTCCCACCTGAGCTTCAATTCTTACCTCCGGTTCCTTCTAGAACACCGTCTGGAGCGTCTTTGGGCATAATCAACTCAGTGTACCATATTATGTCTCTTCACCCCTTGCTTAGCTCATCTAGAGGTACCACAGTTTCCCGTACACGAGCCAAAATGTAATTCTTGACCCCTACTTTTCCCTGAAACTTTGTGGCCCCACCTAGCCATGAAGTGACGTCTCTGTCATCCCCTCGGTGGCCTCAACTGTCTGCTGGTTTCCCTGTCTCCTCTGCCATCCATCTTTTTTTTTTTTTTTTTGGCCAGTCCTGGGCCTTGGACTCAGGGCCTGAGCACTGTCCCTGGCTTCTTCCCGCTCAAGGCTAGCACTCTGCCACTTGAGCTACAGCGCCACTTCTGGCCGTTTTCTGTATATGTGGTGCTGGGGGAATCGAACCTAGGGCCTCGTGTATCCGAGGCAGGCTCTCTTGCCACTAGGCCATATCCCCAGCCCTCTGCCATCCATCTTTATTCATTCCCTGCCCAGTAGTCATGGGGTCTTTCTCATGCCACTGATCAGGATCACAAATGGCCATGCCACCCCACTCCAAACACGCCATTCTCTACTGCCTTTGCTCTCTGTGCACGTGTGTGTGTGTGTGCGCGAATGTCTGTCTGCTTCTCTCTTTCATTTTCCCTCTCCCACTCTCTCTCATTCTCAAACAGAATCTTACTATGTAGCCCAGGCTGCCTCAAAGCAGGATCCTCCTGCCCCTACCTCCCAAATACTGGGATGACAGGCGTGTGCCAAGGATACCAACTGTTCTGCTTACTTTTCTGCTTCCTGTTGAATGAGCTCATCGACAATCAGCCCTGTTTGTCAATTCCTCCTCCTTCCATGCCTCTCCCTTCTCTCGGTGGGATTCCTCCAGGACCCTTGAGTGTTCATACCTTGTGCTAGGTTCACTCATGCCTCACTCAAGTGCTAACAGAAAGCCTAGTTCTGCCTCCCTCGCCTTCCCTCACCTTACCTCTTCTCTCTGTGCTCAAGACTTCCAGCTCTACTTCTTTCACTATTTTGTGGGTTTTTATGTGCCTCTCACTAGACGTCTGTGGCCCAAGGACTTTGCCAATTATGTTCTCCATCCTGTGCTTGTTTTGGACCTAAAGTTGGTAGGCACTTCCTAAGTATTTTCATGAAAGGGATGAATGGCTATTATATTCATGTAATTAAATAGTCTCTAAGCACTATTAAAATTGATTATGCTCCTGGCGATATACCTGAAAGAACCAATGTCTGAAAACAGCCCAGGTACCTGCACGCCATGTTTATGCAGTGTCATTCACAATGGTGGAGTAATCAGTGGATGAATGGATAAAGCAAATGTAACACACAATGAAGTATTATTTAGCCTTAAAGAAACACAAAAATCATATTCACCAGAAAATGGATACAAGTATTATTTAGCCATAAAGAAACACAAATTATATTCACAAGAAAATGGATTGAAGTATGGTTCATCATGTTACATAAAATAAGCTCGATTTAGAAAGATAACTTCTACATGTTTTCGCCCATGTGTGGGCTCTAGATTTCTTTTTTAATAATGCATGGTAGTAGAAGGTAAGCTATTTGAGAGAGAAATGGGAAATGGATATCAGAGACTAATGTGGAAGGGGGAATGTGGATTTGATCAAAGCAGATATAGATATAAATGAAAATCATAAAGCAATCCAGTTTCACACAATTAATATACACTAGCAAAAGGAAAAACTCAAATAAATAGCCTCTAGTCGTGAAAGTAAACACACTGTGAGAATTATGCTGCTTTTCAGAATGCTCACTAATGGCCTCATCTTTCCATTGACAGCTTTGGCTACATCTAGAGGTGTCCACATGAGGAAGTGGAGGGCCCTACAGTCCAGGGAGGAGGAAGGACGCTGACAGGGTGACGGGTGCGCGCCTGTGATCTTCTCTGGCCCCTGGGAGACTGAGGCCGGAGGATCAAGACTTTGAGGCCAGCCTCAAACAGAGCAAGGCCTTGCCTCAAATCAACAAAAAGGAAGCAATGGATCGCAGCTTCCTGCTTTCTTCTTCTTCTTTCCTTTCTTTCTTCTTCTTCTTTCTTTCTTTCTTTCTTTCTTTCTCCTTCCTTCCTTTCTTTTCTTCTTTCTTTCTTTCTTTCTTTCTTTCTTTCTTTCTTTCTCTCTCTCTCTCTCTCTCTCTCTCTTTCTTTCTTTCTTTCCAGTCCTGCGGCATGGGACTCAGGGCCTAAGTGCTGTCCCAGGCTTCTTTTTACTCAAGGCTATCACTCTACCACTTGAGCCACAGGGCCAGTTCTGGCTTTTTCTGTGTCTGTGGTGCAGAGGAATGGAACCCAGGGCTTCATGCATGCAAGGCAAGCACTCTACCTCTGTGCCATAGTCCCAGCTCCCAGCTTTCCTATTTCCTATGTGCTAAGGATTCTGCACATTGTTGTTCATTTATTTCTCAAAAGAAACCAGTGGAGCAAGCATTATTATTTTCATGCAGATGTGAATGATGTGAAAAGATGGGGTTCTGATGAACTGAATGACATGCCAAGGTCCACCACGCTATTTTGAGCTGGCATTGGGTTTGCTCTAGGATCATCTAGCTCCGTGCCCACGCTCCGACCTAATCATTCACCAGAAGCAGTACAGCCAGAAACACAAACTGGCCAGGACTGCGCACACAATTTGATATCAGGGACTTGAGTCATAGTTGGCACTCTGTAGGTGACAAAGAAAATGAGGACAGAAAGGACTCCACATGCTAAGACTTATTTCAGATAGCACACAGGAAAGTGGGGTCTAAACAGCCACTTCAGTAGGAGATTGTGGTCCATAACATAAAGTGCTAGACTGTAAGACTTTAAATAAAATAAATAAATAAAGGAAATAGAAGAGGAGGAGGAGGAGGGGGAGGAGGAGGAGGGGGAGGAGGAGGAGGAGGAGGAAGAAGAGGAGGAGGAGGAGGAAGAGGAGGAGGAGGAGGAAGAGGAGGAGGAGGAGGAGGAGGAGGAGGAGGGGGAGGAGGAGGAGGAGGAGAAGGAGGAGTCATCTTCAGAATCTCATGCTAGGCATAAAGTTCTGAAACTTTCAAAATTACAACTTTTCTGAAAAACACTTCCGGAGAATAAAAACATAAGCTTTAGACGGGTGTAGATGATTTTCAAGCCATGAATCCAGCAAGGGACTGCTACCTAGCACAGGTAACGAGCTCTAGAGACAAAACGACCTTTAAAAATCTAGCGAGTCTGACAGGGACAAAGGAGCGTTTCTCTCTCGGGATGTCTGAGCAGCTGGTGGGTTCTTGGCGGCCACATCCGCGGTGTGCGGGTGGCGGGCAGAGGAAGCCGCTCGGCGGGGAGGGCGGCGCCCGAGCCTGCCCAGGGGCTCTAGCTCCGCGGCGGGGGGCTTGCCTGGCATACCCAACGCATGTACCCAGCCCTCAGCACCCTAACAGCACCCTAACGCCCTCACATAAAACGAAAATATACCCGCTGTGCTCTTCCACATTTACCCCCGGGAAATGAACGCTTACGTCCACCTAAAAGCCTGTACACAACGGTCCAGAGAGCTTTATGGGTCACTGCCACTCTGTAGTGAGTGCACGGTGAAGCAGACACCTACACCACCGAGTACCACTGAGCAATAGACAAGGAGCGCACTGACCACGTGTGCCTAACCCTCCAGGAACTGAGACTGGGCTTCAAAAGAGAATCAGCAAAAATCCGACTCTATAAAATAACATTTACCAAAATGAACTCCTGAAGGTGGGAACCATCGGCTTTTTCTCTCTTACTGTTTTTGTTTTCGTTTCCCTTTGTCCTCTTCTGCAGCCATGGTACTCATTAGACACCACGTGGAGAGTGAACTCTACAATGTGCGGGGGATGCAGGGAGGGCGAAGCTTGGAGAGAGCCGGGAAAGGGGTGACGCTGTCCAAGAGAAACGCACGCACTGCCCGACGTACGTAATTGTAACTCCTCCTCTGGACGTCACATTAGTGAAAATTTAAAACTATAAAAACATGACCAAAAGGTTTCATATTGGGTATGAGTCCATTTATATTAAAAACATACCCCAAATGGCAAACTTACGGAGATGAAGAATGAATCAGTGCCCCCCCCCCCTTGCGCACGGGTAACGAGGGAGTCAGCTGTAAAGAGCAGCTTGGGAGACCTTGTGACCTTGTGGGGAAGGCAAGCCTGTGCGCTCGGCTCCGTTCTGGCTGTAATGGTGTACTACAGTTGGCAGATGTTCCAACCCGAGGACACAGGATCTCCTGACAGAACTGGATGTGAATCCACAATCACCTCAGAATGAAAAGTGTATGTTAACTGTACACAGCCAATCCCAGGAGAGAAGACCTAACGACGAATCCCTTCCTAGAAACTCACTTCAGAGCTATTCCCTTCTGCTGCTTCCAGCGGGGCCCGTGAGCGGCACGCACCTGCCACCAGCCAGGCGGATGCACACCCCCCTTCCGAGATCCCTGTTCTGCTTCGGGAAGACACAGCCGTCCTTGCGACCAGACACACGAGGATGAACACAGCACAGCGCGGAGAGGAAAAGTACTGAAACGGCAAAAGGAAGGGGGTGACTCTTCTTGGAACCCCCTGTAAATAGTTCTGTCACCCGGCGGCCTGGCCAGATGACAGAAGGATTACAGGATGGCCTTTTCTAGGGCAGGGTCCCAGGGAGGCTTGCCACACACCGGCCTAGGCTCACCCAGACACCTTCTCCACTGGGCCCCAGCTTCACCTGCCTGTGAGCCCCACCCCGGCCCTGCCTCCTCCTCCCTGAGCACCACCCCCCCGCCCCCAGTCGCCTGGCTGCCCAGAGCATGGCATCCAGACAGACAGCTAGTGTCATCCCACCCACCGGGTCCCTGGGTAATGTTCATCTTAACTTCAAAACCACGAGGAGGACATTGATGGCCGAGATTCCGGGGTAATGAACTCTGTGTTCCAGAAACAGAGAAAGCAAACGATTTCTATTTGAAAGTTAGGGCTGGCAGGAAGCCCATGGAGCCAGGCCCTCTGTGGGGGAATAAGCTGGCGAGTTGACTTGTAGGTCTGGGAGGTGGGCAGATTTCCCTAAAAAGCAAACAAAGCAATTTTAGACAGAGAGACTTAATTGGTGTCCAAGGCCAAGCATATGAATAATGCCATATAAACCCTTGCTCTGGCGAGAAAATCTGCAGCGAACCATTCTGACCCTGCGGCGGAAGCACAAGGAAGAGAATGTAGAGAAGGAAGTGTACTGATCCTGTCATGTGTCATAAAACATTTCTGCTGTCAGGAAATAAATCTTTCTTTTTTCCCACCGTGACAAGAGGTGGTTGATATTTTTTTTTAAATTTTTATGTCTGGGAAAACTGTTGTGTTGTTGTGTTGGTTTTGTAGGTTACAGGCAATGCTGGGGTGCCATAAAAAAGAAACTTTATTACTGTGTAAGAAAAAACTAAGGGGCTAACACTGCCTTAATGTCGTTTCTAGATTACTCTGGAAATGAAGGGCAGGAATGGAATAAATAGAATTCAAAGACAACCAAAATCTACCCGCTTCGGCCTGTTTCGTTTCTCGTATCTCTTCCCTGTCCCTTAAGATGTTAGCAGTGGAGTGAGTAAAAGTCACACAGAAATAAAAGCCAGGGAAACACAGAGCCTAGGAAAACTACACATTTGTCATTTTTCAAGTTTTAAGTGTCACTGTGAGCAAAGTGGATAAAAATTACATAAAACACCAATTACGTAAAAAGGCTTCATTTCTGGCCTATTAATTTTATTGTCGCTAAATAAAGGGAAACCTAAATGTGCAAGACAAAAAAAAAATATGTTTGGGTGACTTACACACAGTGGCGTGATCCACGGCGTCAGTGCCGTTCAAGGCGGCGGGGCTTGGCCACGGCAGAGGGGAAAGGGCCTGGGTAGGAACGGTGGGAAGGAGCCGGGGCAGTGAGCCGAAGCGTTGGGGATGTCATCGGGAGACACCACTCAGGTGAGGACCAAAGCACCGCCGAAGCCAGCGAGGCCAAAGCCCCGACGGGCGGCTCCGCGCACCTCGATGGCTCAGCCTGGACGCGTCGTGCCAGGAGGAAGACCACGAGCCAGACGTCCAGAAAAGGCAAGAGAAGACGGTGACCCCTGCCGGCCCTCAGAGAGAGCCGGGAAGGAGAGGAGGAGGGAGCAGGGGGGAGGGAGGGAGAGGCCCAGGGGAAGACCGGCCGGGCCCCGCCTCAGTGCCAAGGTGGGGAAGGCCAGCTCAGTGTGGGGCAGAGGAGGGGGCGGAGGGGGGGGAGGAGGAGGGGGCGGAGGAGGGAGGAAGAGGAGGGGCGCAGAGGAGGGGGCGGAGGAGGGGGGCGGAGGAGGGGGGCGGAGGAGGGGCGGAGGAGGAGGAGGCCGGAGGAGGGGGGCAGAGGAGGGGGCGGAGGAGGGGGACGGAGGAGGGGGCAGAGGAGGGAGGAAGAGGAGGGGCGCAGAGGAGGGGGCGGAGGAGGGGCGGAGGAGGAGGAGGCCGGAGGAAGGGGGCAGAGGAGGGGGCGGAGGGGGGACGGAGGAGGGGGGCGGAGGAGGGGGGCGGAGGAAGGGGCGGAGGAGGGGGCGGAGGAGGGGGGAGGAGGAGGGGGCGGAGGGGGGAGGAGGAGGGGGCGGAGGAGGGGGCGGAGGAGGGGCGCGGAGGAGGGGGGGCGGAGGAGGGGGGCGGAGGAGGGGGCTGCCTCCCCACCATCCTCCCTCCCTGCTGGCCACGGCACTGTGAACGCCTGGTGAGAGCCCTGCTCCCCCCCAGGAGAGAGGACCCCCCCCCCCCCGCTTTATTCCGGCAGGGTCTAGAGAGGACCCCCCCCCCCCCGCTTTATTCCAGCAGGGTCTAGAGAGGACCCCCCCCCCTGCTTTATTCCAGCAGGGTCTAGAGAGGACCCCCCCCCCTGCTTTATTCCAGCAGGGTCTAGAGAGGACACCCCCCCCCCCCCCGCTTTATTCCGGCAGGGTCTAGCACGTCTCCCGCCCGATCTGCCACGGGTGCACGGATTTACCCAGGGTGACCTTTGTGCGTGACAAAGTCGTCCAAAAGTCACTGGTTTTGAGAATTAATGTCTGGGGCTGGGAACGTGGCTCAGCCGTGGAGCGCGCGCCTCGCACGCACGGAGCCCTGGGTTCGATTCCTCAGCACCACACACAGGGAAAGCCAGACGTGGCGCTGTGGCTCGAGAGGTAGAACGCTGGCCTTGAGCAAGAAGAAGCCAGGGACGGCGCTCAGGCCCGAGTCCAAGGCCCAGGACTGGCAAAATAAATAAAAATAAAAAAATCTGACTTTGCAAAATCAAAACCCCAAGTGGTAAATATGTAAGTTACACATGAATCTTATAGATTTAGCTAAATTTAACCGATCTTCTAAGGAGGCTTCTGATTGATGTTTGGTCACATTTACAAATTTCTTTAATTAACCTACTTTAAATATTTTAGCTGCATTACACACTGAATGTATTCATTTTTTGTCAAGTACCTCAGTTGTCTGGCTGACAAAACGTCCTTCCCAATTACCCAAGTAATTCATATATACCCAATAAATTAATCCTATAAATATGTTAATCTTAGGTTATTTTAAATGTCTAATGGCGAATTTGCATTTTGAAACAGTTCCACTTAAAAATCATAAATGTAAATCATTGCTTAGATTACACATTTTAAATGACTGCTACATGTCTAATATATTATTCTAATGGGCTGTATTCTCTTAAACATTATAAATACTTGAATCATTAAATATACAGATTTCTTTACACAAAATACTAATACAATGCGTATGATTTCCTTAAATATTTCTATATTTAATTGTCAACTTTCCCAATGTGTTAAAAAAAAATTCTTATTGCCTTACAAAATGGTTTATCAGTGCTAGATGCCCAGTTAGTCAGCAAAAAGCAGGAAGGAGAGGTGTATCTCAAGTAGTAGAGCACCAGCCTTGAGCAGAAATGCTAAGGAAGAACCAAGAGGCTCTGAGTGTGTGCGCGCGCACACACACACAGTAGTTCACACACATTAGTTTATCGTTGTCTCAGCGTCTCTTCCACACACCTCTCCCAAGCTGGATGAATTTCTTGTGACGTCTAGAACCACAAACACCGAGGGAAACTTTGTTCACAGCACCAATGCAGGATAAACACTTTGGTTTTACCGTGAAGCCCAAGCTGGCCTCGAACTCATGATCCTCCTGCCCCCGCATCACCAGTGCCGGGATTGCGTGTGCGAACCACCACGCATGCTCCCTGGTACTCCCGCTATGTTGTGAGGTCCAACGCTCACGAGGGAGCCGTCGCAGGCCCCTCCGGGGAGCCCCCGGGTTCCCCCGCCATCCCTCCCCGGGAGACAGGTCTACACCCACCCTGGACGGCCTGGGGAAGATCCCACCCACCTCCCTCACGGCGGAGGCTGCGCTCCTCCGGCTCTGCCTGCCTCTGCCTCTCCCGGGCATGGCATTTCCACGGCACGGGAAGAGTTCCGTGTGTGACCTGGGGACGAGGCCAAGAACTGGACGATGTCTAACTGTGTGAGCTGTGTGCGCTGACTGACAGTCAACAATCCGGAAGGTTCTTCTTCTGAGGTAGCTGATACTCAAGAAAGTGAAGACTCGAGTCGTACCTGGGCTGCCCTCTCTGGGGTTTCTCCTGGTGAGCAAGGCAATACGTTAAAGCAATGTTTTAAGAAAATTCACAAAGCAAAGATGGAGGGAGGAAGGAAGAGAGCTCTTAAGCACTTCCTATGTGCTAGATGGACCGTTAGGCATCTTTGGGCATTTACTTACTTATCTCAACCTTATGTGAAGTTAGGGAAATTGATTGGAGCTTGGAGAAAACTTATAAAGTAACTGCCATAACTTATAAGGTTGGATAAAAATATACAAGACAAAAACTGTTTGGTGTAAGTGAACTGAACACCTCCGGGGGGGGGGGGAAGGGAAAGGGGGGGAGGGAGGGGGGTATGAGGGACAAGGTAACAAACAGTACAAGAAATGTATCCAATGCCTAACGTATGAAACTGTAACCTCTCTGTACATCAGTTTGATAATAAAAATTTGAATAAAAAATATACAAGACATAGACACCAAATATACATAGGACACGTTAGCCGCAGAAAAGCCATCTAATAGAAGACTAATTGATCAAAGATTCAGATTGGTCTTGTCAGGCAAGACTATGACTAACGCCAACCATTAGATGTGGTAGACCAGATAAAGCATAAATCCTGCAATCATCTAAGAAGGAAGAAAGAAAACGGGTTTGGCTGGAATTTGTGTAAATACCATCTCGTGGACTCGGTTGACCTCTAGTGCCACGGGAGCCAGCCGGGCACGTGACCAGGACGGCTCCGGCATTTCCTGCCGGCCCGACCTTACTTGACTTCCCGCTGATCCTTGTTGAGATGAGGTGGGAGGGCAGAAAGGTGCCGTGCCAGGTCCGGGAGCCGCGGCCAAACGTCCTGCTTGGCAAACAGGCCCCGTGCCGCAGCTGACCCGGCCTGGCCTGCTCCTCGCTCCCCAGGGGACGCACCACCCTGACGTTCCGGCTCCTCCGGCTGTGTGCTAATGCCTGGGCTGTCCCTGGGTGACTGGGGGGCCGGGACCTGGGACACCCCGTTCGGGACATCCACACCCTCCTCCTCGTCTTGGAGAACTCCACAATTAAGTGCATAAAATGACCGTGTCTGACCTCCTGATGCCCATTGGAGCGCCCGGGGCCCTTGGGGGCGCTGGCTGGGGCTTGGTTGTGGGTTTACCTGGTCACTTTCTTTTCCTTCAATAAGCTTCACTCTTTCAAAACTTCTCTGTGCTTCTGACGCTTATTCTTACTTCAGCAAGACCAAGTGTCTGCCGTTTGCCTCTGTTGGCATCATGAGAGGTTTTTTTATTTATTGCCAGTCCTGGAGCTTGAACTCAGGGCCTGAGCACTGGTCCCTGTTTTCCTTTTGCTCAAGGCTAGCACTCTGCCATTTGAGCCACAGCGCCCCTTCTGGCTTTTTCTGTGTATGTGGTGCTGGGGAATTGAACCCAGGGCTTCATGGATGCTAGGCAAGCACTCTACTGCTCGGCCACATTCCCAGCCACTAGAGGTATTTTTAAACATTCTTTTCTCTTTTCCTATCACATCTTTGAAGCAGAGCTTCATTAATGCTAATAATTTAATCACCTTAATTTGCTAAATGTCCTATGCTAACTACAGTATTTAATCCCCTCTCTTAACAGCACGAATGAAGCAGGCATAATTATTTTCTCTACTCTATAGGTAAGAACATGCAGACGTAGAGAACCCGGTGACTTCCTCACGACTAGATCACAGGGGTGCCTCTCGGGGGTCTGACTTGAGGGCACCCCCTACTACTGCTCTTCCATCCCTTCCTGCCTCCTAAGAGCATCCTCCTCCCGCTCCCCAAAACGTCCTCCTGGCGCCCCATCCTTGGCTCTCAGCTCTCCGCACAGACTCTGCTGTCTGTTGGCGGGTCGGCCAGGGCTTCAGCTGTGGGTGAATTCCACCGCCACTGACGCTTGCTGGCCACGGTCCACCTCCCGCCCCACTCTACGCTCTGCCTTGGTAGAAGGGAGCGGAGGCTCTCCCCTGCCTCGGGGAAGTGCGGAGTCCCGTACACTGAGAGGGCCTCTCCCTCTCGCGGGGTGACCGGTGCCTTCACACCGGGGATGCTGACCACGTCCGGGAAACGCCACGGGCGGATCACCTTTCTCTCTGACATCACCACGTCTGCATGTGATGTCTACAAGAGCGACCATCTTGGAAATACCGTGGTTTTCGAGAGCGTGAAGGGATCCTGAGGCCAAAGTCTTTGAGGGCCGCTTTGCCCACACCAGGAGTATGGAAACAATTTCCCTACAAGTTTTTCTATGGCCACTACGCCCAGGGCTGCCTGCTGGCCTTCCCAGTTGGATCCCCTTCTTACCTTTAGTGAACACCAGGCTCTCACCCTCCTCTCTGCCATCTGTGAGTTGCTCCCATGTATCCTCTCTGCAGGTTGTTTTATTTTATCTGCTTTTCTGTTTGTTTGGCTTTGGAGCCAGAATACATAACGCAACGAGTGGGATCCATGGCGATGGGAGGCTGGGAAAGGAACTGGATTGAGAGACCACGTGGAGATTAGCAAAATTAGGAGGCGACGGTGACGGTGAGTTCTAGAACTGGAGAGCAGAGGACGTGGAGATGTGGTGCTTCTGCTGAGGGCCCCCACTTCCTCCCGAGTCTGATCAGACGCTGTCCTCACAGCTCTAGCACACCGTCCCGCCCAGGAAGAGGCTGAGGACTTCCCATCACCTGGGCCACCCGGAGGCCGTGCTTGCTGCGACGGACAAGTGCTGGGCGCTGGCCAAGGTGGTCCCCCCGTAATCTCAGCTACTCCCAAGGTAGATGTAGGGTGATCGTAGTCCAGAGATGGCCTGAGCAAAAACCCGAGAGCCTATTTAAGAACAAACAAAAGCAAAAGGGACTTGGGACGCGGCTCAGGGGGTACAGCCCTCTTCGTCCTGAGTTCGAACCTCAGTACTGCCATTTTTTTTTTTTGTATGGGTGAATGGTGCTTAAGATTGAACGTGAGGCCTTGTGCATGCCGGGCAAGGGCTTCATCTCCAGGCTACCCTCCAGCCGTGCTTGCGTTTCAAGGTTCAGCTTAAGTCAGTCTCTGCAGGAAGCAGCCTCTGGGCCGGTGCCATTTGCCTGCCCCTCTGCGGTGCTTCCAACGTGCCTTCTATCATGGTGGTCACCCGAAGGCCAGGAGGTTTCCAAGGGACAATGAGTTCTTTGATCGTGGGCGGGGGGGGGGGGGCGGGGGGGAGGGGGGACAGGGGGAGGTGTGTGCTGCCCCAGCCCAGCACCATATCTGATTGCAGTGCTGGGAGCCGTTCATTTCCTGACCATCTCAGTTAAGGAGGCGGCTCGACGACGGTGCGATCTGGGGACACAGCCCCCTTCTGCGGCATTTACCTTCCTCTCCGTGTGTCCAGCGAGAAGGCTTGGGCTGTTCCAGGCCTTGCTCTCCCAACCTCTTTTCCAGCTCCTTCCTGCAGTGGGGAGGAAATGCCACTCGGCTCTCACTGCCGTCTGTGCTCCTTGGCAGAGCACAATGTCGTTTCTTTTCGCCTGCTTTCTGGAGGCCCCCAGCCTCGCATTTCACTCCAAGCTGTGTTTCCTCCAGTAGAAGGTGTCAGGTTTCTTCCAGACTCTTCTACTAGAGAACTCGATTTAATTTTGCAAACTGCTTCCTCAGAGAGGCTAGAATTTTTTTGTTGTTGTTGTTGAAGTACTGGGATTTGAACTTAGGGCCTTGCACTTGCTCCACGGGTGCTATACCACTTGAGCCAGGCCTCCAACCCTAGAAATCGTTTGTTCCCTGTCTGGTCAGGCTTATGCCTATACTTTTCTATGCAGATTTCAGTGCTGCTCCCTCTGGACGGCATCCGACAGGACGAGGTCTCCTTTGACGCAACATAGCGTGTTCAAGGCTCATGCGTGTTGGGCTACGTGAGGGCCTCCTGCCGGTGGCCCGTCCTACACGCTGGCCGGGCCCAACCCCGGTGCCTGAGGACACAGCACCGCCCACTGAGGAGGTCCTCGCCTGACTCGCTCCCCACCGCCGAGCCTCAGGGGCCCTGCTGCGGTTACACCTAAGCAACAACTGCCCGAAGACGCAAACACAGGAGTGTCCCCCCAGGAAACCCCGCAGCCTTTTCCTCCTCCAGTTCCTGGGAACGGGACGGTCGCAGGCGCTGTGCTCAGACCAGGCTGGTGACGAGGCTGCCCTGGTCTGGGGCACTTCACGGCGGAGCACAGGGTCTGAGCAGCAGTCACCGGGGACTGGTTAGAAACGCAAATGCCTCGGCCCAAACACGGGGGGCAGAGACCCCGGCTGCCAGAGGCCTGGCTAGTGAAGAACGGGCAGCAGAGCGCGGCCGAAGGTCTGCACCCTGACAATCCAGGCACAGGCTCACGGTGCTTCCTCCTTCATTTCCTCTTAGACGGTGTGTGGATAGAAATGTGCCTTAAAACCAGGAAATCCTAATATGCTATTGCTTTTACAAGCTTACAGCTAACACGTCTCCTGACAGACTTACGGCTGGCTTTACGGTGAGAGCTGTTGCCAGTTCAGGTTGCGATGATCTTGAGGAAGGCGTTCCCAGAAGATGTCATTTCTACAAAGGTTAGCTCAGATACAATGAATCCCGGATGTGTCCCATCAGACACGAGTCCCTGGAGACCGCTCTTCCGAGGATGTTTTGTCAGCCTAGAGACGACACCAGGCAACTGGTACCCGATGCCCACAGCGGAGAAACACCAAGACTTCACCCCGGGCACCCCGGGGCCTCATGGCACCCTGGGTGCCGCACCGAATACCTTTTAGGTGCTCTGAGCACCCTCATTATCTCCTGGGAAAACACCAGAGCAGCTTACTCCTGGTGCATCTGAACAGATCTGACTAGTGGCTGGAGGGTCTGGAATCTGCTGGAAGGAGCCTCACACACCTAGGTGGAAGTAGGATTCAGATCAAAGCAATTTTGCTTGTCAAAATGGATTACTGAAGCTTTTCCGAGACAGTAGCCATTATTTCCTTAGCAACTATTTTCATTTTGTCTCCAACGAATTTAAACCATCTTAGACACACAAAACACTGTCATGTGTTCCTTACCAAACATTACCTTAATTAATGTTAGTTATTATCCCATGCTCTCTCTCTGGTTCATCTCTCCTCTGGGACAATCACCATTTCTTATTTGCACTCCTTTGCTCCATCGTTTCTCTCTGTCTTCCTTTTCGGCAGTCCTGGTGTTTGAAGTCAAGGCTTCATATCTACAAGACAGGTGCTACTCCACTGGAGGCAAGGCCCCAGAAATCAGTGCTTCTCAGTTAACGTTATCAGCCACGCAGGAGGGGAGATTTCACTGTGACAAGGTAGTCTCTCTCCCTCTGTGGCTCTCACCGCTACCTTTCCCCAACCCCTACGACCATTTCAGCACATCTCATTGTTCAATACATGCCAAGAATCTACTGCAACCACCTTTCTCTGTCTTCTTCCATGGGAGCCTGACTCCCGGCTGCTACCACCCATCACCCCAACAGAGTCTGTTAGAGACTTTCCATCGGCAAATCCTTCTAATGAACTCCACAAAGCAATTTCCTCGTGGTATGTCCACTTGGGAATGCAATGCGCTTTGATCAAATTTGCCACCGCCAGTCCTGAGCCCTCCATCTCCAGGGCTGGGGTTCTGTCTGTCTCCTTCATTCTGAGCTTCTTTGAGCTCTTCTGAGGATGTTTTGTCAGCATAGGGGCAATGCTGGACAACTGACGCCCAACGCCCATACTGAGGAAATGCCAAGATTTCACGCTGGACACACCGGGGACCTTGCTTTTTATTGCACTATCTTCACTTTCTAACAATCTGAGGTTGCATTCGACTTTATTTTGTCCTGGAAGGACCCAAATATTTTACGTCAAACAACCACCCATGCCTGGTTCACTCAATTTTAGTGGCCCAACTCCAAATTCCACAGGGAATCATTTGGTCGGACCTAGACCATTCTGACAGAGTGACCTAGCACAATCTTCCAGGAGGAAGAAGCGGGTGGTGTGGAGGAATCGGGCTGCATGGAAAGCTGCTGCTCCAGGAGCTCCGTGTGAAGCCAGTTCATGCAGAGGGGGGGTGGGGGGGGGGGAATCGCCCTTGGCACAGCCACTGCACTCCCCCTCCTCCTGCCAGACAGACCTGAGGGGTAACTGCAGTCGTAAGCTTCCCTCTGAGCCCAGGGGCGGCCTGCTACAGCTCCGAACCACGTCCAACCTGGGCTTTGTGCTGTTTGTGTTTTTCTTCTTTACCTTCTTTCTATTCTTAATTTTCACAATTTGGAATCTGTCTCCTGTAAGGCCGAAGAGTGTTTTCTTTTTCTTTTGTCGGTCGTGGGGCTTGAACTCTGGGCTCAAGGCTAGCACTCTACCACTTTGAGCCACAGAGCCACTTCCAGTTTTCTGGTGGATAGTTGGAGATGAGAATCTCACAAACTCCTACCCGGGCTGGCTTTGAACTGCGATCCTCAGATCTTAGCCTCCTGAGTAGCTAGGATTACAGGCGTGAGCCACTGGTGCCCGACCCAAAGAAGGATAGTTGACAGAGATCTGAAGCAACCTATAAAGCCTTTTACCGTCCTGCCTTTATGGAAAGTTCAGCAACCCTGCACCTGATCTACTCCCTTCACCAATGGCCGCTGAGAACCTGCTGAGCTCTAGGTATTGGAAATGCACCAAAGCCATGACGCCGGGAGACAAAGGTGGTGTCTGTCCCGAGCTCAGGTTCCATTCTGGGTGGAGAAAGACCAATGACAGGCATGTCCACAGAGACACGAGACAAGGTCCGATTATAAGTTGCTGTAGGCAGACAGGTCGGGAGGGCCCTACCTGTGGAGGTGCAGTTGTGTGAGGATGCAAAGTGCTGGGGTGAGGAGGCCAGCCTCGTGGTCAGGGGCTCCAGGTGTGGTGGATGGCACACACTCGGAGGCCGCGAGAATCCCTCCAGTGTGAAGACCGTGCTCAGAGGGGGCTGGCCAAATGGAGGAGCGGGGAGAGACGGGCAAGAACTCACCGTGCACACTACACAGTTAAGAAAATTAAGGGAAGGGCGCATGGGGGGGGGGCGGTGCAAATGAGGAAATGATGACACAGCTCAAAATGTGTGATACTCGTGAGCTGCCTTGTTAAGTGGCAAAAAAAAGCTCCGCATGTTTCCTAAAAAGTTAAGAAAATGAAGGAAGAGGTGGGAGGGGTGGGGGAGAAGGTCGAAAGTGGTGGTCTTCAAGGTCAAGATGCACTGTATTCATAACCTGCTTTGTTGAATGGCAACTCCTTTGTATAACTACTTACTTAAAGATAATAAATTATATATATATATATGTATTACACGGGGGGGGGGGGTGTTCTCCTGTGCACAGTGACGGGGTGTAAGCGGCCAGGGTGGGCGCGGTGCACTGGCTCTAGACGGTGTCAAGCCTGGCTGTGAGCATTCAGGCCTGACGAGAATCCCTGGAGGGCTTTGGTTGACAAGCCTTCTCACTACACAGGGCGTCTGTCTCGATGTTAGCTCTTCTAAAAGCACCTTGGAGTCCTGCAGGTACTTGTCTTAGACATTTGCCTTCACAGCCATCCTACCGTTCTAGCTTCGGGAATCAAAACCTCCGAGACCGCATGTGGATTCTTTTTCTTCGAAGCTGATTTATGGCGGGCTATTTGGGGCCTCAGTGTCTGCTAGGCAGTTGTCAGTTCCTTTGGATCCACAGGCTCCGTTCATGGCCATTGCCCGTAGGCGAGTGCTGCTGTCGTAATAACCGTCCAGTGGAGCTCGAGCTGACTGCTCAGATCTCCAGCGAGGTCCAGGCTCCCTGTGCACACAGAGCCCCCTTGCTCCCCTCCCCGGCGGCTGACCACGTCCAGAGACCCTCTGCTGGCCTCCAGCCAGGAACTCTGAAGGTAACGGAGTTGATAGGAAAAAATAGAAACAACAACATGTGTAGGTGATGTCGGTGAACTTGTTCGACTATGAAAGGCTGTGTCTCAAAGCAGAAGTGGGCCGCAGTGTGTTTTGCAAAGCAGTGCTTATAATCCATTGAGCTTTGAAAATAGCTCTCTTTCCTATTAAGCCTGCATTGAGAAGTGGGTTTAATTTGCCAGAGTACTTTTTTGGTGATAATTACAGGACTTGCAGATTAGTATGAGTAAAATAGCAAGATTCTGTAGCTAATAAAAATACACAGAACAAAATTGTAACACTCAGCTGCTTTGAGCTTTCTCAGGAGAGAAATATTAAACACTCTCGGTAGACCCAGGAGTCTCAGGTCTGCGTCCACGCTGACACATCAATACGTGCACAGGGAAAGAGGCTTCGGGTCCCACGCGGCCCAACATTCCATTAGGAAAGACGCCGCCGCCGCCGATGCCACCGCCGCCCTTCCCAGGAACCCGGCCCAGTCATGGCCTAGGATGTCCTGACACTGTGGGCCGGAAGGAGCGGCGAGATCGGAGGCTGGAAACCAGCACCCACGCCCACTGGCATGGGTGCACCCCGAACCCTTCGCTCGACTCCACTCGCTCTGTCCACGGTGCTCTGTTTCTATTACCAAGGCTTAATAGCACACAGGAATACCTCTTCACCCTGACTTAATAAAGATGAACTTAGCTATCCACATATCTTTATCGTATTCGTTTCATATATGTTTATCAAATCCCTAAAGAAATTCTAGCTGGTATCTTGTTTAGGATTGTACTACATTTATAAACAGAAAGGACGGACAGATGTACAATTATTGTGTATCTCCTTTCCTCACATATTGACTTAATAAAGGAAATATAGTCAGAATCTGGCCAGTCCAGTCTGTTATTTATCTACTGACACATTTGAATCTAATTAAACAGTCATACAAGTAGATAGGCCTGGTTTCAAAATACTAAGTGACAAAAAAAATCAAAAGTCAGAGCCATGAAAAGGCATTTGTTAAATTCATAATTAGTCTTGGTGCCAAATTAGATTCTATACAAAAGAGAGGACTATGCACCACAAATTTAGGGGTTTATACCTAGTCAACATGGAGCGGACAAACAGGCACAATAAATTTATCACTAATCAGTGAATGGAATAACGTGTTTCTAGCAAACAAAAGTTCAGAGTAGTTGCATATTAAGGGTGAGAAATATAAGTGAGAGAAGAGAAGAAAAATATCCAGGACAGAGAAGCTCTGTGTGTGTGTATAATTTAACCTGAAAACATAAACTCAAAGCATGCAAAAATAGATCATTATTTGTATAAAAAGGACTCAAAAGACACCAAGAGGTTACCTGGGCAGGCACGCACATATGCATGGATACAAATAGATACAGGTGTCGATATATAGACAGAGGTACAGATGCTATGACTGTCTAGAGGGATATAGAAATCCAATAGCATTGTTTGTGGGTAGGAAATGATTGCTTGGAAGGGAACAGTGGAGAAAGAAAGTCTTCTTACCATGATAATTTGTATTTTTAAATATTAACTATGAAAATTATTGATTTAAAATGAAAAAATAAAACTTTCAATGAGTACATAAAAACCTGCAGAATATCTATCAAAGGGAATTAGAATAAACGACATATATGCATATTCACTTGTTCATATATATCCAGGGAACTTTTTTTGTCATATCTCAACCCGAAGAAACAACTTTGTCTTACCAATAGAGGGTTTAACAAAGAAAGAGACATAGAAGAATTTCCAAGTCTGTTACAATGCACCTGTCTATCTGCGTAGAGCAACTGAAGAGGCAGGCCTCAATTTCCCGCATGGTCCTGGAGCACTTCCAAGACGAAATGAAATTTATTCATCGGGGTGAGCTCGGCTTGCGGCCCACACCACCTTTCCACGTGTCGGAAAGGCCGCTTGAGCAGCTCCTTCCTCCTCCCTGCCAGCGGAAACTCACATCCAAGAAGTCTAATGACGCAGGATGATCGATGGGGCCTAAGGACTGAGAGTCACTCAGCAATCCCAGCAAGTTTGGTGCCAACCATTACAAGATTAGAGACAACCCACTGTGTACTTCAGAGAGTGGCAGCTTTTCCGTCATCTCGCAGGGCCAGGATAAAACAGAATGAATGGTTCAGGAGTCTTGGTTTCTGTCTCTTCCTTAAGACCTCAACACCTTGCTGGTAATCCCTTTCCTTGAGAGGCAGAGCCTCCCTAACATGGTCTTCTTGGTGGAGTTTCACTCTTGCTGCCACCAGCAGAGGTCAACCTACTATGTCACCCTGTGATCCGGGCATCACGTGACCTGTGCACCCCGTGATCTGTGCGTCCCGGCACATGTGTGCACATATACAGCATTTCTGTATTCCATTTTGGTTTTTACAACCAATTGTTACTTCCAGTATATTTGTTCAGATTTCTTATTACTTTAGAGTTGAACAGGTTCTCTTCTTGATCTTTTAAAGAGTTTAGAATCACATTTTATGTTATGACTCTATTTTAAGTTTTCTGCATAAAACGATTCTCTTCCTTGCTGCTACTAGTGAAAGTTACAAGACTTACTATTACATTGACTTTATTGTATTATAACGTTACCAGAATTGTGGATACACAAACCAAGGTTTAGTTATAAGATATGGAAAACTAAAAAAATCAAAGTACTAGAGGGGAGAACCGTGGCTTCAGCGGTACAGTGCTTCCTTAGGAAGTATAGGATCCTGAGTTCAAATTCCAGTGATGCCCCCCCCCCCCAGAAGTGAAGTGGTTCTTATTGTTGGGCATCTCTTCCTGATTCCCCTGTGGCTCTTGCTGTCTAGAACCTGAAGGTGTTGGGTTCTAGAAATGTGATAAGGTCCACATAAAAACTTCAATTTATAAAAATCTTGGAACTCATCTTCCTCCTGAAACACTGGAAAACTAATTTTATTTAAATTTTTATAACTGGGTGTGGTGGTAAAGGTCTATAATTCCAGTATTCAGAAGGCTTGACCCAGAAGGGTCATGAGTTCAAGGTCAGCCTAAATTGAATAGTGAGACCCTATCTCATAAAAACAAAACTTTATTAATGAAATCAAGTAAAAATTCTATTTGAAAAATATTCCCAAATATGACAATTAAATACACGAGCCTCCCTATAGTTTAGACAGCAAGCAACCAAATCCTGTGACTGCTACTTAACAGATATGAAACCATAGAAAAATATTTATCTCCTCTGTGGCTTAGTTTCTCATCTGTAAAACAAGGCTTGAAATGGAGCCACCCCATAAGTTTAACAAAATATATATATATATGTATATGTATTATATGTATTCCATTTCAAAGAAAGCATATACATACATGTATGTGTGTATATATATATCATATTTCACAGAAAGCATATACTGTAAAAATATGTGTATATATACACACATACATGGAGCTTCCATTGGCACTGATATAGAAATTCCATCTAAATAATCTGGAGGTCTATTTCTGGAGTACTGATTTCCTCGTTTAAGCTTTTTTTGTGTAGTTTTCTCCTTTTAGAACAGTTTCGGGTCGTTACCATCTTTAACTGTGATATTCCCACCTGTGTTGCTGCAGCTCAATTTCCCACAAGAAAAAATAAGCTATGATTTTCTCAAAGCTGGTTCTGGCAGGTGACACAGGTCATTTTCTTTTCCCATTTTATTTCTTGCTCTGAGTTCTTTCTTCTCATCTTCAACCAGATGCCATTTAAGGTGATAATGGAGCCGAGAAGCAAGTTGGGGAGCAAAAGCAGGCTGACTGGTACAGCCTGAAGAGATTTCACTAGCAAAATGAAGAAAGATGCAGACATTGTAGCTAAAAAGCGTGCGGGAGGATAAGAAGAGATGACAACCACCGCCGGTGCAGCAAACACATTCTGACCTCGCTCCGGGGGGCCTCTGCCTGCTTGGCCTCGTCCTGGTCCCTCGTCCTGGTCCCGGTCCTCACTAGGCAGGACGAGAGCAGGGCAAGCACAAGCCAGAGAGCCTCGGGGAGCACTGCAGAGGGTCAGAGGAAGAACAGAGGAGGAACAGGAGTGGAAAGGAAGGCCACCTCTCCAAGGGGGGAGCGGGGGAACGTGGCAACGTTCAGGCGTCTGTACGCAGTTACACTGGGGAAATGTGAGGCCAAAGGGCAAAGAAAAATCAGATGGCATCTGGGAAAATAACCAGAAAAAGGTAAAAGGGCTGAACCTGGGAAGGATAAAAGAACTAAATTCATAGCGGGGGGGGGGGCGGGGGGGAGGGGGAGAAGGGAAGATTTTCTTCCTCTTCCTTTCATTAGCATGACCCTGATTTTCCTCCTTTCCAAGATCCCCACGCTCTCTGAAAACTCACTCTTCCAGCCCGTTCCCTTTGTGACACGTACTCAGTCAGGGTGAACTCACTTCTACTCAGCCATGCGAGTCCCAGGTCAGCGTGTGGCTCTGGGCGCTGGGTAGCCAAGGCTGGCCTTCCTTCGGGGGGCAGCCTTCCCGGGTCCCTGCCATCTGCGGGAGCGGTGGGCAGCGCTGGGGTAGCTCCGGTGGGAGCTGAACGCTCCCTCACGTCTCCAGACCCCTTGGCTTTCCTCTGTGGCAGGAGAGTGAGCCTCCGGCCCCCTCAGCTGTCACCAAGCTGCCAAAGGTCGGGGGGTGCCCGGGCTCCCACGGAAGCCCATCCCAACCCAGAGGGCCCATTGGCCTTCCGCAGGGAGGGCGAGTCCTGCTCAAATCAGCTTTCGGAGACCCTAGATTCGGGGAGTTCCCACACGACTCCAGAGAACTTTCATGGGCTATTCGGGCAACTGTTTTTCTCTTTTCTCTCCTTCTATTAAGTCGACAAAATTCCATTTCCTTGCCTTTTCTGTCCCCAGCCCTCTGTCTGGTTTGAAAGCTGTGATAGTTGAGTTTAATAGATTCCATTGATTAAAAAAATATACTCTGAATTTTCTCAAACACACAAACTGAGATAATAGCACAAAAAAAATCCAGCAGATCTATAAGTATCAACAAATAGCTAGTTTTGCTTCATCTGTTTCCCCATCTGCAACTGCCATTTTCACATTTTATGTGCATGGAATCTACTGCTAAACCTCAAGCCTGGTGATTTATACACAACTCATACACAAACACAAACACCCTCGGCCACCTTAGCTCTCCAGCAAAGAAAGGGCAGCTTAGAGCTGAAGAGAGAGCTTGCATTACAAAGACTTCATTACTTTTACAAAATATGCACCAAAGGACATTTACTAGTGCACTGAGAGCTATTACCATAAATAATTAAAGCTAAACTATTCTTCTCTAAATAAATGTATAAGGTACACTGGGTGACTCAGACCCCGATGCTTTCAAAACCTGATGCTTTGTTCACTTACAATGCCGGAACGCACCCCGGCCATTTCAATCATACGCCTCATTCCTCCCTGGCATGGAGCGTTTGGGAGGCGGATCTAGATGGGGGCGCAGAGCTCAGGGTGTGACGTCCTCTCTTCTCCGTGCTCTTTCTTCTTACTGTAATTATTTATAAGAAAATGAAAATGTTTGTAGACGGCTTTGTGCGAGGGGCTCATGGTGGTGCTTCTACACGATGCTCTGATGGTGTCCAGCGGCCTGAGTGGTCAGCCACAGGGCATGTCAGGGGCAGCCTGGCCCACAGTTGGAGCCATGGTGATCTGTGTTGAGAGGATTCCTTCTAGGAACTTCTCTACTCACAGGATATAAAATGCAAAGCATCGCAACACAATGCCATCCTGAAGCTGCTGGGTTCAAGCCAAACAGACCAAAGAAACATCATGGTGTAGACAGAGTGGTCCCAACCAAATAATGAAGACACTGAAGATAATTAGTGGCCCTCAGCTGTAGCCTCAGGGGTGCCCCTCAGCAGTGGCCTCAGGGGTGGCCTCACCTGTGGCCCTCACCTGTGGCCCTCATCTGTGGCCCTCAGCGGTGGCCTCAGCGCTGGCCCTCAGCGGTGGCCTCAGCTGTGGCCTCAGCGGTGGCCTCAGTGGTGGCCTCAGCGGTGGCCTCAGCTGGGGCCTCATCTGTGGCCCTCAGCGGTGGCCTCAGCTGTGGCCTCATCTGTGGCCCTCAGCGGTGGCCTCAGCTGTGGCCTCATCTGTGGCCCTCAGCGGTGGCCTGGTCCGTGGCCCTCAGCGGTGGCCTCAGCGGTGGCCTCGTCCGTGGCCCTCAGCGGTGGCCTCAGCGGTGGCCTCAGCGGTGGCCTCGTCCGTGGCCCTCAGCGCTGGCCCTCAGCGGTGGCCTCAGCTGTGGCCTCATCTGTGGCCCTCAGCGGTGGCCTCAGGGGTGGCCCTCACCTGTGTCCCTCACCTGTGGCCCTCATCTGTGGCCCTCAGCAGTGGCCTCAGCGGTGGCCTCGTCCGTGGCCCTCAGAACTAGAGCTCAGGACACACACACACCCCAGCTATGGTCACAGCACACCCTGCGCTGGAAAGACCATCCTGACTGCAGAGCTGACAGGCGTTGCCGTGTTGAGGTCAATCTCACCTCCACACTCGTTCACACGCAGCATGGAGTGTGTCAGGCCACCACCCTCAGCCCAGTGGCCCCCGACTGGAAGGGTTTGGCCCTCCGATGGGCCTTCCGTGGCGTTCCCGGTGACTCTCGCGAGCATCGTGACCACACCCCGCACCCCGAGCCGAGGCGGCCAGCTGGAGCCTCCGTGTGCTTCTTCTCCCCCCACAGACAAGGCCCGGTCCCCAAAGGCGTCCAGCAGCAGCTGCTCCCGCCTGCCTCCCTCCCCTCCGCGGGGCCCCCGTCAATATCTCCACTGCTCCTCCTTTGCAAGCAGCCCCTTTTGTTTTAAGATTTTCGATGCAATAAATGAACAACAAAACACACAAGGTAAAAGCTGTAACTATTATGAAGACTTCAATTCATCTTGAAGATTTCTATTGTGTATTAAAATACAAACAAAACTTGGCTTGCTTTGCTGCTGGGCCTCTTTCCTTCGGTGATTTTAGAGAACAGTTCTCTGCACTTCCATTATTTTTACTCGTTTGAGCTTGATAGAATACCCAAACTTTGTACTTGACACTCTTGTAGGAGGTCCCGATGATTTTGCGAAGCAGATAGATACATCAATATTTGCACGCATCTATATGCATGTGTACACACATATGCTCGTTATATATAGCAGAACATTCAACTGCTCTAAGACTCCAGCTATTTACACTTCAGGGGAAATGGTTCTGCAGTCTCCAATGTCTCAGGGTTGCACAGAAAAAACTTGCTGCAGTGTAATGAAAATCACAACATGTATAAAGATAAGATACACATAAAATTGATCCATGCCAAAGGAATACATGTTTTTCGATCTGTTGAACGTGTTCTGAAACAAGTAAAATTAGAAAAACTTAATTCTTTCTTACAGCAGTTAAATTAGAATTGTATGAGGATGAACAAATGAATGGATGTGTGTGTGTGTGCGCGCACGCGCAAGTGTGCATGAGCTTGTCCTAGGGCTTGAACTCTGCGCCTGGGACTAGGCCTGAGCTTCTTTTGCTCAAGGCTAGCTCTCTACCACTTGAGCAACAGCTCCACTTGTGACTTTTTCTGTGATTAACTGGAGGTAAGAGTCTCACAGATTTTCTTGCCCCGGCTGGCTTTGAACCACAGTCCTCAGGTCTCAGCCTCCTGAATAGCTAGGTATGAGCCACCAACACCCAGCTGTGAATGGATTTTTAAAATGGGGAACAAATGCATAATTATCAGGTATTATTAAGCTATAAACAAGAATGAAATTACATTTCTTACAGGAAAATTATAAGGACTGGAGATTATTATTGTCAATGAGATGAGCCATCCTCAAATATACAAATGTCATATGTTTCAGGTATATGTGGAATTCAGACCTAAGATAGTAATAATAATGATGATAATAACTGTACTAAATGTATATGAAAATAGCATAATGAAACCCATTAACATTGTTTTTAAAAGCAGAATAAGAGAGGAGTTAATAAAGAAGACATTATATATATATATATGTATGTATGAAAGCATCATAATAGAACCCCTTTGTACAATTAATTTAGTTTCATTAAAAAGGAATTAGGTAAGAATAAAAAGAGGTAAATATCAATAATATTCATTTAACTCTGATTTACAGTTGTAGAAATTTGTTGAAATGCTTCTAAATACGAATACAAATTTTTAACACCATCAAACACACTTTTGAGTGAACAAAGGGCCCTGGACGCGGACACTCCGCAGACCACGTGCTGGCTGCCTGGGACTGCTTCCTGCGTCCTGTGAGCCCAGCCCTGCACAACTGTGAGGTTAGTTAGTCTCCCTTGCATTGTTTAGACCTCTTCAGACGGCCACGAGCCGCCGTCTCCACCTCTTCAGACGGCCACGAGCCGCCATCTCCACCTCTTCAGACAGCCACGAGCCGCCATCTCCACCTCTTCAGACGGCCACGAGCCGCCGTCTCCACCTCTTCAGAGTGTCACGAGCCGCCGTCTCCACCTCTTCAGACAGCCACGAGCCGCCATCTCCACCTCTTCAGACGGCCACGAGCCGCCATCTCCACCTCTTCAGACAGCCACGAGCCGCCATCTCCACCTCTTCAGACGGCCACGAGCCGCCATCTCCACCTCTTCAGACGGCCACGAGCCGCCATCTCCACCTCTTCAGAGTGTCACGAGCCGCCGTCTCCACCTCTTCAGAGTGTCACGAACCGCCGTCTCCACCTCTTCAGACGGCCACGAGCCGCCATCTCCACCTCTTCAGACGGCCACGAGCCGCCATCTCCACCTCTTCAGAGTGTCACGAACCGCCGTCTCCACCTCTTCAGACGGCCACGAGCCGCCATCTCCACCTCTTCAGAGTGTCACGAGCCGCCATCTCCACCTCTTCAGACGGCCACGAGCCGCCGTCTCCACCTCTTCAGACGGTCACGAGCCGCCGTCTCCACCTCTTCAGAGTGCCACGAGCCGCCGTCTCCACCTCTTCAGACGGTCACGAGCCGCCGTCTCCACCTCTTCAGAGTGTCACGAGCCGCCATCTCCACCTCTTCAGACGGTCACGAGCCGCCGTCTCCACCTCTTCAGAGTGTCACGAGCCGCCATCTCCACCTCTTCAGACGGCCACGAGCCGCCGTCTCCACCTCTTCAGACGGCCACGAGCCGCCGTCTCCACCTCTTCAGAGTGTCACGAGCCGCCGTCTCCACCTCTTCAGACGGCCACGAGCCGCCGTCTCCACCTCTTCAGACGGCCACGAGCCGCCGTCTCCACCTCTTCAGACGGCCACGAGCCGCCGTCTCCACCTCTTCAGAGTGTCACGAGCCGCCGTCTCCACCTCTTCAGAGTGCCACGAGCCGCCATCTCCACCTCTTCAGACGGCCACGAGCCGCCGTCTCCACCTCTTCAGACGGCCACGAGCCGCCGTCTCCACCTCTTCAGAGTGTCACGAGCCGCCGTCTCCACCTCTTCAGAGTGCCACGAGCCGCCGTCTCCACCTCTTCAGACGGCCACGAGCCGCCGTCTCCACCTCTTCAGAGTGTCACGAGCCGCCATCTCCACCTCTTCAGACGACCACGAGCCGCCGTCTCCACCTCTTCAGAGTGTCACGAGCCGCCGTCTCCACCTCTTCAGACGACCACGAGCCGCCATCTCCACCTCTTCAGACGGTCACGAGCCGCCGTCTCCACCTCTTCAGACGGTCACGAGCCGCCGTCTCCACCTCTTCAGAGTGTCACGAGCCGCCGTCTCCACCTCTTCAGAGTGCCACGAGCCGCCGTCTCCACCTCTTCAGACGGTCACGAGCCGCCATCTCCACCTCTTCAGACGGTCACGAGCCGCCGTCTCCACCTCTTCAGACGGTCACGAGCCGCCGTCTCCACCTCTTCAGAGTGTCACGAGCCGCCGTCTCCACCTCTTCAGACGGTCACGAGCCGCCGTCTCCACCTCTTCAGACGGTCACGAGCCGCCGTCTCCACCTCTTCAGACGGCCACGAGCCGCCATCTCCACCTCTTCAGACGGCCACGAGCCGCCGTCTCCACCTCTTCAGACGGTCACGAGCCGCCGTCTCCACCTCTTCAGAGTGTCACGAGCCGCCGTCTCCACCTCTTCAGACGGCCACGAGCCGTGGTCTCCACCTCTTCAGACGGCCACGAGCCGCCGTCTCCACCTCTTCAGACGGCCACGAGCCGCCATCTCCACCTCTTCAGACGGCCACGAGCCGCCGTCTCCACCTCTTCAGACGGTCACGAGCCGCCATCTCCACCTCTTCAGAGTGTCACGAGCCGCCGTCTCCACCTCTTCAGAGTGTCACGAGCCGCCATCTCCACCTCTTCAGACGGCCACGAGCCGTGGTCTCCACCTCTTCAGACGGCCACGAGCCGCCGTCTCCACCTCTTCAGACGGCCACGAGCACCCATCTCAAAGGCAAAGCGAGCTTCCCTTCCCTCCTGCCCTTCATCGGGATCCTGCTGCCTGTATTTTTCAGTGGCCCTGTTTAGTGGTGTTCCATGAAGGTAGATACAGGCCAGGATAGCACTGAGCTATGTTTTGAGTTCCAGGGTAAAGGAACTTTGAGGCGTTTCCCTTCCCCCCCGGCAGCCCTCGCTCCCCTCTTGGTGACAGCCCCCCTCTGAGCTCCGTGCCACATGTCAGGCCTGCCACGTTCACATTTTCTGTGCATGGAGTCTACCTTATGTCCACACCGCTTGGACACGCGCCTGTGTTCCGGGGCTTCATTATTTTCCTTGCTGAGTAGTGTTTCCTTAATGACCACGGTTGATCTAGGCCCCTACTGAGCCAAGCCTACTGGGCTGGTTCCAGTTAGCACAATTATAAATAGAGTTGTTATAAAATGCTGTGCTGTCTTCTGATGCACATATGAATGCGTGTCTGCTGAGTATATATAGAAGGCAGGCTTTAATAAAACTCAAGATTTTCAGTATAGAGAGGCATTTTCTCTATCCTTGTGGTCCCCTGACCTACCAGGGCCTGGCACTTAGCAGATGCTCCCTGAGTTTATGCCGAAAGAATGAATGGGTAGATGGATGGGGGGGGGTGGTTGGATGGATGGGGGGGTAGGTGGATGGATGATTGCTGTGGATGAATGTTTTTCCTCAGGACCGAACGTCTGACCACTCACATGAATATATTGTGCAGTGTCACTAAGACCTGTGTGTGCACATTTGTCAATTTCCCTCCTGTCGGGTTTTATCATAGAGGTTTTCTAAGTTATGTATCTGTGTTGCACTGAAGTGATTGAGAGGCTGCAGGCTTTTCACAACACAACATGCATATTAAGACTGCCCTCTTCCTGGAGATGTTACAGCCTGCTTTCTTCTTTATGAACTGCCTGACACTTTTGCTCAAAGAGTCATTTGTCACCGAGAGTACATTCCTCCGTTATCTGTCCAGTATTGTATGCCATCACTAGGCTTTCTTTCCTGAATTATTTCTGGTTCTGATACTCATTTGCACACGTTGGTGCACGCTTAAAATATGAACCTTCAACTGAAATACTTGACTTTCATCTTTTGTAGTATAGGCACAGGACCAGAAAGAATACTTTCCAGGCTGTGTTCACGTGAAATGGCAAACGTGTGGTGCCTGCTTCAGGTACGACAGGCTAAGAATATTAGCACCTTACCTTATTTCGCTCAACTGCTCAGAAAATGTTATGTCTCCTTGCGGGTGGCGTTCGTTTGTGCACTGGGAGTCAGTGGCGCCGCGGAAAACATCACAAGCTCTCTGTGAAGTTCCACACGTGGACACCGCCCCAGCCCACGACACGTCCACTTGCTCCCGCACCCAAGATGACATGACTTCTGCAACAGCGAAAGTCCTGACTCTACAACATGAAAATGAGAAATGGCTTCCTAATGTTGCTTTTTTTTTTTTTTTTTTGATGGAGATTAAAGCTCATCATGAAGACACTGGTGTAGAGATGTCAATCCAGAAGAAAAGTCTAAAGCAGCCGCGTTTGATGGCTGGTCCAATTAGAAATACCCTTGACATTTCTCCTCTGGCAAGACAGGCTTCCTGGTAGGTGGATGTTAAGGACGTGGAGTTTTCTTCTCGTTGTTTTCAAGCCTCTGAGCAATGGAAATGGCCTTGAACCGGGGCTCTGGGGCTGGATGCCTTCTAGCATCCTGCGGCTTCTTGCTGGTTTGTTGTTCCTCTTCTTTTCTTCTAAAGTCGTGTTGCTATCTTATCTTAAAACTGCTTTTCCTGCTCGGTGGTAAAGCATGGGCTGAGTGTGACCAAGACCTGGGTTCCATCCTCAGCACCCAAAGAGAAACACTTAAAACATTCCACTTCCCAGGGCCTCTCCCAGTTGCCTTTGAGACGACTGATTACAATCAAAGGGAGAAAAAAGTAAAATACACTTCAAAGAGGAGAAATCCAAACCGTTTAAATCTGTGCCGTGAAACTGTTTTAGAAACCAGCTTTCTATATTCTGAAGCTCCCTATGTGTGAGGCGCGGATCCAGACTCGCGTGCTATAACTGTGGCACCATCTTGACACTTCTACTTTCAAGCCATACAGTTTTTGCCTTTTCCTTTTCCAATAAAAGCCAATTTGAGCCAAGCAAGCACTGAGTAGCTAGAGACAAAAGAGATGACAGGCGAGCTGAGAGACCGTGACGCTGAGCCGGCAGAGCCCCGCCCTGGGAGTCGTCCTTGCGGGTGGGGTGGGGAATGTGACCTGGGCACCGCAGAGGAGAGGGGCAGACGCTTGGATCTGCTCTTACAGGCCACCCAGAGGGCAGCCGGGAGGAACTTCGGTGGGACTTTGCACGCAGGGCTCCTCGTGGGAACTGACTTCAGCCCTGGTGGCGACGATTGGTACAAGATGATCTCAGCTTAGAGGCTGGTTCCCACCCCACCCAGGGCCAGGGCTCCAGGCCAGACACGGCCCCTCAGACCACAGGTCGCGACCATGGCCTCGCGATGGCCTCATGATTTATCTCCTGCTGTCCATCTTGAAACAGAGCATTTGGCCACACGATGCCTGAATTGTGCACAGACGACTTCGATGGCCTCAGTGGGGCAGGAACTTTGGGGAATAAGCAGCTTCCGGGCACAGACGTTGGGATTGTTGGAGAAAGGGGCAGGCAAAGATGGAGACAGATGTATTTCGAGATCTCCTTTATACAAACAGACAAGGCTGCCGCAGGCAGAGCTTAACTATAACAGAGAAAAGGAAAACCACGCTTGCTCACTGTTTTCATCATTTCTTAGGCACATTACCTCTCCGTCATCCGGAAACAGTAGATAGATATTGCCTTCTTTTTCCAGTAGGTAAAGAATCTAATGCTAAAAGGCGATCTATAAATTGCTCAAGGTCGTGAGGCTGGTAAATGAAAGAGGATGCCCCACCTTACACCTCTCGCCGCCCGCTTTTCCCGTTCTCCCACGCAGACACTGGCTGAGCCCAGATCTGACGCAGGAGGTCTGGACATGGGTGGTGTGTGCATTACGACTGCGTTTCCATTGTCCATTCTCTCCTTCTTTGTAACAGCCCCAGTCTGACTTTAGCTGAGCCGCTCTCTGGCTGCCACGTGCCTGGGTCCTACCAGATGAGGAGGGAGCAGGGAAAATCCCTAGAAGGACACTCAGCATCTCTGTACCTCCTGAGTGCCGCCTGGGTGTGGGCAGAATCTTGAGCCCTAATGCTACCTTGGGAATAAAAGTTACGAAAGATAGAACAAACGGACATGTGGAATCGAAAGCCTCTTACACAATTGAAGGCAACAACACCAATAAAAGGTGCAGTCATAAACTGACTTCACTCACCAATGCTTAGTAATGGCAGAATTAAATATATAAGGACAATGAAAGCATAGTTAGAACTTAAAAGTTTGTGACCATATGATAAGGTAAAAATAGGATCAAATTTGAAGTCAGGAAGACCCAAACTCTGTCCTTAGTTACTCCTAAAACTTCTTTAGTTATAATCTTTAAGTAGTTGTACATAGGGATTTCAATTCAACATATCCACTTATGAGTACAATGCATCTTCAATAAAGTCTTCAACAATCTAAGTAAATCCTGAGCTTTGGTTTTGCCAGCTTTAAAATGGGGAGTTAATAACCCTTCATACAATTATTTAAAGAAGCTCAGGGACAGTGCCTAGGGCCTGAGTTCAAGCCTCAGGACTGGTCCCCTTTGGAAAAAAAACACACCAAAATCCATCTATTTCCTTTAAAACCTAGGAAGTTTTAGGACGCACACAAGCCACGGAGCCGTGGGTGAGGCTGGCACCACGGCCCCGTGGTACAGGGTTCTGCCTTTGAGCTGTGTACCAGTGGGCTGGGCTCCTCAGCGCTAACTGCTCTGCTGGGTTTATTTTTCACTCGCCAGACTCTTCTCTCGAAGTTACTGGGTTTCCTTTTTCAAACCACCAAAATTTATATGTTGTTTTTAGTCAACAAACAAAAAACGTATATATTTATGAGGTACAATGCACTGTTGTGATAGATACAAATTGTAGAATAATTAGGTCAAGTTAATTAACATGAAAGGTAAATTGCATTCAACTGAACGTTCTCAGTGTACCAGTAATTTGGATTAATTACTATAGAAACTGGAAAGGACGTTAGAGGAAAGCACAGCCTAACGAAGAAGGCAGAAACTCAGAACTTAAGCTCTCCATGAATCCCTGCCTTCTTGCGTGCCTTCAGGTAACTTTATCTGTGGACTTCACAGGTATGGGAGCCCCGTAAACTCATTTTCCAGAAACTTGCTTGATTTGAATTTGATCTGAAGTTAATCTTTTATCATGAACACAAGCAAGCTTCATAGTGTTCACTCCTATGTGACACTTGTGATCAACTTCCAGGTGCTGTATTATGAACACAACTAGCTAAATTCTCAACAGAGATAAAGAAAAATAATAGACAGAAAAGGGAATTTTCTTTTTAGGTATGCAGTATGATTTTATTATACTTCCCCAAAGACCCATAAAAAGTTCTAGAACTGAGATCAGCAGATCATTCACTGACTTTTTCATGCAGATAAAGTTATCGGTATTTTCTACTCATTCTGTTTTTAAAACCTTGCCATACCTTGAATGCTGGTAAAACTGACGTGCCCGTAACTGGGATGCCACGAACAACGATGATGCTATCGCCAATAACTGTTTTTCCTCACTCTCTGATAAAATATGTCCTTTAAAGTCATCAGGATATACTTCAGAGAGAAATTTAGCGGTGATGTCACCTTTTACAAAGCGGGAGTCGAGAATCACCTCTTGAAGCCATGCAATACCATGTGTAACACCTCGAATCACATCATTCTCCGGGGCAGCTTCCATTCCCTTTAATGCTGCCTTTCTTTTAGAGCCATATGTAAGTAGCTTTGAGATCGTAGGGTCATGATAAATGCTGATCTCTGTCAACCGGACTCCAGGTAGCTGCATGGGTTCTTCATACTGAGACAACCTCCCAAGAGACGGTAAACCAAAAGACTGGTAGGGGTCCTCAGCACAAACGCGACATTCAATTGCCCCGCCCTCGATGGGGATATCCGCTTGCTTGTGTCTGAGAGGGTAACCCTTAGCAACAGGATCATTTCTTGGACGCTGTCCAGGCCAGTAATGCATTCTGTGACAGGATGCTCAACCCGGAGTTTCGTGTTCATTTCCAAGAAGTAAAACTTCTTTTTGGAGTCTACAAGGACCTCCACAGTTCCGGCAGAGGAAGAGTGCACTGCTTCGGCAAGAGCCACAGCTTGCTCTGCCATGGCTCTTCGAGTCTCAGGATCCAAAGAAGTGCTTGGTGCTTCCTCCACCACCTTCTGATTTCTTCTCTGAATTGAGCACTCTCTTTCATTAATCCACAGGGCATTTCCATGTTTATCACCCAAAGCCTGGATTTCTAGATATGATGGGGGTTATCAATAAATTTTTCTGTTAGTAGCCTATTATCACCCAAAGTAGAAGCGCTTCTCGAGATGGAAATCTAAAACCATCTCTGGTCTCTTCGGCATCCCAAGCAATGTGCATGCCTTTCCCACCACCACCTGCTGAGGCCTTGGTCATGACAGGGTAGCCCATTTCCTTTGCAATCCTGACGGCTTCCTCTGCATCCTTGACTACTCCAAAAAAGCTGGGAATTGTGTTAACCTTTGCTTTCTTGGCTAATAATTTGCTTTCAATCTTGTCACCCATGGCTTGAATTTTTGTTATCATCAAATCCTTAGAGTTACCTGGGAATAAATCGAACCTTCAAGAAGCGCCAAGCAATATTATGCCATACTGCCTCATGTAATTAAAATGAAACTATTCAAAACCATATAATAGGAATCAAAAACACCAACAAACTTCCAAATTTTCACACAAAAACGACTCTAGAAGTATGTTTAAAGGAATGGTAAATGGAAAACCTTTTTTTTTTCTTCTATTTCCTTCGCTTTAATGAATGATTCAAGTTCTCTGCTGCAAACTACTGAAGCACCTACCAGAATAATCTTTGCTCAAGGTTAACTAAGATACAAAGGAGAGCACCCCCTTGATGGTGCCCTGGGATGTTCAGAAGCAGAAGTGAAGGGCAGGGATGTATAGGATTGGGGTGCAGGACTCAGACGGGAAGCAGGGAACGGATGGGAATGCGTATAGTGGCTTGGTGTGCTGACTGCAGTAATGAGAGGGTCTCAAAGCAATATTTGACAAGTGAGCAGACAACCATTTGCCCGGAGGAGTCGTCTGTTGTGCTGAGTACATTCGCCTACATGAACAAATTTATTGCTCAGATAAATTGGTGTCCGGGAATATCCTGGTGCAAACAATAGAATCGTGTGTTGCTTTATGAGTTAATCTTCCTGGGCCAGATTTTCCACAACCAAATAATAAGTTGCCTGGCTTCACGTGGGCTCACGTCTTGGTCCTAATGGTTAAACTTGGTGAGTACAAAATGGAAGGAGCTCTCCTGCCCATTCAGTTTTGTGCCTCTAGCATGAGGCAGAGTCATTTAACCTTAGATGCATAAGAGCAGAAACCAATAAAGCCATACTGATGGCTGTAGATTGGCCCTAAATGGGAAGGTGGATCTGTCATGTACAGATACAGATTTGTCTGGCTTTAGAAGTTGAACATCTTGGAGTGAAAAGACCAGGAAGATGCTTGAAGAGCACAGGAGCAGATAAAGGGAAGACAGAGCAAGGAAGTGGAGACGCTTCATCTGTCCCTAGCAGGGGTCCTGTAAAGGGGTCATTTGTGTGCATCCATTTGATCTTTAACTGTCTTGCACGTTGCCATAGCACAGCTTTTAAGTCTTCCCCAGAGGCTCGTATGCTGAAGGACAGGATGCTGTTTGGAGGCGGTAGAGCCTCTAAAAACTGGCCCTGCATTCTCCCTCTTCTTCCTCTCTTTGGTCCCCACTTCGTGACTAGAATGTTCTGCTGGGCCACCTGTTCCCATCCTGAGAAACAGGACCCTTGGCCCCACACTGGCACCGCCAGAGCTGTGAGCCATCTTCAGCTGATTTTCTCAGGCACCTGCTAGGTGACGGAGAGCCGGCTGACACGAGGAAAACGCAGGAAGCACTGTTAGTGCGCTTGCAGACCGGAAAATTGCAGAGGTGACAAAGTGCCTTGCTCAAGGTCACAACACTGAAAATGGCAGTTGGGCTCTGGAGCCTGGATCTCCTGAAGCACTTTGTAACAGCTAAGAATTAGAAGCAGAAGATAAACAAACAGAGAAGACCATAGGACCAGAGTTTGTCAAGTTGTAAGTTCTGGAAAGAATGAGTGTCTGCTGCGAGCGGTAAGTGAGTGGAACCTGTCAGGAAAGCTGTTGGGCCTTGTACCATTGCCAGGGTGCCCGAACACAGCCTCTGAACCACCACACACCTAGGCTGCCGTCACTTAAGCACAGATCGCTGCTTTGGGGCCCAAACCTGCTTGGTCACGTGTTCCCACAGGCAGCAAACTTTTAGTATCCCTGGCTGGCTGGGCTTAAGTTTTTGGCAAGAATTTTCCCTTTCCCTTGTGAACATCTTGGAAAGCTTTTAACGGAGCACAAAGATGTTTATTTTGAGAAGCAAAGGGACTAACTAAATATATCCAAAAACAATCTCTACCTCTCCACCAGACAAGCCTTAACTTCCACCAGGCAGGCTATGTGCTGCCTCTACCTTAGGAAAGGCAGGCCACACTGGGGAGGCTGGCTGGACGGCCCTGCTCTGTGGCTGGGGTGTCTGATGATGGCCCTGCTCTGTGGCTGGGGTGTCTGATGATGGCCCTGCTCTGTGGCTGGGGTGTCTGATAGCCCTGCTCTGTGGCTGGGGTGTCTGATGGCCCTGCTCTGTGGCTGGGGTGTCTGATGACAGCCCTGCTCTGTGGCTGGGACGGCCCTGCTCTGTGGCTGGGGTATCTGATGGCCCTGCTCTGTGGCTGGGGTATCTGATGGCCCTGCTCTGTGGCTGGGGTATCTGATGGCCCTGCTCTGTGGCTGGGGTATCTGATAGCCCTGCTCTGTGGCTGGGGTGTCTGATGGCCCTGCTCTGTGGCTGGGGTGTCTGATGACAGCCCTGCTCTGTGGCTGGGACGGCCCTGCTCTGTGGCTGGGGTATCTGATGGCCCTGCTCTGTGGCTGGGGTATCTGATGGCCCTGCTCTGTGGCTGGGGTGTCTGATGGCCCTGCTCTGTGGCGGGGACGGCCCTGCTCTGTGGCTGGGGTGTCTGATGACGGCCCTGTTCTGTGGCTGGGGTGTCTGATGGCCCTGCTCTGTGGCTGGGGTGTCTGATGGCCCTGCTCTGTGGCTGGGACGGCCCTGCTCTGTGGCTGGGGTGTCTGATGGCCCTGCTCTGTGGCTGGGGTATCTGATGGCCCTGCTCTGTGGCTGGGACGGCCCTGCTCTGTGGCTGGGGTATCTGATGGCCCTGCTCTGTGGCTGGGGTATCTGATGGCCCTGCTCTGTGGCTGGGACGGCCCTGCTCTGTGGCTGGGTGTCTGATGACCCTGCTCTGTGGCGGGGACGGCCCTGTTCTGTGGCTGGGGTGTCTGATGGCCCTGCTCTGTGGCTGGGGTGTCTGATAGCCCTGCTCTGTGGCTGGGGTATCTGATAGCCCTGCTCTGTGGCTGGGGTATCTGATGGCCCTGCTCTGTGGCTGGGACGGCCCTGCTCTGTGGCTGGGGTGTCTGATGGCCCTGCTCTGTGGCTGGGGTATCTGATGGCCCTGCTCTGTGGCTGGGACGGCCCTGCTCTGTGGCTGGGTGTCTGATGACCCTGCTCTGTGGCGGGGACGGCCCTGTTCTGTGGCTGGGGTGTCTGATGGCCCTGCTCTGTGGCTGGGGTGTCTGATAGCCCTGCTCTGTGGCTGGGGTATCTGATAGCCCTGCTCTGTGGCTGGGGTATCTGATGGCCCTGCTCTGTGGCTGGGACGGCCCTGCTCTGTGGCTGGGGTGTCTGATGGCCCTGCTCTGTGGCTGGGACGGCCCTGCTCTGTGGCTGGGGTATCTGATGGCCCTGCTCTGTGGCTGGGGTATCTGATGGCCCTGCTCTGTGGCTGGGGTGTCTGATGACGGCCCTGTTCTGTGGCTGGGGTGTCTGATGGCCCTGCTCTGTGGCTGGGGTGTCTGATGGCCCTGCTCTGTGGCTGGGACGGCCCTGCTCTGTGGCTGGGGTGTCTGATGGCCCTGCTCTGTGGCTGGGACGGCCCTGCTCTGTGGCTGGGGTATCTGATGGCCCTGCTCTGTGGCTGGGGTGTCTGATGGCCCTGTTCTGTGGCTGGGGTGTCTGATGATGGCCCTGCTCTGTGGCTGGGGTGTCTGATGACCCTGTTCTGTGGCTGGGGTGTCTGATGATGGCCCTGCTCTGTGGCTGGGGTGTCTGATGACGGCCCTGTTCTGTGGCTGGGGTGTCTGATGGCCCTGCTCTGTGGCTGGGGTGTCTGATGACGGACTGCTCTGTGGCTGGGGTATCTGATGGCCCTGCTCTGTGGCTGGGGTGTCTGATGACGGACTGCTCTGTGGCTGGGGTGTCTGATGATGGCCCTGCTCTGTGGCTGGGGTGTCTGATGACGACCCTGCTCTGTGGCTGGGTGTCTGATGACCCTGCTCTGTGGCGGGGACGGCCCTGCTCTGTGGCTGGGGTGTCTGATGGCCCTGCTCTGTGGCGGGGACGGCCCTGCTCTGTGGCTGGGGTGTCTGATGGCCCTGCTCTGTGGCTGGGGTGTCTGATGGCCCTGCTCTGTGGCTGGGGTATCTGATGGCCCTGCTCTGTGGCTGGGGTATCTGATGGCCCTGCTCTGTGGCTGGGGTGTCTGATGACGGCCCTGCTCTGTGGCTGGGGTGTCTGATGATGGCCCTGCTCTGTGGCTGGGGTGTCTGATGACGACCCTGCTCTGTGGCTGGGTGTCTGATGACCCTGCTCTGTGGCGGGGACGGCCCTGCTCTGTGGCTGGGGTGTCTGATGGCCCTGCTCTGTGGCTGGGGTGTCTGATGACGGCCCTGTTCTGTGGCTGGGGTGTCTGATGGCCCTGCTCTGTGGCTGGGGTGTCTGATGACGGCCTGCTCTGTGGCTGGGGTATCTGATGGCCCTGCTCTGTGGCTGGGGTATCTGATGGCCCTGCTCTGTGGCTGGGGTGTCTGATGACGGCCCTGCTCTGTGGCTGGGGTGTCTGATGACGGCCCTGCTCTGTGGCTGGGGTGTCTGATGACGACCCTGCTCTGTGGCTGGGGTGTCTGATGATGGCCCTGCTCTGTGGCGGGGACGGCCCTGCTCTGTGGCTGGGGTGTCTGATGGCCCTGCTCTGTGGCTGGGGTGTCTGATGGCCCTGCTCTGTGGCTGGGTATCTGATGACCCTGCTCTGTGGCGGGGACGGCCGTGGGCCATGGCTTGTGGCTGAGGAGGGATTAGGAGCTGAGGTGTGGAAGCATGAGGGACACAGGGGAGGGGGGACAGGAGTGGGGGGGGGCAGGGAAGAGTGAAGTGTGACAGACAACCGCGCCAGCACCTGGAATGATCTCCTGATGGTTCCCGTGGGGCCATGCCACATACCGACGGGAGTCGGTAGCCTTCGGGCAGTGGTAGGCACTGCGAAGCCGTGCCTTCGGGGTATCCGACAGATGACCGTGCCCTCTGGGATGACAACAACGGGTGACTCTGGAAGAGATGAGTCGACCGAGAGCCCACAGGCACCGTGGCTCCTGAGGCCACGCAGACCTCAGAGAACATCACAGTCCTTGATTGCCAGAGTACTGTGCTGCACTGTGAATGGAGGCCCTCTGAGAAATGACAGTTCCTGGGTTTTGGTTTTTCCTTTATCACACTGTATTTCTCACTTACTTTAAAAATATTATCAAACTTCCTTTGCACGGTGAAGGGTATCACACCAGGAAGACTCACTGAGAGCAACAGATGTGTAAGCCCCTTTTCTAGAAGTTGGCTTCGGGACCCTGACGTTAAACTTTCCCTTGAAGCCTTCAACGGAGGTGGGGTAAAATGGAATGGGGAGGGGAGGAGAGAGAGATCAGATCCAGAAGCAATCCTAATTTCTTCATGGTAGAAGTGACATAATCTCACAATGAGGAACTTGATTGTTGGCCTCGCCATATGTTGAAGCCTCTTTGACTTATATTAGAGAGAATCATACCACTCACACCAAAAACAGACAGTCCTGTCCCATGCAGTAGAAGATTAGTTTCACTTGGGTCAACACCATCTTTACTCTTCTACAACCAAGTAGAGGTGTGGAAGCCAAGTGAGACAGAGGGCCTCTGATATCCTGCGACACTCATGAGCTCTTAAGCTCCGACCATTGTTTTCCCCGTGTCTGACTCAGGCCCACAAACACATATCCAACACCGGCTTTGCTGTCAAGTCCCGGGTTGCTGAGCTCTTACAGTGCCGGGCCTTCTTAGTTGTGTTTCTCTAAATGCATTTCAGACTTCCTTCTTGGGTCCCCACTCCCCCCACACACCCCCCACAGTGGCCGGTGCTTCTCTGCTTTCTCCTAAGAGAGCATCCGGCACTGGGTTTATGTCTCCTCTACTCCCAAGGAAAGGAAGTGGAACTGGCTCGAGAGAGTCCTGTTAAAGTTGCTGCTATTTGTAAATTATTTTAGTGAGACTTGCTTCTGAGATCTGTTCTCAGAAGTTGATTCCTGATTTAGCTCAGGAGCCAAGACTCAATCCAAGGGGCAGGGGACAGGGCTTCTGGCCTGTCTCACAGATCCGGAAGGCAGAAAGATACAGATCTTCCGAAAGCAACTGCAGTAGCAAAACTTACCCCAGCTCAAATTGCGCTTCCTACCAATGAGGGTGAAAAATTACCAGGAGAAGAAGAAACTCGAGGTGCTTGCCTTTGACTTCCCCCAGGTGGTGTTCTGAACGCCTTGATGAGCTGTTGTGGCAATGTGGTGAGCCACCCCATAATTCAGCACTGGGAAAGGCCTGCAGATTCCAGGCCAGCCTGGACTACCTAGCAAAACCTTATCAAAAATACAAAAAAAAAAAATAATCTTGAAGACTTTCTTCCTCACTTGCTAAATGCAGAAACGTTTCTTCCCTGGCCATAATGATTTTTGTTTGCTGGGCAGACCGCTCTTGCTGACTCCCACCCGGTACCAACTGCTGCGCTGCCGTTCCTTGCTCGCGGCAGGAACTGGGTATGGCTTCGTCATTCTCACCATTCCAGGGCCTGAATTTCAAGACGGTCCTGTGGAAATTCAAGGGAATGAATGATCCCCCCTGTGGTTTGGACACCCCCCGCCTTTGGAATCAATAGGAGGCTGGAGTTTTCTATCTGTTGGTTGTGACCTTCGCAGTTCAGACAGTTCAGAAAAAAAATGGGTAAGCGTCTGTTTGTCAGAGTTCCGGAAGCGTCCGTCCCCAGGGCCTCCTTCTGCCTCGCCGTCCGGTGAGTTGGAAATGTCATTTGGAGCGTAGGGTATCAAAAGCCATTTTCCAAGCGATGCTCACGCGGTCGCGGGCACGCCGTGCCACTGGCCCCCAGGGCAGCCGGGGAGAGGCTGGGGCTTGGAAGGCCTTGGGGTGGGAGGGTGGAGTGAGGGCTCCCGTGAGGGGCCGGGGGAGGGGGCGCGTCGCCCTCCCCAGGGCTCGCTCACGCACGCTCCCAGCATGCCAGGCAGCATCTGCGCCTCCCCCCACGTCGTGCCAGCCAGGTGAAGAGCCCCTGCCCACCACGCCCGCGCTGCCCAGCCCTGAGCTCGGCCTCCAGCCCCCCGACCTGCGAGAAGGAAGCTCGCTTTCTTCAGAAAACCCCCACTCTTGGGTGTTCCGTGATGGCTTGAAGCATATTTTATCTCCGCCCTCTCTTCGAAAGGTAGAGTTTAATTCCTCTTCCTTGGGAGGATGCTGACTGGACTTGGCCAGCTGCTTCTAAGCTCTAGAATGTGATGGAAGCAGTACTCTACCCCCGGTGCTGGCTCGTGAAGAGCATTGCGTCTGCTGTCTCTGCTTCCCACAGGCCCCTCCCTGTGGGGAGATCCCTCCGTGTCACAAGAGCCCAGCACACCGGGAGAGGTCAGTGTGAGAAAGTCCATCTCGAGAGGGACAGCCCCGTCCGGCTGACTGCAGCCTCGGTCAGCCTCATGAGCTGCCCGACTCAGAACCCCTCTCGCAGCTCCAGGATTCCTGACCCACGAAGCTGTCGAGCATAATAACTGTTCATTATTGTCTTAAGCCACTAAGCTTTGGGAAAATTTATTATGCAATTATAGACATGAATACAGGAAGTAATTAACGGAGGGTGCTCCTCCATTCTTCAAACTCTTGAACTGAAAATAATAATTATCGTACAAATGGAGAATTCTTTTCTCCCCAGCGATTTACATTTTATTCTCGTTGATTTGGATCACATAAATCCCACCCAAAATGGTAGGATCTCTACTTTCCTGCCCATCTGTATTGTTTGCACGTGGGTGCACGGGTGTGAACGCCGCAGAAATGCCAAACAGGATGAAGAAAATGGAAAGCCAAGTCCAGCTCTCCTGTTTCTCTCTAAATAGTTTGCACCTTTTATTTCCTTGGAAAGCCCTGTATGTCTTGGGGGAATTACTCTCAAGCATTGCATTTGGAGTGAGCTCCATTCCTACAACCAGCTTACTCTCACTTAAGGCTTTATTATCTCTTGAGTGAATTTCTGATAGGTCTTTGTCTTTCCCCCTCTGACAAAATACCCTTCTAGAAAGGCACAGATCTGACTGTATCACCTTTTTACTCAAAAGCAACTCTCGAAGGTGACTTGATGTATGTTAAACTGAGGTCAATTATTCTCTGCTAACCCTCCCTCCCTCCTGCTCCGCAAATATGGTTGTAGACAGTGACCAAAGGAAAACAACTCTGTCCTGGCTCCAGTGGCTTGTGCCTGTAATCCCAGCTACTCAGGAGGCTGAGACCCGAGGATTGTGGTTCAAAGCCAGCTCAGGCAGGAATGTCTATGAGACTCTTATCTCCAATTAACCACAAAAACCACTAGCTTTGAGTGCAAAAGCTCAAGGACAGCATCCAGGCCCTGAGTTCAAGCCCGAGGCCTGTATAAAACCAAACAATTAAAAAAAAAAAAAAGAAGAAGAAGAAGACACACCTATGTCAGCTTTTATAAACTAGAAGTCATGTCGTGTGCGTTTCCCCCTCCTTAACATCCCATCATACCTCAAGGTCTTTGGTTTCCTGAGGAATTTGAGTCTCCTAGCACCTGGGTCTATTTAGCAATATCTGTTTTCTTCGGTGACAAACTTTGCTGGAGTCTTTTTGACATAGTACAACACTACCGATTCTTTTCCATCCCTCTGCAAGTCTTCTGGCAGGCTCGTGCTAACTCATTCTTTTTTTTTTTTTCAAGAAGATAATCTCAAATCAAAGGCAAGCATGCCTCCCACCATGTTGGCAGGTAGGTCACCTGCCTGAAATGCCAGGTGGCAGGTGGTGGACAGCATCTTTCTTTCTTTTCTTGTTGTCAAGATGCTGTAGAGAGGGGTTACAGTTACATACTTGAGGTAGTGAATACATTTCTTGTCATACTTGTTACCCCCTTCCTCATTTTCTCCCGTCTTCTCTCCTTCCTACCCAACCCCCCTTGCTTTCGTCATTTTTTTTAACCTTCCCAATGATGGACACTGTCATTCTAGTCTATAAGGCTTATGAACTCTATCAATATTAACAATAAAACAATTCCTTCCAGGTTGAGTGATATGCACATTTCTTTCCTTTTGCTTAGTGTCATCTGTTCCTTCTTTCTCTCTCATCCCCCCCCCCCCTTGAGTTGCTTAGTTCGCTTCCATCCATGTCCATTGCAGCTGTTGGGCCCCCTCTACTGTGTTTTTTTTTTTCCTCCCGTTTTCCATTCATTTTGTGCCCTCCTCCCAGCTTCCCTCAGATGTGCACGTGTATACACCATATGTGAGGTAAAGCATACAGGGTCCTCTAAAAACTATAAGGCTAATGAAGAGGAGGTCCTTTGCGTCCTTATCTTTGGAGTTCTTTTCAGTCTGATATTATTTAAGGGTTTTACTCTTTGGTGCCTTTCTTGGTCTCTCTGTGAATTGGGTCCTGTTTTCTTTGTCATGTCTCTTTGTTATTTGATTCTAACACCCGCATAGCAGGGAGACCATGCAGCGTTTGTCTCTGTTCTTGGCTTGTCTCGCTCAACATGATTTGTTCTAGTCCTGTCCATTTCCCTGTGAATGCCATGATTTTATCATTTTTAATAGCTGTGTGGCATTCCATTTTGTACAGGTGTCACATTTGTTGGATCCATTCATCTGTAGTGAGCAATTCTCGCCCTCAGGCAGTGAGTCTTCCCCTGGAACTACTGAGCCTCCAGCACCTGTGCACCCAGCTCCACCTTTCCTACAGTACTGCTGTTGGTGACCACTGCCCCAGAAGTGAGTGTCAGTCTCTGACGTTGCAAGCATCCCACCCAGCCTCTGCTCTCTCTCCTAGCAGTGCCAGAGGGCTGGGCAGCACTGCTGGAATGTGCCTCACATATCTTAACCTACAAGGATTGTCACTGCAGCCCCTAGACTTGGCAAACAAAACCCAGCGTGATCCCAGCACCCGTGGCTCACACCTGTAGTCACAGCTCTGAGGGAGGCTGCCATCCAGATGACAGTTGTTAGAGGCCAATCTGGGCAGAAAAGTTGAAAAAGACTTCCCATTTCCAAAATAACCAGCACAAAGCCAGGCTGTAGGCATAGCTCAAGTGGGAGAGCGACAGCCAAGCAAGCAGGTGGAGCAAGGACAAGACCCCCAGCTGGCTCTTTATATTAAATTCCCTCCTTAATCACTGGTGTGGTTTCTTCTCTTGATCGGACGCAGACTGGACAACCCTGGAGTCTGACCAATGGCTCCCGGAAGTTGAACGCCCAAAGCCAGTCCAAGAAAGGAGTGTTGTTTTCCCTTCACTTCTCTTGTTATTTTAGTGCTGAGCTGGGAACAGGTAGAGCCTGATTGAGGTGCCTGCCTGTTGTGAATGTGGCATCCCTTTCCTGCTGTGCTGTGTTCGAGCCTGGAAGTCACACGGGGACACGCTGGCAAACGCCAGTGCCCCCTCAGAAAACCCCCACAGGAAGGTGGTCAGGAAAATCAACCCATCTTGAAGCCATTCCCGGGGAGGGGGCTCTTTAATCTGGAGAAGAGAGGCCTGCAGGAAGCTGGAGCAGCTGTTCTCAAATCCTTGAAGGCCAGTCATATGGGAGTGGGAAGCAACTTGCTGCCCAGCTCCAGATGTGAGAGCTGGAACCAATCCGAAGGCAGCAAGACACATGCGGACTCACGGCCGGGCAGCCGTCCAATCCTACAGCCCTTCAGTATTCCTTAAACATGTATCCGGCAAGAATGGGAGAAACGCTTTGGGCTAATAAAATGTGTCTAGCCCTTTATGCTGGGAATCAGGGATTTACTGCATGTGGCAACAGAGCCATAACTTTTAACTGTTTGGGTTTTTTTCAGTTTTCATGTCACTGGTCACCACATAGCCTGGGCCACGCACACTCACTGAGTAAGAACCGAGGCAACTTACACGGGGGTCACCAAGGATTCGGCCCAGATTTAGTTAATTTGACTTCTCTGTTGGCACACATTTTTGTCTTTCCCTAACACTTACTGCATTATACTCTTATGCTATTTCACAATTATCTGAATGGAAAAAAAATCATGGCTTAATAAAACGTTTGTGATTCAGATAGTGAAATAAACACGCAGTGCCTAGCAAGCAGTACTGCACATTTGGGGCTTGGAGGTTTAGTTGGCCACATCTTGGGACTCTGTCAATCAAGAATGGAAGTCAAGGAGCTAGCTCTTATTTGTCCCGTACCACCTGTGCATTTGCTTTCCCCAAATACTCAGCAGAGGGGCTTGGGGAGGGTGGGAGGGTGTCTCTAGATGTCCCTGGCATGCGTGAGCCTGCATGCCTGCAGCAGGCGGTCCCCGTCCTTCTCTCTGCGTGAGGAGGAGGTACAGGAACTGACAACCACCAGGGACGTTCAAAAACAACGCCAAGGGCAGCATTGTTTCTTCCATAATCTAGATTTCCGGTTTGCAAAAGCCACAGAGAACTGACACCTGTAATTCTAGTTCCTCCAGAGGCTGAGCTCTAGAGGATCACTGTTAAAGGGCAACTCGGGCAGAAACCTTCTCCAGACTGGGGTGCACTAATCAGTTACTCACAGCATTTGAATAGGCCCTGAGTACCTGGCTTTTAGAATGACAAGAAGACACCAATAAGATGAGAGATCCGAAACGTGAAGTGTTAATAAAGTTAAGGAACAAAAATTCAAGAGGCACGGTTTGCAGTAACTTTTAAGTGTTATTGCTGGTTCCATCCAAGATGAAAAAAATCACATCCCTGACATCCCCCTGGGCCTCAGTTTCCCTTTTCGTAAAATGAAGGCGTCAGATCCTAACACAGCTGTACGCGATACTGGGAGTTTATTGGCTCTGAAAGGGATTTATCCGGTGTACTTCCCCAGGGCCTTCCCCGCTGCTGGTCAGGAACGGAAGGAAAAGCCGTCTTTGGCCGAGTGTGAAGGCAAGCCTTCCAGCGATGAGGACTGTCTTGTGAAGAGTCGAGGGCCTTTGGGAGACCCACCGGGACTTCCCCAGGACTTGGAGCTGGTGCCGTTGAGCTGCAGGGCCCCAAGAGCGGACACCCTGGCCCAGTTCAGCCAGGCATCGCCCCTCCCGTACCCCAGATGGCCAATGCCGCCCTCCTCAGAGTTTTCTTTCCTGGTTTCTGGTTTTATGTTTCTCTGCCAGGGTCTGCCCGTGTGTCTGTACTTTGGCCAGCTTCTTACGGTCAAGCACAGTTGTATCCTGGATCCAGGTCACAGTTTTCCGAGAACCAAAGGCAGTCATCTCTTCCCAATCTCACATCCACTACATTGCGATGACTGCTTGAAATAGCCACGATGGTAGAGTTTATACCACAGAAAGAGGCAAACGCCACATGTTAAGACATAGCACTTTAGAGAGCTGGTGTATCTGGGCCACAAGTCCAACACTGGTGATTCCCTGGTTTTGTTTGTGATGAATATCAAATTCGTAATTGAAAGCGCAGCGTTATGGAGCTCATGGTAACCACCGCATCCTGTCCAGAGCTATGACCAGGACTCCTGTGGTCTTGATCCCATGGTTAAGAGAGGGTCTCATGTGTCCATACCACAGGCACCAAGGACCATTGCCAGGGGAATTGGTGCTGGGCTGTAGCCAGTTGGTGACCTCTGTGAGATGAACCTTTCTATATTCTATCAGGAGAGAAATGATAGCTAAAGTACTTTGTCAATCGTTTGCCTATTTGTCTACTTATGAGTTCAACTTAATTAAGGAAATATTTTGTGACCACTACAAAGGAAAATGGCCCTTTAAAAGCTGAGATGGTGAGTTGTCTCTATGCTAACCCCCGACCTGGGGCTGAGATTACTGAGCAGACGCAGATGCTCTCTATAACTGAGAAATGCATCGATCTTGCACTGTGTGTGCAACGGTCTCTTGCCTCTGGGAATATGACCAAACTGTATTAGAAGGTCTTTTAATTAAAGAAACATAGTTCTAGTTGACTTAGAGAGAGTAATAAATGATTATATGTATTCCTAGACTAGCTAGAAAATAAGCAATTTTAATATTCTGTCTGATGGCCTTTTAATAAAGAAAGCTTTCAGAAAGTGCTAACCCAGAGGCCCCCTGATATGATTATCTAAATACATAAATCTTTATATGATCTAAATATATGAAACCTTTATATGATGATCTAAATATATAATATACTATATAGTAAATCTTTGGATAAATTTATTTAGTTTGTAATTTTGATTTAAGGGGGGGCGGGAACCCTGATTTTTCTCTAGTAAGAAAATGCACTTGAACTAAACCTCGGGCCCTAGACTGGCAAGAGCTGTACACCTGAGCCCCTCCTCCACCCCGGATATTTTATTTTTAGATTTGTTTGCTTTCTGAACTTCCTCAACATTGCATATTAGTTTATTGATGAAGTAAGCTAGCATTACTACTTACTGGTAGGGAATCCTGAAGCATGAAGAACTCTGCACGTAGGGCTGGGGTACAGCTATGTGCCCGGTCACAGGCTTTGCATGCACGCACGAGGCCCTGGGGCCTGGCCTCCAGCACCACAAACAACAACCACAACCAACCGTGAGGTGTCTAAACACACTGAGGTATAATTTGATAGTCTATTAGAAATCAGTAATCACACATAAACTCTAATGTCATTGGGTTGTTGCAATATTAAAGGAAGTCATCATTTTAAGGTTAATCTTAAATTCAGTAAGTTTGATTAATCACTTTAAAGATTTATGGATTCTTTTATGGTAGAATACTAATTTCTAAACAGTTTTTGAACATAACGTAAGCTTTGTTTCCTAGTCTCCTGCGTTATAGAGTGACGTAGAATGAAACCGGGAAGACAATGACCCTTCCATTCACACAGTTAGCACAGAGCAATTGATTGCTAGATCCGGAGGGCCTTGCAGATACTCTATCCTGCCCGGGGAGTCAGTTGAAGCAGGCACTGGCCTGGGATACACATCAGATGTTTATAATACACATTTAACTGACTTTTCTTATTAAAAAAAAAAAAACTTGCTCAAAACTAAAATCCTAAAATCCATGAAAATGACAATCTCTTGATTTTTAATTGCTAAGTTACAGTTCCAGGCCCAACCTTTAACAGAGATTCACATAATGTTTCATTTCAATTCTTGTTACAATTTTGTTGCTGTGGAGGCTGACTAGAGAGGCTTATCAAGGGCTGATGGGGGTGTGGACCAATGGGGCCGAGGCAGTAATAGGACATCCTGTCGAGAAAAGGTAGGAGCTGTAACAGAGCTGAACAAGACCTGGTCTGTTTTTTATTATCACCATCCCCTGCCATTATAAACAATGTTAGTGATAAAACTGTCCTCCCTAAAAAAAAACCTTCCACTGCTCTAAACACTAAACAATTACCCCAGTGTCTGCTCGGTTTTTATATATAAGTAAGCTTCAAATTAGCAACTTTAAAAAAATCACATCTCCTTTAAAAGACTGCGTTCCACTGGAAATGAGTTCCAAGAGTTCCCCCTCCCATGCCGGTGTTGTAGTGAGCTCTCCAGCCCCTGCGGGACTCCATACTTCTGCATTAAAATGTGGTGCAAGGGTGACGCAAACTCAGTGATTCGAAGGTGGAGAATCAGACAGAGCCCAAGGACTTCACGTCCACTGGGCTGCAGGACCGCTCTTGTTTTAATCGGTTGAGTGTTTCTGTTTATGCATAAATTCCAGTTTATACATGAAATGTCTCATTGAATTTGAATGCTATCTCTAAAATAGAAACTTACACTTTTCAAATTACTGATTGCTTCAAAACTAAGAAATGTAATATAAACCAGTGTCACAAATGAGTATCTTTTTCTGAAGTTGTAGTTTCATTAAAATTTATTCATTACTGAAAATTATTTACATAAACTAATATGAGGCTATAATCAACAGATGACCATTAGGTAGCAATAACATATCTACGTGAGGAGAGGGGAATGCCCGAATGTCTGCCATGGTCGCCAAGATCTGGGACCCTTAACTCTAAAACAGAGAGTCACAGCCATTTGGCCATTCCTCAGATATTTAACAAGGAGAAAAACACCAGAATTTTCACCAAGCCTAAGGTGAATTTCCTAGAAATTTTAGTGGAAGATATATGGCTACAAAGACAAGTAAGAGCCATTAGGGTCAACCCTGAGAAATTAAGACATGGAAATTATTTCACTTCTGGAATTTATGTGAAACGAGGCTTTTACAAACCTCTGCTAAACACATCCCTATATTTAAGTCTTTGTGTAACTCTATATATCTGTCACTTCACGTGTAATTAACATCAACCAAGAGTGCTCTTTGATCAACTGTGAGTAAAGACAGAGAACTATGTTTAAAATGAATATGTGGAAGTACCTCCGTTTTCATAAAATCATCCACACCTCTGGTGACCTTTTTCAATCAACCACGGAGGTACGGAAGCAGGAGGGGACTGCCATTAGGGACTAGGAGGCTGAGCCCACGGGGAAACCTTTCACATCAGTCCCGTACGTAAGGAGGCTGCCTGAGCTGCGGAGGAGCCAGTGGGGTCCTGCAGACCAGGGGTGGGGGTGATCGCGCCCCCCCCCGCTCCACACACAGTGGGGGGCCGGGGACACACCGGTGACCCTACTTCATGGGCTGTCCTCAGCAGAGTGGCTGGCCCTCCCTTTACCCAGAATTCTAAAAACAAGAGCTGCCTCTAGGCAGATGGTGACCTTGACGTCACTTCAGCATGCCTCTGCCTGATGCGTGACACACAGCGATGTGCTTGTCTGAGGAGTTACACAATCTAGACCCAGGAGGCCAAGGTTCATTGCTACATTCTGGTCAGAGAAGAGAAAGAGGCGTGTCCTAAACGACGCGGGCCCTGCCCGGCGTGGGCTCTTCCTGCCACTGTCCCCCCACGCTTCACCCTCCTTCCGGTCCCACCTGCTGCCTTTGTCCTGCCTTCTTAGGGTGCCAGCCTGAGACGCCCCACCTCCTCCCCACCAGCGCCGGTCCCCCAGTGTTGGCTTTTCAGCAGCCACCGGACAGACTTGGTGCTGAGGGGCTGGGCCCAGAAGAATGCTACTTTGTGAATTCTGTCACGCCTCTGGTTGTATCCTGGGTCGGTATGCTTCGGGAAGTCAATGACAGTCGCCAAGTTCCTTCTTCTGGCTGTAGGTGACCGGAGAGGAAGCCTTCCTAGGAAGCCCTCACGCTCCCCTCCCCATCCTCTCCCATCCCTCTCGTGGAGTTGTTCACATCTCACCGGCTTCCCTCCTGGTCTCTTCTTCCTAACCACTAAGGAGAGCCGGAGGACCTCCGTGAGGAGGCTCGGAATAGTTCTGGCGTGGCTTTGGCAACATGCACATGGTCTCTTCAGCTAACTCAGCATGCTTGAGATGGTTTTAACAGCGCAATGTTATCATGTGGTTTCAGTAGAAAAAGTCCCCATGTAAAAATAGCACCTCTTCCTCAGCATGTCTGCTCCCTCTAATGAAAATAAGGCTTTAAGCCTAGACAGAGCCAATGCGGTGATCAAGGCATGAGCTATAATCTCATCTGCTTCCAACACTATTCGCCAAATTCACAGACAGCAGTACTCCAAGCCGGTGACAACAGGGACTGTGCGGGAAGAGGCACGGACCACGCAGGGAAGTCCCGTTCCATCCACGAGGCTTCCTACCATGAGCTCCCGGAGAATGCAGTAATGAAAAGAGTCATGGCTCTCTGCAGGAATATTTACTGCAAGGCGAGCACACCAAAACGGAGCCAAAAGGAAACAGTAGCACTTACAAATTCTTGTCCAATCCAATTTTTAAGAGAGAGAGAGAGACAGACGATGATCGTGCCAGCCCCATGGCCGCGTCGCAGGTTTCCTGTTGGGGATCCTAGCTTCCTCTGTCCCCCCAGTCTGCAGCCTATCACCAGCTCCGGAGGGGGAGGGGACTTCTGGCTGCATCATCAATATGAAAATAAAACAAATCCAGGGTCGTTTTCAAGGAGAGACACAGGTACACTTTTGAAACCGGTCCTAGCCATAGTGTCAGCGCCACCACTCTGCCCCAGATGGCCTGCCGAGTTAGGCTTTCGGGTTCCCCGAGAGGAGCAGAGCCCCGGGATCAAGCTGGGCTCGCGAGGCGACACGGCAGAGGAAGGAACAGGAAATCTGACCTTACTCCCACAAGTGAAACCTGCTGATAGAAGAAATGCTGCCAGGAGCTTCGTGGAGATGCAGCAAGCGCTACACGTCCTACCAGGGAGAGTGGAGAGGTGAAGCTGTGTTCTGTACCCCAGTTCTTCAGAAGCCGGAGATTTCCTGAGGGAATGAAGTTCTTCTTGGTGAACCCTGAGATACCTACTGTGGAAAGCTTTTGTCAGATGCCTGGTATTCCTGACCACAGACATGTCCACGGCCCCCTGTCCGTGTGTGCTGCAGCCCCCCTGAGATGCGTGCGGTGCTGTCCACGTGGAATCGCCTCCGACCACCACATTGCTGGCACGCCTCTCCCACCCCCTCCCTTCCACCTGAAGGAAAGCCTGAGTCCAGCGACTACAAGGCCACAAGTTACCCGTGCTAGCTTCTTTGTACCGGGTCAAAATAGATTTCGGAAGAACTTTAGATAAAACATTTGAGTGGAAATATTCAGGGGGGCATTTGACTTTGAGAAGAAAGTTAGGAACTGATAATACAGAAACCAGTAGCCAGGAATTTCCTTCTGTAGCTGTATAAGTGAATGTCAAAGAAAAGACACATCGACCTCACATCTAAGCATGGAAGGAGAACCAGAGCGATGAAAAGAAAAAAAAAAAAAGAAATCAATGAACTAGGGGAAAATGAGAGTTAACATTTAACGGAAAGTTTCAAAACAGGGGCCTATTAACCACCTACAAGGCCCATTGTGTGATCATCCAGGAAACACGCTAAAGACAGAGAAGCTGCCCCTAGGATAATAGAGTTGCTGGAATCGTTAGGGAAGGAACAAGCTGGCAAAGTGAAAAGTGACCCCAGGTGGGAAAAGAAAACAACCACACTTGTGGGCTAGTGGGGGGAAAGCAACCACCGTCCCGGGCTGGGGGAAGGAAGAGCACCGTCTGGCGGACAAATAACATGTCGTGTGTGTTGAACAGGACACAGTCGTACGTGTGATTGACAGCAAAATGGCAGACCATCTTTCTTCCCCCAGGTGTGCTCTCCTGTCCTGACTCTGTGGGCCTGACATCCGGCCGTGCGGTCTGCGCCTCTCTTCAACTTGGCATTGGCCCCATGCCTGGCTCGGCGGCAGTGACACGGACATGACATGACAGAACAGAGCTCGCACAGTGTTTGCGCGGCGGAGCCTCCTTCCTGTCCGCCACGTGAACCACCTTAGCTCGCCGCCGGTCATCCTCACCGGAGAGGCCCCGTTGTGTGCCCACGGAGCCCCTGTTCACAGGGGCTGAAGCCGCAGAGAGCTGGGAAGTGACGAGGCACCGATGGTGAGAAATCGCAAATGCTGGCGGGCGGGCGGGCGCCTGTACCTGTCAGAATGCTCGTTACACAGGAAAAGCTACAACACGCTGGTGTCCTTCCCTTTCCACCTGTTCTCTGGACAAATGAGATTCTGAAATAATGGTCTGAGACAACAGTGTTGGGTGAGGTCATCTTTGAGAACAAAGGATAATGCAGCAATGACGTCCTCCCTACCCAGCGTCTGACTAGAAGATCCTAAGCATCCGGATGCCACGAGAGCCGCAGGTGAGCACCACACAAGGGCATCTAAACCCTGAGAAGGGTCCCGTCCACATCTGCAATTCACAGACCACCACGGGGTGCCGTAAGGCATCACAACGTGCAGACAGAGAACTCCAGTTTCCCAGGAAGGCAGTTAAGAAACTTGACTTGGCTTTCCGAGTTCTCCTTTGATACAAAGGTCAGGGTAGAAAGACTCGAGATGGGCACAGAGAGGGACCTGGGGCGAGGGCAGAAGCCACCAAGGAACAACCCCCACCTCTGGGCCCCAGAAGGACTGCCGTGTGGACACAAAAACGCCCGGGCTGCCTCTTAGCTCACTGCCCCGTCATCCATAGCCAGCGACACAGCACCACGCACACACCAAACGATGTTCAATACATGCTGTTCCACGAGGCTGAGGAGACTGGAATTCACTTCATTTCACTTTCTGTGGAAGTGGCTCAACTTCCCAAAGGCTTTGTGTCTCAACAGCCTGACCTTCCGTTCCTTGAAAAACCCACTTCTTTGCGATTCCTCATCTCTGACCACACAGATTAACGGGGTATCAATTAGACATTAATAGATTCTGAGACTATAATTGACAGACGGCTGCACGGTCCAGCCAGCTGAGAGCAGATGGAACTTTCTCGGTGTTAGCAAAGAGCTGTTGGTGTGACTTTGTTGTGGTGGTTTGCTGCTGTCCTTTGTGAACACCTCTCAAGCGTTCTGTGACCTGCGCCGGCTCCAGTTCATGTCCTCCAGGGGCCAGGTGGGGCTGTGAAGCTCCTCCATCCTCCACGGAGCAGGGGCCAGGCTCGATCTTCTGTCCTCCCCACTCAGCAATCCTAGGCTGAGATCAGACTCCATAAGCAGTCCCTCCTTCATAAGCATGCATCGGGGCCTCCTGGGCCTCCTGGGCCTCCTCACCCTTACTGCGGGTCCCTGGACGTGGAATAATTAGGTCACACAGCTCACATTTTCAGTTCTCCCAGGGTCAGCACGCGTTGGCGCAGATCACCGCTAGTGGCTCTTCAGTCCTTTCTCCCACCTTGCCTGTAACCTCAGCTAGCTGTAGGCCTCCAGCCAGAACTATCTGCTCTCTAATCATGAAAAGCAATTGTTGTTTTGATAGTTAGGACAGCGTTGGTTTAGCCATTAGCTTTTAAAAAAATTAATGCATATTAATTATACAAAGAAATTGCACCTTGGTATTTCACATCTACATATATTTTAAAATTCCTCCATGGCCCTGCCTGTTCTTGGGCTGGCCTCTTGCCCCTGATTTTTCAGTAGCTTTCAGTGGATTCATTAGGCCATCTTCACTTATAGTATGTTGATGTTACTCAGCCTTATCTCTCTCTTCCCCTCCCCCAGTCCCTTCCCCCAGCCTCCTCTCCACATTTGCCTACGGATTCTGCTTAGGAGAGAAAATAGGTGGTTTGGCTTGTTTCACTCAGCATGATGATCTCCAGTTCCACCCATTTTCCTGCAGGTGACATAATCCATTCTTTATATTGAACAATGTTCTACTGTGTCTCTATCCCACGTCTTCTCTACTTGATTGTAGTTAAGTAGTTAAGCTGATTCCAAGACTTGGCCAAATAGTTAAGCCACCAAGTTTTGAGGAAGTAACTATAGTCTTGCGTGGCTTAGTGCCAGGAACACGTTCTGAAAAGTGCGTCGTCAGGACTCCTATGCCCCAGCCTAAGTAGGTCAGCCTTTTATGTACCATCAGCTATATGTTACACAAACGTCAAGCAACACACAATTAAACTAAGAGAGAAAATCCAGAGACACGGCAAACACAAGATTTCAAAGTCACTGCTGACGTAACATGGCATACCGTTTACCATGTACATTTTTTAAGTAAGTAGAGGACAACGCATTAAAATAATGGCAAAAAGCATGGTGGCGGTAAATCCCTCGCTGGTAACATAGTGGTTTATCAGCACGATGCGCGTATCTGCGCTCACTCTGCCTTTAAAATCACGCAGCGTGAGCGGCTCGGGATGTGTGCTCACACGTGCTCTGTCCTGAGCAATGGTCTAGGCCTCCCACACACCACCACTGCAGCTGTGCTACTATGCCACCACGACTGGGGCCACACTACCACACAAATTTAGTGGCTTGCAGCAACATGAATTGGTTACCTAACAGTTCTACAGCTCAGAAGCCCCAAGCGGGCCGCAGCGCAGGTCCCCAGACTGTCTTCTGCGGAGACTCTGCTCTCTGCTCTCCAGGGTGGAGGCTGGCGTGTTGGCAGTGCTGTCCTCTGGCTCCAGGCCAGCACCAGTGTGGGGATACCCCTGGCCTCGCTCACCCAAGGACTCTCAGGATGACCTTGAGCTGCCCGGCTAGATTGTAAGTTTGTGTCTATTATAGTTATCAACACATTCCAACAACATCGTAACATTGTAACCGAGCTGAAAATTACCTAATGTGGCTGCTGTCGTGGTGTGTGGCCACGTGGCCTCAGTCGTGGCAACGTGGTAGCCACTAAATTCGTGATGTTTCTTTTTACATTAGGAAAGTATACAGATGGATAGTAAGTGACTGAATAATTAAAAATAAGATAGCTATACCCAGAAGAGGCAGAGATGGCGTTAAGTAGCAATTTCATGCTCCCCTCCGTACCACCAGTCCTGACAAGGCTCACAGAATAAGATTACATCTTTTATGTAAAACAAAAGTACTGTTGACCTTTCACACTCCTGAGTGTAGTGAATCAAATGTGAGGCCTTGTTGCACCTTTTGTTCTGGGATTTGCTTCTCCGTTACAATGAACTGTGTTGGAAGAGTGACACACTGAATGTTCCAGAATGAATGAGTTTATCTGATTTCTTCTGAAAATGGGGCCTGCGAGGGAGACAGCGGAGGAGATAGAATGAACGCCCAGCTCTGAAGTTAGGCGTGGGCAGGAGCTCATCGTCATTGCTTCTTTCCACCTGTGGTTTCAGCTCTATAACTGGGATCCCCCATTTCATCAGTGGCCCCTAACTTCCAAAGGAAAGGCCTTTCGATCCAAAATTGGCATCTATTCAAAACCTAAACTAGGCTGTCTGTCATCGTTACCATCAACGGTCACTCATTGTTGTTGGAACAATCTGACTTGCTGGTAGAGACGACACTGAGAAGGGTGAGCAAGGAACCATGGAATAACACTTCCTAATATCACACCGTATTGTACCATGCTCGCCAAGGAGATGCCATCCCAAGACCCTCAAATACTGGAGGGATAGCAGCCCTGGGGCTGCAGGGCCTTTGTGTGACGTGACCACTCCTGCCTACTGGAGCAAGGAAGGAAGCAGGGGCCACGGAGTCCGTGACTGCCAACGTCACTGGGAGGAGACCTTGAGGACAAGCTCAGGATTAGCCTAGAGAAATGGGCTATAGGCTGGACATGGCAGTTCACGCCTGCAGTCCCAGCCAGCCGCAGAGGTAGGAGGATCAATGTTTCGGGCTTGCTCCGGCCAAAGACAGAAGGCTGAATGAATGAATGAATGAATGAATGAATGAATGCTAAGGCCATGGCTCAAGATGTAGAGAGCCTGCCCAGCAAACACAGGCTGAGTTCACACCATAGTGCTGTTAGAGAAGGAAAAGAATGTGTGTGTGTGTGTGTGTGTGTGTGTGTGTGTGAGAGAGAGAGAGAGAGAGAGAGAGAGAGAGAGAGAGAGAGCAGCTGAACTCAGGGCCTCCTTACTAGCTAGGCTGGTGCTACTCAAGTCCCACCTCCAACTCCATTTTTTTTTTTTTTTTTTTTTGGCCATTCCTGGGCCTTGGACTCAGGGCCTGAGCACTGTCCCTGGCTTCTTCCCGCTCAAGGCTAGCACTCTGCCACCTGAGCCACAGCGCCCCTTCTGGCCGTTTTCCATATATGTGGTACTGGGGAATCGAACCGAGAGCTTCATGTGTAGGAGGCAAGCACTCTTGCCACTAGGCCATATTCCCAGTCCTCCAACTCCATTTTTGAGATAGGATCTTGCATCCTGCCCAGAGATCTGTTTCAGATCCCGTCACCACTGGATCACAGGCGCATGCTGCCACATCCAACTTCCCTCCTTGGGCGTGAAGTCTTGAGGACTTTGCTGCCCAGGCTGGCCTAGAACCTCGAGTCTCCGAATCTCAGCCTCTCGCATGGCTTGGGATAATAGGTACATGTCACCTCACCCTGCTGTGAGCTGCCCTCAAGTTGTGATCCTCCTGATCTCAAGTCGAGGTATGAGCTACCAGCACTCGACTTCCGCCTCATTTTTATTGTGGAAATTTCCACTCATCTTTGAAGCTGTAGTTTCCTCAAGTCCCCTCCCAGCATTACTCTTTCTGGCCTCTCTACACATGTCGTGTTTTCCTTCTGAAATACTGCTCTTGTTTTGCCTTTGTCATTTGCTTGTTTGCTTGCTTATCTTTCTCTCCCCTTGCAATGCAAGTTCTTTATAGCAAGCAATGTCATTTTCTTCTCCATACCCCAAGTTTAGCGTGGCAGCTGGCATGAAGTAGCACTGAAATGTTTGACATCTTGGTTTACTGTGCGTCAGGCTCTACCACGTGACTTTCGATTCTAGGCTTTGGGTATAGACGCAATGGGCACCAGGCAAGATGCAGGCTGTGCAGCAGGTGTTCAAGGTCCATTTGCACTCTCACGTGTCACAGTCACTTGAGCCCAGAGGTCTGACACGGGGCAAAGGTCAAGACTAGATATCTGAAGTTGGAAATTACAATGAACACACAAGAATGAGTCTCGGGACGTGTGCAAACATGCACAGTGTGGAGTGAGAGCTACAGAGGCTGAGGACAAACCTTTGTCAGCACTTCAGCGCTGGAGGATGGGTGGGTTCCCACAGTGGACTCTAAGAAACAGGTGGAGAGCCAGAAAGAAGTAAGCTCAGGGCGGAGTCAAGGTCAAGGAGGATGGGGTAGAAACTGGGGTCCATACTTTAACAAGAGAGCAACAACTAGAGAGGGTCCACAATTAGTATAGGACTTTCAGAGGAGAGAGTGACACTTTTTCTTCAAAAGGTTTCTATTTTCAACACTTAGTGGATAATTAAACCCAAGGGGGCTAGGCGCTATAGGAACCAAATTCCAGTAGGACTGTTCTAAACCTCATTAAACATCACTGGGGAAAACATATTCCAATTTGAATTTCCTTGCTTCTCTCTATAAGCAGGATTTCAGGAATAAGGAAGAAACGTTTGTCGTCCACACTAGATCACTTTGTACAACCGAGGAACTCCGAGTCATTCGCCCTCTTTGGCTGACCGCAGCCTTGCCTTCTCGAGGGTCACTGAGGCAGAGTTCTCAAGTAAAATCCTAGGAGTGAAGAAAACCATCCAGCACTAGTCTCTTGAGTGTTCGAAGGGACACAGGGCAAAACCAAGATGCCTTGGGCTAGGAGCCCTGATTCCTTGCAGCCGTTGTTATGGATGGATATCACCATCTCTTAGGTATTTATTTGTATGTTCATACATTAAAGTAACCCTTTCTGAGACATCAAACAAATAGCAACACGAAAACAAATATTTTACTTAAAACAAGTAAAATACATATCTTATTTTTGGAAGAGATTCCATGCTTCCATCTGTCCTTCCATCCACCTATCTTGCCCATCTCTCCACCCACCCACCCAAATCTGGTATTTTTGGTGGTGCTGAAGTTTAAATTTAGGGCTTCACGCTTGCTGAGCTGCCGGTTGAGCCGCACCTCAAGGACTTTCTTTTCTGGTTATTTTTTAGATTGGCTCTTGTTTTGCCCAGGCCAGCCTGGACTGCCATTCTCCTATTGATGCTCTCCACAGTAGTGAGGTGATAGGTACAAACCATCACACCCAGCTGTTGTTGTTTTCAAACCATGATCCTCTCAATCGCACCCTCCTGTGTAGCAAGGACGACAGGTGTGCATCACTGCACCTGGCAGAATCATTTTGGGGGTGGGGATGGCAGAACCAGAGCCTGAACTCAGGGACTTGCCTTGCTTGGTTAGTAGTCTACAACTTGAGCCATGTTTCCAGCCTGAGTTTTGGCTAGTTGTTTTGGAGATGGAGTCTCATAGACTTTCCTGCATACTACCTCTGGATCTCAGCATTGAGTAGCTAGTATTACAGGCATGAGTCACAGTGCCCATCTTCCAATCCTTTTTAGGGCCCTGTTAAGGCCCTGGATCTACAAAGATGAGTAAGACTGAATCACCACTGTCATTATGGAGTATGTAAGAAATGGACCAAAAACTGCAAAATGAGGCAAGGATAAGGGTATTTGCTCAAATTGTTTTCCAAGTAAAGCTGGGATTTGCTCAGGAAACATGTTGGCACTTCCTCGGTATGCTAAGGCTCCCTGACATTATTGCTTGCTGATAAATGTCAAAGGGGAGAGTGATATTTTTGGAGCTGATTTTTTTACTCCATTACGAAAATAGATCACAAACGCATACACATATGTCACAGGAACTACTTGAGCTAATATTTCAATACAGGGACAAACATGAGCACATTTTAAAGCTCAGAGTTACATTTCTGTTGTCAGTTATAATCATCTATTTGCAGGAACTACTTTTTATGATACCTAGCCAAAATCTACTGGTATGACAATATACCAGTGGATTTGAAGCATGTATGAGAACAGTCAGTGAGTTTCCACAGGAGGCTGTGTGAGTCAACATTTTCATCTAACCATCTTCATGAAAGGAAGGAGCTAACTGAAGGCAGCCGATGATGAGACAAAGCCATACTGGGACTCAAATGCATGATCATTCTCCTTAGGACGTTTGTCTAATTCAGTATTTAGTTATCATTTACACTAGTGTATACTTTCAGAGAAGATACAGGTACCCAGTTTCAATACGCCAAAGTTGACCATGGGCTCTGCCTTGCATCATAAAGACCTTCAAAGGCCAAGGCTGGAGGCATCATGTAGCCATCCGAGGAGGAGTGGAATCTTTTAGAAGCGTGGCCAGGTCGGAAGGAGAAGCTCACCTTTGCTCACCTTCCCAGCCGTCCTGGGAGAGAACCTCTTCTCCCTGCATTCATGGGTGGAACCCCGACTCAACAGGGTAAACAAAGGAAGCTGGTAGATTGTGACTTCTCGCCCTCCTCTTGGATTTGCAGCCTGGATTTATTGCTGAAGGAATGCCTCCCTGAAACACCTTCCCCTGCTGTCCAGAGAGAGCAAGGCCATAAAGGGAAAGCAAGTCCTTCCCCACTCTCTGCCGTGTGAGCCGTGCAGCCAGCCGAGACGCTGGAGTGTGCTACTGAGCTGCGCCTGTTCCCCGAGCTGAGCTGGCGCCCACGGGCGAGCCACAGCCCTCAGAGACAGAGCTAGGCTTAGTGACCGCCGAGCCTCAGTGCGCGTGAGCACATGTGCACACACACACACACACACACAGGCGCTAGGGAAGACATCGTGTGCTTTTAAAGCAGGTGCATGTTCTTAACATGGCTTGTAAAGCAGGAAAATGCTGTCTTCTTCCCAACGCTGTAGCTTCCGGCAACTGTCAAGAGTAAATAGTGTAACTTAAGACAGGGTGATTCTATCACAATTCCACGGACTGTTTTGTCCATATAGCAGGATGAAACTGAAGTAGCAGCAAATATAGAAGACATTTCAGCTCCTCACGTATGGAGCAATATTAGGAACAAGCAACATATGTCTCCATCACTATAAACAAAGGTGTTGTGTTTGCAAAACAGATCTTATATGGAAAACAACTATGAATGGGGTGAGTTATGGGGAGGGCATTATTGGTGGAAATGAAATACTTCCGGCCTCGTGATCTTTGTAAGAAGTGTTTTCTCCTCTCCTGGCTACAATTCAGAACTGTCTTTCCATCCATCCTGTCTCCAGGCTGAGCCCCTGACTCACCTCCTCAATGACCCTGACCGCCAAGGACCCCAGACCTGATTTCTTCACTTGTAAGTCGGATTCCCCTGGAACCTTTTCTGAGGAAATTAATAAGAATAATCTCTTTAAAAAGAGGTCTCAAGGTCAAATGAGCTTAAAAAACTGTGACATTAAAGGAAATTAAACACACTTCTAAATTTAGACATGCAGTGTATTAATAATACTCATTGTGATTCTCTAAGAGGGAGACAGAATATGCATTGGTTCCCAAATAGCCTTTTCCTTGTGGCGTTTCTCAGCATCCATCCAACAAGAGTGGTAAGACCCTCGCCTGAGCCATCTGATGGTAGGACCACCTGACTGCTCACCTGTCTCTCCAGCTCTGTCCCTGGTTTAAAAAAAGACCTGCTTGCCTGGGCTCTTGAATTTATACAGAAGGTGGCGTTCAGTTATGCCACTCTTCCTTTATTCTAATTTCCCCCTGCAATATTTTTATTTGGGGTGTTTTTAAAACCCAAAGTTGGAATGATACAATAGTTGATAATATGACAATAACAGTGCAATATTTTAATTCAATCATTAACCTTTTGCTCCAATCACTTCCTGTTCCTGTCTACATGTGTGTGCACGCGTTGCATATACTGTTGCATAAACGTGCGTGCATACTGTATATACTGCATGTTGTGTGTGCACACTATATGCAACCTACATTCTGTGTGTGTGCACACTGTCTGCATAGTAAGTGTGTGTGTGGTGCACAGATTTATATTCACATATTGGCATTTGTCCTCACTATGTTTCCCCATCAATTGAAAACCACTGGCAAACACTTTGTAGGGGATGAGACCCTGTTTGAGTGACAAGTCGTATTTGACTGAACAGCTCAGCCATGTCTTCCCCATTGTGGTTACACCACTTATACCCACTGTGAAAAAAAATAGTATTTCAATAGTGTAAAATAATGTGACAGAACAGCCACCCCAGGGTGTTATAAATATCAAGCAAGCCGTAACTATAATGATAATATTCAAATTTATCTTCAGAAGATAAAGGTTGAACTTATCAAGAGGCCACAAGTGAGCAGTAAAATCTTTCTGAGAAGAGATGAAGCTGAGATTTTGGATAATCCTGCTAATTCTCTACAGTCCTCACTCGCAATGTCATCCCAAGTTGAAAGCGGCGGGCCGCGCTCCCGGCTGTCGCTCCTCCCATCTCTACGACTGTGAGTTAGACCCGGGCTGGGACCAAACAGCCCGGCTCCCAGCTCCGGGACGGGGGCGGCCCCGCGCCGGCCTCTGACGTCGCTGCAGCGGTGGATCGGGTTTACTCGGGTACTTACGGGTTCTTATCTTGAGCGGCTTTTAGATAAAAGCCACCTCTTCGTGCCAGGCAGTGCCAGCCTACGCTCCCCGCCCTCGAAAGGCTGAAGCAGGAGCGGGGAAGGCTCAAGGTCAGCCTGGGCTGCACACGGAGACTCTGTCTAAAATAAGAAAAACAAAGAATCCCTGATTCCCTCTTCCCCAACAAGACTGGGGGCATAGGATCGCCTTTAACTCCTCTCCACTCCTAGAACGTGACCCGTACATAAATAGCTAGGTTGACAATAAGTTAAAAAAAAAAAAAGCAAGACAGACAAATCTCAGAAATGCTCCGAAAGAGAGCGAGAGCATGCCATCTTCAGGTGACCCTTTGAGACTGGGGGCTCAGAGGGCGGGTAGAGGTTCATTCTGTCCAGAAACACACAGTCTGAACCATGTTCAAAACCCTTAGCCTCTGCACTAGAATTTTTTTTTATTTTATTGTCAAAGTGATGTACAGAGAGGTTACAGTTTCATACGTTAGGCATTGGATACATTTCTCGTACTGTTTGTTACCTCCTCCCTCATTCCCCTCTCCCCCTTCCCCTTTCCCTCTCCCCCCCCATGAGGTGTTCATTTATACCAAACAGTTTTGTAAGTATTGCTTTTGTAGTCATTTGTCTTCTTTACCCTGTGTCTCTCGATTTTGGTATTCCCTTTCAGTTTCCTAGTTCTAATACCAGTACACACGGTTTTGCACTAGAATTTTTAAGTATAGTGACGTGAGCATTTTGTAAACAGGTCAGCACGTTTATGTATTTGGCTGAGAAAGAAGTCACTTGCAGACCTGGCTGGGAGTTAACTTGGTCCACTACCACTAAGGCAGCTGTAGTAGCAGGAATTCCTCCCCACAGAGTGGGCCAAGAACCCTGCCGCACACAGGGCAAGTCACAAAAACAGTTTCCAGCGCCAGCCGCAGGGCTAGCGCCCACAGTGCGTTTCCTGAGTTTGTTTTTCTTCCACTTACAGAGCTACCTTGTGTGCCTTTCTTAACTTTGAAGACACGGCAGACATTTTTTGTGCTGTGACCATGACTTGGGCTATCCCTGTGTGACATGAGGCACTTTCAGGACTCACATTACGTGCATCTGATTTTTATTCCCTCGTGTGTTTGAAACTTCAGACTCAAGGGATGAAATCTGTGTTGTTTTTGTGGCTCTTTGAGGATATAAAAGCGACAACCTGCCTTGTTGAGGAATAATCATAGTTCCTTTCGCATGAGACTGAGGAAATTCCAGAATGACCAAAATAAGGGCTTATGTTACCTGGCACATCAGTCGCAGAGAGAAATCAGCCCCCCCTGCCGCACGACTGGTGGTGGGGAAGGCAACTGCAGGGAGTGGAAATCTGACTCGGTGCTCTGGAGAACTCGCTCTTCAACAGCCGTGCTAACAATAATGAGGGTGGTGGTGATTCTTAAGAGGAACCAGATGCTTGCATAGCATTCAGTGAGGGCATTGATGCCTCTTTTGAGAGACAGGCATGCCATTAGGCAGGTGAAAGGCTAAACTCAGAACGCTCTCTGAAAGATTTCCACGGTGAAGGTGGTGTGTTCCTGTGTTCCTGTGGGTCCCACGTGCCCTGCTTCGCTGAACTCCGCTGGAGCAGCCCCTGGAATGAGGACGCATTGCTCTCCTTGTTCTGATAGGGGTCTGTGGGGTGAAAGACTTTGGGGGACTCCTCCAGAGTCACATCGATAAGAAAGGGAAGAGGGTGACCAGCGCACAGTCTCCAGACCGTCAGACTCGATTCACCTAACACAAATCAATTTAAAACCACAAAATCTGTGTAGAAAAGTCATTTGCCAAAGAGACAGGCTGGCTTTTAAAAAAAATTCTCCATATCCTATTTTCTGGCCCAACTCCTCCAAAAGCCCTGTTCACAGTTTCTGTCTCCTAGGAGGAAATCAACCTGCCAGAAAAACAGAGAGAAGTGCACAAGGATGATGCGCTAAACTGCCTGGAAGATTACTTATGGAAAAAACAATAATGCTGTATTTTGATAGGAGAAAAATCTCTCCTCAAAACACAGAACAGCAACCTCCCCTTACAGTGGGACGCATTCAGGAGGTGGCCGGGGCCTGGGACACCTGCAGAGCACTTCCTCAGTGTGTCCGATTCAAAAATGGCGATCTGATTTCCAATGCCCCTTCTGGGACCCCGCTCACGACGGCCGCTCCCGTGCTGGCTCTAGTTGGGGGACAGGCACCTCAGCTTCCCGCTCCGACCTGGCCCAGCCCCCTGGGGAACAACGGGTAGAGGTAGGAGGGTAGACAGGGCTGCTCGCTGGTGACAGATCCCGGGGAGGTGAAAACCCACACGTGGCGTCCAGAGAGACTGCAGCCGGGCCGCCGACCCGGACGCCGGAGCCGCGCGCTCACTCCCGCCTCCAGCAACAATTCTTCAGGGCCGCGGCGCAGCAGGAAGCCTGTCATTACCACCGCACAGTGTCACGGCAGCCGCTCCGCAGCCCGCTCCTCTGTCTGCTCAGCTATTTACCTCATCCGGGAGAGCTTTGTTTGATTGTCAGAAAATAGAACACATCGTAAACACACACAGCTCTCCAGAGCACAAACAAACAGTGATCATGAACAGAGGCAAATGTGTTTGCATTATTTAACCAAACCCAGTGAAGCATACGAATAACCTGTACAGGCGCAGTACTCAGACACTTGCTCGCAAGCTGTCTTCCACCAGGCGGCCATGGCTCGGTCCGTGTGGTCTCTGGGAACCTGTGGTTTTTAGGTGGCCTTCTTCTCCATTATTCACGGAGTGCCGTGGAGCCCGTGGCCCTGCAGCCGGGAAGTTGGGTGGAAGCCTGGAGGCCCGCCACACAGACCAGCACCCTGATGCACCGGAGCAGCCACGCTAAGGGTCGGCTTCGGCCCTCTGCTCCCCCCTGTCTCCTTAGGAATGTTAATGGGCGCACAGGAAGGACACAGAGAACTCAACCCCATCAGTCCTTGCTCAAACTTGCTGCTTTACTCACCCTCGAGACCACAGTCCGTTTGCCAACATCCTTGGCCGTCTGGTGGTTTTTTTGTTTTTTGTTTTCTCAAAGCCACTTTTGGGAAAGATTTGACCATTTACATGGGGGCCAAAGTGAGGCAGCAGGGTATCGTGGAAAATTCAGACGTGGGAGCTGCACCCCCCCATCAGGCAGGCAGGTCCCCCCCCATCAGGCAGGCCTCCCCCATCAGGCAGGTCTACCCCATCAGGCAGGCCCCCCCCACCAGACAGGCCCCCCCATCAGGCAGGCCCCCCCCCACCAGACAGGCCCCCCCATCAGGCAGGCAGGTCCCCCCCATCAGGCAGGCCCCCCCCATCAGGCAGGCCCCCCCATCAGGCAGGCCCCCCCAATCAGGCAGGCCCCCCCAATCAGGCAGGCAGGTCCCCCCCCATCAGGCAGGCCTCCCCCATCAGGCAGGCCCCCCCATCAGGCAGGGCCCCCCATCAGGCAGGCCCCCCCCCACCAGACAGGCCCCCCCATCAGGCAGGCAGGTCCCCCCCCATCAGGCAGGCCTCCCCCATCAGGCAGGTCCCCCCCCATCAGGCAGGCCTCCCCCATCAGGCAGGGCCCCCCATCAGGCAGGGCCCCCCCCCAGCCATGCACACACCGCGAGAAGGCACTGAGAAGGAAGCTCCAGGCACACTTGGCAGCAGGGCGGCAGCCTCTGCGTGGGGAATCCCAGAGCCAGGTCACACCACCGGAGGAGGTGGAGGCCTCGCAGTATCGGAAACGTTTTGCAGCCAACAAGAAACCTGGAGGAACCAAGCCTGGCTGCTTCACAGCCTGAGAAAAACCGTAGAGTACAAGCAATCCCTGGGCTCTTTCTGGACAAAGTTTTAATTTTTTTTTTTGGTCCGAGAACTCCATGTCTTTGCCTCAGTTCTTTGCGTCTATGCAGGTTGCTCATATTTCAAACTTCTTTAATTCTTCTGGTGATGTGAATTGATTTGTTTGGAATGCCAGAAGGGCTCACTTGAGATGTCTGTGGTAAGGCAAGGAGAGTTGGCCTTTTTTCTCTTCGTCCTTGACAGGCGCATAAGTGATATGAGAAGCCTAACCCAAGCACAGAGGCAGCACCACGGTGCCGGCGGGTGTGCAGACGTGGTAGTCACTGAGGGATGACCAGGCAAGAGTCAGCGATAACAAGAAAGAAACCGGAGTTCATGAGCTAGTGCAAAGGAAATAGAATCACTTAGTGATTTTGCACAGTCACATTGCTGCTGAGCAACTCTCAGGAAGAAAACAAAACAACAGACATGGGTGGTGATGGAGGAGGAAGCCTGGCGCACTGGTAGTGGGAATTTAAACTCGTCCAGGCACTGTGGAAATCAGTATGGAGCTTCCTCAAGAAACTAAAAGTAGAACTACCAAATCAACCTGCCATTCCAGTCTCCAATCTCGGGGAAAAAAATCTCCAAAGGAATGTAAATCAGCACTCAAGAGGGACACCTGCACTCACATCTATAGCGGCACTACTTACAGCAGCCACGCTGTAGGACCAGCCCAGATGCCCAACCACTGATGAGTGCATGATGTGACCCTATATACACAGCGGGGAATTATTCACCCATAAAAGAGTGGAATTGCATCAGTGGCAAGAAAATGGATGGAACTGGAGACCACCATGTTGATCAAGAAAAGCCAATCTCAGAAAATATTGAATGTTGTCTATTCATATGCAGAATCTAGACCTAAAAACATGACATAATTGTAAAAGGGAATATTTGAGGGAAACCAGCAGGTATGGAAGAGAGGGAAAGGTGGTGGATATCACAGAATTACATCATGTCTATTTATGAAATAACACAATGGAAGCCACCAAAAACCCTTAATATAATAGAATCATACAGATGAAGTGAATTAGATTGGAGTATATTACATGCATGTATGTAAATATCACAATGAAGCAACCATGTATAAATAATCTAAGAAAAAAGGTAGGTCTTAATATAGATTCCAGAAGTGAAAACTGCCTATTATAGAGCTAAAGCTGATGCTGAGGAGCTTTCTGCTCTTCACTACCTGGATTTTTCATCTGCCTGTACTACCATGCTACATTTCTATTTTGTCTGAAAAGAGTACTGAAATAGGGTACCTCCTACACCACGCTGCAATTCACATTAAAATTCATCTTCTTTTATTATAGCCAGAAAGTTACTCATAACATTAGAATTTGCCTTTTGCTTTTAAAGTTACAGCTACTGCTGTTGTTGGAACAATTAGTTTTGCTTTGGAACTGAATTCCAGCTAAACAAATGACATTCATGTAGTATTTACCTTTCAGAAAAGCTATTTTCTGGGAAGAAAAAGAAAATGGGAGTACAGATTTCCGAGTTCTTTTCTGGCTCTGTAAGAGGACCCATGAAACAGAATTCTGGGCTGTAATTAACGCTGCTCTTCATAGGAGAAGAGGTCCTTTCATCTGTACAAAAATCACTGCACTAATTCTCAACTAGACTCAGAACGCTATGGTGAATCTCCCTACAGAAAAATTCACTCGTTCTACTGTCTGCATATTTACAGCTGCATTTTAATACTTTGCTATGGGAAACTGGAGGTGAATAAGTACACACTAATAATGATATTATATTTTGTAAAGCTGAATCTAAACACATTGGACATTAATATCAAGTTTAGATAAAAGCTGAATAGGGGTTTATATAAGGAAGTATCAAATGGCACTGACTACAGGAAAGTCCTTGTAAGAACAGACCTTAGTTGAACACAACGTAGATGCAGCACATTTTAGGATGAACAAATAAGGAAATGGATCTTCCCTGGACATGGTGAGAGAAAAGGAGCCCTGGTTCTGTTCCCTAAAGTCCTGTCCAAACAGAATGGGACCCCTGCTGGCATTTGGGTACCCCAGTGGAGCCGTGCTGGGCTTGGAGCCCGAGCCTTCTGCATGTATGTTTCATGCATGTGCTGGGAGTCATTGTAAATGCACCGAGGAAAGAAGCGAGAATGGAAATGACCGGACGGTGGAGACCACCAGCCAGTGAGAGGGGACAGCGGCGAGGCGGACAGTGAGTGGTATGTCCACGCTTCCCACCACGCTGTCACCTCGGGAGGTGGAGTGAGAGGAGCCGAGGAAGCCTTCACAGGGAGAAAGGCTACTTTGTTGGCAAAGGCAGGTCATTGGGTTAAGAAATTTGCACGGTTTCTCAGCACGTTTATTACAAGTCAAACCGAGAGGGAAGTTCTGGCGGCCGAGTGTGTCAACCCCTTCTACGTAAGAGAAGAGGCGTTTGCACACCCGGAGAAGATGGCAGCCCGTGATGGGGAGGGTGGCGATGTCATCCCCGTAGTGCACACTTGGGTAGCTCCGGAGGAGGCCTGGTGTGCCCCATTGCCGGGAGGGGCTCCTCAGACCTGCCCGGGCTGCCGGGGGGGGGGGGGGGCGCAGGGCGCTTCCAGCGCCGTCTCTCTCGCAGGGGCGGCCAGGGGCACCCGCAGAGATGAAGCGGGATTTTTCTGGGTCAGCTGCTGGGCAATTCCAATGTCTCAGCGAATCTGCTCCCTCTCTGCCTGGCATCGAGCTCTCAGTTTTGCTTTTGTAGCCAGAAAATAATACTGACCTGGAATTGGGTCAGTGAAAAAACCCCAGCTACCAACATCGCTGGTCACAGTTTGCCCCCTAAGCAAACGTTTGGCAGACAGCTCTCCTCTGAGCACAAGGCTCTCAGGGTGGTACCGCTCCTACGCAGGAAACTTGGCCCATGACGTTGACCTTCCTACGTTCCCACGATTGGAAAAGTCACAGTGCTGTTTTAACGTCCCCTGTCTCACAGAAAGGATTTAACACGAGCACAGAGCAAACAAAAAAAACAACAAATGGCTAGTCAATCCCCTTACCTCTTTTTTAATACTACAAGAGCATTAGATTCCTCTAACTTTCCTCTTCCACGTTTATTTTGTATTGTAATTATTGTCCAGATTTCAGGGTTGCTTTTTTTCTTTTCATATAAACTAGACATTGTAATTTGCAGTGCGTTGTATTTCTTATAACTTCTCGAATGTTCTATTAGATATCAGGCTGTATCAATTATTTAGTCAGGTATGGGCCTTACCCCTCACAGTGTGGGTGAGAACTATGTATTATTCATCTTTATATCCCCTCTCACACAGGCAAGGTGCTTGGCTTGTAGAGGGCTCTAAATAAATTAAATGGCTGTTGCCTAAAATAAATGAATTAGGAAGTTTAATTGTGGCATGCCTCAGTGCCAATTCAATATTCCTCTCATCGTGAACGAACAGCAAGTGCTTAGCAACAGTGTTCCCTGGGCCTGCTCACCCCACTGGCCGTCCCGTGCACAGACCCCACCTTCCAGGCAGAGTGGTGACGGTGGGGGGAAGAGCCGACCCCCGCAGGTCTACAGCACCTACAATCGGACTTAAGGCCAGAGCTCATGAGAGCCAAATTTGAAAATCCCACCAGACCTAAGGCAATTTGTAAGAGTCAAGAGTCCATTTCCAATCTATTTGTCCCTGATTCTTAGACTGTGTTTTATTTTTTAATTTTTACTGTCAAGGAGATGTTCAGAGGGGTTACAGTTATATAAGTCAGGTAATGAGTATATTTCTCCTTGAACACCCCTCCTTCATTTCTTCTCTTTGACTTTTTCTCTAATTTTATGGTCAAGGTGATGTACAGAGGGGTTACAGTTACACACGTCAGGTAATGAGTACATTTCCTTGTTGAACATTGTTACCCCCTTCCTCGTTTTGTTCCCACTTCCCCTTCCCTCCGATCACCCCCTCTTGACTGTCTTAAAAATATTTCTGCTTGTAGGTAAGTCTGTCTTTGAAGCAGCATCAATATCTGTGTGGCTTTGTGAGATTAAAAAGTGTATCTTCATCTGCCTCTCTATTAAGAAGGTAAGTGATTTTATACTTTGAAATTCGTGAGAACAAATAAATCCACAGATATATAAGCACTATATATTGACAAGGTTTTCTGGGGAAAAAAGAATAACATTTAAATTTTAAATTAAAATAAACCAAATTAAATTTTTATTTTTATGGTTCACTAATAATTGAAAACAACACATACACAATTTTCTTAAATATGATTGAAGTCTAAGCTAATAAGACCTTAGTTTATCGGGTGTTTCCTGAGATTTTAATATGGGAAGTGGTAAAAAAAAAAAGAAATTTATTTCTCCAAAGATGGAATTAAATAGATTAATTTTTATAACAAAGCTGTAATGATTTGACTATTGTGTTGTAGTGGAACTTGAAGTCTATAACTGCTGATATTAACTTACTGATCTCCAGCTGCAGTCTGTGTGTGGAAAAGGTTTTAATCTATTAGACACTAATGATCCCTTCGTGCTACAATTCACAGCTCCTCGTTGGTTCCTCAGTACAGCTCGTGTTCTTTTCACAATCTGCAACTTGAGGCTATGCATCAACCGGAGCCCTGGAGTGATGGAACGGTGGTTACAGCTGATAAACGACCTCTGGTCTATCATCAGAGACTCATGAGGACGGGCTGCTGGCTCCAGAGACAGCCTCGGGGCCTCCATGCTCCTAGCTCTGTGAGCACCCCCGGTTAGTCACGGCACACAGATTTCTCTCCTCTCCCTGCATCTCACGTTTGCCCCACCTCTGATAGACGCAACTGTATGCGAGCCAGAGCTATCTTGATCGGGAAAGAAAATAATTACAGTGCACATCGTTGTTGTGGCAAAACCCACAGCTCTTGTTTCCAGAAGGCTGAACCTGTAAACCAAACCAGCTCTGTACAGAGACCCCCAACATGGGGCCTACTCCCCAACAGATCGCGCTATAGGAGGTCCAACATCTCACGGAGGAAGTCATCAAAGCACAGGCGGAGGACGGCAAGGGAATCCCAACTCTGGACCGCATGACTCCATAGAACATCAAAGATTCTGTTGCCTAAGAGATGTCACGCTTACAGTGCCACTGCTGTTCTTAGAGCCCTGTCTCACCTGGTGTGCTCTCCTACGAGGCCCGGGTCACGGGAAGTGTTTGCCCTCTGATCTAGAGGAGGGATTGGATGGTCCGACCTCCAAACTCTGTCAGCTTCTCTCTGGCTTCGGCAGCCTGGAGGAGTGGGCTGCTCTGCACTTACCCTCCAGACACAGTTTGGTTAGCAGGTAAGAGACTTAGGAAGTGACGGCATTTGGTAACAGCACTTCTACATGACGATCAGATCACCTTTGCTGATGCTGCATTTGGTCCTTTGTCAGTAGGGACAATGTCACAGAGCTGAAACAAGAAACCCCTCAAATACGTGTGCATTTGTTTTTTGTGGCAGAACCTCTATCTCTATTTTGTTAGGACCGAACTGAAAATATCGTATCGCTTGCAGGACTCAAACAATGAAGTTGCACCACAGCCAGGGTTCTTTAACTGTAGATCACAGTGGTGTGTTTGATATAACATCCTGTGGTCTAGAACTAGAGACTGGGAGAGACAAGCAGTTGACTCAGGAGGGCCGGGAGATCTCTTGTTCCTTGCAGATCCCGGGTCCAGCTCATCGGGGCCTGCTTGGATGTACGGGCGTGGCCTGTGGGGGGCCCGTTCCCCGCCTGTGTAGCGCAGGCGCCTGGTGCCAGCTCTGGCTTCGTGACGCCTCAGGTAGGGCTCCTTGCTGTTGGATGCTGAATACCTGGCCTCGGCGGAGTGGGCAGGTGTTGACGCACAAGCCCCTGGGACCTGGCTGGCAGTTAGCTGCCCGGGGCTGGGGCCGTGCTGGCTGGACAGTGTCTGGGGCGGCGGCCCGTGCAGAGCTTCCTGCAGGTGTGCCTCTCCCCGGGCCCAGGTGCGCCCTCCCACCAGGACAGCCAGCGTGCCCAGCCCTGGCGTCTCGCTTTCATCGTAATGCCTGGTGCCCTGTCTTCGTTCCCATCGCTGTCCCCTCTGCTCACAGGGTGGGCTCTTTGCATCCTTCCGTCAGCCCAAATTATCCCCACTTGAAGGAACAGGGGCCGCACGGTCAGCGAGCGCAAACCCGACGTGTCCCCGGTCGACCCTGCACGGTCCTTGGCTCCCTCGGAGGGCGCTGCCTCCCCTGGAGACCCCAGTCCTGGGGTCACACCGGCCTCTGCCACTGCCCCGCAGACAGAGCCAGGCTCGGGCCTGGGGCTCTCAGACCGGGCCGCCTCAGCTCAGAGCCGTGTTGAGGGCATCTGAGACGAATCCTCGGAAAACGGCTGTTGGAGGGCCAGGTGGATGTGGGCTGCGCCGACTCTGAACTCTGAACTCTGACCTCTGTCCGTTCAGCCATCGATACTAACGGGTTACGTGTTGCCAAGTCACAAGAGCACCTTGGCAGAACAGGAACTCAATGGATGTTGTCGAAGGAACGAAGGAATCCGCATTGCGACTGGAAGGGAGACTCCCTCAGTGGGAAGTCAACAGCTGCTAAGGGCACTGAGTGCTTCGTCAACACCGTGTCGTGAAGTGTAAGCTGTGAATCGATGTCTCTGAAATAGTGCAAAATTTTCTTTAAGCTATAAGTGAAAATCAAAGACAACTCTGATGCCATCCCATAATGCGATCTGCTATACAAGACCTGTTCAGTCATCCTGACTTGTCTGCTCTCCTTCTGCCTCCTCCAACCAGAAGCTAAGGGGACGTGGAAGTGTGTCGTCTTTGGTGCACAGGCACACACACGCACACACGCACACACGCACACGCACACACACACACACACAATGGTATGGTGTCGGGACAAACCCATCATAAGCAAACACTGCCCTGCCCCTAAAGCACAGAAATGACCAGCATGGAAGCTTGCCGGAGCAGTGTGGCGGTGAGCAGGTGGCTCTCAAGATAGTGTGGCTGACCGGGAAATGGGGTTCACGGCCCCTGCGGGGCGTCATACCAGACATTAAACCACATGCCACTCACCAGCTCAGGAAAAGATCAAAATCCAAAATCTGAAACACAGTCTAGTCACATGCTTATCGTTCTTCCACCATCACAAAGTCAGAAATCATAAATTGAACCACAGAAAATTGAGTAACTTCTGTGTGTGTGTGTGTGTGCATGCCTGTGTACGTGTGTGCGTGTGTTCATCTTAGCTCTAATGAAAAATGTATGGACACACCAAGTAATTCCTTCTCACTCCATAAATAGCAGCCTAAGGAATGATTTCCAAAGAATATGAAAGGACGCACAAGAATTTACATTACAACTCCAATGGATAGTAACAGATTGAAAGTATTATCAATGCTTTATAATGTGAGGAAAGCCCTGAATAGATAACAGTAAGACTATAAATATACTCTCAGTGAAAAAGAAATAACTTACATTCCACAACATGAACTGCTGACCTTTGTATATATGGATCATTTATTTAATTAACTTTTAGTTTTGCAAGCCACATTTCACATTTAGTTGGTATAAAATGAGAATATACCACAAAAGTAATTTTGTAGTCTATGTGCTACTTAGTACATAAACTTCACTTTCTGCAGAATGCAGAATGCCTACAGAACAGGAGAAGATGTTTACCAGCTATACATCGAACAAGAGCCTAAGATCCAGAATATACAGAGAACTTAAAAAATTAAACCCTTAAAAAACCACCAACCCAATTAATAAATGAAGTAATGAGCTAAAGAGAGGCTTATCAGAAGAAGTGAAAATAGCCAACAGACACACGAGGAAATGCTCAACGTCTCTGGCCGTAAGGAAATGCAAACCAAAACAACAGTGAGATTCCACCTCATCCCAGTTAGAATGGCCATTATCAAGAAAACTAACAATAACAGATGCTGGCGGGGATGTGGTCAAAAGGGAACAGTACTATGCTGTTGGTGGGAATGCAAACCTGGTCAACCACTGGAAAGCAGTGTGCAGGTTCCTCAAAGACTAACCATAGAGCTCTGACCTTGTCATTAAGCCCCGCGGAGGAGCCGGGACATGGCCACATCCGCCTCTCCTGGAGCCAGCTCTGGCAATGACCAGGACAGGGCAGCACCCCCTCCCTGCCCTCTGCTCCACCCCCAGGGCTCTGCCTGGTGTCCAGACCCCTCGGCTTCCTTCATTCGCCCGACTCCTCCTGTCCCTCCCCTAGTGCAAACCCAGCGGATGCCCCACCTCTCTGCCTCTCCTTCCTTCCCTGACCCCGCTCCCAGCCAGGATGTCCTCCAGAATCTGGAATTGCTAGCACCATGCGTTGCAGTAGCTAGCCAAAGGAGGATGAATGATGGGACCCCCAAATCTGCGGCAGGAAGCCAACCTTGGCTCCTGGACCACTCTGCCTCCCACGAGGAGAGATGATTCAAAGGGATCTGTCCTGCCCAGAGCCTGACAATGAGCCTCCACCATCCACCAGAGGACAGATGACTTTGAGCAGGTCACTGCCTTTGCCTGCACCATTTTCCTCCCTAGTAGAACAGAAGTGAGCGGCTATGATTCATGGTAACACAGTCTGCTTGGTGGTTAGCTGATGTGAGGACTGATGTAAGAAGTAACTGGCATCTCGGCTTCCACGCGCCACAATCTCAACTCTAAACAACAGCATCTCTTTCTGCCTCACCTCGGAGACCTAGCAAGGCCGAGCCCCGTCCAGCAGCTGGGCTGGGCAGCGGAGCCCCGTCCACAGAGGGGTCTGGGTCCAGGGGGCTGAGCAGCTGGGCTGGGCAGGGGAGGCTCCAAAGAGGGGACGCAGTCCACCACCTATGCTCTGTGCAGCCCATGGGTCCCGTCAGAGGGGATGGAGTTGTTCAGCGCTAGGAGGGCCAGCTGCACCTGCTCTAAGCCAAGCCTGGTGGGAGATCCAGGTTTCAACACCAGTGCGTGGTCTTGAGATCCCAGCTGGCAGAGGCCTGGGACAGAGGCCTGCACACACAAAGCCCGCCCGCCGTGCACAGGTCCTGTCCTGGAAGACGCCAGCGGCTTCCGTTCCCATGGTGCCGGCCTGAGCTTTCCTCCTTCCACTCCCATCAGGCCCTCTGTCGCTGTAAAGCTCATGCTATACATATAATTTCCATTCAAATTCAAAATCTTTCTGATTACTATAGTGAATGCAGCATTATTCAAGGATTTTTCTTCCTGAAAGAGCACCTATCTGACATGCATTTTTAATTTTATGTGCAGTATGCAAATGTCATCACTGTAGTTGTTAACCGCCGTGCAGGGTTGCAATTAACCATGGAGCTGTGCATTTTAGTTATATGCTAATGCTAATGAGATTTTCATAAAGCAAGTCCAATTACCAGTCCTATTTTTTAACTGCAAGAGCAAGTGCAAAGCAAAGGTGTTGACTTCCTTCAGAATAAATTACTCTTTGTCCTTGACTCCTTCACCATATTCAATCATCCTAAAAAGTAACTCTTGCTACTCTGAGTATTTTACCCCACCTTGTTCTCCCACAATGTTGGTGCTGACTGTGGGCAGGGTTGTTCAGAAGCCAATGCAGACAGCACAGTGGTGGGAGAACTTCCTCCCAGTCACAGAGTCCACAGGACGCGGGCTGGAGACTCAGAGGGAGAGCTGGCAAGAGTGAAGCCCAGAGAGCACCCGGAGAAGCAGCTGTGGGCAGGACAGCATGCTGTGACCCAGTCACAGCCCCACGGTGGGATCCGAGAGCCCTGCAGGCTCAACGACCTTGAACAGGTGTGTGCAGAGCTCAACGCTCAGCACCTCACAAGGGTGTGTACAGACTCAGCACCCAGCACCTTACATGAGGGGAAGGGACTCAGCACCCAGCACCTCACAATGGAGGTTCTACCATGCCAGGGCCAAAGTGCCATTTCAACTTCCGTGTTCATCCGGGCTCTCTGTGGAGTTGGTTAAACTGCCCGGCTCTCAGTTCTCAGCAAATGTTGCTAGGGCTAAGAAATCTGCTCTAACCGAGTCCTGAGCAATTCACTTGCCACTGATGTGGGACCCCGTTCTGAAGACCACTGCCTCGCTCCTGACTAAACCCACAGGCTCTGCAGGGTGGGCATACGCACACCCAAAAGCAGCTGCGCGCGCAGCCCCGCGTGTGTGCAAGGTGGGCCGGATCACCTGGCTTGAGGAGACAGAAGCTGATTTCACAGGAGTCCAGCGCTGGCGTCCGGGGTCACGTGGCTGCGGAGGAGGGCGCCCCTGGAGGAGGGCACGTCTGCAGACGGCCGCTCAGGCAGCAGGCAGCAGGCTGCAGGCCACCCTGGCCTCCCCAGGAGCCCATGGAAGGAGAAAGCGGGAGAGGAGGAAGCACAGGACACCGTCTGTGGAGAGCCAGGGGCTGAGCCACAGAGGCCACCTGTGGAGCTGACGGGAACCCCGAGGGGTCCCCCACGTCTGGGCAGGCAGGACCTAAGCTCTCCGTGTTCAGTCCACATGGAGGGAGAAGAATGAAATATAAAGCAGACGGAGACTCTGCTTAATCTCCTCTGCAAAAGAAACACAAAATACTCCACAGGGACACGCCATGTACAGCACAGTTCCGCCGTTTTCTGAGAATCAAATTAGAAGCAGAAAACTGTATCCTTATCCTTTTGACATTCAAGAATTACTGCAATCCCAGTGCTAGACCACATGGTCCCTTCCCAGGTCACACGCAGTCCCAAGGTCACACACAATCCCTTCCCAGGTCACACGCAGTCCCAAGGTCACACACAATCCCTTCCCAGGTCACACGCAATCCCTTCCCAGGTCACACGCAATCCCTTCCCAGGTCACACGCAATCCCTTCCCAGGTCACACGCAGCCCCTTCCCAGATCACACGCAATCCCTTCCAAGGTCACACGCAATCCCTTCCCGGGTCACACGCAATCCCTTCCCAGGTCACACGCAATCCCTTCCCGGGTCACACGCAATCCCTTCCCAGGTCACACGCAGTCCCTTCCCGGGTCACACGCAATCCCTTCCCAGGTCACACGCAGTCCCTTCCCAGGTCACACGCAGTCCCTTCCCAGGTCACACGCAGTCCCTTCCCAAGGTCACACGCAATCCCTTCCCAGGTCACACGCAATCCCTTCCCAGGTCACACCCAATCCCTTCCCAGATCACACGCAATCCCTTCCAAGGTCACACGCAATCCCTTCCCGGGTCACACGCAATCCCTTCCCAGGTCACACGCAATCCCTTCCCAGGTCACACACAATCCCTTCCCAGGTCACACGTAATCCCTTCCCAGGTCACACGCAATCCCTTCCCAGGTCACACGCAATACCTTCCCAGGTCACACACAATCCCTTCCCGGGTCACACGCAATCCCTTCCCAGGTCACACGCAATCCCTTCCAAGGTCACACGCAATCCCTTCCCGGATCACACGCAATCCCTTCCCAGGTCACACGCAATCCCTTCCCGGGTCACACGCAATCCCTTCCCAGATCACACGCAATCCCTTCCAAGGTCACACGCAATCCCTTCCCAGGTCACACGCAATCCCTTCCCAGGTCACACGCAATCCCTTCCCAGGTCACACGCAGTCCCAAGGTCACACGCAGCCCCTTCCCAGGTCACACGCAGTCCCTTCCCAGATCACACGCAATCCCTTCCCAGGTCACACGCAATCCCTTCCCGGGTCACACGCAGTCCCTTCCCAGGTCACACACAGTCCCTTCCCAGGTCACACGCAATCCCTTCCCAGGGCACACACAATCCCTTCCCGGGTCACACGCAATCCCAAGGTCACACGCAATCCCTTCCCAGGTCACACGCAATCCCTTCCCAGGTCACACGCAGCCCCTTCCCAGATCACACGCAATCCCTTCCCAGGTCACACGCAATCCCTTCCCAGGTCACACGCAGCCCCTTCCCGGGTCACACGCAATCCCTTCCCGGGTCACACGCAATCCCTTCCCAGGTCACACGCAGCCCCTTCCCAGGTCACACGCAGTCCCTTCCCAGGTCACACGCAGTCCCTTCCCAGGTCACACACAATCCCTTCCCGGTCACACGCAATCCCAAGGTCACACGCAATCCCTTCCCAGATCACACGCAATCCCTTCCCAGGTCACACGCAATCCCTTCCCAGGTCACACGCAATCCCTTCCCAGGTCACACACAGCCCCTTCCCGGGTCACACGCAATCCCTTCCCGGGTCACACGCAGTCCCTTCCCAGGTCACACACAGCCCCTTCCCGGGTCACACGCAATCCCTTCCCGGGTCACACGCAATCCCTTCCCAGGTCACACGCAGCCCCTTCCCAGGTCACACACAATCCCTTCCCGGGTCACACGCAATCCCTTCCCGGGTCACACGCAGCCCCTTCCCAGGTCACACACAATCCCTTCCCGGGTCACACGCAATCCCTTCCCGGGTCACACGCAATCCCTTCCCAGGTCACACGCAGCCCCTTCCCGGGTCACACGCAGCCCCTTCCCAGGTCACACGCAATCCCTTCCCAGGTCACACGCAATCCCAAGGTTACACGCAATCCCTTCCCAGGTCACACGCAATCCCTTCCCAGGTCACACGCAATCCCTTCCCAGGTCACACGCAGTCCCAAGGTCACACACAATCCCTTCCCAGGTCACACGCAGCCCCTTCCCGGGTCACACACAATCCCTTCCCAGGTCACACGCAATCCCTTCCCGGGTCACACGCAGCCCCTTCCCAGATCACACACAATCCCTTCCCGGGTCACACGCAATCCCTTCCTGGGTCACACGCAATCCCTTCCCAGGTCACACGCAGCCCCTTCCTGGGTCACACACAGCCCCTTCCCAGGTCACACGCAATCCCTTCCCAGGTCACACGCAATCCCAAGGTCACACGCAATCCCTTCCCAGGTCACACGCAATCCCTTCCCAGGTCACACGCAATCCCTTCCCAGGTCACACGCAGTCCCAAGGTCACACGCAGCCCCTTCCCAGGTCACACGCAGTCCCTTCCCAGATCACACGCAATCCCTTCCCAGGTCACACGCAATCCCTTCCCAGGTCACACGCAATCCCTTCCCAGGTCACACGCAGTCCCAAGGTCACACGCAGCCCCTTCCCAGGTCACACGCAGTCCCTTCCCAGATCACACGCAATCCCTTCCCAGGTCACACGCAATCCCTTCCCAGGTCACACGCAATCCCTTCCCAGGTCACACGCAATCCCTTCCCAGGTCACACGCAGTCCCAAGGTCACACGCAGCCCCTTCCCAGGTCACACGCAGTCCCTTCCCAGATCACACGCAATCCCTTCCCAGGTCACACACAATCCCTTCCCGGGTCACACGCAATCCCTTCCTGGGTCACACGCAATCCCTTCCCAGGTCACACGCAATCCCTTCCCAGGTCACACGCAATCCCTTCCCAGGTCACACGCAATCCCTTCCCAGGTCACACGCAGCCCCAAGGTCACACACAATCCCTTCCCAGGTCACACGCAATCCCTTCCCAGGTCACACACAATCCCTTCCCAGGTCACACGCAATCCCTTCCCAGGTCACACGCAATCCCTTCCCAGGTCACACGCAATCCCTTCCCGGGTCACACGCAATCCCTTCCCGGGTCACACGCAATCCCTTCCCAGGTCACACGCAATCCCTTCCCGGGTCACACGCAATCCCTTCCCAGGTCACACGCAATCCCTTCCCAGGTCACACGCAGTCCCAAGGTCACACGCAGCCCCTTCCCAGGTCACACGCAGTCCCTTCCCAGATCACACGCAATCCCTTCCCAGGTCACACGCAATCCCTTCCCGAGTCACACACAGTCCCAAGGTCACACACAATCCCTTCCCAGGTCACACGCAATCCCTTCCCAGGTCACACGCAATCCCTTCCCAGGTCACACACAATCCCTTCCCAGGTCACACACAATACCTTCCCAGGTCACACGCAGTCCCTTCCCAGGTCACACACAGTCCCTTCCCCGGTCACACGCAATCCCTTCCCAGGTCACACACAATCCCTTCCCGGGTCACACGCAATCCCAAGGTCACACGCAATCCCTTCCCAGGTCACACGCAGCCCCTTCCCAGATCACACGCAATCCCTTCCCAGGTCACACGCAATCCCTTCCCAGGTCACACGCAATCCCTTCCCAGGTCACACACAGCCCCTTCCCGGGTCACACGCAATCCCTTCCCGGGTCACACGCAGTCCCTTCCCAGGTCACACACAGCCCCTTCCCGGGTCACACGCAATCCCTTCCCGGGTCACACGCAATCCCTTCCCAGGTCACACGCAGCCCCTTCCCAGGTCACACACAATCCCTTCCCGGGTCACACGCAATCCCTTCCCGGGTCACACACAGCCCCTTCCCAGGTCACACACAATCCCTTCCCGGGTCACACGCAATCCCTTCCCGGGTCACACGCAATCCCTTCCCAGGTCACACGCAGCCCCTTCCCGGGTCACACGCAGCCCCTTCCCAGGTCACACGCAATCCCTTCCCAGGTCACACGCAATCCCAAGGTTACACGCAATCCCTTCCCAGGTCACACGCAATCCCTTCCCAGGTCACACGCAATCCCTTCCCAGGTCACACGCAGTCCCAAGGTCACACACAATCCCTTCCCAGGTCACACGCAGCCCCTTCCCGGGTCACACACAATCCCTTCCCAGGTCACACGCAATCCCTTCCCGGGTCACACGCAGCCCCTTCCCAGATCACACACAATCCCTTCCCGGGTCACACGCAATCCCTTCCTGGGTCACACGCAATCCCTTCCCAGGTCACACGCAGCCCCTTCCTGGGTCACACACAGCCCCTTCCCAGGTCACACGCAATCCCTTCCCAGGTCACACGCAATCCCAAGGTCACACGCAATCCCTTCCCAGGTCACACGCAATCCCTTCCCAGGTCACACGCAATCCCTTCCCAGGTCACACGCAGTCCCAAGGTCACACGCAGCCCCTTCCCAGGTCACACGCAGTCCCTTCCCAGATCACACGCAATCCCTTCCCAGGTCACACGCAATCCCTTCCCAGGTCACACGCAATCCCTTCCCAGGTCACACGCAGTCCCAAGGTCACACGCAGCCCCTTCCCAGGTCACACGCAGTCCCTTCCCAGATCACACGCAATCCCTTCCCAGGTCACACGCAATCCCTTCCCAGGTCACACGCAATCCCTTCCCAGGTCACACGCAATCCCTTCCCAGGTCACACGCAGTCCCAAGGTCACACGCAGCCCCTTCCCAGGTCACACGCAGTCCCTTCCCAGATCACACGCAATCCCTTCCCAGGTCACACACAATCCCTTCCCGGGTCACACGCAATCCCTTCCTGGGTCACACGCAATCCCTTCCCAGGTCACACGCAATCCCTTCCCAGGTCACACGCAATCCCTTCCCAGGTCACACGCAATCCCTTCCCAGGTCACACGCAGCCCCAAGGTCACACACAATCCCTTCCCAGGTCACACGCAATCCCTTCCCAGGTCACACACAATCCCTTCCCAGGTCACACGCAATCCCTTCCCAGGTCACACGCAATCCCTTCCCAGGTCACACGCAATCCCTTCCCGGGTCACACGCAATCCCTTCCCGGGTCACACGCAATCCCTTCCCGGGTCACACGCAATCCCTTCCCAGGTCACACGCAATCCCTTCCCAGGTCACACGCAATCCCTTCCCAGGTCACACGCAGTCCCAAGGTCACACGCAGCCCCTTCCCAGGTCACACGCAGTCCCTTCCCAGATCACACGCAATCCCTTCCCAGGTCACACGCAATCCCTTCCCGAGTCACACACAGTCCCAAGGTCACACACAATCCCTTCCCAGGTCACACGCAATCCCTTCCCAGGTCACACGCAATCCCTTCCCAGGTCACACACAATCCCTTCCCAGGTCACACACAATACCTTCCCAGGTCACACGCAGTCCCTTCCCAGGTCACACACAGTCCCTTCCCAGGTCACACGCAATCCCTTCCCAGGTCACACACAATCCCTTCCCGGGTCACACGCAATCCCAAGGTCACACGCAATCCCTTCCCAGGTCACACGCAGCCCCTTCCCAGATCACACGCAATCCCTTCCCAGCTCACACACAATCCCTTCCCAGGTCACACACAGCCCCTTCCCGGGTCACACGCAGTCCCTTCCCAGGTCACACACAATCCCTTCCCAGGTCACACGCAATCCCTTCCCAGGTCACACACAATCCCTTCCCAGGTCACACACAATCCCTTCCCAGGTCACACGCAGTCCCTTCCCAGGTCACATGCAGTCCCAAGGTCACACGCAGTCCCAAGGTCACACGCAGCCCCTTCCCAGGTCACACACAATCCCTTCCCAGGTCACACGCAGGTGATACTCTGCATTTTCATCCTGGGACCCGTGGCTTTGACGGGGAAGGGAAATCTCTAGGCCGCAGAGGACCAGAGCTCTGACACCTGATCCTTTCACGGATGGGAATGCGTGGGGAAGTCCCTGGGAAATCGCAGGCGCAGCACTGAGAAGCAGCCTTCCCAGGCCACCGTCCTTGCTTCCTATTGATGGCTTTTTTCGTCAGCTTTGAACATACAGTGTGGACTCAGCACCATCACCATGGCCACGAGGCCTGTGGCAGACACTTAGCTTGACAGCACCAGGAGCAAAGCCTCCACTGTCGAGTCAGCACAACACTGCCCAGGCTAACAGCGCCGTCAGCACTGGGCTACGCGGCCACTGGGGGCCAGGGAGGGCTGGGAACATGCCGGGCCAACACGTCCACCCTTCCCATTTAGAGTCCGTTTGGATGTTGTAAGGCTAGATCCTTGCCCTCGAGTCACAGCCACAAGCGAAGAATGCTGAAATTGCATTTCAGTTGGAGGAGAGACTGTGGAGGCTGTCCAGACGTGTCAGGGAGATGCAGAGCCCAGAGGTTAAGAAATGGCCAGTTACACATCTGCCTCTCGGCAAAGCCAGGGAGAAGTCCCACCCAGCCTGCCGACATCCGGGCTGCTTTCCTGTCATACGACACAGCTCTCGGCAGATATGTGGACGTCTCTTCTTTCCTCACTGTTCTGCCATCATAGCCCCAAGCGCCCAAAAAGGGTGTCTCTTGAGGATACATATCTGAAAAGCATCTGTGAGATTTGATGAGAAGATCTTTATTAATGGCTGCCAATAGTCTTCCTATAATTTTGTGACACTTTGAAAAAACCCTTTTCTAGCTGTATTTTTTTTTTTATTTTGAAAGAATTAGAAATGGAACACCGGGGCTGGGGATATAGCCTAGTGGCAAGAGTGCCTGCCTTGGATACACGAGGCCCTAGGTTCGATTCCCCAGCACCACATATAGAGAAAACGGCCAGAAGCGGCGCTGTGGCTCAAGTGGCAGAGTGCTAGCCTTGAGCGGGAAGAAGCCAGGGACAGTGCTCAGGCCCTGAGTCCAAGGCCCAGGACTGGCCAAAAAAAAAAAAAAAAAAAGAAATGGAACACCAAAGGGTTTCCAACTCCCAACCTTTGGAGATCGCCACCTTAAAGATAAGATGTATATTCTTCCACACGCCCACACGTGTGTGCGCACACGTGATACAAGCCTGAATGACATGTTACATGAGTAGTTGAAGATTTATTAGCCTTTTCTATTTTAGAAGGAGTGTAACCCTCTGAAAAGCAGTACCTACACCTAGAACTACCCTCTGTTATCCAGCGATTCCACTCCTAGGCATTTATCCAAAAGATTACATACCAGGATGCGGTAAAGCCATTCACACACTGTGTTCATTGCAGCACTATTCTTCATAACCAAAGCATGGAATCAGCTCAATGGAAACCCCTCAGTGGATGACTGGATCAAGAAAATTTGGTGTATATATACACAATTGAATTTTACTCAACCACTCGAAAGAATGGTATTGCATCATTTGCAAAGAAATGGAAAGACCTGGAAAAAAGTATGTGAAGTAAGTCAGTCCCAGAGAGACAAAGCATGCATGTTTTTCCTTATATGTGGAAGCTAGATTTAGCTTATAAACAAGTAAATAACGTTGGGTGGTATGCAAATTTATGCAAACATATTCACTGAAATACAGTAGATTCAAGAAAGGTCTCAATGGGGCTGGGGATATAGCCTAGCGGCAAGAGTGCCTGCCTCGGATACACGAGGCCCTAGGTTCGATTCCCCAGCACCACATATACAGAAAACGGCCAGAAGTGGCGCTGTGGCTCAAGTGGCAGAGTGCTAGCCTTGAGCGGGAAGAAGCCAGGGACAGTGCTCAGGCCCTGAGTCCAAGGCCCAGGACTGGCAAAAAAAAAAAAAAAAGAAAGAAAAAAGAAAGGTCTCAAGTAGTGTAATTCCCTAGAAAGGCAAAAGTTCAACAAAATAAACACCAGGAAACAGGTACATGAAATGGATGGGGTGGGGTCAAATAAAGATGAGGAGAATACAGTCAAGAATTCAATGTTTATTCTACAAAATTAAGAAGAGTGAGGGAAGAGGTGGGTTGGGGGGATGGGTTAGAATGTTGGAAGGGGTGACATTGGCTAAGATGCACTACATAAACTGCTTTGTTGAATGGCAATTCCTTTGTACAACTACTTAAAGATAATTCAAAAAGAAGAAAATTCACAAGTGGGCAAAGCTAAATGATTAGTTCACAAAATGATGTTCAATCACACCAGTTGTCATGGAAATTAAAATAACAGTGTTACATTCCTTCTCACTCATCAGGTAGAGTTTTTGTTGTTGTTGTTTGGGGTTTTTATTGTTTTTTATTTTTTTTGGAAAGGGAGCCTCTTGTCCATGAATGTTGGAAATCTAAGTAAGAGCTAAAAACGCATAATGCTCTCTCGCGCTCTCTCTCGCGCGCTCTCTCTCTCTCTCTCTCTCTCTCTCACACACACACACACACACACACACACACACACACACATATGTACATATCCTTTAACCCAGAGTCCTGTGCTGGAAATCTGCACCACAGAAAAATGAGTCATTTCTCAGGATGGCAAAGGAGTCTTTCAAAAGCACACCAACACCTCTGGGCTACACCACCAGGGCATGACTTTAGCCTCCAACCTCCTCAGTCCCAAAGTGTACAGAAAGAGGCACAACATTTCCACACTTCAGTTTATGTGTTCTCTGCATCATCTAATATAAATGCTGTGCAGGTGAGCTATTATATTGTTTAAAAAATAATGAGGAAAACATCTGTATGTGTTCAGTACAGCTGCAAATTGATGGGTTTTGTCCAAGACCAGGACTTGAACTCAGAATCCAAAGCTGCTTTCACTCTTGGCTGGCACTCTACAACCCCCCGATGCTGCTTTAAAAAGAAGTTCTATCTGCACTTGATTAAGTCTACAGATATAGAATCCATGAGTATGAAGAGATGGTGTGTTCCTGTTTTCTTATTCATGCCAAAAGATGTCATAAATGTGTTTAAAAGAAGCCACAATCTGGAAGAAATCATCTGTCAGTCATAAAATGATCAAAAAGCGAATACCCAGAAGGACTTGTTTTATCTACATGAAATGATTCATTTACAATGAATCAATATCACAACTCAGAAAGATGCGCAGAGTTCTCGCAAATCAGCAAGATAAGGAAGGATGGGTGCAGGGTGTGAATTAACAGCTGTTGGCACACAATGGTGGACTTACGTTTGGGAATAAGTTTACTCACCAGAAATCTTAGCCAATAAGAAGTATAAGGAGACAGCATTGAGGAGCATCGGGGTGATAAAGAGTAACAGGAGCGGGTGAAAGGTGGGGAAGTGGGATTCTCACACACGTAGCTGTACAAATCGGCACAAGCTTGGCCTCATGAAGCTGGTGGCGTGGCTTGACGCTACAACTCACCTGCTGGGTACTGACACCAGAAAGGACATAAGGAATCACGTGTACGAGGGATTAAGGAAACAGCACTTATAATAGTGCACAACTGGAAAAAAAAAACCTCATTAGATAAGTAAACTGACATAGATTCCAATAACCATCAACGTTAAAGACGTCACTCTACATAGGTTAATGTGGAAAGGCTTTTCCAAGATGCAATCTTGATTTAAAAAGAATTTCAGCCAGGCGCTGCTGACTCACACCTGTAATCCTAGCTCGTCAGGAGGCGAGATCTGAGGATTGTGGTTCAAAGCAGCCCAGACAGGAAAATCTGTGAGACTCTTATCTCCAATTAATTACCCCAAAAGCCAGAAGTGGAGCTGTGGTTCAAGTGGTAGAGCACTAGCCTTTAACACCCAACCCCTGAATTCCAGCCCCAGGACTGGCACAGAAAATTGCAAAAGAAAAACCTATAGTGGGATCCCAAAATATATATATTTAAAAATTACATAGAGGGGCTGGGGATATGGCCTAGTGGCAAGAGAGCTTGCCTTGTGTACATGAGGCCCTGGGTTCAATTCCCCAGCACCGCATATACAGAAAACGGCCAGAAGTGGTGCTGTGGCTCAAGTGGCAGAGTGCTAGCCTTGAGCAAGAAGAAGCCAGGGACAGTGCTCAGGCCCTGAGTCCAAGGCCCCAGGACTGGCCAAAAAAAAAAAAAAATTACATAGAGTACTCTTGTAAAAATAAACACAGTACATTGTGGACATGGTGACTATATTGCTGATTTAAGATCGCAGGGAGAGAAAGAAACAGAAGTAAAATGTCTTAACTATAATTTTGACCTTATTTTTCACAAACCTGGAAATCAACATGGAAAAATGTTAACAATTATTTTTTAAATGTCACACTCTTGTGCTTTTGCATTATCCTGTTCTTTTATGTATTTTTTGAAAAAAACATAGCTAAAAAAATAACCACTTCCATATGCAAGTTTCCATGAGCAGAGTTGCTCACAATTGCTGCCGCATTGTTGAGCAGTGAGGCTGAGCCAGCACCCGCAGGTGGAGGAGACCTGAGCAGACCGCCCTGCACACTCGCCCGGCCTGCTCGCCCTAGACAAAAAGGAGCTGTTGGTGATTTCGTAAAGAAGAGGATGTTGTAGTTAACCATCTCTCAGGGCTGACGCTGGGAAAAATGGGGTTGCACGATACATGGCTGCGTAACATTCCACCACAGGGAAGCAGACAACATTGTGACATTCCTTCACAGGGGGGCAGGTGACCTCGTGACATTCCGTCACAGGGAGGCAGGTGACCTCGTGACATTCCATCACAGGGAGGCAGGTGACCTCGTGACATTCCATCACAGGGAGGCAGGTGACATCGTGACATTCTGTCACAGGACGCAGGCGATGTCACCTCATTCCATCACAGGAAGCAGATGGTGTCATGTCATTCCATCACAGGGAGGCAGGTGACATCGTGACATTCTGTCACAGGGAAGCAGGTGACCTCATGACATTCCGTCACAGGGAGGCAGGTGACCTCGTGACATTCCGTCACAGGGAGGCAGGTGACCTCGTGACATTCCGTCACAGGGAGGCAGGTGACGTCGTGACATTCCGTCACAGGGAGGCAGGTGACATCGTGATATTCTGTCACAGGACGCAGGCGATGTCATGTCATTCCGTCACAGGACGCAGGCGATGTCATGTCATTCCGTCACAGGACGCAGGCGATGTCATGTCATTCCGTCACAGGACGCAGGCGATGTCACGTCATTCCATCACACAGGGAGGCAGGTGACGTCGTGACATTCCATCACAGGGAGGCAGGTGACCTCGTGACATTCCATCACAGGGAGGCAGGTGACCTCGTGACATTCCGTCACAGGGAGGCAGGTGACCTCGTGACATTCCGTCACAGGGAGGCAGGTGACCTCGTGACATTCCATCACAGGGAGGCACGTGACATCGTGATATTCTGTCACAGGACGCAGGCGATGTCATGTCATTCCGTCACAGGATGCAGGCGATGTCACGTCATTCCATCACACAGGGAGGCAGGTGACGTCGTGACATTCCATCACAGGGAGGCAGGTGACCTCGTGACATTCCATCACAGGGAGGCAGGTGACCTCGTGACATTCCGTCACAGGGAGGCAGGTGACCTCGTGACATTCCATCACAGGGAGGCAGGTGACGTCGTGACATTCCGTCACAGGGAGGCAGGTGACCTCGTGACATTCCATCACAGGGAGGCAGGTGACGTCGTGACATTCCGTCACAGGGAGGCAGGTGACCTCGTGACATTCCATCACAGGGAGGCAGGTGACATCGTGATATTCTGTCACAGGACGCAGGCGATGTCATGTCATTCCGTCACAGGACGCACGCGATGTCACGTCATTCTGTCACAGGAAGCAGATGGTGTCATGTCATTCGGTCACAGGGAGGCAGGTGACGTCGTGACATTCCATCACAGGGAGGCAGGTGACCTCGTGACAATCTGTCACAGGACGCAGGCGATGTCATGTCATTTCATCACAGGAAGCCAATGGTGTCATGTCATTCCGTCACAGGGAGGCAGGTGACGTCGTGACATTCCGTCACAGGAAGCCGATGATGTCATGTCAGGGTGAATGGTTGCCCACTTCCATCCCTGTGTATTAATGACTCAGAGTCGTCCTCTGCCCCTCCCTTGTCTGTGACCGCTCGGCTTGGAAAGTCACGTAACACGCCTCCAGTTCTTCTTGTGGTTATGGATGGTCCTCCTGGGTCACATTGTTTTTTAGATGAGTAAATGATGACATCAGGATCTTCTGGCTTGATTTTGAATTCGACAGAAAGGCCCTCCTGTCAGCTGCTTCTGGGGATGACGCTCTGTTCCTCCTGCTCATAGGAGAAGCGACCTCCCGCCCTTCCACTGTGTCCACCCCCCCCCCGCCCCCTTCACCGCCGAGCCGCTGATGGGCCTGGCTGTCTGAGCATCTCCCCCGAGGACCCAGCAGGCTGGAGGGGAAGCCGACGCGCACGCGGGGCCAGGGCCGGTCGCGAGCTCCAGCTCCGTTCTCAGGAGCACGGCTGGCTCACCCCTCTGCGGGATCCGATTCTGGTCACACCTCTCCCTTACGCCATCCTTCCTCTACACACTTGCTCCGGCTGGTATTTTATGCATTGCCTCTGCACTTTGAAGGCGTAGACAACTGAGGTTCGGCTGCTAAGAAAGGATCACCCGTGCCCCACACCAGGTCTCCAGAAATAAAACTTCATTTCCCAGGAGCAAAGCAAGCCTGAGGGGATTTCTGGTTGTTTCCTTGTACTGTTGAGAGCTTCTCACCACAGCAGACTGCATCAAAACTCCCACAACTAACAAATTCTAGAGCCGGTCACTGGTGGCTCACTCCTGTAATCCTAGCTACTCTGGAGGCTGAGATCTGAGGATCACGGTTCAAAGCCAGTTCTAGCAGAAAAGTCCTCATGAGACTCTTATCTCCAATTAGCCACTCAAAAACTGTAAGTGGCGCTGTGGCTCAAAGTGATAGAGCACTAGCCTTGAGCAAAAAGAGCTCAGTGACAGTGCCCAGGCCCTGAGTTCAAGCCTCATTACCAAAAAATAAATAAGTAAAGAAAGAAAGAAAGAAGAAGAAGAAGAAGAAAGAAAGAAAGAAAGAAAGAAAGAAAGAAAGAAAGAAAGAAAGAAAGAAAGAAAGAAAGAAATTCTAGAACTGGTAAATGCTTTGGAATGATATCAGAGTACAAAATCAATACCCCCCAAATTAGTAACTATTCAATATACCAGTAATGAATAGGCTGAGAAAAAAATCAGGAAAGCAATTCCATTCATGAAGTCTTTAAAACAATAAAATACACAGCTATAACAACAAAAACTGTAAAACCTTGAGGAAAGAAATTGAAGAGGATATCAGAAGATGGAAAAATACCCATGCTTTCATAAAAATGTCCATTCTGCCTAAAGCAATGTACAAATTCAATGTACTACCCATCAAAATCCCCATGTAATTCCTCACAAAATTACAGAAATCAATCCAAAAGCTCATATGAAGGCACAAAATACCTCAAGGAGCAAAAGCAATTCTAAGAACAAAAAGACTACTGCTGGAAGTATCATAACACAGGACTTCAAATCATGTCACAGTGCCACAGTAACAGCACTGACACAAAACAGAACTCAAGACAAATGGAGCAGCGCTGAAGACCGAGAAATAAAAGCCACACCCACAGACAACTAACTTCTGACCAAGGAGTCACAAACGTAGAACAGATAAAAGACAGCATCTTCTACAAAGGTGCCGGGAGACTAGAAGTGGGCCTCTGTCTGTCACCATTGTAAAAAATCGACTTTGCCTAGATCGAAGAACTCAAGTAAGACCTGGCACCTCCAATCAAGTGCTGGAAAATGTAGGGAAAACCCTGGAACTTATAAGCACAGGTAAAATTTTTTCAGACTAGAACTCCAGCTGCCCAGAAAATTGACAAATGGGACCACAACACATCAAAGAATTTCTGCACAGCAAAAGAAACAATCACCAGAACCAAGAGCAAAAGCACTGAGTGGGAAAAAAAATCTTCACTAGCTATTTGATAAATAAAGGGTTAATATCCAGAATACATAGAGAATTCAACAATTCAGACATCAGGAGAACAAGTGATTTGATCAAAAAATAGGCAAACAAACCCAATAGACAAGTCTCACAAGAAAAAAATACAAACGGCTAATAGAAATATGAAGAAATGGTCAACATCCTCAGACATAAAGGAGCATATATATATGTATATATATATATAATATGTATTATATGTACATGTCTGAGACCCTTTCCAGTTGGCTATTCTAGTACATATACTATATATAATATAACATGATATTATATTACATTGAGAGCATATATAAAAACCTTATAAAGAAACTCACAGAGAGCCGTGGGCTAACTGGGTATGGGGCATGGACAGAGCCTGTCAGCAGGCAGGGACTAGAGGAAGGGAGTTGAACTAGCAAGGAGGAGGACGGAGCTTAAATACTGTCGAAATCAATTATTTACAACTACAAAAATACAACCAAGAATCCTGCTGACATTGATTTTGATGGGGCGCAGGGGCCGGGAGACGGAGAGAGGAGCCGAGATTGATTGGAATGCCGTGTAAACTCATGTGGCAATGCAGCAGGAGCTCACGGGAGAAGAGGAAGGGGACACCGCATGGGCACACGCTGCTCCTCCAGGCCCGGACTCCTGGACTCGGGCCGCGGGCCGAGCCTCTGGCTCTTCATCAGGTAAGAAGCCTCTGGTGCAATGGCCCCTGCCCCCTGCTGGCGACAGTGTGTTAACACGCCTGTCGCCCCGAGGGACCCCTGGAAACCCTGCCCTGAACCAGCCCATCAGCCTCAAACTTCAAGGCACTTCCAAGATGGCACTGTGGGAAATAAACGGTGTGGTGGACATCTAACTGCTTGCTGGTTCTCTGATTATACCCCTCCTCCTCGTCCTCCTCCTGCTCCTCCTCCTCCATCTTTGCAGTGTGCTTTCCAATCAAGTCGTTCATTTTCTTTGTTATTCGTGGAAATCTAGAGTATTAGACCCCGAGCAACGGTTGAACCCCGTGAGGTGGCCAAGCCCCTTGGGGCTGCAGCTCACAGTCCTCCCTTGTACTCAAAGCTCAAGCCTGGGGTGCACTCAGCTCCGAGATGTAGGCAAATTCCCTTAGGGCTTATTTCCAAAATTATAATGATAATAATTCAGAACTCACAGGTTTGTCGAGAGTTAAATGAGACTGTGTCAATGAAAGTGTTCACAAGAGCAGTACATTCAGAAGTTTTTACAATCAAACAAGGAGGTAAATCTAATCTAATCTAATATATAATATAATACTATAAGCATGTGGTTGCCAATTCAACCATTCTTAGCTATTTAGAGCCAAACACCCTGGAGCTTAATAAGAATTGAGCATTAAGCTTTAGATACTCATCATTGATATTGGCATTATTACTGTTCAATATTTAATTCTCATTGCTCTGTAGGGGAACAGACTCTGGAGAAGTTGATTTGTGGCGATTGAAGAATGCACTTTCTTCAATGTTCTTCGAATGGCCAGCTGGGGAGTCCTCACCTGCGCTCCTCCTCTGGGAACACGTGAACTCATCACCCCAAAGGCTCATGTGCTGCTTGTGCTTTTGACCCAAGTGTTCGGCTATCGAGGATAGAGTATTAACAAGACACGCTCATGACAGAGTAGAAATTCCTGGGCGTTCGCCAGAAGTGTCTGGCCCAACCATTCTTCAGTTCTTTTTACTCAGTGTTTTACATCTTTAATTTAGGAATTACTTAATTCAGTTTTGAGCATTGTGCTATCCCTTTTTAGTGTACAAAGAATAATGTGGAATTTTAAAAGACCCATGAATGTCAAAGCCAGGATACCAAGTTTTGTTTTTGCTTGTATGTGAGGGAGGAAGAATTGTGTCTGTTTTTCACGTATCCGGTTCCTCGAGGACTTTTTCCCCTCACATCTACAAATGCATATTTAATTCAGGAAAATGATTTGGCTACACGGCAAACACTGGGAAAGAACAGTCACCACCGCGGTGGGCAGAAGGGCCCCTGGCGGAAGCGTGATGTGTCCCGGGACACCAGCGTCCAGGCGCTGGCTTGGTTACCTGATCGGAGGGCGCAGTGGCTCTTCTCCACCATCCCAGCAGGGAACTCCCACAGGCGAGTCCTGCGGCACAGGTGCCACTGCCACACACAGGGCATCTGCGAGGACGGAACCCTGCAGTCCGACCCCAGCCCTGGCACTGCCGTCTGGTGTCTCTTGCTAGCAGGATAGGAGCCGAGGGAACCGCTGGGCAGCGACGGTGACCTGGGTCCTTCCTAGTCGGGACCCACCGCACAAGTCCTGGGGTAAGCCAGCTCCGCTCTCCCCACCAGGCAGGCAGGGGGGCGCACAGTAGGACCAGAGAGGCCAGGTGGGTGCACAGGCCTGGCCACCGGTGGGTCCTCGGGCCTCTGGCCCGAGCGAGCCCCGGCTCGCTGGCCTCAGCCCACCTCGTTTCCCCTCCGTGGTCAGCGACGAGGGTGGCCTGGCCCCTTACGGCCATCGCACCTCCCAACGTCTGCTGACCGCTGCACAGTTGCCAACTCCGACTATGGTCTACTTCTTCCAAAAGCATGCAACGGTGCATGCAGTGACACTCTTCTAAATAGGGAACTTCCTTAAAATCAGTGCCGTTCGCACTGACTTATTAAGCAGAAGTTGTCCACATTTTAGTAAATCAGGTTTCCGAGTCTCCAGCCATCCTCAGCTGACGTTAGTTACGTGAACATCGCAGCCTTTAGAGGGGGAACCCACAAGCCTTGCTCGTATTTATTTCCCTTTCCAATGCCGTCGAATTTCTGTGTAAGTTCATCAGTTGCTGTTAGCCAGGAAATACATGATTGAGGTACTAAAACGTTTGAATTTTATAGCTTAGCAGTGTTGTACAGAGAGATAAGGCATTTCTTTATGCCTACTGTCTCCATGAAGATTACATGTATCTCAGAAATGATTACTATAGAGTGACTATAAATAGCGTAAGTTTAAATAGAGTAGTTAAACGTTTTCTGTTGTTGTTGTTGTTGTTCCGAAATGACTCTTTTGCTGGGTCGCAAGGCTCCTGTGGTGAACAACTTTCCTCTGTGACATCATTTAGAAAATTGCCTTTTCCTCAGCTATGGGGCTGAGAACCCTTGGCTTATACATAGTTCTATTATCCGAGCCAGCAGCGTTGGAGAAGCACAGTCCTCTCTTTCCAGGTCTGTGGCGGCCACCACACCTTTGGGAACAGGGCTCAGAACCATGCAGACGAGAGCCGGCACTCCTGACCGTGGGCATCCACACGGGTCTGGACATCGCAGACCACACAGCAGACCACACGTGGCACCCTTACTGGGAACGGCAGGAAAACGCAGGCCACGCAAAGATGCCTCTGGCCTCGAGGAATTCTCCTGTTTGAGTACCAGGGCTGAAATGCAGTGGCTTGTCCTCAAAGCTGAAAAGAGAAACACTGCGCGTGTGTGTGTGTGTGTGCGTGTGTGTGTGTGTGTGTTACCTAACCGACGTTAATGCAGGCCACGTTTTTTTGGCTTGGACTTTTGTCTTAATCTAAACCAGGCTTCCCGCACTGGAAAAGAATTGCAGCTGCAGTCAACAGCCTCGGTGCAAAGCAAACAGCAATTCACTTGGCTGAGTCTCTCCCACCTCGCCCCGGGACAGCCTCTCTGTGGAGAGCACTGAGTCCCCCTGCTCTCGCCATGCCCGAGGGCTTTTAGACCAGAGTTGCTGCAGGCCTGCACAGAATCTGACCAAGGAGACAGGCGCGGGGCAGCCCGCACGCGGAAACGCCCACCTCCACGGCCCCTCACAGTGTGGAATCACGACCCACGCCATGCCGGGCAGAGCTCAGTGGGTCTCCAACGGTCCAGGCACCTTCAGCGTCTCCACACATCTTAGCCAGAAGGAACACCATGAGCACTGCCCGCCGGCGTCTGGGGTGCTGGTAGAACTCTCAGTGTCCTGGCTACAGGACTGACCTGCTTTCCCCGGTGCTTACAGACGTCAGGCAAGCCACCACTGATGCGTGGGGACTGCCGGACACGGGCAGGGCCGTCCACCTACACCTGGCTGTAAACATCCCATGTGGGCCCAACTGAAAAGCCCCACCTCCCTAAACCTAATGGCTTTCCATTAACCTCTGCCTCCTTGCTCGGATCTCATAAAAACCCATTGTCAGCCCCTACACAGTCTCCAAGCCCGCGGGAAGGCCGTGTCCCGGGCTGCTGGATCTCAGTAAACAGAGCCCAGCCTGTTTCCTTGCTTTCCCCTCCACGTTCCTAACACTGGCGTGCCTCGCTCGGGTGGACAATCCCAGGCAGCCTCCCGTGAGACTCGGCTTCGTAAACCCGTTCGGTCCTCGGCTTCCTGTGAGCTGTGAGGAGACCGTACTGCGGGATTGCTTAAAAGAACGAGAGGAGTCCACTGAGGACTCCAGCACAGCGCCTGGCACAGGACACACCATTAAATGCCAACCCTGTCTGCTTCTTACGATTGTTATTGTTAGGGTGATATGGTGGAAAAAGCAACAGCTTTGAAATGAGCTGCCTGCGTGCAGCTGACAATGCTGCTAGGAAGGAGTAGCCCTGAGCAAAGACTGATGGGGCTGGGAATGTGGCCTAGTGGTAGAGTGCTCGCCTCATATACATGAAGCCCTGGGTTCGATTCCTCAGCACCACATATATAGAAAATGGCCAGAAGGGGCGCTGTGGCTCAGGTGGTAGAGTGCTAGCCTTGAGCAAAAAGAACCCAGGGACAGTGCTCAGGCCCTGAGTCCAAGACCCAGGACTGGCAACAACAACAACAAAAATGACCGATGTTTTCTGAATGAGAATTTCAGAGGTATGTGAACGTTTTTCAGGTGTGTTCTGGAAAGAACTTCAGAGGTTGAACGGTAACCCCGTAAAGATATAACCACACCCTAAATTCAGAATCTGTGGACGTGATTGGACTTGGACTTAGGGTCTTTGCAAACATGGGGAGGTTAAGAATTCTAGACTCACCCTGGATTGTCGAAATGGGTCCTCAATCCAATAACAAATGTCCTCTTTGTTTACTTTTGTTAGCTTTTCGGCGTGATTCGGGGCCTGAGGCTTCCCCCTGAGCCCTGTCCCCTGTCCCTTTTGCCGTAGGTATTTCAGGCAGGGTCTCCCGAGGGTTTGCCTGGGCCACCCTCGGCCCCGGGGCTCCGGCTTGCCCTTCCCAGGGGATGGGCGCCTCCCACTCTCCACACACCGCTGACACCGGAACTCTGGCGTTGGGTGTGTGTGAGAGAGGTCTGAATGAAAAAGAACTCTCTTTTTCTCCCAGTAAATGCTGCTTTTCAATGTTTTTGTCCTTGCTTGGATTAAATCCTATTTGGGAATTCAGAAACTGAACACTGACGTTTCTCTTCTTGATGCTTCCTAACATTCACCCCTGGAGGAATGAGGTGACACGTGAGCCACTCCGTCCTCCCGCCGTCCACCCGGCTCCTCTCCACTCCCTCACCACAGGTGTGGCTACACATGGGCAGCGGCCTGGCCCAGGGAGGTGGGGGGGGGGGGCGGGGGGGGGGCTGGCGTCTCCAGCAAGGTGCTCCGGCTCTCTACGCTGCCGTCTCCCCTTTCATGGAAAAGAAGCACTGACCGCGCCCTCCCCGGCCTGAGGTCGGCTGGCCCCTCTCCTGGCAAGCACGCCGCGCCAAGCCGCCTCTGGCCTTGACCAGGGGCTGCGGAGCCTGGTAAGCCGAGACGTTCAGCGCCCACTGCAAGGTTCAAGCTCACAAGCCAGTCGTTCAGACATCGCACAGCAAAAGCACTTTTGTGACACTGCAATGCGGATGCAACCGACTTCCAGAAATGTGGAGCACTCTCGCGCTTGGTGTGAGTCCAAGCTCAACGTCAGGCAGGGAACACATCTGGCTATTTTAAAGGGCTAAGGAGGTTAGTGACAATGCTCTTCCGTTTCCTCGTTTTTAGAAGGATTAGGTTTGGGAAGAGGGGAGGCTTCAGTAATCCTGACTTTGGCACACAGAGGATCTCAAGAGGAAAGGACGGATCTTTCTCAACCACATTGTTTTCCAGGAACAGGAAGTCCACAGAAAACACTCCCTGATGTTTGGGGTCGTCACAGCACACAGCCCCCACTGAGAAAGTCCCATGTAGACATGTTTGAGCCCACATTCCTGGACCTACTGTTCTCTGCAAACATGCACAGGCCTCCAAACTCACACACGTAGGAAATCTAAATGCAACTCTCTACATGTGCCTATAACGGAAGCAAATTTATAGAATAAGATTTTCCAGGGAAATGTGGTATGAAAATGCTGATCTTGTTCAAGTTACCCTAATGGTGTGGGGCAGTCACCGCCAGGCCTCTCCTGGCTGCTGGGCGAAGCTCAGTTCCGTGTGCGTGCTAGCAACTTTTGAACAGTGCGCAAAAACGTGTCTCAGCAAAAAAGTAAGCAGCTGCTATGCTGCTTGGCAAAGTGACCAGAGTCCAGTGGGAGTCACGATGGAGGAGGAAGGGACCACAGGGTCCAGTGGGAGTCATGATGGAGGAGGAAGGGACCACAGAGTCCAGAGGGAATCATGATGGAGGAGGAAGGGACCACGGAGTCCAGTGGGAGTCATGATGGAGGAGGAAGGGACCACAGGGTCCAGAGGGAATCACGGTGGAGGAGGAAGGGACCACAGAGTCCAGTGGGAGTCACGACGGAGGAGGAAGGGACCATGGAGTCCAGTGGGAATCATGATGGAAGGTGGAAGGGACCACAGAGTCCAGAGGGAATCATGACGGAGGAGGAAGGGACCACAGAGTCCAGAGGGAATCATGACGGAGGAGGAAGGGACCACAGAGTCCAGTGGGAATCATGACGGAGGAGGAAGGGACCACAGAGTCCAGAGGGAATCATGATGGAGGAGGAAGGGACCACAGTGTCCAGTGGGAATCATGATGGAGGAGGAAGGGACCACAGGGTCCAGTGGGAGTCATGATGGAGGAGGAAGGGACTACAGGGTCCAGTGGGAGTCATGATGGAGGAGGAAGGGACCACAATGTACAGAGGGAATCATGATGGAGGAGGAAGGGACCATGGAGTCCAGAGGGAATCATGATGGAGGAGGAAGGGACCACAGAGACCAGTGGGAGTCATGATGGAGGAGGAAGGGACCACAGAGTCCAGTGGGATCACGGTGGAGGAGGAAGGGACCACAGAGTCCAGAGGGAATCATGATGGAGGAGGAAGGGACCACAGAGTCCAGTGGGAGTCATGATGGAGGAGGAAGGGACCACAGGGTCCAGTGGGAGTCATGATGGAGGAGGAAGGGACTACAGGGTCCAGTGGGAGTCATGATGGAGGAGGAAGGGACCACAATGTCCAGAGGGAATCATGATGGAGGAGGAAGGGACCACAGAGTCCAGTGGGAGTCATGATGGAGGAGGAAGGGACCACAGAGTCCAGTGGGATCACGGTGGAGGAGGAAGGGACCACAGAGTCCAGAGGGAATCATGATGGAGGAGGAAGGGACCACAGAGTCCAGTGGGAGTCATGATGGAGGAGGAAGGGACCACAGGGTCCAGTGGGAGTCATGATGGAGGAGGAAGGGACTACAGGGTCCAGTGGGAGTCATGATGGAGGAGGAAGGGACCACATGTCCAGAGGGAATCATGATGGAGGAGGAAGGGACCATGGAGTCCAGAGGGAATCATGATGGAGGAGGAAGGGACCACAGAGTCCAGTGGGATCACGGTGGAGGAGGAAGGGACCACAGAGTCCAGTGGGAGTCACGGTGGAGGAGGAAGGGACCACAGAGTGCAGAGGGAATCATGACGGAGGAGGAAGGGACCACAGAGTCCAGAGGGAATCACGGTGGAGGAGGAAGGGACCACAGAGTGCAGAGGGAATCATGACGGAGGAGGAAGGGACCATGGAGTCCAGTGGGATCATGGTGGAGGAGGAAGGGACCACAGGGTCCAGTGGGAGTCATGATGGAGGAGGAAGGGACCACAGAGTCCAGTGGGAGTCACGATGGAGGAGGAAGGGACCACAGGGTCCAGTGGGAGTCATGATGGAGGAGGAAGGGACCACAGGGTCCAGAGGGAATCATGATGGAGGAGGAAGGGACCATGGAGTCCAGTGGGAGTCACGATGGAGGAGGAAGGGACCATGGGGTCCAGTGGGAGTCATGATGGAGGAGGAAGGGACCATGGGGTCCAGTGGGATCACGGTGGAGGAGGAAGGGACCACAGAGTCCAGAGGGAATCATGATGGAGGAGGAAGGGACCACAGGGTCCAGTGGCAGGGCAGGTGGTGGCCCCTGCTGGTCCCGCAGGATACACTCAGCACAGGTCCCACAGCAATGAGTTCTGATCCAACTGTGAGGGTGTGCAGCTCACCCCGTGATTCAGACTGCCTGGGTATCTGCCATCTTCCTTTCTACAACTTGTATACCGAAACCGTTGTTTGGATGGTTTTCCTCTCTGGGCATAAATGCCTATCTGTTATAGGTGGAGGATGGACTGAGGAGTGAAGGTCATTTGTTGTTTCAGCGGGAAGGAGCCGAGTGCGGCAGCCACGCTTCGCCCAGGAGAAGGCAGCCGCGCTGGGGCGTGAGCCCGGGCTGCGGACAGGAGGAGCACTAGGTCTCGGGTTCCTGACTGGACTCTGGGGTGGGCCTCCGGGCAGCTGGGGTAGGCCTCCGGGCAGCGCACGCTGTGCACGGGGAGGGACCTGGCCTGCGAGAGCAGAGCTTCCGCCTCCACACACCTCCAGCGGAGCCGGGGCGCTGGCTGTGGGTGCGACCCTGCCCTGTCGCCGCTGGCTGACCTCCCTCCGGTCACGCGGCGGCCCAGGAGCTGCCTTCGGAGGGGCCTCCCGCCTGCGCGGGCCAGCTGCCACGCTGGCAGACGGCCCCGGGCTGGCCGGCTCAGAGCGCCTCTCCGATGGGGAGGCACAGGCCGACCACGGCCGTGCTAGATTCAGCAGCGGCCTGAGGGGAGTCCTGAGGAGGGAGACAGCCCCGGCAGGGCTCCGGAGTCGTTCCTACTTACCACCAGGACGGCTGTCCCGGCTCAGCCGGGGTCCTGAGGCTTCCTGCACACGCCTGCTTCCCCCGACACACCCTCCACCAGGCACTCGCTCGTGTTTCCTGAGGAGCACGCGCAGCACAGTGCGCTGCTGTGATCGAATGTGACCTAAGGCTGGGGTCTTCCCAGAGGACAGAAGGCCTGGGCGTGGAGCCCTGAAATTCACGCCGGCCTCTCGTGGGGGCCCCGGGTCACCGCCCCCCCCCCCCCGCCACACACACACACACACACACACACACACGCACACACACACACAGAAAGAAGGAGCAGCTCTGGATTGGAAGCAACAGAGGGGGTGCACCAGGCCCCACAGGACCAGGGCACCCTCCTCCTCCGGGCCGCCTCGGTCTCCACCTAGGGGTGGGGCTCGGGGGGAGATGCCCACCAGACCCTGCCTTCACCCGGACTGTGCCCTGCCTGGCGTCAGCTCGGGAGCCTTTGGAGCTGCCTGGCGCTCCCTCCCTCACCCGGTGCTCCCACTCAGCTTGTTTCCTAGACAGAACCCAAGGGGGAGGTGCTACCGCAGTGGGGCTAAGCAAGCAGAGCAGAGCGCCCAGCAGAAACGCTCAGCACAGAGAATACCTGCTCTGCACCGCGGCATGGTCAGCCTGGCCACACGGGGCGTGGGCAGCCTCGTCCACACTGGGCACACTGGGGCGTGGTCAGCCTCGTCCACACTGGGGCGAGGTCAGTGTGGTCTGCACTATGCTGTGGTCAGCATCGTCTGCACTACGGTGTGATCAGCACTATGGCGTGGTCAGCAGGGTCTGCACTATGATGTGGTCTGCACTATGCTGTGGTCAACATGGTCTGCACTTTGGCATGGTCAGTGTGGTCTGCACTATGGCGTGGCCACATCGTCTGCACTATGGTGTGGTCTGCACTATTGCATGGTCAGCGTGGTCTGGACTATGGCGTGGTCTGCACTATGGTGTGGTCAGCGTGGTCTGTACTATGGCGTGGCCGCATCGTCTGCACTATGGCATGGTCAGCCTGGTCTGCTCTATGGCGTGGTCTGCACTACAGTGTGGTTTGCACTATGCTGTGGTCAGCGTGGTCTTGCCTGGTCTGCACTGAGGTGTGGTCAGCGTGGTCTTGGGAGCCATGTCTCACAAGGACACAGAAGGCCTGGCAGCAATTTCCTAATCAAGTGTTCTTACACTCAGAGCGAGGGGAGCATTTTCAAAGGTATTATTCTCGGCAGACTTCCAATAATTCAGCATTTCCAAACTCATCCAAATGGCTTCTGAGATATTTGCAGTTTGTTGAGAGCAGCTTTCAGGATGAGGTCATTAAAGGAAACCTATCAATTTGAGTTTTTTTCCTCTAGTAAATAATGTTGACATACTGTTCAAATAAACCCACAATTCGCGGCAAGCTGTTTTTAGACAAACCCTCCACTTTAACCTCAGACGGGAAGCACGAGGAGACTTTCCTCTTGGCGTCGAGTCGGGCACCTATGTTCAGAGACGGTGCCGGAGGCTGGTGCGGCCGCGCTCTGCCCCTCCTCCCGTGGCGTGCAGAGAGCTCAGGTGGCCGCCTGGACACGCGACAGGCACACGCCGCCGTGAACGGCCGTCCGCGGAGGGCGAGCCAGCCGTGATAAACACGCGCAGGTGCGCAGCGGGCGGAAGCCAGCTGGGCGGCCGGGAGCTGCAGGGACGGAGCAGGGGTGTGCAGCCGTGGGTACAGGATGTGCGTGCGAGTGCAGGCGTGTGCACACAGCATCTCTGTCCACTGGGCGCCAGGTGGCCGCTGCACCAGGAGCACAGCCTGGGGGGGGGGGCGGCTCCCCTGGGAGCACAGCTTGGGGGGGGCGGCTCCCCTGGGAGCACAGCCTGGGGGGGACCCCAGCTCCCCTGGGAGCACAGCCTGGGGGGGACCCCAGCTCCCCTGGGAGCACAGCCTGGGGGGGACCCTGGATCCCCTGGGAGCACAGCCTGGAGGCCCCAGCTCTCCTGGGAGCACAGCCTGGTTGGGGGGGGGACCCCGGCTCCCCTGGGAGCACAGCCTGGGGCACTGGCCGTCCCCAATGCGTTAGAACGCAGTAGCCGGAAGCTGAAACATCCTCAACACACAGGTTTTGAAAAATGCCAGCTGGGGTTTTGAGATCCTGGGTGAGGGGAAGAAGGGGCAGAGCGAGACAGAGAGAGAGAGAGAGAGAGAGAGTGGAGGGAGAGAGCGGGGAGGCAGCAGTGCCGGGACTTCATCTCCAGGCTGCCGTAAAGCAGGCGTGTAAATCTGAGCCACGAGTGTGCGTGGCTGCACCCAGGTTTACCAACACCTGGAGTGACACTTGACTACCAACCGGGTCCTAAAGCTTGAGAGTTTCTTCTCCACCTCAGGGTGCAGGCCTTCTGGAACCTAGGGGAGTTTGCTGAGGTAAAGGAAAGGACGGAGACCTCGCTGCCAGGTGGGCGCGCGTGTGCATGTGTGTGTGTGCATGCACGTGTGTGTGTGTGTGTGTAATCACTGGTGGCCCCACCACCCACTTCCCTTAACACCAAAGCATGGACCACTGGCTGCCGGTCACCGCGTGAAACCTTGACAAAATCCCAAACAAAAGCCGTAAAACCAATCATCTTTTCAGCCCACCTGGGTGGCTCCCGGAAAGCCACGGCAGCATGGCAGGTGGCTTGGAGCAAAGCTGTGGCCACAGGGTGCCGGGCTGTGGCCCTGGAGAGGTGGCGGAGGTGGCCGGCTCTCCCCGCCGTGTCCTTCCACCACCGGAGGCAGCGTGGGTCAGCCTGTAACAGTCGGAGCTGCCTTTCGAAGGCAGCCTTCCTTTCGCGCTTCCCCCATGGGAAGCATCCAGATTTAGAACGCGGCAGGACCCGGCACCGCCTGCCCCTGGTGCGGCAGAAAGTCTCTGTGTGTGTCACACAGCCAGCGTGGAGTCTGGGTGTTTTAAAAGCTTTAATTTGAAGGGGATTAAAAGACCTGGACGTTAAGCAAGTTGGCTGTGGATATTTAGTGCACCCGCCACACTTCAGAGTCGGAGCCCCTTACTTAAAATGAAAAGTTGAAAACTTGCCTGGTCTGCAGGAAAGCGTGAGTAAATGCGGGGCGCGCGGAAAGCAACCGAGAGCCGGGAGAAAAGCCGTTAGAAGGACTGGTGGCTCCTTCGGGAGTGGTCTCACACGAATGCCACGGCGTCCTTCGGAGGTGTGTAAGCCAGCTCTGGTTTTTGGGCTGCCTGGGCTTCAATAAAGGCATTATTTCTCCAAGCAATATCTACGCAGGCCAACGCAGAGACGAGCAGGAAAGAATGGCCCCACAAGCTGGGGGCACCTGGCACCTGCGGGCAGCACCAAGGCTGAGGTGGTACCCAGCGCCTGGCACCTCCGTGCAGCCACTCTGATCTCTCATTTCTGCTCTAACACATGGCTAGGAAGAAAAGGTGCCCCGAAGATGTCTGTGTCCACGTTCCTGGGGCCTGTGATCATGGCACCGAGAGAGGGACTCCACCGCCGCACAGCCCACTGAGGGCTTGAGACGGGAGATGGTTCTGGACCCGCAGTGTGGCCCAGCGTAATCACAAGGACACTTGGAGGTCAAAGAGGAGGCAGGAGGGTGAGGCGAAGAGGAGGCCCACGAGCCGCGGGGAGACGCTGCTGTTGGCTTTGAGGTGGATAAAGAGCCACGGCCACAAAATGCAGTCGGCCTCTGAAAGCAAGAAAAGGATTCTTCCTCCATAAACAATGCCGCCTCCACTGACATCTTGATTGGGGCGGCAGCCCTTGTGCGTGGCTGGTCCTGTTGCCCAGGCCCCAAGGATGGCCCAGCAGTGCACAAAGAGGGGGCAGAGCAGGAGCCGTAAGACCGGGAGCTCCGTGACACCAGGGAGAGGCAGCCCCGAGGGCCGTGCAGGAGTGGGGGGCTGGGGGCAGAACCCACAGTCCCAGTCAGCCCCGTTGGGTCTGAGGCTGTCTGTTGGACACACACTGTCCCATGCCACGGAGGTAGCTGAGCAGCTGCCACACTGGGCTGGGCAGCAGGGCCGGCCCCGTCATCTCCACAGGTAAGGGAAGGCTCTGGATGAGGCCCTCCCGGCAGACCTGCAGCCCACAGCAACTTCCGGAGAGCCTCCAGCGCCCCGTCAGCCCGTACCCTGAGTCCTTCAGACAGGGCCTACGTGGCCTCACTGACGTCATGCACAAATGAAGAGACCGTTTAGGCGAGACAGCGAGTGAGCATGAGACTGCAGGCATTGCAACGTCTCTTTCTAAACTAGACAGCTCACGGGGGAAGGCAGAGAAGTAGAAACGCAAAGTGCAAGTCGCCGTTCTGCTACCATTTGTCCTCACATCTGCTTCCCTAGGTCACTACTGACATCTGGAATTCTGGGAGGAGGCTAGAAGTCGCTCACAAGTTCCTTTTCCATGGTGTCCTTGATTTTAGCCAAAGAATCAAGGTATCTTAGACAGCAGCACTGGGAGATAAGGAAGCGAGAAGCCCGTTGACACCTACGTGACACCCACGTATAACCTTTGTTTACCCTTAGTGCATCCCATTTTGAAGCCCATGGCTTTCCAAATATATTTGATTTTCATTTGAAATTTTCGGGCTTTGTATTTGCAGCAGTAAACTGGAAAGGCATATCTGTCATTATAAAAAGAAACCCCAACTTGAAACTCCATGACAAAGAGGTCTCCTTTACCAGTTCACTGCTAGGAAATGAGACAGACTGCGCATTGTGTCTCCTAACCGAACCCTCAGCGTCTCGGCATGAACCTGAGCTGTGTCCAGGCTGCATGGGGGAGCGGTGGAATCTTGGGGTACAGCCAACTTCGACAAGTCAAGGAATTTCCCATGGTGCCAAGGGCTCCGGAGTTCATCTACACTCGCCTCCACTCTCCTCTCTTACCCAGTTCCAATATAAACAGAGAAAAGGGAGAGAGAGAGAGGAGGGAGAAAGGAGGAAGGAGGGAGGGGGAGGGAGTGTGGCACAGGTAACCCTGGGCAGCAGGGACAGCACAGAGCGATTGCTGCAGGGCCCAGGGAGACTCGCTTCCACTCATCCCAGGATGGTGCTCCTTAAGACGTCACCCCACGTACGTCACCCCACCCGTCACCCCACGTACGTCACCGGTACTGCAGGTCGGCCCTGGGGACGGCCTGCTTTGCTCCACTCCTGCCTCTGGTCTTCGTGCTCCATCCACCCAGAACCAGCAGGGGCTCCTGCCGCACTCTCCTCTCCTCCCACGGTCACTTCTTTCCCGTCTGCGCGCCCGCTCACGCCTTTCTCCTCCTGTCCTGGTCCTCAGCAGAATGGTTTCACCGCCTCTGCCAGCTGGGTGGTAGGGAGGGCCCCGGCCCCGCCTTTGCCCCTCGCCTCGGTGTCGGCCTTTCCCTCCCGCCCCGCCTCTCACTCTGGCCTCAGCCCCGGGGCTTCCTTGGTCCTGAAGGGTGTGGGCAGACACGCTTGGCTACACTCTGAGACTCCGAAAGTTCCTGTGTGAGCTGCACTGGCTCTCTGCGGGGCCAGGAGGACGCACCCGGGTCGTCTGCTGGTGAGTTTCACGGCAGAACCACCTTGCGGTGAGTGACTCTAGCAAAGCTCTCCTGGGTCAGCTGACCTCGCACCCGCCAGCAGCCAAGCGCCCAGGCAGGTGCGCGGGCCTCGGCAGGGCCTGGCCGGCTGGGAGCCGGTGCCACACTCCAGGTGCAGCCCAGGGCAACCAGGCCCATTTATGGCTCCTACAGCACAGCCCAGGCACCAGATCCGGCCAGATACCAGGACAACCGCCACAGGCCACTCAGCTGCACGGTCCAACAGCACAGAATCACCTTCTGTGACACACGCAATGCACATTCCACCATGTGTGAATGAAGTTTTACTGGAACATAGACATGCCTATTCATTTACACTCTCACAATGGCTGCTTTGGTGCCACAATTTGGGGACTGAATGGCCTGGCCTGTGCTGCCTGGCCCTTCCAGAAGATTGCCAACTCGGAATTAAGCACATGCGGATTGCTGCATGCGACGGATGGAGAACGACGTTACACAGCACCCGCGCAGCAGAACTTCACAGGCGCATGGCGTGTAAAAGCTCCTTTCTCCATCCCCCACAAAAAGTGCCGGTGGAGCAACTGAGGCCCAGAGCTAGGACAAACTAACCCGGGCCAGCCCCCTCTCCCCTCCCGGCCCGTCCTCCCCTCCCCTGACACAGACTCAGACCCCCACGCGCTGCAGAGGGAGCCACCGTGGTGTCCTGACCCCCGAGGCCCTGGGGGGTGGTTAACCGGGCACTGCGGGGCAGCCGCCAGGCGTCCCAATGCCTCGAGCTAGCCTCAGAATTTATGAGCCAGGTTCCCATCCACCACCCGACCCACACGCGTTTTGCTCCACCACAGCTTTACAAGATCAAAGTTTAATTCCCACCCTAGGGTCCAGTGGTGCAAACTTGATAAGGACATTTTATCAGCCCATAAATAAAATTAAAGCTACATTTTCTTTCATCTCTCAATTTACTGGGAGCAAACTTGGCAGATTTGATAAGCATGTTTACGGGAACAGTATCTGGACTCGCCCATGAACCACGGGAAGATCCCTGCCAGCCCGCGAGGTATCTTCCCTCCAGTTCCTGGCACTCACGTCCAGGCAGGGTAGTAATCTGGAGATACCAGTCCCCGCCTGAAATGCCTTCCAACCTCGGGAGCGAGCTGCAAGCTGCAGGTCCAAAAGGCCTGCACTCTTCCCCAGGGCTGGCATCCTCCGGGGCGGGGAGGCTCGGGTCTTCCGGGAGACATGGGCTTTGCACCTGTACTGAACGTCTTCTGAGACCAGCAGGAGGCGCTGCTTTTCCAGGGGTGAGAAGTCCGTCTCCTCCCACCTGGATGTGACCTTCACGTGCACTGTCATTTCACCAACCACAGGGCGGAATGCTCGCGGTCAACCTGAGCGAGCAGCTGTGCGGAAGGGGGAGGGAAGGCGGCCGTGGGGGTGCCGAGCTGGCGCTGGCCATTCGCGAGGGCGGCTCCCCTGCTGGACTCGCTGACCCAGCCAGCCCGGGCTGAGGGCACCCGAGGGGGCGGGCGGGCACCGGCTGGTGGGCACCAGGCAGGAGGCAGGCCCCCTCTGCCCGCTCCAGGGCAGGACCTGCAGCACCGCCGGTGTGGCATCTTCCACTTTCTCCGGAATCTTCTCAGATCAGCCCGGGGGGGGGGGGTGGGGGGCGCAGCTTTCAAATGCTCGAAGGGTTGTTTTGCTGGAAGGAGTTGCCTCTTTCCTGCACCGGTGTACAGGCCATGGCCGTGAAAGCTACACACAGGACCTCCCGACCTTGAAGCTGGCCTTTGGCTAGGAGAGAGTGGACAAGATTCACGTCTAGAAACACAAACCTGTCTGGTTTCTGCCATTGGCAGTCAAGCTGTCCGCAGACACCAACGTAGCTATTAATTAACTGTAAGAAAACCGTGCGTGTTCTTTTGTTTCCTTCCCTGTAACACAGGAATCACGACAGTGCCCGCTTCATTGGGCTTTCATGAGGAGAGAATTACAAGAGGTGGAGTACAGAAAAGAACTCAGCCGTTGCCGCAGGCACCCAGTGAGGGCCCTGTGTTAGGGGATGGGCTTTCCATCAGAGCTTCCCTGGCGCAGTGGGCTCTCCACGGGCTGGTGTGAGGTGAGCAAAGGCTGGGGATACCAGTGCCAGCGGGCAGGGCCGGGGTGGGTCGACAGAGGAAACGGGGGTGAGGTGAGCTGGGTGCTCGGATGCCAGGGCTGTGCCTTGGGGCCCCACGCAAGGGAAATCCATGCTTCAGCCCGGGGTCCCCTCTGCTGAAGACTCATTCCTGTCCAAACCCCTCGGACTACAAGCCTGGGCAGACCGCGCCAACCCCCCTACGAGGGCCGAGTTGAAGTGTCCCCATAAGCAGTACAAGCCAGCTTCAACAAAGAACAAGAAAGAGAAGAGAAGAGAAGCCTGGCCCATAATGACATGCAGAAACAGAGACAAGGTACTGCTAAGTGCATTCTTCTTAAACCACTAGCTCTTATTCCGCAGAACGTGGTCCTTATGTCAAAGTCCTCAAGAGGCCCAGCAGCTTGTATAACCAGCCAGTCTCATCATTCGTTAGCAGCTTCCAGGACTTGGATTCCCAGCAATAAACAACAGAATTCCGAAGGCCACGGCCCATGAGCTCCCCACAGAAACATGTGGAACTGCTTAAGGCAGTTGGCACAGGGCGGCGGTTTTGAAAGCAGCCGTCATACGGAGCCAGCCTCTCCCTGAGGGCTATTACCGAAGGCAGGAGACGGGCAGGACCCGAGGGTCACCCCGCAGGGCTGCTCTTCTGCGGCCCACACCGTGTACAGACATTGCTCCACACTCCTGGCACCCGGGCAAGGATGCACCGTGTCTCCCTTCTGCCCGCGGCACCGGGGCCCCTCATGCCACCGCCGCCGTCCCACCGATAAACGTCCACAGACATCGCCGCCTCTGCGTCTCTGCAGCACCGTAGCCTCCGTTCTCTCGTGTCTCCACAGCGCCTGCCCTGGTCACTCTGTCCTTTGGCCTCGACTGCACGTCCCGCATCGCTGGGTGGTGATGACGATTCCAGGAGCCCCCTGCTCCCCAACCGCCGTCCTTCAGCCTTAGCTGCCGCCTCCCCAGTGTTCGGCTCAGTAGGTGCTCTGCAGTTCCTTTGTGGTTGTGTTAGTAGAACCTGACTGACTGGGCTGGGAAGGTGGCTCAGCTGTAGAGTGCTCGCCTCCCGTGCACGAAGCCCCGGGCTCCATTCCTCAGCACCACATAGACAGAAAACGCCAGAGGTGGCGCTCTGGCTCAAAAGGTAGAGTGCTAGCCTTGAGCAAAAAGAAGCCAGGGACAGTGCTCAGGCCCTGAGTTCAAGCCCAGGACTGGCAAAAAAATAACAATAATAAACCCAACAACTTGACTGAGATTGTGAGCTGATGAATGAAGGAGGCCCTGGCCATGCTGACCCTTGTGAGTTGATTGTGAAGTGACAGCCAGACCGCGAGTGAAACTATCTCACCAGGCATCCAGCACGGTGGCCACAGCTGCACTTCTGCCTGACGGGAGCCACGCAGCCACCGGGATGCAGGTGCAGACGGATGCAGGGCCTGCTGGCTGCCACCTTCCCAAACCAGGATGCGGCCACACGGCCTTCCCTCGGCCACCACTGAGAGGGAGTCGGGCAGCACGGAGGAGGGCATGAGGGCATCAGCACATAGGAATATTCTGACTGTGGAGGGAGGAAGGAAAGAAGGGAAGAGGGAGGGGGAAGAGGCAGAGGAGGGGAGGGGAGAGGGAGAGGAAGGGAGAGAGGGGAGGGGAGGAGGGGAGAAGGAAAAAGGCAAAAGTAGCTTCGATTCATGACAGCTGTCCTTCAGATGCAATTTCGAGTCAACTTCTACCCCTGGTTTCCCTTCATTCCCTCTGAAACCCAATTTCTGTTTCTTATAACTAAAAGAACTGTGAGCAAAACAATGCATGCTTGTGACTGGTCTTCTGTGGCTATCTCCAAACGTGGGTACCTAGACTATAGATCTCTAATTAATTGAGGATATAGCCATTTGCCAGAAAGGAAATTGGCTTGCTGCTATTTGCACAATCTTAGCGTTTTGTGAAACTTTCCCATTATAAATAGGAATACATTGCAGGATTCTTGAGGACATAACAAGTGTGGAGCACTTGGCCCCTTGGCATTTAAAATTCGATAGCTGTCATCATTCCTCAAAGTAAAACAAGACTCGGGCGAATGTCGCCCTTGTCCTCTCAAGAGAGGCAGCTCCTGGTCCACCCTCTGCCTGGGCCCAGGGACGGTCCCGAGGGCCTGGGAGGAATGGGGACTACTCGCTCAATAAACAGACTTGAAAGGTTCTGAGAGGACACCCATACGTTAGGAAAAAAAAGTCGCAACCCAGGGATGGGGGCGTGGCTCACGTTGTAGAGTGCCTGCCTAGAAGAACTAAGGACCAAAACAACAGCCCAAGCAAGCCTGGAAACAAGGGAAATGAAGCGGAGTACAGAGAAGGGTGCTGACTGACCCCCCGTGCAAGAGGGAAAGGATCCCGCGGGGCCTCTGCTCCCGTGCTTCCCTGGCAGGGAGACTTGACGGTTCTTTGAAATAAGCACCAGGTGGACCCAATGTGCCGGCGTCCAGCTCCACAGAGAACGGCAGTAATGGCGCCCCCAGGTGGATGGGAGGAGCTCGTGGCCTTCTGTGGAGGAATGGCTTGAGAGACCAATAGCAACTAAGGAGAGGAAAGGAAAGGGGTAGTGCTGGCTCACGTCCTGCCAGGAAAGGCTCCGGCCCGTGACTCTCAGCATCAGTGTTTCAGACTCCAACAGTCAAGGAACTTTATGTTGGATAAGACAGAAATTCCAAACAAAAGCCACCATGTATATTACAGTTCATTGTTAATTTTTTTTTTCCCAGTCCTGGGCCTTGAACTCAGGGCCTGAGCACTGTCCCTGGCTTCTTCTTGCTCAAGACTAGCGCTCTGCCACTTGAGCCCCAGCACCACTTCCGGCTTTTTCTATATATGTGGTGCTGAGGAATCGAACCCAGGGGTTCACGTATACGAGGCGAGCACTCTACCGCTAAGCCACATTCCCAGCCCCATTGTTAAATAAATCTTTTACGTTTCCTTTTCACGTAAAATAAGAAAGATGTTTGATTGCTGCTCCTATTTGGCTCCTCGTGATTTTAAGGACTGAAGTTAGTAAAGCCAAAGCCACGCCCTCAGGTAGAACACCCCCAGGGCCACCCCCGCAAGCGGCACGGTCGGAGCCGGCGCAGTGCCCGGGGCCTGGCGAGGGTCCGGAGCTCGTGGGCATCGTGAGAGGAGGTCCAGGTGAGGAGGGGCAGACGTGAGGGGCTCAGCCCCCACCGCACGTGGTCGCAGAGGCCCCACCTAGAGCAGAATCCTAAGCACCACACACCTCCTCTGTCACCGTGTGGGGTTGGGCCGAATGAGGGTGTCAGCAGGCCGCACGGCCGGCGAGTCTGTGTGTGCACGGCTGGAGTGTGCTCTGTGACTCCAGAGCCTCCAGAGCCTTGGCTCAAGGTCAAGAGCGAGGACTTGGACATTTGCTAGCTGTGTGGCCCCCAGGAATGTAACTGAATTTCTCTGTGATTTAATTTCCCTGCCCATAAAATAGGGTTTATAGTTAGCCCATACTTTTGCCATAAGAAGTGAGCAATCCACAGAAAGTGCTTAAAAGAGTGCTTAAAGCATGGTTAAGCCAGGCACTGGTGGCTCACACCTGTAATCCTAGCTCCTCGGGAGGCTGACATCTGAGGATCACAGTTCAAAGCCAGCCCAGGCAGGAAAGGCTGAGACACTTATCTCCAATTAACCACCAGAAAATTGGAAGTGGTGCTGTGGCTCAAGTGGTAGAGCGCTAGCCTTGAGCTGAAGAGCTCAGGGACAGTGCCCGGGCCCAGAGCTCAAGCCGCATGACAAAACAAACCATGGTATCACTTCCAATCTTTAACACAGGCAAGCACAAAGTCTGTGAGCACCTGCCATCAGGAAGAAAACGTGAAATTCAGATGTGCAGAACAAGCAAGGACAGGAATGAAGACAGGGCACACTGCTGGCAGAGGTGGTCCCAGCCTGCTGTGAGCAGGAGTCCTACTGTGCCACATAGCCCCCCACCCCCCCCCCCGCAGGTTAAACACGAGAGGTGCATGTCAACACAGAGACCAAATGCAGAGGTGAGGGCAGTGCAATTCAGCCACTAGACACAGCTGGCCCTGCCTTACAGCACGTGGGGTGGGCACCAGGGTTCTGAGGTTGGAGGAGCCAGTGGGCACAACGGAAGAGCAGGCACAGAGGGCCCCGGGGGGGGGGGGGAGATGGGAGCCCCTGACGGCGAGAGGGAGGAGAGCTCTGGAGAAACGAGGAGGATTCGCACCGTGGGCACTAACTGTAGAGAAATCCACACAGAAAAGCAGATACTACCGTGCAGCAGTAATGTGTGACCAGGGAAGATGTGGGCCTGCATTTCCAATTCCTAGAGAAATAATCTCTTTAACCGCTGTGCTTTGTTGTCAGGTTACCTGCCTTTTAAGGTTATTTTTAGACAGGTTTTTTTTTCTTTTCTTAGAAAACCGCAAGTGATTACAGCTTGCACAGAATGTTTAAGTAGGTCACTGAGACAAAGGAATTTTTCTCTCTCTCAGATTGACCTCTGAAGCTCGAGGTTCTGGAGAATCGGATGCCGATTCTCTCGTCCCCTGGGGTCCTGGGCAGCAAATGCTATGGGTCTCACTCTGTCTGCTTGTATTCCATGTGGAGGTTCACAGTTCAGAAACCTGGAATAACTCAGGAAGAAAAGAATTCCGAGTGAAAGAAAGGAGGAAGAGGACTTTTAACAGCCATGGCCCCACACAGAAACCAGGACATGGCACTGGAGGAAGAGCTGGGAATGGCAGAATATTGTTTAAACCCCAAACCCTACTAAATTCCTTCAGTGACAGCCAGGAGTGTCACCGTGGCCTGAGCTGGATATCAGTCCCGGGACTCTGATCTCTCTCGTTTTCCACAAGGAAAAGAGAGAAATAATAGTATATCTTCAAAGGAAGAGCCCCATCCCCTTCTTAGAGCTCCCCTTGGAGTCCAACCAAAGTTTAGGAATCAGATTCGATCTGGAGGCCAGTTCCTGGTGGTTCCTGCCCCAGCCGGCCGCACAGGCCCAGCCTGTGACAGGGCAACAACAGGCCACCTCCCGCCCCAATCTCCGTCCCTGCCCTCGCTTGCTCACTGAATGCTACTGCCACTGAGACCTCCGTTTGGGAACCCTGGACTACACATCCTTCCAGGCAGTTACAATCAGAACTGAGATCAGAGTGAGGGGAGAGTTGTGTTAGTATTCTGAGGCTGGCTCCCCCACCACTGTGCGGCTGGTGTGGTTCTAACGGGCACTCGGGCCAGGGCTGTGGGCTTCCGACAGCCTAAGATAAGGTGCAGAGGAGAAAAGAGTGTGGCCGCATTCACATGGAAAGAGAATGGGTGGGGATATAGAACCTGGAGATTATGCTGAGTGAAACAAGCCCGAAAGACAACTCCTGCGTGACCCTGTATGTGGAGGATAAAAATATCACATTCACAGAACGAGAAAGTAAAATGGTAGTGAAGGGTGGAGGAACAAATAGCTCCCCAAGAAACTAGAAACAGCGGCTGGGAATGTGGCCTAGCAGTAGAGTGCTTGCCTAGCACGCATGAAGCCCTGGGTTCGAATCCTCAGCACCACATAAACAGAAAAAGCCAGAAATGGCACTGTGGCTCAAGTGGTAGAGTGCTAGCCTTGAGCAAAACGAAGCCAGGGACAGTGCCCAGGCTCTGAGTTCAAGCCTCAGGACTGGATAAAAAAGGAAGGAAGGAAGAAAAAGAATCTAGAAACAGAGCCTCCATATGATGCAGGGATCCCACTTTTAGTTATACTTCTGAAGAAATTAAAACCTGCATGACAGGGGTATGTGTGCTCAGCTAACCACTGCAGTATCGATCACAGTGGCCAAGCCAGAAAATCCTGCTACTCTGGAGAAAGATCTGAAGATCTCTGTTGGAAGCCGGCCAGCGCAGGAAGTCCACAACACTCGTATCTCCAATTAATCACCAAAAAGCTCATCGGTGTGAACTGTGCCTGGGAGCAGCTCCTGTTCATTGGTGTGAACTGTGCCTGGGAGCAGCTCCTGTTCATAGGTGTGAACTGTGCCTGGGAGCCGTTCCTGTTCATTGGTGTGAACTGTGCCTAGGAGCAGTTCTGTTCATAGGTGTGAACTGTGCCTGAGAGCAGCTCCTGTTCATAAGTGTGAACTGTGCCTGGGAGCAGCTCCTGTTCATAGGTGTGAACTGTGCCTGAGAGCAGCTTCTGTTCATCAGTGTGAACTGTGCCTGGGAGCAGCTCCTGTTCATTGGTGTGAACTGTGCCTAGGAGCAGTTCTGTTCATAGGTGTGAACTGTGCCTGGGAGCAGCTCCTGTTCATAGGTGTGAACTGTGCCTGGGAGCAGCTCCTGTTCGTCAGTGTGAACTGTGCCTGGGAGCAGCTCCTGTTTGTAGGTGTGAACTGTGCCTGGGAGCAGCTCCTGTTTGTAGGTGTGAACTCTACCTGGGAGCAGCTCCTGATCATCAGTGTGAACTGTGCCTGGGAGCAGCTCCTGTTCATAAGTGTGAACTGTGCCTGGGAGCAGTTCTGTTCATCGGTGTGAACTGTGCATGGGAGCAGCTCCTGTTTGTAGGTGTGAACTGTGCCTGTGAGCAGCTCCTGTTTGTAGGTGTGAACTCTACCTGGGAGCAGCTCCTGATCATCAGTGTGAACTGTGCCTGGGAGCAGCTCCTGTTCATAAGTGTGAACTGTGCCTGGGAGCAGTTCTGTTCATCGGTGTGAACTGTGCCTGGGAGCAGCTCTTGTTTGTAGGTGTGAACTGTGCCTGGGAGCAGCTCCTGTTCATAGGTGTGAACTGTGCCTAGGAGCAGCTCCTGTTCATCAGTGTGAACTGTGCCTGAGAGCAGCTCCTGTTCATAAGTGTGAACTGTGCCTGTGAGCAGCCCTGTTCATCAGTGTGAACTGTGCCTGGGAGCAGCTCCTGTTTGTAGGTGTGAACTGTGCCTGCGAGCAGCTCCTGTTCATAGGTGTGAACTGTGCCTAGGAGCAGCTCCTGTTCGTCAGTGTGAACTGTGCCTGAGAGCAGCTCCTGTTCATAAGTGTGAACTGTGCCTGCGAGCAGTTCCTGTTCATTGGTGTGAACTGTGCCTGGGAGCAGTTCTTTTTTAGCAGTGTGAACTTTGTCTATGAGCAGCTCCTAATCATCGGTGTGAACTGTGCCTGGGAGCAGTTCCTGATCATCGGTATGAACTCTGCCTAGGAGCAGCTCCTGTTCATAGGTGTGAACTCTGCCTAGGAGCAGCTCCTGTTCATAGGTGTGAACTGTGCCTGGGAGCAGCTCCTGTTCATAGGTGTGAACTGTGCCTGGGAGCAGCTCCTGTTCATAGGTGTGAACTGTGCCTGGGAGCAGCTCCTGTTCGTCAGTGTGAACTGTGCCTGAGAGCAGCTCCTGTTCGTCAGTGTGAACTGTGCCTAGGAGCAGCTCCTGTTCATCAGTGTGAACTGTGCCTGAGAGCAGCTCCTGTTCATAAGTGTGAACTGTGCCTGGGAGCAGCTCCTGTTCATTGGTGTGAACTGTGCCTGTGAGCAGCTGTTTGTAGGTGTGAACTGTGCCTATGAGCAGCTCCTGTTCATTGGTGTGAACTGTGCCTGGGAGCAGTTCCTGTTCATTGGTGTGAACTGTGCCTGGGAGTTCCTTTTTAGCAGTGTGAACTTTGTCTATGAGCAGCTCCTGATCATCAGTGTGAACTGTGCCTGGGAGCAGTTCCTGATCATAAGTGTGAACTGTGCCTAGGAGCAGCTCCTGTTCATAGGTGTGAACTCTGCCTGGGAGCAGTTCCTGTTTGTAGGTGTGAACTGTGCCTGGGAGCAGTTCCTGATCATCGGTATGAACTCTGCATAGGAGCAGCTCCTGTTCATTAGTGTGAACTCTGCCTAGGAGCAGCTCCTGTTCATAGGTGTGAACTGTGCCTGGGAGCAGCTCCTGTTCATAGGTGTGAACTGTGCCTGGGAGCAGCTCCTGTTCATTGGTGTGAACTGTGCCTGGGAGCAGCTCCTGTTCGTCAGTGTGAACTGTGCCTAGGAGCAGCTCCTGTTCGTCAGTGTGAACTGTGCCTGTGAGCAGCCCTGTTCATCAGTGTGAACTGTGCCTGGGAGCAGCTCCTGTTAATCGGTGTGAACTGTGCCTGGGAGCAGCTCCTGTTCATCAGTGTGAACTGTGCCTATGAGCAGCTCCTGTTCATTGGTGTGAACTGTGCCTGGGAGCAGTTCCTTTTTAGCAGTGTGAACTTTGTCTATGAGCAGCTCCTGATCATCAGTGTGAACTGTGCCTGGGAGCAGCTCCTGTTCATAGGTATGAACTGTGCCTGGGAACAGCTCCTGTTCATAGGTGTGAAGTGTGCCTGGGAGCAGCTCCTGTTCATTGGTGTGAACTGTGCCTGTGAGCAGCTCTTGTTTGTAGGTGTGAACTGTGCCTGGGAGCAGCTCCTGTTCATTGGTGTGAACTGTGCCTGGGAGCAGTTCCTGTTCATTGGTGTGAACTGTGCCTGGGAGTTCCTTTTTAGCAGTGTGAACTTTGTCTATGAGCAGCTCCTGATCATCAGTGTGAACTGTGCCTGGGAGCAGTTCCTGATCATAGGTATGAACTGTGCCTGGGAGCCGTTCCTTTTCAGCAGTGTGAAGGCTGCCTGTGGTCTGTCCAGCTCTCCCTGGGTTGTGATGGCATCTGTTATCATACTGGAGAGGAAATGGTGTTGCCAAGGCTTAGGGTTGAAGCTCAGGCAGAGAGGTTGAGATCAAGCACACACACTGTTGGCTAGAGCTTGGTAAAGGCTTTGTGTTAATTCTTTTGTCTATGTTGTTCTTTATTTGAGAAAATTATATCCTAGCTTTTATCCTCTTGACCTTGTCCATCTAATGCCCCAAGAGAGCTAAATGGCTTAACTGTGGTTGTCAGGTTCCCTGTGAACTGAAGAATTACTTATCAACTAGACTCTTGGTGCTAGCAGATAATATTTGCAATGACAAGTGGCTTTGCTAACATGAATGTGAATATCCTGAGTCCCCTATGCTTCTTCATAAGACCACTGGAAATCCTCCAAGACTTTACCATAAGAAAACCACCATGTGAGAGAATATTCTAATGCAGGCCAGTGTCCAGCAATGCATTATCCAGCAGGGGTTCTCCACAGCCCTGCCCAGCCCCATGGGGTTCTCCTCCTGTAGATGTACAGCCCTGCAGACACCTCCACAGCCCTGCAGACATCCCCACAGCCCTGCAGACATCCCCACAGCCCTGCAGACATCTCCACAGCCCTGCAGACACCTCCACAGCCCTGCAGACATCCCCAAAGCCCTGCAGACACCTCCACAGGGCTGCAGACACCTCCACAGGGCTGCAGACACCTCCACAGCCCTGCAGACACCTCCACAGCCCTGCAGACACCTCCACAGCCCTGCAGACACCTCCACAGCCCTGCAGACACCTCCACAGCCCTGCAGACACCTCCACGGCCCTGCAGACACCTCCACAGCCCTACAGACACCTCCACGGCCCTGCAGACATCTCCACAGCCCTGCAGACACCTCCACGGCCCTGCAGACACCTCCACGGCCCTGCAGACACCTCCACAGCCCTGAAGACACCTCCACGGCCCTGCAGACATCTCCACGGCCCTGCAGACACCTCCACAGCCCTGCAGACGTACAGCCCTGCAGACACCTCCACAGCCCTGCAGACACCTCCACGGCCCTGCAGACACCTCCACAGGGCTGCAGACACCTCCACGGCCCTGCAGACGTCCCCACAGCCCTGCCAGCCAGCCCCCATCACGCCTCTCCAGGCCCACAGGCAGCGTGACCTGAGGGTCATGAAGACAGCACAGGGCGAGGGTTTGCCAGGCTCAGAGCCCATCAGCCCTTCACTCATGTGGTTCAATGGGCAATCTACTTAAAACTCTCTGTGCCTGAGCTTTCTCCACGTCAGTGAGTGTGACGTCCTCTTTTTGGCTTAGAAGATTAAATGAGTTCGCAGAGGAGGAAGCTTAGGAGAATGCCTGGCTCACAGAAGGCACCTGATCTTCCGAGACCGCACCATTCCCAAGGGGGTCCTGGGGGAGGGCTGGTGGCTGGGCCCACCTCTGCCCCCCAGTGCCCTCCCCACGGGCCACCACCCCACTCCCTCTTCCTCTGCACACCCCGTCTTCCAGACACACAGCAGCAGCTGAGGTCACCCAGCTGAGGAACAGGCTTCACCAAGGAGCTCACTTCCCAGGTTCTACTGCATACTGAGTTCAAGTGAACGATGATACTCAGTAAAGATCTTTTTTGTGGAAAATGACTGGGGAATTTGATTGGATTTGTAAATCTAAAGTTAATTGGGAGTTGAGCATTGCAATTCTAGGAAATAGATTAGTGAGCGCGTTTGTATGTTTCTGAATATTTCCCTGTCTAGAGCTACAAACATATGCTATTAATTTATAATTTTCTTTCTGTAGGATTCACTAGGGTAAACACAGAGGCATTAGTCACTGAACCAGAAGGAATTTAAGAACAGAACATAAAATTTAAAGGTTACATGCTGAAAAAGAAAATGATGTAAGAAGTAAAGGCAGCAGAAAATTAGCTGCTAAATCTTTGGGATAATGCATTTTTACAGGTTGTTTTAATAATCCTTGCCATATTGTACTTTAATCCATAATCCTCCAAGCTAAACTGAGTAATTCCCAGTGGAAGTTGTCTTTCCAACAACAATAACAATAATGCCAAGTCTCTTCTTCCTTGAGTTCATATTTTCTTTGTTACTTTGTATTCACCAAAGCTACAGGGAATGTACAGTGCAGACACCTACTCTACCTCCTGTCCAGTTGAGAAAGCCCATCTAAATCATGAATGAGATTAGACAATGGTTTCTAAGCCTCAGCCTAATCAGATCTCTTCCTAGACAGTGCAGGAAACTCTTCATGCCCCTAGCTGGAGTAGAAAGACTTGGGGAAAACATCCATAATCCCTGACCTTAAATTCCAAATCTCCAAATCCCTGTAATCATATATTTTCATATATTTGGCACAAGAACACTTGTGGTGGCAAACCCAGACCTTTCTGACACGAGGCATTGTGGGAAAGCATGAAAAACATCTTGGTGACGGGTAGAGCACATGATTTGCGGTAGAGGTGTGAATGTCTTTACTTGTAGGGTGCTGAGTCAGACTCTACTAGAAATATTATACACATAATGCACACAGTTCACTCTTCTAAAATCTGGTTCTGATTTCACAAATCTAGCTGGCACCATAGTGGGCTGGTGCTAACTATTTTGAGATGAGAAAATGTCTGAAAATAAAGGGCACTAGTCTTGATCTACAGAAAGAAGATGGTCCGCAAGTCCAGGAAGGGAAAAGAACTCAGAGGGGGAGGCAGAGGCTGACTCCACACAAGGAACAGGAAAATAGTGCAAAGAATGATGGGAACCAGTCAGACACACCCTCCGCACAGGAGCAGGCTGGGAACCAGACACACCCTCCACAGAGGAGCAGGCTGGGAACCAGACAGACACACCTCCACACAGGAGCAGGCTGGGAACCAGACAGACACACCCTCCACAGAGGAGCAGGCTGGGAACCAGACAGACACACCTCCACACAGGAGCAGGCTGGGAACCAGACAGACACACCCTCCGCAGAGGAGCAGGCTGGGAATCAGACAGACACACCTCCACACAGGAGCAGGCTGGGAACCAGACACGCCCTCCGCACAGGAGCAGGCTGGGAATCAGACGGACACACCTCCACACAGGAGCAGGCTGGGAATCAGACAGACACACCTCCACACAGGAGCAGGCTGGGAACCAGACAGACACACCTCCACACAGGAGCAGGCTGGGAATCAGACAGACACACCCTCCGCAGAGGAGCAGGCTGGGAATCAGACAGACACACCTCCACACAGGAGCAGGCTGGGAACCAGACAGACACACCTCCACACAGGAGCAGGCTGGGAATCAGACAGACACACCTCCACACAGGAGCAGGCTGGGAACCAGACACGCCCTCCGCACAGGAGCAGGCTGGGAATCAGACGGACACACCTCCACACAGGAGCAGGCTGGGAACCAGACAGACACACCTCCACACAGGAGCAGGCTGGGAATCAGACGGACACACCTCCACACAGGAGCAGGCTGGGAATCAGACAGACACACCCTCCGCACAGGAGCAGGCTGGGAACCAGACGGACACACCTCCGCACAGGAGCAGGCTGGGAACCAGACAGACCTCCACACAGGAGCAGGCTGGGAATCAGACGGACACACCTCCACACAGGAGCAGGCTGGGAATCAGACACACCTCCACACAGGAGCAGGCTGGGAATCAGACGGACACACCTCCACACAGGAGCAGGCTGGGAATCAGACAGACACACCTCCACACAGGAGCAGGCTGGGAACCAGACAGACACACCTCCACACAGGAGCAGGCTGGGAACCAGACAGACACACCCTCCGCAGAGGAGCAGGCTGGGAACCAGACGGACACACCTCCGCACAGGAGCAGGCTGGGAACCAGACAGACACACCCTCCACACAGGAGCAGGCTGGGAACCAGACAGACCCTCCACACAGGAGCAGGCTGGGAACCAGACAGACCCTCCACACAGGAGCAGGCTGGGAATCAGACGGACACACCTCCACACAGGAGCAGGCTGGGAACCAGACGGACACACCCTCCACACAGGAGCAGGCTGGGAACCAGACAGACACACCCTCCACACAGGAGCAGGCTGGGAATCAGACAGACACACCCTCCGCACAGGAGCAGGCTGGGAACCAGACAGACACACCTCCACACAGGAGCAGGCTGGGAACCAGACAGACACACCCTCCACACAGGAGCAGGCTGGGAACCAGACAGACACACCCTCCGCAGAGGAGCAGGCTGGGAACCAGACAGACACACCTCCGCACAGGAGCAGGCTGGGAACCAGACACGCCCTCCGCACAGGAGCAGGCTGGGAACCAGACAGACCCTCCACACAGGAGCAGGCTGGGAACCAGACACACCTCCACACAGGAGCAGGCTGGGAATCAGACGGACACACCCTCTTGCTGGTACCCACCACTGCTGGACAACTTTGGCCAGCTAGGCTGGGAACAGGATTCTGTACCACCCATGTCCTGGAATCTCTGCCTCAGACCTGCTAAGGTAGTTTCACCTTTCATCCTCCTTCATTTCTGTTTCTTTCACCAATTCTCTACTCTAAACAAGTTCCTTAAGTTCCACTAATGACACTGAAATTTTATTGGCCATGGCGGTAAGTTTAAAGTTTAAGAATCCAGGGGCTGGGGATATGGCCTAGTGGTATAGTGCTTGCCTCGTATACATGAAGCCCTGGGTTCGATTCCTCAGCACCACATATATAGAAAAGGCCAGAGGAGGCGCTGTGGCTCAAGTGGCAGAGTGCTAGCCTTGAGCAAAAAGAAGCCAGGGACAGTGCTCAAGCCTGAGTCCAAGCCCCAGGACCAGCAAAAAAAAAAAAAAAAAAGAATACAGACAACCTGTGTTCAAATCATGGCTCCACCATTTTCTGGCTGTGTGATTAGTTATTTGATCACCATTTGCCTTCAGTTCCTTACAAGAGGATAATTATGCCTACTTAATACAGTTGTTGGGGGGATTAAATGAGCTGATACTGTGTGAGTTACTTAAAACAGGCTTGGGAAAAAGTATTCCATAAATATAAGCCATTCTATCTGTGGCCTGCAACTGTCTTCTACATGAGCTGCATCTATTAACAATGTGCTTTTTTTTTATTATAGAAATCTAAATTCCATATAAGCATTGCTTATTTCCTAAGATGTACTGAAACAGTCAATAATTTGATGGTCAAAAATTATTTGCAGAGGCTGGGAATGTGGCCTAGTGCCAGGGTGCTTGCCTAGCATGCTTGCCTAGCATGCATGAAGCCCTGGGTTCTATTTCTTAGCACCACATATACAGAAAAAGCTAGAAGGGGCACTGTAGCTCAAGAGGTAGAGTGCTAGCCTTGAGCAAAAGAAGCCAGGGACAGTGCTCAGGCCCCGAGTTCAAGCCCCAGGACTGGCAAAAATAAGTTATTTGCAACGGATGAAGAGAAGGGAGAAAACAATAGATCCCTGATCAGAGCCTAGGTGTAGATGTACGGATTTCTCGTGTCACTGCTGTCTACCACACAGCACTGTGGTGTGCACACCGCTTGTCTCCCTTCTAGCCACCTCTCGCAGATATGTTGAAAACCTGAAGAATAACATAGAGGGGCTGGGGGTATGGCCTAGTGGCAAGAGTGCTTGCCTCATATACATGAAGCCCTGGGTTCGATTCCTCAGCACCACATATATGGCAAACGGCCAGAAGTGGCGCTGTGGTTCAAGTGGCAGAGTGCTAGCCTTGACCAAAAAGAAGCCAGGGACAGTGCTCAGGCCCTGAGACCAAGGCCCAGGACTGGCCAAAAATAAAAAAATAAAAAAGAATCCTGTACTTATGGGGCTGGGAATATGGCCTAGTGGCAAGAGTGCTTGCCTCCTACACATGAAGCTTTTGGTTCAATTCCCCAGCACCACATATATGGAAAACGGCCAGAAGGGGCGCTGTGGCTCAGGTGGCAGAGTGCTAGCCTTGAGCAAAAAGAAGCCAAGGACGGTGCTCAGGCCCTGAGTCCAAAGCCAGGACTGGCCCCAAAAAAAGAGAATAACATAGAAAGAAGGTAACGAAACATGTGAAATACAAATTTCAAAATAAAACTCTCAAGCAGGAATAAATCTTGGAGAAGATCCTTCATCATGTATGCCCTTTTCATTTTTTGGTTACATATAGACCTTCATGTGAGAAATATGAATCACATAGTCCTGCTAATATTGCACTGAGAAGCCAACTTGGCATGAAATTGCGTCAATTACTGAAAAGACATCTTTCTAGAGACGCTTCCCATTTTGGGATCCCATACCCCAAGCTGTCCACGACCTTCCTCAGACTGGGAAGCCTTGAGCGTGTCCACGATGGTGCTGTGGACCAGCTCTGCCCGCGGGCCGGCAGGGGCCGACTCCACGACTGTCCCGCCAGCCAGCAGGTGCCGACTGACTCCACCAATGTCCTGGGGTGAGGGGCTAAGAATCCCATATGTCCACCCCTCGCCTCCTGCCTTACGGGGTCACTAACGTGAGACTAATTAAACCCTTTCTCCAGAGTCAGCTTAACTCACCTCCTCCTTATTTTCTTTATCAAAAAAGTATTCATTGACAAAAGTATCCCACTTGAGGGGGAAAAATAACAGCAAAATGTGGGCTTAAAGCTAAAGAGACTTGAGATTGAAAAACTGCCCGTTCTTGCTGCTCCCTTACTAACACGAGGGTTTAGAGCTCCTGAAATCATGCCAGGGCTTCGAGAATGAAGACTCAAGGCCCACGACAGCTCCCACCAGTCCTGTGACAGGCCAAGCACTGCCCATCACCGCCTTCCTCACCAGGCAGAGCGCGGGGCTGGAGTTCACCAGGCAGATGTCCTCACCAGGCAGAGTGCCGCAGCGCAGCCACCGTAATTCACCACCTAATTGCTTTCTGCTTCACTTTAAGTGTCCTTCTAAAATATACTAAAGAAAAACATTGTTGAAAGTACATTTCAGACAGTTGAGTAAAGATCCAGTGTGCCCTTTGTGGCCCAGAAAATAAATAGATCTCTAACCCATGTCCATTCGATGTTTCCAGGGCTACATCTACTTACACAGTGACAGTCTTGTTTCTGCCAGTAAATATAGTGCATACATGCGCACACGCGTGCGCGCACACACGCATTTAGGAAATAGCATGCTGGTGTAAAGTACGTGTTTCTGTTTATCTGGGGTTTCCCTGAAGAGTAGGGTGTGTAGCGGGGGTGGAGAACACCCCAGACCTAAAAGGACTCCATCTTAGCATTCCCGGAATGCCCAGATAAGGAAGTTGTGCTCACACTGTCGCCCTCACTGCTCAGGTGGCTGAGATTAGGAGGATCATGGCTCAAAGCCAGATGGAGCCAACGGTGAAAGAGACCCCATCTGAACCAATAAATAAAGCTGGACACAGTGGCTCTCTCCTGTCATCCCCACCACATGGAAGAAGAAATCGGAGAGGCATGGCTAGGCTGTCCTGGGCATAAACATGAAACCCTACTCAAAAGATAACAAAAGCAAAAAGGCTGGGGACATGGCTCAAAGAGAAGACCATTTTCCTAGCAAGATCAAAGCTCTAAATTCAAACTCCAGCACTGTCACAAAGAAGAAGAAAAAAAAAGAACCTACATTTGATGTATTAGGCAGCAGAAGCCACTGGCAGTTTTGAGCAGAGAAAACAGCATGACTGGGGCAAAGCATAAACTGTGCAGTCCATCTGCCACAGGTTGTGATTCTGGCTGTCCCTCATTATCTGCATGACCTTGGGCACGTTACGTATGTTCAGGGGACCTCCAAGCTGTACAGTGGAGGTACTAACACCATTCCCAGGGTTACTGCAAGCATTAGAAGTGACCTATGAAACACAGCCCCCCCAGGCTTGGCACAGAAAAGGGGCCTATTAGATGATATTCACAGTCGACTGCTGGTGGGCTCCAGAGAAGGTCGAGGGGGAAGAGATGGAAGGCAGGGAGACTGGGAGGCCCAGGCCAGGGGGACCGGCTCTCGGAGGGCTCTCGGGGGCCCACAGGCAAGGGCGCAGCAGGGGACAACGAGGGGACCCGACAGCGGTAGAATCTGAGGAAACAGAGGCTCAGAGAAACCGTGCGGTGGTGGCTGGTAGCAAGCCCGGAAGAACCAACCCTTCAGAGAGCAAGGGCTGGGGTCCGGATCGGCACTCAGGAAGGCACAGACGGCTACAGGGATCCCAGCAAGGGCTGTGTCCGGAACCACGACGCTGAGCTTGGCTTCCGAAGGGTCACCGCACAACTGCCTTCCTTTCCCGACGGCCCCTCCGAGCTGTGGAGACGCTGCCCTGACGGCACCTTCGAGGCCCAGCCCGGAGCGGGGGATGGGGCTTCGCTCTGCGGGGCACGCGGCAGCATCTCCCCACGGCCCGGCCCGCGGAGCACGGCGCCCGCGCCCTCCACCGCCCAGGCCCGCATGTCCCCCTCCACCGCCCAGGCCCGCATGTCCCCCTCCACCGCCCAGGCCCGCGCCCTCCACCGCCCAGGCCCGCGTCCCCGGCCCCCTCCACCGCCCAGGCCCGCGTCCCCGGCCCCCTCCACCGCCCAGGCCCGCGCCCTCCACCGCCAGGCCCGCGCATCCCCAGCCCCCTCCACCGCCCAGGCCCGCGCCCTCCACCGCCCAGGCCCGCGCCCTCTACCGCCCAGGCCCGCGCCCTCCACCGCCCAGGCCCGCATGTCCCCCTCCACCGCCCAGGCCCGCGTCCCCGGCCCCCTCCACCGCCCAGGCCCGCATGTCCCCCTCCACCGCCCAGGCCCGCGCCCTCCACCGCCCAGGCCCGCGCCCTCCACCGCCCAGGCCCGCATGTCCCCCTCCACCGCCCAGGCCCGCGCCCTCCACCGCCCAGGCCCGCGTCCCCGGCCCCCTCCACCGCCCAGGCCCGCGCCCTCCACCGCCAGGCCCGCGCATCCCCGGCCCCCTCCACCGCCCAGGCCCGCGCCCTCCACCGCCCAGGCCCGCGCCCTCCACCGCCCAGGCCCGCATGTCCCCCTCCACCGCCCAGGCCCGCATGTCCCCCTCCACCGCCCAGGCCCGCGTCCTCCACCGCCCAGGCCCGCGCCCTCCACCGCCCAGGCCCGCGCCCTCTACCGCCCAGGCCCGCGCCCTCCACCGCCCAGGCCCGCATGTCCCCCTCCACCGCCCAGGCCCGCGCCCTCCACCGCCAGGCCCGCGCCCTCCACCTCCAGGCCCGCGCCCTCCACCGCCCAGGCCCGCATGTCCCCCTCCACCGCCCAGGCCCCGCGCCCTCCACCGCCCAGGCCCACGCCCTCCACCTCCAGGCCCGCGTCCCCCGGCCCCCTCCACCTCCAGGCCCGCGTCCTCCACCGCCCAGGCCCGCGCCCTCCACCTCCAGGCCCGCGTCCCCCGGCCCCCTCCACCTCCAAGCCCGCGCCCTCCACCGCCCAGGCCCGCGCGCCCCGAGCTGCTTCGTGCCCTGGGTTTGACGTCTGTTCAGCACAGATCACCGCGAGCCTCTCCTCAGCCTCCCTGAAAGACAGGTTCTTCCACCACGAGGAGGGCAGCCCCGCCCTCCAGGCCCAGGGCAGCCCCGCCCTCCAGACCCAGGGCAGCCCCGCCCTCCAGACCCAGGGCAGCCCCGCCCTCCAGACCCAGGGCAGCCCCGCCCTCCAGACCCAGGGCAGCCCCGCCCTCCAGACCCAGGGCAGCCCCGCCCTCCAGGCCCAGGGCAGCCCCGCCCTCCAGGCCCAGGGCAGCCCCGCCCTCCAGACCCAGGGCAGCCCCGCCCTCCAGGCCCAGGGCAGCCCCGCCCTCCAGACCCAGGGCAGCCCCGCCCTCCAGGCCCAGGGCAGCCCCGCCCTCCAGACCCAGGGCAGCCCCGCCCTCCAGGCCCAGGGCAGCCCCGCCCTCCAGACCCAGGGCAGCCCCGCCCTCCAGACCCAGGGCAGCCCCGCCCTCCAGGCCCAGGGCAGCCCCGCCAGCCCCGCCCTCCAGGCCCAGGGCAGCCCCGCCCTCCAGGCCCAGGGCAGCCCCGCCCTCCAGGCCCAGGGCAGCCCCGCCCTCCAGACCCAGGGCAGCCCCGCCAGCCCCGCCCTCCAGGCCCAGGGCAGCCCCGCCCTCCAGGCCCAGGGCAGCCCCGCCCTCCAGGCCCAGGGCAGCCCCGCCCTCCAGGCCCAGGGCAGCCCCGCCCTCCAGGCCCAGGGCAGCCCCGCCCGACTCCTCCCCTCTGACCCCCGCGTGTGCCCGGCTCCACTCAGAAGGGGATCCGTAGGCCTCGAGGAAGTCCGCACGAGCCTCTTTCCTCCGGGCCTGACCCAGCCGCGTCCGCTCCCCGGGACTCACCAGGAAGCCGGCCGGCTGCGGCGGCCCAGCCGCTGGGGGCCGAGAGCCCCGGGGGCTGCAGGGCGCAGGCGAGCCGGCCCGCGGGGTGCGGGTCCCGTCCGCCCGCCCGGGGGACGACCGGCCGGCCTCCTCTCCCCGGGCCTCGGCTCTGCCGAGCCGCCCTGCAGGAAGGCCGCCCGGGGCGCCCTGGCCTCCGCCCGCCCAGGGCGCCGCCCAGCCCCTCCGGCCCTGCCAGCCGACCACGGGGCTTGGCCCTCTGCCGCCTCTTCCACGGATGTTGTTCTCTGAGAAAACATCGAAACTGGCTTGGCTTCATTTCATCACACGCCGTACTCCTAACCTCTGCCCTTGTGCTTTCTACGCCACCAGGCTGGCTCCAAAACAACGAAACTCAGAACCTCGTGGTGGGTGGGCATTGAAAATGAGTTGTGCTTTGAAGAGGGATGCAAGTTCGGGGACAGGATGACAACAGGAGGCCAAGACCGGGTCGGAAGTCAACGCTCCAAAGACGGGCAAGTTTTCCTCCCGGTTCTTCATTGCATCTTTATCCAGAAGCAGAAATATCCTTCGAGCCATGCACGTCTTTCTGTTTACATGAGCTGTTCTTGACCCAAGTGGACACGAGAATCGGGGGTCGACGAGTCCACCTTTGTGTCTCCATGTGTCACATGCCAATACCAAAAAGTTAGAATTCATTGAGTGTTACTACTTTCCTTTTCTTCTTTGTCACCACTGTGTAAGATAAGGCATTATTATCCCTTTCACTTCTCAGGTGAAGAAACTGAGTTTTAGTGTGTGTTAAGTCCTCCAGAAAAGCAGACTCTGTAGAATAGATAGATGCATGATTTAAAAAAAACAAACAAACAATTTCTTGGTTATAACTGATTTTGAGCCAAGGATATGGAATTTCTGAGCCACAAAAATGGGCAGGAACTCTAGCAATTAATTCTCCCTGCCAGTACCTTCTACTCCAGCATATCATTGTAGCAATATGTCACACAAACAAGATCTTAAATATGTCCATCCAGCCAGCCGCTGGTGGCTCATACCTTTAATCCTAGCTACCCAAGAGGAGGAAATCTAAGCATCTCAGTTTAGAACCAGCCAGGGCAGGCAAACCCAAGAGATTCCTATCTCCACTTCGCAAAGCTAGAACTGGAGGTAGCTCTAGGAGGGCAAGTCGTGACCAAAAAAGCCCAATGAGAGCAAAAGGCCCTGAATTCAAGCTCCAACACCCCACACACATTCGAAATAAAAATTAACTTCCCATCAATTTCTGTGCTTGCCTCTTCGCAGAAGACAGATCATATTTGCACAACCATGGCTCAATTACTTGTGCTGAAGAGTCTCCAACAAGGCCTACTAAAATCATCAATTCATCACTTTAGTAAGATAAATTCTGGACTCACAAAGTTGTAAGAAAACTTTTTGTACAAAATGGCACTGCTCAACTCATATGTTCCCTGCTTCTTTTTCTTTCTTTTCTGCCTTCCATCTGGAAATACCCTGCCAAAGGCCTGCTCCTCTCCCTCCTTTCCCTTTCTCCCTCCTCTAGCTCTTCCTTTCCTAAAGAGCCGTTGCTCCATTTCTTCTGTCTCTCTTCAATGACATATATTGCAAAGGTCTTCTTTCTCTGTCCTGTGCCTCTTTTCTCTCTTTCACAGCTTCTCTTGGCCTTTGTGGTGAGGAACAATGAAGGGGTGGTCTCCCTCAGCAGCTCAAGGGTCAAACCCAAAGCAGCCAACAGCCTTAAGCACCCGTGGGATAAAGGTGGGTAAAGAACATTTGCTTTGGCCTTCTTTATCTTTAACTTCGCAGAACCAATGCGGTTCTGTGTCTTTTCTCAAACATAGAGCCATGAGTTGAACGGACAAAGCCTGTGACACATAGAGAAGGGACAGCTGTGACCAGCGTGGGGAGTGACCAGTGCTGACATCCAAGCAAGAGGTAATTATGGCTGACCTTGGGAGACGGCCATGAAAATAGAAACAAAAACACAGATAAAAGCCATAAAATCATATTTTGAAGTAAAATCGACAAGATCGGACGACTGATTACAGATGAAACAGTAAGGGCAAGGGAACAAGATGGCTCTCATTGTTGAGTGCTAGCTTCTGCCAGATAAGTCAGGAGAGCGCCCCTCCAAGTGCATTACAAAGACAAGGCCTCCCCCAGCCCCCAGCCCACCACACACAGAGCAAACTCCCAACTCCCCACCAAGAACTGACACCGTTTCCTATCAACTAAATGATTTCCGCCAGCGTTTACTGAGCACTACTGCGCATGATGCTGACTCAATGACCCAAACATGGGAAACAGTACAGATTCTGATTTGCAGGAGTTCGGAGTCCAAGTGAATGGATCTGCATCTGCTCCTTCTGGGCACAACAGTGACTTCACCTGCAATCGCTTCGGTTGACCGAGTGCCACTGCATGTCGGAGACTGCTTTGACCCTGGTGATCCGGTCAAGTTCCCCGGCCCCTTCCTCCGTCCAACCTGAAGGATGTCCTGATCTGGGAGTGTCTGCCCCGTGCGGAGGAACTGGGAGCCGAGGACAGGGTCTGGAAATGGAGATGCTAGCCAGCTGCTGACTCCTGGAGAAAGGCCTGTACTTCAGGGGTTGGGAAGTGGGAGACGTGAAAGCAGCAGCCAGAGCAGTAAACAGAAGAGAAGATCAAGTCGCAGAATCGGGGGCGCCGAGAGTTTCAAGACCACATGAGAATGAACGATGTGCGCCGTGAGGCAGAAGCAGAGGCTGAGGAAAGCATCTCGTGGCTGTTGATTTCAACTGACTGAGGCTCAGGCCAGTGCGTGAAGGACGGACGGCCAAGGCTGCTCTGCAGGCGAGGGCTCCTGGGAGACTCGGAAGGCACAGGGCTCTTGCGTAGGACTCGCGCTGAAACACCCCTTCCTCTAAGGTCAGAAGGAGAAAGGGCGGGACGAATGCCTGGCATCCGGGAGGCCCTGTGGCCTGCAGCCCGACCCGCCAGGCTGGAAGCTCTGTGCTGCCCCTGGCTTGCTTGTCATCGTCACGCCCTCTGACTCTCAGGCTCTTCATCCTCCCAGGGCTTTTGTCCTAAAGGTGTAGAGGATACAATTTGAGACTGTATGTGCAACCAGTTTCCCCTGCCTTAGCAACCTGAGGGAGACGTGGGCTCAAGTAAACTGCCCTCTCTGTTCACACTGCAGCCCTCTGCCAAGCACGCGTCGAGGGCACAGGAGGAATCCCCAGGGCCCAGGCTCCACCCAGCGTCTCCATCCCTCAACGGCAGTGGTGACCGCGTGCTGCCGATGCCACGGGAGCATCCTCACAGTCCACGCGGTGCGCTCACCTCTGCGGGGCTCAGCGGGGCCCAGACCAGGACCTCAGCCAGGGCACTGCGCCGTGCCCTGTTCTGCCCTCTCACCCCTGACCGGGCTGGGGCCAGGCTCTTAGGAGGTTGCTGACCTTGGTCTGAGCACACTTTTGACAAGTCTACCCTGCTAATTTTGCTGGGCGCCTCCTGACACATGTCCGCCCAGGCCTGGCCAGCACCGACCCTGACTCCCGGGCTCTGCTGTCTGTCCAGCACTGCCCTTGCATTTACGTTTCCTTTCTCCCATATTCCATCACACCTGGCTGCGGTGTATAACGGTGGCTGCTGGCTGTTTGACAGCCAGTGCTCTGGAGAAAGGGGCCTCGCGGAGAATTTGCCAGTTTCCAAAGTATAAATAACTAATCCCCCACGGCCCATTCCAATCCACCTGGCAGAATTCCTCCAAACCACCCAGTGCAAACCGGGAGGCCCGGCTAGCATTCACCAGAGCAGCCCCACGGTTCAGGTCCACACCCTTGACCACACCGCATCCCAGCAGCACGGCGGGCGACAGGAGGAATTACAAAGGCACCGAGTGTCCTGTGGAGATCACCTCTGTTTTCATGTGGGAGAATTTGAGAAAGAATTGTCTTTAATCGCATTTTAATTACATTATTATTACGCAGTTGTGCAAAGGGGTTTCACCAAGTCGGTTTAGGAGTAGGGTGCACCTTGAGCGATGTCACCTCTTTCATCCTTCTCCCCATCCCCCACTCCACCTCCCCCCTCAAGTTTCCTACTTCCCTAGGAGATGCGCTGAATATTGCGACTGAGTGAGACAGACACGCTCGATGGGTGGAGTCTCAGGAACAACCACCACGTGGAAACAGTCACCACGCAAGTAAACAGTGACAAGTCTACAAGATGCTGTTGGCAGTCGATTCCTCCATGCCGAACGCTTGAGCTGGGCCTGGGGCAGCAGCTGGTTTGGCATTTGTCAGGCAAAGGCAAAGCCGCCCCTTAGTGACAGCACAGACACAGGCTGACGCATCAGCTTTTGATTGATGACTAATCAGCAAGCACGAAAGGAGAGAGGAAGTTCCCAGCGTGGGATATGCCTACTTACACAAATGAATCTTTCCCAGGAGCTACCATTGTCAAAATAACTGAAGTCCCCACACTAGAGAGGTAGATATAACTGTATTCTGCAGACAGGAGACTCCATCCTGAAAGCTAATTTTATTGTTTTCCTCGTATTGCCAATGAAGGTTCAGAGAGTGCAAGTCATTTTTCCAAGGTAACACAGCTAGGAAATGGCAAGGCTTGGATGCCAACCCATCTCCAGGTTCTGCTGCGAAGGTTCCTTCAGTCATGCCATGGTTGGACCTTGCCCAGAATGTCACCTAATACTTCATTGGCGTGGATGTAAAGAGAGCTGGCTATCAAACTGCTATGTCTGAGAATAAACGTCTCATTCTTCAGATGCTAGCTGTGTGTCTGGAGAGGGAGGAGGGAAGGACGGTGGGAGCGCCGGTGCCTCCCGGCCTGCTATGGAGGAGCTGGGGCTGCTATGCTGGGGCTGTGCTCTGTGCCTCGGAGTCCAAGGGCCAGGGAGGAAGGAAGAGCAAGACCCCGGCGGAGACTCCAAGGACACCACCGCTGGGCTGTGAGGCGACCTTCCTGAGGTGGACGCATCGGGGACGGGAGGAGGCCCACGCCCAAGCACACAGCCCGTGATGAGCACCAACCGCACGTGTCAGAGGATACTGAGGAAGTACTGCGACTGACTACCTCTCACCCCTGATTCGGAGAAAAGGCCTGGCATAATAAAAGCCATGTCTAGGGCTCGGATTAGGGCCTAGTGGTAGAGTGCTTGCCTCGTATCCATGAGGCCCTGGGTTCGATTCCCCGGCACCACATATATAGAAAACGGCCCGAAGTGGTGCTGTGGCTCAGGTGGCAGAGTGCTAGCCTTGAGCAAAGAGAAGCCAGGGACAGTGCTCAGGCCCTGAGTCCAAGGCCCAGGACTAGGCATTTCTAATCACATAAGTCATCTTTATTATAGGTTTCCTCTTAACTCCTGTGAATCCAAAAGGATAAAGTACTTACATTTATTCCTGCAGCTGGCTAAAGAAGGAACAAGAGACAGCAGCTCCGAAGCCCCTGAGTGGTTAAGTCTCTGAGGGAGGCCGTTCTGCAGGGGCCCCGCCTTCCTGCCTTCCTCTCCTTCCAGAGATCGAGGAAAACTGTACACCTCCACCCCCAGACACAGGGCTGTACCCTCACCATGCCACGGAGAGGCAGGCACGGGGCACACTGCCGGAAGTCAGTGCCCAGTCATCCCTGGCCCCTCCTCCCCTGCCCGGTCCCGGTTTGACTCTCAGCACATGCTCAGCTGAGAACTGTCCGTCCCTCTACTGGGTTCTAGAGCTAAGCAGACTCGCCACTGTGTTTTGGAAGCTTCTGTTACCACAGCATTGCACTAAAAGAAGAGGAAACGAGGTTGGTGAAAAAGAAAACCAGAAGGAAAATGAAAGAACTGTGAAATTAATGTCTGAAAACTCCTGGTCATTTTGAGTCCATAGCTGCCTGGGACACAGAATTCAAAAAAAAAAAAACAAAACTGTGCCTAAGGTTTCCTCCAGTAGTAGGCTAGAGTTTAGAGCTGGAAAAGCAGCCAAAATGCATCCACACCCCAGGTCTGTAACACCGTGGAACATCTGGGTCCCAGGGGCCTAGTAAGAAACAAACATGAACATAAACTGGACATCGAGTTGATGTCCAGGGCTCCTCCTGCTCGGTGGTTTCTCACCCCCTGAGCAGACATCCCCAGACCCGTGCTCGGCACCGGAACCTGCAGCCGGTGCCAGACCAGGACAGTCCAGAAATGGACATGCCACTGCCCCGCTAGCGAAGGCAGCCTGTGCAGCACCAAGGGGATTCGAGCCCCAGGCGTGGTGGAGGGAGATGACCGAAGATTTTTATCATGCTACGCAAAATAACATGCAACTTGAAATGCACACCAGTTTCCCATTTCGTATTTAACCAGGGTTGACCACAAAAGCCAGCGCACGTGAAGCTGTGGGGGAGGGGTTGACTGGATAACACCACGTCAGACATTACAGAAAACGTAAGAGAGCAGATCCCTTTATTTCTTTCAAGGAACCTGTGCTCTAACTAGTCAGCTCAATTTTAACATCAGGCAACACGAAGTAATAAAAACTCCAGATAGTGATGTGTGATACCTCAAGGGGATGTAGCTGGTACCCAAGCTCCCCATCTCCCGCAGCCCTGAAGATACACGACCCCACGTGGTCGCTTCCGAAGACCCCACCCCCCACGTGGGCACAGTTACTACGGCGTGGCCATCAGTGGCCAGAGCTGACCCTGGCTCCCGTGCAGGAGATGGAAGGAAGGTCAGAATGTCCGGCCGGTAGCTGAAAAGGCGCTTCGGTGCTGGGGAGACAACGTTTATATTTTTACGTTGGTTGTTTTTATTTGCATTTTATATCCAAAAGCAAAGACACTGCCAATGGGGCCAACCACCTGCCCCCACGTCCCAGGGGAGGGACTGGAGCCAGGCAGCCACTCGGGCCAGGCCCAGTCGGTTCTCTGCCTCTCATCGCCCAGGTGCCTTTGGCTCTGCCGCAGATGGCTTAGCAACATCAGACCAGAGACGCCACCGGCTCCCTTGGCCGCGGCAAGAGCTCACGGCTGCAAGCCTCACATGTATCAGAGTGAGCGTTCAAAACCCGCCTTCACCCTAAAGTATGAACCCCTACTAAGGAGGCTGGCATCTAACCCTGACCTCTCCCGTCTCAAACCTGCGCTGCTCAAAATCACAGGACATCGCAGGCCACATGAAGGTTCGTCACACATCTGGAATCTGAAAATTGGGCATCATTCGCCACTCTTCTGTGCATTCTCCAGGCTGCATGACTGCAAGTGGAAAAGAACAATAAGAATTCATGATTTGCTTGAGTCTGAGCAGCCCCCCAAAATACAATACTAGGAACCAAGACACCCATTCTCAGCCTGGGAGAACACTGCTGATCTTCTTACACAGGAATCAGTCCCTTTCACCCCAGGGCCTTCTGAGGAGGAAAACTGTTACTACAGGTGATTCAAGGCCCACCAATCAGTAAGCGCATTCCCCAGGAGATGACCTAATCAAAGCTTTCCTCTTCCTCCTCTCTCTAAAACTCAACCAGGACCAATTGGAAAAGTGTCACGGAGCTGTCGCTGAAGCTGAAAAGATGTGTATAGAGAGCTAGTACTGACAGGGCAGCTAAGGGGCAGAGGTGGATACAAGAGTGCAAGTTAAGAGTAGGCTGAAGGGGGAGCTGGGGATATGGCCTAGTGGCAAGAGTCCTTGCCTCGTATACATGAGGTCCTAGGTTCGATTCCCCAGCACCACATATACAGAAAATGGCCAGAAGTGGCGCTGTGGCTCAAGTGGCAGAGTGCTAGCCTTGAGCAAGAAGAAGCCAGGGACAGTGCTCAGGCCCTGAGTCCAAGCCCCAGGACTGGCAAAAAAAAAAGAGTGGGCTGAAGGAATGAGCTAATAAGGAAGCACACAAGATCAAGGTCAGGCCTAGGTGGTGGCAGCAGTAGTGGACACAGAAGCTGTGCCGCTATCATGGGTAGTGTTGGGATGCAAAGTCCCCAGTGGAGATGCGGGGAACCCTAAACCACTGCCAGGCCTCCCTCCAGCTTCCTGTGGGCTCTTTTTTTTTTTTTTTGGCCAGTCCTGGGCCTTGGACTCAGGGCCTGAGCACTGTCCCTGGCTTCTTCCCGCTCAAGGCTAGCACTCTGCCACTTGAGCCACAGCGCCGCTTCTGGCCGTTTTCTGTATATGTGGTGCTGGGGAATCGAACCTAGGGCCTCGTGTATCCGAGGCAGGCACTCTTGCCACTAGGCTATATCCCCAGCCCCCTTCCTGTGGGCTCTTGAACACGAGTTCCCCATGACCTTTCTATGTAGCCTACCATTGGGCAAGTCCCTTGGGCAAGGGTGCCTCGGCGTGTCCCAGAACCAGGCACTCACGAAGAGGACCAGCTTAATGGCGATCTAGATGCTGGTCCATCTACACCAGCCCTGACACTGCCTTGCACGTGTCATCAAATGCTCTTCATCTCAGGCATTTGGCACTGTGCATGGCAGGTTAGGCTGTCGCTCATTTGTGCAGGGTTTGATGCCGTCTCCACAGCTATTTGTTCTATGGAATATTTTTAGCAGAAGGATGGGAAAGGGGCAGCTGAGAGAATGGCTGGGAAAGAAGAAAGCTATCCTAGGTGCATGCTGTGTTAAGTGCCTTGCTTCACACATGTCCATGCCCAAAGAACACTCCTCAGTAATGCATTTTAATCCCACCTTCTGGTGTTTGTAACAAATGAGTAGAAGGAACTGGAAATGAGGTCTCTGAAGATCCATGGTAGTTGAAATTCTTCCTCTCTTACTGCAGGAGCAAACCAGGACTCACACGGAGCCCCTGTGACCAGCCAGGGGACACAGAGAGACCCTGTGACCAGCCAGGGGACACAGACCCTGTGACCAGCCGGGGGACACGCGGAGCCCCTGTGACCAGCCAGGGGACACAGAGAGACCCTGTGACCAGCCAGGGGACACACAGAGACCCTGTGACCAGCCAGGGGACACACAGAGCCCCTGTGACCAGCCAGGGGACACAGAGAGACCCTGTGACCAGCCAGGGGACACAGACCCTGTGACCAGCCGGGGGACACGCGGAGCCCCTGTGACCAGCCGGGGGACACAGAGAGACCCTGTGACCAGCCGGGGGACACGCAGAGCCCCTGTGACCAGCCGGGGGACACGCGGAGCCCCTGTGACCAGCCGGGGGACACGCGGAGCCCCTGTGACCAGCCGGGGGACACGCGGAGCCCCTGTGACCAGCCGGGGGACACGCGGAGCCCCTGTGACCAGCTGGGGGACACAGAGAGACCCTGTGACCAGCCAGGGGACACACAGAGCCCCTGTGACCAGCCGGGGGACACAGAGAGACCCTGTGACCAGCCAGGGGACACAGAGAGACCCTGTGACCAGTCGGGGGACACGCGGAGCCCCTGTGACCAGCCGGGGGACACGCGGAGCCCCTGTGACCAGCCGGGGGACACGCGGAGCCCCTGTGACCAGCCGGGGGACACAGAGAGACCCTGTGACCAGCCAGGGGACACACAGAGCCCCTGTGACCAGCCGGGGGACACAGAGAGACCCTGTGACCAGCCAGGGGACACAAACCCTGTGACCAGCCGGGGGACACGCGGAGCCCCTGTGACCAGCCGGGGGACACGCGGAGCCCCTGTGACCAGCCGGGGGACACGCGGAGCCCCTGTGACCAGCCGGGGGACACGCGGAGCCCCTGTGACCAGCCGGGGGACACACGGAGCCCCTGTGACCAGCCGGGGGACACGCGGAGCCCCTGTGACCAGCCGGGGGACACAGAGAGACCCTGTGACCAGCCAGGGGACACACAGAGCCCCTGTGACCAGCCGGGGGACACAGAGAGACCCTGTGACCAGCCGGGGGACACAGAGAGACCCTGCGACCAGCCGGGGGACACGCGGAGCCCCTGTGGCCTTCCAGGAAGATCCTCAAAAGGCAGTAGATTTCAAGGGAGAAAAAGAAACCTGCTTTAAAATCCACTGGAACCCCACCTGCCGTGGCTCCGACCTCCCCAGGAGAGCTGAGACAGCGAGGCGGGGGCAGTGCAGCCCCCTCACCCCCAAACCAGCTCTCAGGTGACAGCCCCAGGCCTGTGCCTGCGGAGTGCTGCCACCTCTTGGCCACTCTCGGTCACAGCAAGACTCCGTCCCCGCGAGGACGCACTGAGGTGACATTCCGAAATGCTAATGGGCAATCGGTTCCAAAGTAATTACGCGGTGGCTTGGCCTCCTTTCCATCTTAGAATCTCAAAGGCCTCCCCGGCCGAAGCCGTGCCAGCCCGCGGACGGCCCCTACGCGGGCTCAACCATGCCTGGGCACACTCTCGTTCCCAATTAACGAAACACGATTAATGGGATCACTGCAAATCTCCTGCCACCTCAATTTAGAGCTATTTAGAGCTTCAATTTAGAGCTGTGGGAAGATTGGGGATATGGGTTTTTGTCAGCCTGGGGTATACCCAAGTTTCAACAGTGGACAAAAATGTTCACCGGAGGCATCCAGAGCAACGACAGCTCCTTACTCTTCTCCCTACATACATTCGACAGCCTCACACCACACTCAAACACACTCACACACAATGCGACCCAGCAACCTCTCCCTCCCGCGTGGAAAACTAGATCTGTCCGTGTTGGAAACATGTAGGGTGTCTGAAGTCGGGAACCGATTCCAGAGCGTTTCCTGAACAATGGTTCTTTTGAAATATTTATACTGATTGGCCCAGTTCCTGAGAGGAAATAGCTTGTTTCTCTTATTTGCCCAGGTATTGGTCATTTGAACGGTTGGGTTGCCTTTTTTTTAATCTCTGAATTTCTCTGTGGATAGTGAGAGGATGAGATAAATGGCAACATTAGCTGCTTTAGGCTCGATTTTCAAAGCTACACCAGGGGAGTTAAAAGCACAGATCCTGTTATTGCCATGGGATTAATACACCAAAGTCCCAAAATACCACTTTGGTTACATAGCCAAGGACTATTACTTTAATGTACTGTATGTTGTTTTTTAGACCCAGCTACAGCCTAATTATCAATTGGGGTATCAGAAAAAGATGAGGCAAAAAAGATAACTGTCTTTAATCCAAAATTCTAATGAGATCTTTGGTTGTTTGTGCTTTCTTGCCACTTAGAAATCTGGATATTTGGAGTTAAAAAAAAAAAGGTAAAAGAAATGACAGCAGCTACCTCCCACCTGCTCTGTTGCTATAGAGGCTGGGACTACGGGGCCCTGGTTCCACGGATTATGTCAGGATGGAGCCCCCGCCCCACGGGAGGCAAATGGTAAGAAAAGAAGGCATTCGGTGTGTGTGTGGGGGGGGGGGGGGGGTGGGTCTTGACCTAAAAGCTGCAAATAAACTTCAGCAAATCCTTGATTTTGAGAGAACAAGTCAGGGCTGTGCCTGCTTCTGATTTTACACATCTTATTGTCCAAAAATAACGGTCCACAAAGTCTTCCAACTTCCAAACTGTCCTGTGGGCAACAGCTTCGGCTGCTGGGCTTTGTGAAACTGGCTCTCCTTCCTTCCGGCCGCTGAGTAACCGCATAGATGAGAGGTGACCACATCCACGTCCGGACTCTGTTAGCTGATCCCCAGAAGAACAGCTGCCTTTCTGTCAATAAAGAAATACTCCACTAATACTCCTCCCGGTGAATTTCAAAATCCCAGTATCTTCCATGATCACCCAGGCCAGCGATGGCCGCACACTTCGCACGAGCAAGGGCCCAGATTTCATCCTCAGCACCCAGAGAAAGGCAGTTTTCCCTCTGGGTCCTTGTAGAAACTAGTCCCAGATTCCAACAGGTGTCACATCTATGATGCACATAGCTGGCTCACCGCTTCCGTGTCAGCTCTAGGTTCCTCCTAACACCTCACACGACGTGTTCTAAGTAGCAGGAGGGGAAGTGTCGGCATGTGTTCAGTATTTACATTTTCCACGTATTTTTTATCTACCTTGGTTGGCTCTCCAGGTATAGAAGCTGTGGCTATGAACGATTAACCAGAAAGGACCGAGACATCATGAAGTCATCAACTGCCTCCCACAGGTTTCAGACACATGCCCTGCTCAGATCGCCCGGTCCTACCGAGAGCCTACGGATAACGATGAGCCAAGGCTCATGCTTTCATTTTATAATTCTTGCTGTTTTCTACTTCTGTTTCTCCTGTGTGTGCGGTTTCTTTCTGTTTTCTTACACGCCATGGTGAGACTGGAAGACAGGTGCCCTGGCCTCTGTTTCACAGTAACCTCAGCACATCCTGGAGTTAAGAACTGCAAAGCTCCTGTGTCAACAGGAGCCATGGTTGGGGAGCAGAGTATTGCATAAACCAAGAGGTTAGCATTGATAGGATTCCTCCAAGCTGCTGAGAGAGCTGCAGGGACACTGGCTTGTCTCCACCTTAGAGGAGAAAGTGGTTATTGGTAGCTTGCTAGTTTTGTTCAGAACTGCTTGAATTCTGGTTTTTGGTGGGTTAATTCCTTAGATGTGGTTGCTGCTCGGATATGTGTAGCGGCCTCAATTGTTCCAAAATTTGTGAGATTTAATTCATTTTCTCTTGGTAATAATTTTGGTCTTTCCTTTTTTCTGGGGTAGATGACCCTCTCGTTTCAGTTGGTCACACTGCCATTGGGCCTCAGACACATGAGCATTGGGAAGACAAACATGGTGGGTTCAGGTACTCTACAGAGAACAGTGGGTCACATTCTGGATCTCAAGCTTGACTTCAAGGCACATATGTCAGTGGTACATCTATTTGTCACTGTCATTGTTGTTAAATAAATTGGTTTTTTTTCAAGGTTAGTTCATGGTCACTAAAGTAAATTTGTAAGTACGTAAATAAATAAATAATCAGCCAGGAGCCAGTGGCTCACATCTGTAATCCTACCTGTACTCAGGAGGCTGAGATCTTAGGATCCTACTTGGAAGCCAGCCCAGGCAGAAAAATCCCCATGAGACTCTTATCTCCAATTAACTACTCAAAAACCAGAACTATTGCTGTGGCTCAGAGCAGTAGAGCGCTAGCCTTGCGTACAAAGAAGCTCAGGGACAGCACCCAGGCCTTGAGTTCAAGCCCCATGACTGACAAAAAAAAAAAAAAGTACATAAAGAAAGAAAGAAATAACAGGAAGCAAAGGAAAAATAACTTTAGATTATTTCACTGAAAGGTAACCACAAAGCTGAAGAGTAATTCTTCTGGTTTTCAGTTCTAAGTCATATTACATCTTTTATATATTACAATATTGTGTCCTATTTGTCATCACTTTTTCTGTTTTACAATGAACTCTTCTTACTAACATGGCTGATGGCTGTATAATATCCAAGGGATGAAGGAAACAACCATGTAGACATAGAGTAATCTTACACTACATTCCTAAATGAGTGAGGCAAAGGCTATAAAAACGTATGGACAGCAAGTTATTTTCTCTCACTCCATGCGAAGCTGGTGAAGCTAGACCCAGATTTCTGGGTCTGGAAAGGTCCACAACATTCTAAGCACCTTTTTGTAGCCCTTCCCAAATATTTACATTAATAAACTATGAACTTTGTTAGTTTGGATAAAGTTAGTTTGGATTTTATTTATATTTTCAGAGAACAAACTATTTCTTCTATTAATCTATTTTATTGGGGGGTTGTCTCCATTCTATTAATTATACAAAGGTTAAAGTAGTCAAAACAAAAATTAGAGAGAGTTCATAACTATGAACTTTTTTTAAATTTTGGCCAGTCCAGGGGCTTGGACTCAGGGCCTGAGCGCTGTCCCTGGCTTCTTTCTTTTTGCTCAAGGCTAGCGCTCTGCCACTTGAGCCACAGCGCCACTTCTGGCTTTTTTTTCCCTATATATGCGGTGCTGAGGAATCAAACCCAGGGCTTCATGTATACGAGGCAAGCACTTTGCCATTAGGCCATATTCCCAGCCCTTTGCACCCATCTTGAGTTCTGACTGCCAAGACTGCCCCTGAGTCACTCTGATCTACACCCCACATGGTTGCCCAGCATGCAGGGGATACAGAGTGGCCACGTGCACCAAGAGCCATCAGGAAGCAGGCCAGGCCAAGAAGCAGAACCCTTCATCCTGCAGTTCCCTCGAAGCACTGCACCAGCTACACCGGACACACTGCCCCCCTCCCTCCCCCGAGACACAATGACATGTGACAGGCCAGATCCATTTTCTCAGAGAAGGTAGGAAAGAAGAATTTGTGGCTACAAGGCAAAAAACTAACCCCTGACATGCCCCCCTAGGCAAGAATATCGCTTATTCTTTGCTGAACCTGATTCCAAGAATATTTCAGTGTTGTAATAAATACCATCAACTAAAGTTCATAGTTGGAGCTGGGAATATGGCCTAGTGGCAAGAGTGTTTGCCTCATATACATGAAGCCCTGGGTTCAATTCCTCAGCACCACATATACAGAAAACGGCCAGAAGTGGCACCGTGGCTCAAGTGGTAGAGTGCTAGCCTTGAGAATAAAGAAGCCAGGGACAGTGCTCAGGCCCTGAGTCCAAGCACAACACAAGAGCAACAAACATGTCTTCACCCCTTCAATTATCTTGCATTGTGCCTTGCATTAAAGCAGAATAGTAATTACATACTTGAAATATTTATAAAATAAGTTGACTACGTTTGATGGGAATGTAAAAGCACTGCAATTAAACAGATCTGCACACACTGCAGGGTATTTTTCTAACAAAAGAAGTAAAGTATAATGCTGCTAATAAAAACAATGATGATCTTGTGTAAATATTCTAATAACTCATTTATACTGTGCTGTATATTAGTAATTTCAAATAGTCTTTGATGAAAGATTAAATATATCTTTTGCTCATTCTCCTCAGCAAACCTAGTGATTTAAGTGGGCTAATTTGTTCCCTTTCTTCTAGTAAAACGTTTTAAGTGATCTATAAATGTTTTTTTTTCTTCTTGTTCTATTCTCCTATTGTAAGAAGAACCAGGTGAATAATAATGAGTAAAAATAAAAATTGTACTGATACATTATATCAAAGTGGTAGAGCACTAGCCTTGAGCAAAAGCATTCAGGGAGACCACCCAGGCCCTGAGTTCAAACCCCATAACCAAAAATAAATAAATAAATAAAATAACATGACTGAACTCAGAACTACTATCACTAAGTTTTGAGAACCCACAATGTACAGGCGAGGGCTAGAATACTGCTCATTTTCAGAGGGGATCTTTCTAGAAACAATGATTCACTGAGCTTGACACAAGTGCTCAGGACATCCTATAACTGATCATTTTAAATGACCTCTGAAAATAATCATGTTACAGAACCAAATGCAGATACTATAATCTTTGACATTCCCAAAACTAAGTTAAATCTGAAAGAAGTTAGTAGGTGAAAGAGGTACCCAACAAAAACAGTAGCAGGAATTATGAGAACATCTATATCCTTATCTTACTAAGTAGATGGTCCAGAGATAATGTCAATAGTGGACTGGAAAAAAGGAGTTTTAAGTACATTTGCTTTTTATTTTTGCCAGTCCTGGGGCTTGAACTCAGGGCCTGAGCACTGTTCCTGACTTCCTTTTGCTCAAGGCTAACACTGTACCACTTGAGCCACAGTCCACTTCCAGCTTTTTCTATATCTGTGGTGCTAAGGAATGGAAACCAGGGCTTCCTGCATGCTAGGCAAGCACTCTACCACTAAACCACATTTCCCACCCTGAATTACTTTTAGTTATTAAATTTTTATGCCAGTCTTGGGGGCTTGAACTAAAGCAGGGCATTAAGCTTTTTTGCTCAAGGCTAGTACTCTCCTACTTGAGCCACAGTGCCACTTCTAGATATTTGATGGTTGATTGGAGATAAGAGTTTTACAGACTTTTCTGCCTAGGCTGTCTTTGAACCACGGTCCTCAGCTCTCAGCCCCCTGAGTAGCTAGAATTACAGGCTTGAGCCATCAGCACCAGGTTTTAAAAACCATTTTTGAAATGATACATGCATAGTTCAGAAAAGCTGCTATAACCTCTAGGGCCATCTGTAAGTGCACTGAGAAGGAGTCACCCCTCCGGCCTGGATAGGAGAGCAGTGTGGGGCTGGGGATATGGCCAAGTGGCAAGAGTGCTTGTCTTGCATACTTGAAGCCCTGGGTTCAATTCCCCAGCACCACATATACAGAAAGAAGTGGCGCTGTGGCTCAAGTGGTAGAGTGCTAGCCTTGAGCAAAAAGAAGCCAGGGACAGTGCTCAGGCCCTGAGTCCAAGGCCCAGGACTGGCAAAAAAAAAAAAAAAAAAAAAAAGAGAGAGAGCAGTGTGCTGCAGTGTGCTAGGAACCATCTTCACAGCTTGCCACCTCACACAACACTAGGAATTAATATGTGCCCAAGAACAATGACTGACTTCTCAATTGCAACAAATAGTTTCAAATGAAATCTTTGTTTTCACAAGAAAGGAATGTATGGGAAAATGGTATGATGGGGTGATTGGTTTGGATATGCTGAGTCTGTCCAATCCTAGAACCCTGAAGTCAACTATGGGCTATGTTTCTAGATCCCTACCAGTGTTCAGCAGCAGCCTTTGAATCACTGTTACCCCACTGCCAGGAATTACACCCCATTCTTGACTTCATCCCATCCAGAAACAGCTCCACCTTCACGAGAGTATTCAAGTGCCCACATGGGATTTTCCCTCCATACATACTTGGGTATATCTAACCATCTAAATTACAAAGGGGAGTTTGAGTGAGTTTTTAAACAGCATGAGAACATTATTTTGTGTTCAATTTGCTTTTAAATACTGTGTCTCTCTCCCTGTTTGTAAGTTAGCCATTAATCTAGCTTGAAGGTAGGTTTCTGAAGCTAAAATGGACCACTTACATTGAAAGATGAAACACTACTTCCAAATTCAGAGCAGAATGAATTAATTTTTCAGATCTAGTTGACTGCCGAATATAGAACATTGCTTAAGAAAGTCCTCCAACATCTGGCTCTTTTTTCTATTTATTTTTTTTTCTGTTTAAGGATAAGCATGAGAGAGAGAAATATGCCATCCAACACAAAAGTAACCAATTTATTACTCAATGTTAAGAGAATTTCAAAATTCACAGAAGTGAAATAACCTTAAGTACACTTTTGGATCACAATAGCTCAACAGCTATGTACAAATGATCATATAAGACGACGATAAGCAAAAACAACTCCAAGAGAAGGACACAAGAGGATTCTACTGTTGACGTTACATTTAAAATTCTAGGCGAATTTCCTTTGGCATATGCTACGTGGTTACTGTATATGATGGTACACTGGGTATTGTATATATGCCTACCTGATCTAAGGAAGGGGAAGAAAAACGAGGCGTAAGATATCACAAGAAATGTACTCACTGCCTTATTATGTAACTGTACCCCTTTTGCACAATACCTTGTCAACAAAATTTAATTAATAAAAGGTACACTTTTGTTGGATCCAGAATACCATATTTACCTTTAGCTTAATTTTTTTCTTATTTCTAAATATAGCACCTTCTGTTTGAATTTATAATGTTAACATATGCTTGATTACAACTTCTGTACTATATTAAAAAGAAATGGGGAAAGTGGACATACTTGTTCCTGATTTTAGAGGAAATGGTTTTAGTTGTTCACCATTAAGTATGATAATGGATGTAGGTTTGTCATAAATAGCCTTTATTATGTTGAAGAATATTTCATCTATTCCTAGCTTCTCCAGAGCTTGTATCATAAAAAGATGCTGGGTCACGCCAAAGGCTTTTTCTGTATCTATGAGATGAACATGTGATTCTTGACTTTGGTTCTGTTAATGTATTGTATTACATTTATTGAGTTATCTATATTGAACCAGCCTTGCATCCCTGGGGTAGATCCTGCTTAGTGGTAATGTATCATTTTCTTCTATTATTTGTTGAATTTTGTTGGCCAGTATTTTATTAAGAACTTTCACACCAATATTCTTCAAGGAGATTGGTCTGTGGTTTGGGATAAGTGTAATGCTGGCTTCAAAGAATGAATTTGATAGTGATCTTCTTCCCTTTTTATTCCATGGAAGAGTTTGAGGAGTATTGATGTTAATTCTGCTTTAAAGATCTTAGAGCTGGGGGGCTGGGGATATGGCCTAGTGGCAAGAGTGCTTGCCTTGTATACATGAGGCCCTGGGTTCGATTCCCCAGCACCACATATATAGAAAACGGCCAGAAGTGGCAGTATGGCTCAAGTGGCAGAGTGCTAGCCTTGAGCAAAAAGAAGCCAGGGACAGTGCTCAGGCCCTGAGTTCAAGGCTCAGGAATGGCAAAAAAAAAAAATCTTAGAGCTGGGTACTGATGGCTCTCACCTGTAATCTTAGCTACTTAGGAAGCTGAGATCCAAGGATCACAGTTCCAAGTCAGCCCAGGCAAGAAAAGCCTGAGAGACCTCTATCTCCAATTAACCACCAGAAAACTGGAAGTGGTGCTGTGGCTTAAAGTCATAAAGCATTAGCCAAATGGAAAAAGCTCCTCAGGACTGACAAAAAATAAAAATGAAAGGTCTTATAGAAATCATCTCTGGGTCCTTCCATTTCCTTAGGAATGGGGCAATGTCGTTCTTTCTGATAGAGGCATAACATTCCATTGTGTATATGTACCACATTTTCCTGATCCATTCGTCTACTGAGGGGCATCTGGGTTCCATATTTTAGCTATGACAAATTGTGCTGTGATGAACACTGTTGTGCTGGTGGCTTTAGTGTGTTCTTATTTGTGGTCTTTTGGATAGATGCCCAAAAGTGGGGCTGCTGGGTCATAGGGGAGTTCTATGTTTAGCTTTCTGAGGAATCTCCATACCGCTTGCCAGAGTGGCTGAACCAGTTTACATTCCCACCAACAATTATACTAAGTGAAGTGAGCCAGACCCAAAGAAACATGGACTCTATGGTTTCCCTCATAGGGAATAATTAGCACAGGTTTAGACTAGTCACAGCAGAGGATCACAAGAGCCCAATAGCTATGCCCTTATGAACACAGAAGATGATGCTAAGTGAAATGAACTCCATGTATGGAAACAACTGTTATATCACTGTTGTAATTACTTTCCACATGCCATGTGAAACCGTAGCTTCTATTGTTGATGATCCTCTTGTATCCCCTTCCTGTGGTTGTACTATCACTTTATCTTACCTGAGTACATTGGAAACTGTGTATATTAGTATTAGAACTAGGAAAGTGAAAGGGAATACCAAAATCAAGAGGCACAGGATAAAAAGACAAATGACTACAAAAGCGATACTTGCAAAACTGTTTGGTGTAAACCAACTGAACAACTAATGGGGGGAGATGGAAAGGGGGAGGGGGAGAGGGGAATGAGGGAGGAGGTAACAAACAGTACAAGAAATGTATCCAATGCCTAATGTATGAAACTGTAACCTCTCTGTACATCACTTTGACAATAAAAAATAAAAATAAATAAAGAAATCATCTCTGGGGGGCTAGTAATATGGCCTAGTGGTAAAGTGCTTGCCTCGTATACATGAAGTCCTGGGTTTGATACCTCAGCACCACATATATAGTGAAGGCTGGAAGTGGCGCTGTGGCTCAAGTGGCAGAGTGCTAGCCTTGAGCAAAAAAAAGCCAGGGACAGTGCTCAGGCCCTGAGCCCAAGCCCCAGGTCAAGCAAAAAAAAAAAAGTAATTTCTGATAGCTGTATCAAAATGCTACTTCAGAAGCAAAATTAATTCACTAAAATGACTCAGCTCAAACAACACAGCTTTTTCCTCTCCAGAGCCTCCCTTACCATTCTTCCCACCTACTAATACCTTCTCCCCGCTGTCCCCTCATCCCCACTCTACGAAGCAAACACAAGGCACACTGGATAGTGGTGGCAGAGAGCTCCATTCGACAGGAGTGAAGCTGAGCAGCTCCCTAAAGTCAGACTCAAAAGCTTAATGTCATTTAGTGATAAATAATCCTTTCCCAACAACTTGCCACTGTTGTTAAACAGGGGTCTTAATAGGGCCCTCCCACTTCCACTCTGCCTCTGTAACTCATCTATTTGGTCTCTGCATATATTTTAGGGGTGGCTCACATATAGGCTAAGTGATAGGTAACCAAATTACAAGGCTATAAATATATCAACTGTTGTCTGGAACAAAGCCCGAGCAGTTTATGAAGTCAGCAATATTCTGACATCTGATCCTTACAACAGAGCTTATGTTTTCCATGGGCTCGCCTCCCTTCCCCACTTAGGTAATTTGATCTTATATATGTCTTCAAGTATAAATCACAAATGAGTTATTAGAAAAGGGCAACTTGGGCCTGAAAGATTATAGCAACATTTTTTATTCCTAAGAAGAGCTGAACAATCTTTCAACAATCTGCATTGACTCAGAACTTTTGGAAACAGGCAAGAACGCCTAGCATGTAAAACAATCTGGCACGACTCAGTGGCGTTCTTTTGGTGTCATCATTTGTACGTACTTGTCCAAGTAAGTGCTGGCTATTGAATCTTAGAGAGAAATCCACCAGTTAGGAGTTCTCAAAACGTGACGTCATACAACAAAAGGAGCAAAGTAAACAAGAATCATCAGGATAAGGGTAACTAACATGAGATGGAAATTTACAATGAGAACTTGCTCAGCTTCTAGTCTACCATGCACACTAAAACGTCTATTGTGTTTAGTTTTTAAGAGCTGTTCACCTCCTGTGTAAGAAGTTGTGTTGACTTGAACAACAAGCGTTTGAACTTAAGCCCTATGTTATCTTTTGTTCTGTTGCCCTTTGTTCTCCACCTGACCTGCCCAACATGGCAGGGGCCAAGAGTCACGTGCCCACCACCACGTCCTAAGCACCTACTGCAGAGCCTCCTGCAAGACTGGTGCTAAGCAGTCATTCATGCTGAACTACAAACTGAACCTTACTAAATTAGGGAAGCGAATCCTGTATTTGTAATCTGTGTAGAAAAATGACACAGCTGCATATATGTGTGCACTTATCCTGAGAACTTGTATAACACAAACTTTAGACACTCCTTGATGTGACATAAGAGACTTTTCATACTCTGACTCAGTCTTCACCAGACATCACCTTTCTCCTTCCCCCAGTCATGTGCCTGGGCTCTGCTTCTCTGATACCAAGGCAAAGATCTGCTTCTTCTTGGGCACACTGCCTAGCCAGGATAGGCATTTGATTAAAACAATGTACAGAATGAGGGATCTTACGTAATAGAAGTTGAGACTAGAGGCAATACTGATAAAGGTCAGAACAGAAATAAGAATGAGTTCAGGGAAGGGAAAGGAGTAGGGACAAAAGCCAGGAAGCAAAAACATTGTGAAAGAACTGGAGAGGAAAGTTATGGGGTTTTTCCCTTTAGACCAGAAGGTGACTGTGAGTAATAGGTGGGGTGTCTTAATGACAGAGGATTCGTAAGTTGGTCCCACGTTTGGGGGAACACCAAGATGGAACTGGTTTTACCAAGATGTTCTTCACAGAGTAAGTTTTCGTGGGGTGCGTGTTAGTTGGTTTGTTTTGCAGATGACAAGTCATCGCTGTTCTGTCCTCCATGCTTGTGATCACCATTGTCGTAAGGACTCACTCAGTCTCGGTGGGGCCTGTAGGAATAGAGTGCTGTGTCGCTCAGGTCACCAACTACTTTCCTACTTGAAGTAGCACACACAGACCTGCTCAGCTGCTGGCATCAGCTTGAACCATCAGGATGAGTCAGAAAGTTACTGTTCTATCCGTCGGGGCAGGGTTTCAGGTCTCCTGTAGACTGATAGGCAGAGGAGAGGCTGGGACACCTCACCTCCCACCAGCTGTTCAACCAGATCATTAGAAGTCAATATTTGCAGAGAGTCTTACAGGTGATTCTTCAGGCTGTACCATAGCAACCTCACCAAGGAAACAGAGTGCAAATGGATAGATGACTAGCTAGGAACACGTGGCAAATCCATTGGGGGAATCAAGGGCCCTCAGCCCATCTGCTGCTTAGTCTTCTCAATGATATTGACTCTCCTTTCTATGGATTAAAATATTTTCCTGGAAGTATGGACCGGTTTACGTCCTAACTGGAGAAAGTTTCCAATACCCAATCTGTGACCTCTTGAATCGCACACCGAAATGCTTAACAACCCCTTCTTCATCGTTAAGAAGGACTGACCAAGTAGTATGCTCCCCCAAGGAAGGTGCCTCTGCTCATAACAAAGATCCTACAACTCATTCTTGCAGAGAAAGAATTAAGACCAAAAGAACTAGGTGCAAAATCCAATCTGCATTTCCTTTCAAACAAATTGCAATTCTCTTTTCAGAGGTACCCAAGAATTGTAGCAGTGAGCTGGGAATGGCGTAAATGTCTATACAGTTCCACAGAATTGTTCCACTAAATGATGAGTGGAAGCCCAGGTGGGTAATGTGACTTGCCTGAGATAACATGGCCAGTTAATTAGTAGCAGCGCAGGAAACGCGGCCGCCAAAGCCAGACAGCCCCCTGGCCTGCATCCTGCTTCTATGGCTCACCAGTGGGCAGGTTTCTTAGCGTCTACTCCATTTGCACACAGGGTTTAAATGTGTGACTGTGTGATCTGCGCTTATAACATTACCTGGAATGTGGAAAACTGTTCACACATAATACAAAAAGCTGACTGCACAAGGGGACACACCCCACGGAGCTGGGAAACGCACCAAGCTCTCAGCCATCTACCCTCCTCCTGGCTTGTGATCTTTTAAAGCAACTTACAGCATTCTTTTCTGTTCTAGTTTTTGCCAGCCTGACCTAAATACTTTTTTTTTCCACTTTTTGAAATTATGATCCTAGGATGTATCTCCTCAGAGATGATACTACTAGTCACACGAGTCCTTGCTAAGGCCTGTTGTACCCGCATGGCAAAGGCATGCTCCCGTGACGCCCCACGGTTTGTTCCTCTCCCTTCTTCATCCCCACGCCTGTCTCCCCCATCCACAGCCTAGTGTGATGAAGTCTGAGTCCAGCGGTGTGCCCGGAGCTTACCCAAAGGAAAGCTTTCTGCATGACTGCCCATCTGCCGGGGGTGTGCGGGCTCCGCGGGGCTCCCTCCCAGGAGCCCGGGCAGGCGCGGGGGTAGCAATGCACAGACAAGGCCTGGGGAGGAGACGCCGGCTCGGGCAGGGGCCTCAGGAAGGAAACGTCTGGGTATTGCTAACATCGTACATTAGGGAGTTGAGGGCAGGTCCAGTATAAATCTGAGAAATGTGAAAGGCATGAAAGAAGTAGCAGGAGACCAGGCAGGGCAAATGAACAAGATGCTTGATCTGCCCGTGAGCCCACAAGGAGCTGAGCGTGAGGAGAAGGCAATCACGGTAGCCAGAAAACCGTGAGGGGCAAACGCTGACTGAAGAGCTCAGAATCGGCTCCCTGCCGGTCGCAGGGCTTGGCAGCGAGTCAGCAAATCCAGCAGCACAGTCTCTTTCAGGAGCCACAGACAGTCCACTTACACATGCAGTGTGCACACATCCGCACACAAGTGCATACGCACATGCGCGCGCGCACACACACACACACACACACACACACTAGTACATAAACTCTTCAAAGGAGAAATTATGGCATAGAATTAAGTACCCCAAAACATGTATATCATTGAAAATTAGTTGCCCCCAAAGCAAGATTTTATTAAAATATCCCCTTGAAAATTCCAGTAAGAAAATGTCACATGTCAAACATGGACTCTATGGCCTCCCTTATTGGGAATAATTAGTACAGGTTTAGGCAAGTCACAGCAGAGGATCACAAGAGCCCAATAGCTATGCCCTTATGAACACCGAAGATGATGCTAAGTGAAATGAACTCCATGTTATGGAAACGATTGTTATATCACAGTTGTAACTACTTTCAACGTCCCATCTGTATTTGTAGCTTCTATTATTGATGATGTTCTTGTATCACCTTCCTGTGGTTGTACCTACACTATCTCTGTAATCTTATCTGAGTATATTGGAAACCGTGGTTACTGGTATTGGAAGTAGGAAATGCAAAGGGAATACCAAATTTGAGAGACACAGGGTAAAAAAAGAGAAACAACTACAAAAGCAATACTTGCAAAACTGTTTGGTGTAAGTGAACTGAACACCTCCGGGGGGGGGGGAGGGAAAGGGGGGGAGGGAGGGGGGTATGAGGGACAAGGTAACAAACAGTACAAGAAATGTATCCAATGCCTAACGTATGAAACTGTAACCTCTCTGTACATCAGTTTGATAATAAAATTTGAATAAAAAAAAAAAGAAAATGTCACATGTCTTCTGACAATTTCTTCCTTCTTTTGTTAAAAGTGAAACAAAGCCTGGCAAAGCTCATGCCTAGAGTCATAGCTACCAGGAGGCTGAAATCCAAGGACAATAGTTCAAAGCCAGTCAGGACAGTCAACTCTGACACAGTCTTAGTTCCAATTTACCCGCAAAAAGCCGAACGTGAAGGCTCAAGTAGTAGAACTCCAGCCATGAACAAAAAGACTAAGCAAGAACATGAGGCTCTGAATTCAAGCCCTAGTATGACATGAAAAAAATGAAAAAGTGAAACTACAACATACAGAAATAACCTAAATAGTAACAGTGGCTACCTTTGGATTATATGACTACAGTAGAATTTTTCCCTTATCTTTCTTTTTTGTAGGGAGATGAGGAGGGTTTATAATTTGTCTTCAATCGACATATTGTTTTTCTAATATTGAAAATTACATAAGATAAAGATAAATGTGGAGTAAACAAAACAAAAAATTCCAGTGAGCAGCCTTGCTGTTGTATGGTGCTCAATGACCTCACTGAACCTACAAGTAAGTATCACGCAGAATAAGGGCAGGACCACCAAGGAAGGGCAAAGGGTATTAAGAACACAGAATGGCCAAACAGATGTGTCTCAGTCTTTTAGAAATGCTGAAACTTGCAGTGACTGTGTTGAGTAAAACACCACAGTGAAGAGTTGTGTGGAACACCACTCTCAGAAAATCCCAAATCAGCCAGTCCCAGGTAGCCTCTTTGCAATCCAGTTGATTTGCCCTGAACTGGCCAACTTTCACAGTGTGCGTGAATTGAAAGGCTACTTCACTGAGTGAGGACAAAGAACAAGTCCATGTAACACAGCTGGTATTAGCTGATCATGTCGTTTTCAAACCCAAGGCAGGTTTCAGCTAGACTACAAACCAACTGTGCACTCCCAAACCTCTCCTGCCCCAGGAAAACAGCCTCAGGATATCCACTGGAGTTACAGTGTTGGAATTTTCCCTTGCATACACCATCCTTTTGTTAATATATTTGTGTAAACTAGCATAAGACCCATATGTGTTTACTTGTGTGTTTATTCAAATGCTCTTAACTCCATTTGACTAACTCACAGTCTAAAAAAATGAATATCGCCTGTTTCCCATGGTGCCTTGGATCTAGATGTGAAAGGATGAAGCTCACTGGTGTTTTGGTTGGACTCTTCCTCACCTTGGTGTTTGTTCATGGTGTTTGTTGATGATGTGTATATATCGTGCAGTCTTTGCTGGCTTCAGGTCCAAACCAAACAATGTTTTACCTCAGTCTTCAGAACTATCTCTAGAAACTGGCTGTTTGGTGTCTAAAGTGGTGGGCGACTATTTTGAGTTCAAATACCCTCTGTATGCTTGTGGAATCCGTGTACAATTATGCCAATGTGGTACTCTTGTTGAGACCACAATCTTTTATGAGCTGGAACGTTATGACGTGCGTGGCATCTTACCAATATCATGCTTCATTGAGAGCCCGACAATGTTCTCCTTTGAGAAAAAAAAAAGACAAGGATGGGAGCAGTGGCAAAAAAGACGAGGATGGGAGCAGAAGCAAAAACCCCAGAGGTACTAAAAGAAAAAGAACCTCAACTAGTCAAGTGGAAGAGTCTACAGCTGCGGTTAACATAACTGAGGAGGAGCCAAGTACATCATACAGCGCCAAAATAACTACAGAATTAAGCTCTCAATTCCAGTTAGGCAACTTTACGAACCCTGGTTGTTTGACAGCCTGAAGATTGCTTTGTCCATCAGAGGTCAGCCTAATGCAGGAACGCCTACGGACACCATCTGTCACCAATTGAAACATTCTGTTTTTAAGAGGAAGCCACCTGAAGTCTTCATGAACACTTTTGGAGGGAAGAGGGAGGGAACTCCTTTGGATTTTAAATTTGTAATGATGGCATTTTAAGAAAACAAAGTTTTGTAAGTCTTATTTTTGGAGAAGACCAAAAAAATAAAAAAAAAATGAATGTCTGGAAGCTGGTGCTTCAGACTGGGGGAAGACAGAAGAATGAAGAGAGGAAGAGGGGTACAGTCTGGAGGGTGGGATTGGGAGGGGATGATGAAGATCCATTGCACTCACAAACTGACACGTCAAAAGGCAACTCCTTTGTACAACTGCTTCAAGATAATAAAAATAAAATCTTTTTTAAAAAGACCCACTGGATATGCTCCTTTTGGTATCAACTAAAATCTTTCTTACCTCTGCCTGGGGCCCTTGATAATTTACGAAGGGTCAGAAACCCTGAGGCTTGCTTCAAAAAACGCAGCTAGACAAACCTTTCCAGTTGTGCCTACTGGCATTTAATTCAGAATCATCCATCTCTTGTCACTGTGGAGATCATGCCAGCCTCCATTATCATGTCACAGGTCTTGAAGGTACAAGAGTTGACCGTCAACCTCCTGTTGTCCAGATGTTTCAATATGCAGCGCATGGCTCAGAACCGGCCCTGCCCAGTAGGAAGCAGCGCAAGAAGGGCCTCTCCTGAAGGAAAGAATAGAGGTCAGCAAGAGACTGCAGCCCAAAGGGGTTGTTTACAAGTGAAAAGATGATTCCCATTAGGTGTCATGAAGCAGGGGCTCATTAGAGACCACTGTGGTGCTCAGATAAAGGTTTGCCTGTCACTAGCTTTCGGGAGCATCTCACTTCCTGTAGCTATCCATTCCAGTTCATCAGCCCCATCCTCTGCTCCACATGCCTGCAGACTTTCATGTGGGGTCCTGCTTCGCACTGCATGCTGACTTTCATCTGCTCTTCTCCCTGGTTCCTGTAGGGCAGCTCCATGACCTATGACTAAGATAAAGAAGAAGCCACGGGCACTTGGGCTTGAGCCCCAAGCTGTGGTGAACTTCTGTCTTCTTGTCTATAAAGTGGAAATGATAAGAATTATAGGTAAGTCTTCTTATCTATAGAGTGGAAATGATAAGTATTGCTTCATCCTAGGGTGGTTATGTTGGAGAAAATGAATACCTGTATAACAGTGGGTGCTTAATACGTTTTAGCAATGATGAGGAAGATGAGTCTCCTTAACACTGGCTAGCCACATGCCCAGACCCAACTGAACCAAAACGGTTCACAACTAGAGCTGATTCTGCTGAATGAGCTCACTGAGGGTGGGGGGAGGCTAAAAACCTCTGGTAGACAAAGGGGGAGTGTGCATGTGTGCACGTGCGTGTACACACAGACAGAATTACCTAGCCCAGAACAACAATAGTGCTGAGACTAAGAAATGCTGGCCTGCTGGTAGCGGGCGTGCCCGAGTTCCTCCAGTCCTGTTAATGTACCCCACAGCTGTGTGGCGCCCGCTAGTTTCTATCTGAGCCTCCCCAGGTCTGGACCACTGCCTTTTGAATGCCCAACTGTTAGATTCTTTGTCAAATGGCCAACAGGCTTGATTGCCTTGACCTGAGCCCTCCTTAATGGGAGAGGACAGGTAGGATGGCAAAACCTTTCCCCTGACCAGGAATGGCGAGAAACTGCTTCCCGAAGGGGTCAGGCTGAGAGCCATGTGGGAAAAGGCACGGCAGCTGACTGAGTGCTCCACCCAAGCTGGCTGTACCCCAGGCCCAACCCGCGAGTCACCACCACAGGCTGCGCCTCTTGCCTCTCGCGGTGACCTTTCCTTATCCCTTCCTGAGCTGTGAGTCCTCAGGAGCAAAACAGCCCTGTGCAGTCCGGGAAGGCCTTGGCCAAACATCATACCAGGCAAATGCCCAAATCACAATTCAGAGTTAAAAACCCATGCCTGAACTAATGCCAGTCACAGCCAACCCAGGCTCCCGTTGGCCCTCCCTGCAAACCAGAGAAGTGGACAAGCAGAGCCCCCTCTCCTCGTGGAGTGGAAGTCCTGTGACAACAGTAGAGCGTCCTCCCTGGGGAAGGAACGCCGAGAAGGCTGGGGGCAGACTGAAGGGCTGGGTAACGTGTGCCCTAGATCATGCTCACACCAGGCCCAGCGCTCCCCGGCAGAAATGTCCCTCGTGCCCTGACCCCCTCCTGCCAACTGGAATCCCTACTACGCCTCCAGTGCACCGAGCGGGAAACGATGAGCATAGGTTGCTAAGTAGTGCTTTGGCCCAAAATGAAGCAAAACTGGTTTGTTTGTTTTCTCTGCCTTTCTGAAAGCAAACCACCACCCTGAGGAAAAGGCCAGTGAAGGAGCTGCCTTCTGCAAGGGCACGTCCCTCTGCCCACTCTGCTGGGCTGCCTTCCTCCCAGGGGCATCGTTCAAGCATCGGCCTCAGGAGACAGACGGATTCCTGTGCCCCATAAAGAGCCACTGAGCAGGAATTTCTGTGGACGAGACTCCAGAGGGGAACCTCAAAACACTTGACTTCTAGACCTGCCAAAGCTTAAGGACCTTGTAACGGGAGGAGCCCCTTCCCCAGCTCCCCGATCCTGGAAGAAAGCCTGGGCTCTTGCCAGCTCTTCTTCTTTGGGGTGTCACACATCTCAGACACAGGGAGTTCCTGGACAAGACAGGACCAGTCTAGAGTGACTCATCTGAACTCAGCTAACCACCCTTGCGCTCTCATTTGTAATGCTGACATAAACAACCTGCCAGTAGTCATTCTGGGGTTGCAGTTTCTCTCAACATTCTTAACATGGCAAAGGATGGAGTCCTTCCTCTTTTGGGAGAGGGGGGTCCTGGGGCTTGAACTCAGGGCTTCGGAGCTGTCCCTGAGCCTCAGTGCTCAAGACTAGTGCTATACCACTTGAACCACTTTCAGCTCCACTTTCAACATTTTCTGAGTAGTTTATTGGAGATAAGAGTCTCACAGATTTTCCTGCCTGGGCTGGCTTTGAACAACAATCCTCAGATCTCAGCCTCCTGAGTAGTTAGGATTACAGGTGTGAGCCACCAGCACCTGACAAGTAATTCCTCTTTACCACTGGACACTTATTGCCCAGCTACCAGGAAACAAATGATAAATAAATAGACCTGGCCTTAAACCAACCAATCGCTCCTCTGTTCACCCTCTACATTTTTTGAGTTTCCATATATATCTCCAAACCTTCATATGCATTGTGCTTTGAATGGTTTTGTAAGGAGTGCACTCCATTTTACAGATGGAGGAAGTGAGCTACCATAAAGCCATGTAAGTAACAGAACTGATATTGAGGCTCTTCGACTTAAGACTTCATACACACAACATTTTTTAAAAAGGAAAGATTTAGGCTAAAAATATGGCCTAGTGGTAGAGTGCTTGCCTTGCATATATGAAGCCCTGGGTTTGATTCCTCAGCACCACATATATAGAAAAAACCAGAAGTGGCACTGTGGATCAAGTGGCAGAGTGCTAGCCTTGAGTAGAAAGAAGCCACGGACAGTGCTCAGGCCCTGAGTCCAAGGCCCAGGACTGGCAAAAAAAAAAAAGTAAAGTTTCATCCTCATAGTCACACGTGACACTATTTCCTTCCTTTGTAAATAGTGAATGATGCCTTATATGTATTCATCCACTAATGGTATCCATACATTTTTAAAGGTTGCCCAGCTAACCTATAATAGAAAACAGCCCTATCACAAGAAAAGAGGGGGTGCGGGGAGAAGAAGCACAATCCCAAGCATAGGGTCTTTCTTTCCTCTATCATCCTGCAAATAATAATAATAATAATAAAATAAGTAAATAAATAAACTAGGATTTTTTAAAGGCCCAAGACCAACAAACTACATTGCCTCCTGCTGTCTCTAGAAAAATCATCATACATAGCAGCTACCAACTAAATATAGTTGTCTATAATTTAGAAACCTCTGCTCACCACTGGCAAGTATATTCATACATTTTATGACCAATAGACCATTCAATCCCATGTATTATGTTGTGTCTCCTCATGAACTTATAATAACATTTGGTAAGTACTTGCTGCTGCAAATATCTATTACAAGTACTCTCTGCATTCTAAGTTGTTTAGTCTCTCAGCCACCCTTTGAGATTGTTCCATTTTTCAGTACAGAAAGGTTTACTACGGTGTCTAAGGTCACACAGTAAATAAATAATAAGAGTCCCAAAGCCTTGTCTTGAATAGCTCACCTTGCTGTGCATTCCATTACTGACCCAAGGAGAATCACTTCAGTACAAACAAAGGTAGTGGAAGACAGGCTTTTCTCAAAGATCTTTCTGGTGTCCTAGAGAATGCACATTGTATTCAACCATAGTTTCTGAAATGCTTTCAAAAATAGAGACCAGCCAAGTGCTGGTGGCTCACACCTGTAATCCTAGCTACTCAGGAGGCTGAGATCTGCAGTTCAAAGCCAGCCTGGGCAGGAAAGTCTGTAAGATTCTTATCTCCAATTAACCACCAGAAAACCAGAAGTGGTGCCATGACTCAAAGTGGTAGAACACAAGCCTTGAGCAAAAGAGCTCAGGGATGGTGCCTAGGCCCCAAGTTCAAGCCCCACAACGGACAGGAAAGAAAAAGAAAGAAGGAAGGAAGGAAGGAAGGAAGGAAGGAAGGAAGGAAGGAAGGAAGGAAGGAAGGAAGGAAGGAAGAAAGAGGGGCTGGGAATATGGCCTAGTGGCAAGAGTGCTTGCCTCGTATACATGAGGCCCTGGGTTCTATTCCTCAGCACCACATATACAGAAAATGGCCAGAAGTGGCGCTATGGCTCAAGTGGCAGAGTGCTAGCCTTGAGCAAAAAAGAAGCCAGGGACAGTGCTCAGACCCTGAGTTCATGGCCTAGGACTGGCCAAAAAAAAAGAAAGAGAGAGAGAGAGAGAGAGAAGAGAGAGAGGAGAGAGAGAGAGAGAGAGAGAGAGAGAGAGAGAGAGAGAGAGGAAGGAAGGAAGGAAGGAAGGAAGGAAGGAAGGAAGGAAGGAAGGAAGGAAGGAAGGAAGGATGGAAGGAAGGAAGGAAGGAAGGAAGGATGGAAGGAAGGAAGGAAGAAAGAGAGGGAAGGAGAGAGGAAGGAAGGAAAGAAGGAAGGAAGGAAGGAAGGAAGGAAGGAAGGAAGGAAGGAAGGAAGGAAGGAAGGAAAAAGAGAGAAAGAGCGAGTGAGCATGAAATGCTGTGTATCATGGAAGCAAGAGCTCTAAGATGGTGTGGGGTCTATGAGTGAAGTCTTAGGAAGATTTCGGGTCTGGGAAATACTTTCACCAAGGGCAGGGAAGAGCTTTGTTCTGATTATTACAGTCTAACTTAAAGCTGAAACCAGTCTAGAAAGAAGTTGGAAGTAAAGATTCTAGTAAAGCTGTCAGTTTGCCCTAACCTCCAACTGTATTGGGCACTAAAACCCTATATGTACTTAGTGACTTTTCTAACAAACACTACGAAATATCAAACTCTAAATCGGAATTTATTCCTAAAAAAAAAATGGCAAGAAATTCATTGTAGATCTAAGGAAGGGTACAGAGTGGTGACCAAGATACACTCATCAAACAAGACCTTCAGCTTGAAGCTCACTCCTGCCTGAGGGGAGACCCTGTCGGGCAGGCAGAGGTCCAGTTTCCACGGGCCAGCAGCAGCGTCTGCCCACGCAGCCTGGACCCAGAGCCTCTCACATTTCAGAACCGTCATCCTCACTACTTGGCACTCATTTTACACAGCCTCCCGTAAAGTGCTCGGCAACTCAGAGCACTGATCTGCTAAGTCCTAAGGAGATGGTTTGTCTCTGATTGTGTATGACATCCTTTAAATTCTTCAGCTCAGAAAAATAATGTTCTAGGGATGCTACTATGATCTGTTACCAATTGCAGACATAAAAGACCAAATGCTAAGACCATATTTGTCCAGAAAATGTATTCTAATATATGTAAGGCAGTGTGACCAAACTAAAATCTGGCAAATATAAACCCAGCAAATTAGCCAATGCCTTCCTATGCATAAATCCCAACCCAGGGACGCCTCCTCCCTGACTCTCCCAGGTCATGTTAGCTGCTCCCCCTTCTTGTTTCCCACTGTATTCTGTTTATACCCCAACCGTGGAACTAAACATGTTGTGATCTATTATCTTTTTTACATACCTGTCACTGCTACTATCTACAATATACTTCTTAGGAGGTCTTTAAGATGTGCTTAGTGAACCTCACAGACATTAGGCACTCAATAATACTCACTGAAGAAAAGAGTTAATATACAATGAAGTTCAATTCAAGGATTGTATTAATCATTCCCAGGGTCCTGGGCCAATATTCTGTGGCTCTGTCTTCTGACATGCCCTATCTCTCCATTCCCTTGATCAGGGACTCTAAAGCTGATATACATAAGATAGATATGCATACAGGCTTGCAATAAATTGACATACCGCTTACTGGATTTCTTGGAGCATGAAAATGACAAGCTACTAAGCGTATGCCTTCATTTTCCATTAGGTATAATAAATTTGAGACTTCTTCCATTCTCCTTACTCCATCAAGGAAAGAACAAGAACGCATGGGTCCGTCTGGACCATGTACAGAGCCCAGGGGCCAGCTGGATTCTTTGCTCCTTTGTCCCCCAATTCTGCACCAGTACTTTTAGCTTAAACAAGCAGGAGTATTGTGACTCTACCCCAGGTTACAGGAACCACAACCCCTTACGGGGCAAGGGTGGCTCAGAGGTGGACTCCGTTAACTTTTGCCTCCACATGCTTCTTCCACAACCCCTGCCCGAGCATAATCCTGGGGCAAAGCTACATTCCAGAATTCCCTTCCACCATACTGATGAATCACCTTTTATTTCCTGGATGATAAAGAAGATTTATTAACATGTGAGAATTCTCCAATCCACCCACAAGCAGAAGAATCCCCTTTGTCAGCCTAGGTCATAAATCTTCATGATACAGAATTAGAGAACAGACAGTCAGAAAGAAACTCTGAGAGGTACGAGGTGAGAAGACTCACCAGAGAGGCCTGCACAGCCTACGCTGCAAAGACCTGGGAGGTGAGAGAGCAAATCAAGCTGCCAGCAAGGAATGCAGGAAGTAGTGAGTAAAAGATAATAAGAAATAGAAGCGGGGAGAAACAAGGTTTTATGATGTGTGGTTGGCAAAGAACAAGTTTCTGTTTAGTGTGCTTTAAGAAACTCATAGCAAGGGCTGGGAATGTGGCTTAGAGTTCTTGTCTAGCATGCACGAAGCCCTGGGTTTGATTCCTCAGCACCACATTAACAGAAAATGCTAGAAATGGTGCTGTGGCTCAAGAGGTAGAGAGCTAGCCTTGAGCAAAAAGAAGACAGGGACAGTGCTCAGGCCCTGAATCCATGCCCCAGGACGGGCAAAAACAAACAAACAAACAAAACCTGGGAAACAGGTTTTCTCTGGAGGCAATATTGGTTTTTCTTGTAAGAAAAAGGTTCCCCTCCAGGGTGATCTCCATCCTAGCCTCTGTGTTCACGGGAGTTGTTGTTTACACGTAAACCAGGGTGCTGTGAGCTCCCCGGAATGTAACCCAGATCTCCTCCTTATGCTGCAGGGGTCCCTCCCAGCAGCTGTGGGTGCAGCCCTCCTTGGGAATGTCTCCCTCCTCCTACAGAAGGCAAGACAGGAAGGGATGCTCCTGAGAAGAGGAACAGAGAAGGAAAGCAGCTCAATCACCCTGAAGGAATCTCGGCGGTACGCCAAGGAAGCAAGGACGTGGAGCAAAAATTTGCAGAGCAGGAGTGGCTGAACAGCAGGCCCCAAGTCAGAACACCATACGAGCTTTCCAGAATAAGACTTCCAGCCCTAGCCCAAACATACTGAAAGAGAACCTCAAGGCAAGCTGTTCCCAGATGACTATGATAAACAAACAAAAGTTGTAAACCTCTGGGCTTGAAGGCAAGATCAATTTGTTAAACTCATAAGTGTCTATTAAAACTTCCTGCATGCCAGACTCTGAGCTAGTCAGTCACAGGAAAGTGGTGAGCACAAAGGTAAGAGCTTGTTCTCAAGCTTACCGTTCAGCGAAGACTGACGTTCGATAAATAAGTACATAAATAGACACGTGCTTACCCGTGCTTTCTCCTGCCTACAGTCTCACACACAGCTAGCGACATGTGCTTATTTTTCCCAGGGTCCATGAGGAGGAACTACATACAGTTCAAAAAGGCCCAAGCTGAAAGGAGGAAAGCGCCCTCTGGTGGCCCCTGGTGCTGGCACCTGGACAGATCCCCAGTTCTAAGGCCAGGTGGGACCTTGATCCAGGCCAGCTGTTAAAGCACTAGTCCCAGAATCGCCAGGAATGGCAGCCGGCTGTTTTACTTTGGTAACAAATGTTCCTTCGATGTCAGATTAATCGCATTGTGAGAAGACCTTCTCTCCTGTGTCCTCTACTCTGATACCTCGTGTTTGAACACCTGGACTCTGTGGTTGAGTTAAACGACACATTCTACTGTGAAAGCATCACTGTGAGTCCAGGTCCACAAGGGGAGACACGTGCGAAACGTGCCATGAATAAAGAAACAAATCACACTGTCTGTCAGCCCAACAGTACCAGGTGGCAGGATCTTGGGAAGGCAGGACAAACAATCTCAGTGGTTAAATCCCTGAATTCTCTGAAAATAAGTGAGTTCTTAAATATTTAAATATAATCTATATCCTTCTTGAGAGTCTCAAATAATATTCATAAATGATATACATGGTACTTGGAGCTGAGCCTGGTACAGCTAATTTGCAGTGAAGCAGCATGTAAATTTATGATAATAAATCATATTATTTAAATGAAATTATAAAATAAGAGTAACTCTCTCATGTTCAGTTTTCACGAATGCTGACACCTCTTGAAGAGAATGGTGTTGTGATTTGGATTCAGGCCTGCATTCTACTGTGAACCGTAAGAGCTGGAAACGGTTGATTTGAAGTGCATACATGGGCAGCCCAGTTGAATACCCCGGTGGTATATTTAGCATCTAACTTACCTCCACTCCAGAAGCCACTAAGAAATCAGCTTAGTACAGGACTCTGGGTTCTGAGGTGGTGCTGACAAAATCACTCAGCACCATTTCTCAGAGACTCCCAGGAAAGGATCAGAAAGGGAATTTGTTCCAGGGTATGATGGAAGAATGAGAAAACAGAGGGAAAAAGATAATTCAAAGCACTATTTGCAACTATGTTTAGTCCACAGAATATAGAAATAAACAAAGCAGTAGCTGGCCTCTGAAAGAGGAGACGTGTTGGTTCTGCCTCTAACTCTAAAGTTTGTGACGCAATCTACTGACTTAAGAAATACCCGTGTCTGCAAAACGTTTCTGGCCTACGATTCAATTCATCGGAGTGGAAAGACCACACTCTCAGGAAGCAGGATAGCAACTGGCTCATCACTGCCTAGCCTTGGCTCCTCTCAGGTCCTGTAGCTGGAGCTAATCCTGCTCTGGCTCAGCACCGGACACCAGCCTGAACACCTGTGCCTACCCAGTGTTTGCAAGAGCTGATGTCGGCCTGCTTCACAGACCTCTCGATAAGTGACATCCAGTCCTCATCATTCTTAATATTGTAAGGTTTGCTGCATGCAACAAGCCTACATTACTGCCAACTACTATCCTCCAAAAGTACTTGGAAGGATCCATTTAAAACATTAGCTTTGAATTCAGAGACTCCAGGGTTGAAGTTCTGGCTTTGTCCACAGACTTAGCTATTCATCAGGATTTACCTTTACTAGTCTCAATTTTCTAAATCATGGCAAAATGTCTATTATAATAATAAATACCTCACTGGTTCATAGTGAACCAAATTATATGACATAATTACATAAGAACCAAATTACATAACATAAGTAAATCTGTTATCAAATGCCTGGTAGATGTGAGCTTCCATTCTTTTTAATTTTTTATTTAGTTTCTCCAGAGTCTACAGATACCAAATGATTCCAGTGAGGCAGCATAGAAGCTACTCACTATCATTTGCTTATATCATGGAACAATTACTGCTTTCATTTTGTGTTATTTATCGCTTCCTCTGGTCTATCAGTAAATGTGTTAAAACTTAAAACAGCCTGTATCATCTCTCCAAGATGTTTCAGCCTTTTGGAAAAAATAATTCTTAATCATTATTCTCTGCTCCTACACTTAGTTAGGGTGACATCCAAATGTCAAGGGTTCAGACCTGCAAATGCTGAAATAATTTTGCCAATAAAATGTCATACATCTTCACATAAAGTACTTCAGTTAACTCCACTTTTCTGGATGTGATAGAATGCTTGAAGCAGCAATTAATATCTGCTAGTGGTATCTGGGGTTTGGGTTTAGTTTGCTTTTCCTTCATCAGAATTCCTTTAGGGATAGAACTGTGGCTTGCACTTCTCTGTATCCGTGGACCTAACACAGAATCAGCCCTAAGATGGCATTTATTCTACTGTCCAATTAGGTGCATCCTTGATATCAGCCAACATAACCAGGACAATCTCTACTTGAGGAAAAAAAGAATAAACAAAGTTCTCTTCTCAAACCAAAAGCTAAGAAGAATAGAGTTGTTACAATAGAAGGAACTACTTTATTGCATGTGTGATGAGTTCAGACCGTACAGTAGAACGGGCCAGCCTCCTTCAAGTTCAGACCGTGCAGTGGAACGGGCCAGCCTCCTTCAAGTTCAGACCGTGCAGTGGAACGGGCCAGCCTCCTTGAGTTTCCGGACCCACAGCTGTCCTGCAGAACCTTCTTATTGCTTCAAACATGACAGGAGTTAACTCTGATGTAAATGACCATAGTTTACCAGTTTTCAGGTAGGTATTAGATACCACTGGCAACACTAAAGGACCTAAACAATGCGCTTCTGCACTGCCATTCTAGGTCCCTGGCAGCTACCACATGTCTAACCACAGAAAGTCTTTCAATGAACGACCTTTACTCAGTCCTCCTTATGTAACAGACAGATACACATGTAAGGGTAGTTGAACATTCACAACATGAAGTAAATATTGTCCGCACTGTTTTTGCAAGACTTGGAGAATTAACTCAAGTTCAATCTGCACAGAAGAATAACAGCTATCCAAAGCCCCTGTCTCCTCCGGTCACAACACTTCTTGCATGCCCCAGGAGACTTGAGACCTTTTCATTGGGGCTACAGTTTATTTGAAAACACGACAAAACCACAGGTTTAATATGTGATCCCGAAAGTTGCCCCGACCCCTGCTTGAAGTCAACAAAGGGTGTATTTTCACAAAATCATAACCTGCAGCAGGAGCCTGTGGTTGGCTTTTCCAACGTCTTCCCAGGGAAAGGCTAAATTAATCCATCCTTTCAAAGCTGCTGAATTCCTGAAATGGGGCCAGGGTCCTCCTTGTTTGGAGGAGAGAGGGAAGAACAAAATCTGAGCTGCATTTTTTGGCTTCTGTCAAAGGACGTTCACTGTGTTTGGGAATATGCTCCCCTAACCCATGTCACTGAAAGCTGTCCCTCTCATGGCTCCGTGTTCAAATAGCACCCCTTCGCCATGCCAGCTTCCTGGTTTGCACACCTGTCAAGAAGTGGCCTTGTCTACAGTGGAGAGGAAGGAATTCCAGCAAGACCTTTCTCAAGTGCTTCACACTCTTGCCAGAGAGCAGGTTGAAAGTGTGCTTGGAGACACTCCTCTAGAGTTTTTTCCAATCTCTGTCTGCAAAGCTTTCCCCACTGATTTCCAAAGTCAGAATGTGTCATCCCAGCCCCTCAAGACCCTTCATACTAGCCAGAAGTGGTGTTCATGACTGTAAACGCAGCACTCCAAAGCTGAAGCAAGAAGATCAAGATCCAAGGCCAGTCTGGGCTACCTAGTGACACTATTGCAAAAGAAAAACTAAAGTAAATACTGTAACAATGCCCTTGAATGTTTGGACTGCTTACAAAGCTGCCTGTCCATCTCATACTTTACTGTTATTTTTGTTGTGCTGAGGTTGGAACTTGTGGCCTAGGTTGGCATCCAGCCACAATCCTCAGAGTTCAGCCTTCTGAGTAGTTAGGATTACAGCTGTGAGCCCTTGGAGCCCGACTAAGTTTAGAGACTTTTATTTTTAATGTTTATTTCTTGTTGTTGTTGTTGTTGTGAGGCTTGAACTCAGGGCCTGGGCGTTGTCCCTGAGCTCTTTCACTCAAGGCTAGTGCTTTACCACTCTGAGCCACAGCACCACTTCCTAAGTTTAGGGACCTTTTAAGTGACAGCTTACATCTTGGAAGTCCAGCTTTGCAAATGTGTACAATATTGATATTAACCAAAAAAGATGCTGACTCTTAGTGAGATGTAGTCCATGCCAGGAATTAGGTTTATGATTTTACATATGTCCTGTTGTGAAATCCTCAAGATAATTCTGAGGCTCAGACAGTTAGTAAGAAGACAAAGGCCGGGAGCCAGTGCTCATGCCTGTAGCTTAGCTACTCAGGAGGCTGAGATCTGAGAATCACAATTCAAAGCCAGATGGGTCAGAAAAGTCCATGAGATTCTTATCTCCAACTAATCACAGAAAAAGCCAGACCTGGAACTATGGCTTAAGTGGTATGGTACTGGTCTTGAGCAAAAAGGAGCTCAGGAACAGTACCCAGGCTCAAAGTTCAAGCCCCAGGACAGGCCAAAAAAAAAAAAAAAAAAAAAAGAATGAATGAATGAATAAGAGAAAGGAATAGCTAATAAGTGGTAGAGTCAGATTTGAATTCTGTCTAATTTTAGGGGCCTACTCTCTAATAAAATCACCCATATTTTTTTCATACAGTTCTCTTGAGTTTTATTTTATTTTTTTTCTGGTCATAGGGCTTGAACTCAGGGACTGGGCACTGTCCCTAAGCTTCTCTTGCTCAAGGATAGCACTTCCAGCTTTTTCTGTTTATGTGGTACTGAGGAATTGAACCCAGGGCTTCATGCATGCTAGGCAAGCACTCTACCACTAAGCCACATTCCAAACCCTTGAATTTTTTTCTTAATGATCGACTACTATCATTTTATCATAGATATGAAATATTCTATGGTGATGCAAATTATTCAGCAAGCCATATCTAGGAAACAATTTTATTCTTAAATTAATACCATGATGTTGGAGAAGCTTCGATTACAAATTATCTTTTAAATGAGAGCCCAGATAAGAAACGGGACAGGAAAAGCTAGGTGGCCATCGTCTCTGGCTGCTCTGGCCAGTGATTGTCCTTTGCAGGGGGGCGGGGGGGGGGAGTGAAGGGCCTGTCTGCTCTGTGTAAGGCAATACACCCTGATTAAACTTGCAGAAGGAAGAAGAGGCAAGTGCACCCTCCACCGCCGCCTTGATGGTTACAGGGTGCACAGGAGGCTGGCGTTTCCCCTTACTTGTTTGGAATGCATCGTGCAGTGTGTGCTACTTGGAGTTGCTACGTTTGGGAAGGAAAGTCTTACTTAGGAGTTCCTCGTCACAGAGGGCGTGTGTAGAGAATGCAGCCACACGTAAGGCTCGCTGCCTGGCTCCACCACCACCCCACACATCCCCTCGGCTCAGCTAATGATTGAGCACAGGGTAAGGAAGTGCTGCGTGTCTGTGAAATGCGTGAGTGAGTCATCTCGCTTCCCGCCCAGGGACCTTCATTTTGCACAGCAGCAAACACACCCTAAAGTATATGTGAATTCACTAACTCATGTGTGTACAGCAGAATCTAAACTATACTCTCAAATCTTGCAACCATTCCAGGCATTTTTCCGGTATAATCTCCTCAATATTTAGGAAATTTTAGGGACTATAATATTAGTAACAAGTGATATCAATAGCAGATATGCAAGCTAGGTGCTGTGGCTCATACCTGTAATCCCAGCTACTCAGGAGACTGAGATTTAAAGATTGAGGCCAGCTCAGGCTGAAAAGTCTGTAAGGCCCTTATATCCAATTAACCATCAAAACATGAGAAGTAGAGCTGTGACTCAAATGATAAAAGTGACAGCCTTGAATGAGAGAGCCTTGAACTTACAAGTCCCTGAGTTTAAGCCCCGCAACTGGCATGAAAGAAAAAACAATAAACAACAACAAAAACAGAAATGGATATATAGGAGAGATTACTGGGGCTCTTGCATAATATTAATTTAAATTTTATAGGTGGATGATGATGTAATGACAGAATTTCTAATTAGAAATGCCCCCAACTGGCATAAAAATTAGTATTAATGAGTAGAGACACATATGTTTGCAAATCATAAATGGAATTATTAAAGACATTAGAAACACATTTTGCAATATTATGAATAAAAATGTTTTTGTTTCTCATTAGATATTTCTTAATCTATGGAAGAATTGTTGAGTGAGCAGGGTACTTAGCTATAATCAGGATGCTAATGCTGTTGAAATCCTTTCATTTGCTCTTGCCAATGTCTGATCTGCCATGAACACAATGACTTGAGAACTGCTACATTAGCCAGGCCATACTGGTTTTCTCCTGAAAAGTATTCCAAGGGCTCCAGGTCTGTCTTTGTGTGTCCTTTTCCACCCTTATTCTGAAGCTTTTGTTTTATCTTGTCACTTATTGTTTCCAAAGGTGAAGAAAAGATGTTAAAACCTTTCTGGTATCCATAGGAGGCCCAGGAGTTTTGCCTTTAGTATTTTTCCATTAAACTTCTTGCATAAAAACTCAGTAGGTTTAATCTGCTATTGATAAAGGCATAAGTTGCTAAATTATTATCACTTCTAATAACACACATAGCCATGTGCTGGTAACTCACACCTGTACTCCTCCTGGGATTTGAGGATCATGGTTCAAAGCCAGTACAAGGAAGGAAAGTCTGTGAGACTCTTATCTCCAATTAACCACCAGAAAACAAGAACTTCTGTGGATCAAGTAGTAGAGCACTAACATTGAGAAAAAAAAAAACTCAGGGACAGTGCCCAGGCTGAGTTCAAGCCCCAGGACTGGCAAATATATACATACATACATACATACATACATACATACATACATGCATGCATACAATAACTTATTTTCTTGGCATGAGATATAAATGATTCTCACACCAACCTCAAACCTACTTACTGAACACTGACTATCCAGGGCTGCTGCATGAAGAAGCACAAGACACACTGAGGCTTTCTTAAAGGTGTGTGTGTGTGTGTCATAGTTCTATAAGATCAGGATAAGCAAAAAGAACTCCAAGAGAAGGACACAGGAGGATTCTATTGTTATCGTTACGTTTAATGTTCTAGGTGAATTTCCTTTTGCATACCCTACGTGGTTACTGTATATGATTTTGGTACACTGGATATTGTATATATGCTTACCTGAACTAGGGATGGGAAAAAAATGAGGGGGTAACAAATATGACAAGAACTGTACCCCCTCTGCACAACACTTTGTCAATAAAATTTCATTAAAAATAAATAAAAGGGCTGGGGATATAGCCTAGTGGAAAGAGTGCCTGCCTCGGATACATGAGGCCCTAGGTTCGATTCCCCAGCACCACATATACAGAAAACGGCCAGAAGCGGCGCTGTGGCTCAAGTGGCAGAGTGCTAGCCTTGAGCGGGAAGAAGGCAGGGACAGTGCTCAGGCCCTGAGTCCAAGGCCCAGGACTGGCCAAAAAAAAAAAAAAGTAAAATAAATAAATAAATAAATAAATAAATAAATAAATAAATAAAAGATACTAGCCAATGGGAAAAAAGTGTGTGTGTGTGTGTGTGTGTGTGTGTGTGTGTGTGTGGTCTTTGGAAAGACAATCACATTCACTAATCAAAATTCTTAAATCTTTTTAGGTGTTGGAGTTGAATGGTAGCCCCATCGGAGAGACAATCCCACCCAGAAACCATGAGGGTGACCTTATTTGTAGACTGAGTTTCTGAAGAATCCCAAGATGATCTTATCCTGGATTTTTCATGTCATCCCCAAGGACAAGTGTCCTTAAAACAAAAGGAGAAGATGGTACAAGCCTACGAGGTCTATGCAGACAGTGAGGCAGAGACTGGAGAACCAGCCACAAGCCAAGGATTCGTCAACTGGCGCCTGAGGAGGCAAAGAAGGGCTCTCCCTGCCTCCTGCAGAGTGAACAAAGCCTCTCCAAATTGTGCGAGGATAAATGCTTATCATTTTGAGCCAGCGAGCTTATCGCCGTTTACTACAGCAGCACTGGAAGCTAAGACGAAGTTGATGAAGTAAAAAATAAATAAGAGTCACCCTCGCTCATATTGGAACAAAGATCTCCACGTTTACTTCAATAAGTCAACCCTTCAGAACCGTACTTCTACCTACCAACAAGGAGGACTTATTTTTTAGGTGAACCAGCTTTTCAATACAAACTAGAAATTTTCCATCTGTGAGCCAGAAAGAAGCTCTTCCCTGGACTCTGGATCAGCCAGCTCGTGCCGGGTCCTTAGGCCTCTGGGCCTCCAGAGCAGCGGCGTTTTTGTTCAAGCAGCCAGGTCGTAGGCTCCAAGACAGCCCCTGGGATTCCTAAAGCTTCCTGGACCACCTCGCCCCATTGTACATATTTACATAGCTCTGCCTTCTCTTTCATCCTGCTTACTCACCCAAAATTATCTCCAGCTTAGATCCTTCATCCGAAGTTGATGCCAGCTGCCCACTGGGCAAGTTCACCTTCACATTCGGTGAGCACTTCAAATTCAACACTAAACTGAATGTCTTACCTTCCTCACAAAACCAACTTCCCAGCGTCAAAGAGGGGTGCCATCAGATTCCAGGCATCTGCTCCAGGGCCTCTTTGCTGTTCATTCTCTCTCCTAAATGTGTATGTGTCAATGATCCTTCTCCTGATCCCCTATCAATATTTTAATTCAGGTCCGGTGACTCCCTGTTGTACTACAGCTCTTGATGTCCTCTTTCTACCCTTAGTCTCCGCTATCCTCCCTCTATCCATCCTCTCCGTGGCAACCAGAGGGACGTTTGTAAAATGAAAACCATTCTCTTTTATTTACTGTAAAGGTGATGAACGGGGTTCTTGCTCAGCTCATTCAGTAGCTCTCCACTACCTACTAACCACTTAGCACAACCTAACAAGCCACTTGATATCTGGCCTCTGTCTATCTTTCTAATCTAATTTCTTCTCGTTCTCTCCTTACATCCTTATTATTGCTAAATCAAACAATTGATAGTCCTTGCATCAAATACAGCTGTAAGCAGCTTTCTCCCTTGAGCTGGCTGTTTTGTGCAGGGAACACCCTTTCTCTTCCTTGCACGGTCTTGCAAACTCATCACTCATCACATTACATACCTTCTTCTTTGGTAAGTTTGATCCTTACATTCAGCCCCCAGTAGGCAGTCAGGCCTTCCTTCTCTCCATCCCTCCAGGACCTTAACTACATTTTAGCTATAGTGTGTGGCGTGCTGTTTAGTGACAGCTTCTGTATGCATGTTCTCAACCCGTCAGTATGTGTAGACATAAAAGTCGGGCCTTAATCATGCTCACCACATCAGTGCCAGCACAGGGCAGAGAGGCGCCGCTTCATGATTGAAATCTCTTTCATCTGATCATCTGAGAAGTCAAGGTAAGGCTGTCCTAGCAGGAGAGGAAGGAAGCCTGTCCATCCACACACATTCCTTCCAGCAAGAGGGAGACATTCTTTCCCAATCAGAGAAATCCACACAAGAGGGAATAACTCGGGATGAGAATGAACCTGGTATATATGAACAAGGAGGAAACGGATCTGACTAAAGCAGAAGATAGTGTTGGAAAGTAAAGAGAGATAAAGTTCCATCACCTGGGTGGGTATCCTACTGAAAAGTCTTACAGAAGTATGAATAAGGCTATGTTACAAGTGTCAGGGCTGGGGATATGGCCTAGTGGCAAGAGTGCTTGCCTCATATACATGAAGCCCTGGGTTCAATTCCTCAGCACCACATATACAGAAAAGGCCAGAAGTGGCGCTGTGGCTCAAGTGGCAGAGTGCTAGCCTTGAGCAGAAAGAAGCCAGGGACAGTGCTCAGGCCCTGAGTCCAAGGCCCAGGACTGGCAAAAAAAAAAAAAAAAGACTATGTTACAAGTGTCATGTGGCTGGTATAAACAATATAAACAGGGGCTGGAAATGTGGCTTAGTGGTAGAGTGCTTGCCTCACATGCATGAAGCCCTAGGTTCGATTTCTCAGCACTACATAGACAGAAAAAGCCAGAAGTGGTGCTGTGGCTGAGGAGGTAAGTACTATCCTTGGGCAAAAAGAAGCTAGGGACAGTGCTCAGGCCCTGAGTTCAAGCCTCAGGACTGGCAAAAAACAAAACAAACAAATATATATAGTGGCCTAAAACAACAAAAATCTAACCTTTTACAGTATGGGAGCCAGAAGTTAGAAACAGTTAGAGGCAGAAGTCAAAGGCGGCCTGCCTTCCTGAGGAATGGGAGAGCTGAGAGTTTGAAGACAGTCTGAGCTCTTTAGTGAGATTTCATCAACAAAAGCAACAAAAATGATTCCATGAAACACAAAGTCACTCTCCTCAAGGAAGAAAACCATACATCTTTAACAAACAAATCACTTTGAGGTTTTGATAAGTACTATCCTACACATACATATACATAAAACAGAATTAAAAAGAGACAGAGGGGTTGGAGGCATGGTTTAGTTGGTAGAGCACCAGCCAAGGAGCAAAGCATCAGGTACCAAGTCTGGATCCCAGTCTTGCAACAAAAAAAAGAAGATAAAAGTAATACTGGGACTTGGAGGCAAGGCTCAGGTCATAAAGTACCAGACAATGAGTGAAAACAAGCCCCAGGGCCAAGTTTGAGTCCTAGTCTTTGACCAAAAAAACAAGAGAGAGAGAGAGAGAGAGAAAGGAAGAAAGAAAGAAAGAAAGAAAGAAAGAAAGAAAGAAAGAAAGAAAGAAAGAAAGAAAGAGAAAAGAAGAACCAAAAAAGAGAGACAGACCAAAGGAAACCGTTATTTGAAGGCATCAGGGAAGATCTGAACAGATTGTTGTAATGTAAAAATATGAGGGGTATGTGAGCACGCTGATTTGATCCCATGCACAAGTGCTAACATGGACCACACGGTAGTGAGATAACACAATTATGAAGACGCCACTGGAGGCAGCACCCGCCCAAGTAGATCAACAAACAACAAAATGTGTACATACCAGTGAGCTGTGTCAATGAATGCCTTTTCCACATGTATCCCCTATTTGACAAATGAAACCATTATCAAGCATACAAAATCCCAGGCATAGAGAGAAGTCTGTCTCTCTAGTTCTATGGCAGAACCATTTCAATAAAATCTCATGTGGGGTTCAAAACCACTGAACAAATAAATGATCTACTCTGCTGAAGGAATTGTCACCCTAACCATACCTATTTTTCCTCTCCTCAAAACCCTCCTCCCAAGTAGTAACAATGTTTATTTCTTGATAATTGTACGGTGGTTATACAGTGATAACATCAAGAGAAATCAGGTGAAGATATATTAGGACTCTACTAGTTTTCTAACTCCTTATTTCAAGCTAAAAAGTTAAAGGGAAACTTATACTACCACTCTCACTACCTTAGATTTCTGCAACCACTAACTTCATGAAAAGGCCTCTAGAAGCAGGGATTCCTTTCTGTGTAAGCTGTTCTGGGGTTGAAGCATCCTCTGAAGCAGATAATTATTTTCTATTGCTCTTTTTGGGGGGGTTGTGGGGCTTGAACTCCAGGCCTGGGAGGGAGGACGGGGTAGGGGAGAGAGGTCTGTCCCTGAGCCTCTTTGTGCCCCAGGCTAGCATTCTACCACTTGAGCCACAGCACCAATTCCGGTTTTTGAGTGGTTAATCAGGGAGAAGTGTCTCACTGGGAAATTTCTGTCTAGGCTGGCTTCAAACTATGATCCTCAGAGCTCAGCCTCTGAGTAGCTGGGATTACAGGCACCGGTGCCCGGCTCTATTTTCTACGACTTGTTAATCCCTTCATACTCTGGGAGAAAAGTATTTTTTCAAGTTTTGTCATCAATAGAAAATTATGTTTTACAAAATAAAGTCTTATGGTACACTTGCGGGCCACAAAACTTACCTTTCTACAATGTCTTCATCTCTATATATAGCTCTTCTTTTTCCATGTTTGAGTCATTAAGAAAATTCTCCATTTTCAATTTTTTTATCTTCATAAACTATGGTGTCGGGGCTGGGAATATGGCCTAGTGGCAAGAGCGCTTGCCTCCTACACTTGAAGCTCTCAGTTCGATTCCCCAGCACCACATATATGGAAAACGGCCAGAGGGGGCGCTGTGGCTCAAGTGGCAGAGTGCTAGCCTTGAGCAGGAGGAAGCCAGGGACAGTGCTCAGGCCCTGAGTCCAAGGCCCAGGACTGGCCAAAAAAAAAAAAAACAACTATGGTGTCCACAGCTCATCCTTAGACTTAAAAAATAATTAACAACCAGGAAGCTAGAACGTGTTGTCAGGCAGGGGGAGGTGGGGAAGGCAGAAGAACAGAAAAAGAAAGAATGGGTAAATGTAGTCATAATATTCTATGTACATATATGAAAATGGAACTAGGTAAACTGAGGGGATGATGGGATTGAGAGGAATGGGGAAGAATGACAGAAGGGGCTGAGACAGGACCACTCAAGGAAACTGAGGCTGAAAGGCAACTCAGAAATGTGGAATTTAGAAACCTGGAAGTGTCGTCTTTACTGCAAAGAGAGACAACAGAACGCATCCGGCCTTTCCTTCCTGAGGGCTGCACTTCTCACCCCAAGAATTAACACTTGTCTGACAGGATGTATGCCTTCCTGAGAAAAATGCTCCCCAAACCTCCTAAGCAACCTCCTGCCCCACATGCAGAATGTTTTCTGCCGCCTTCCTTATGTCTAGGATAAGGGTCGGTATTGTGGCAGGATGTATTCTTACCTGAAAAGAGTGCCCAAACATGCAGAAACTCAGAAAGCAATCAGGAGTAATCAGAACAAAGATAAAATGCCTATCTTTGCATAATTTTGAAGCCAGACTCCCCGCCTTTCACATATAAGTAACCCTAAAAGCCAAGGAGCTGTGTGTGGGTCTGTCTCCCTTTGAGAGCACCCACACTTTGTTAGGGTGTGCCCCTGCACACTCCATATTCTGTTTGTCTTCTTAGCTGTTTTCCTGCTTGTGTTTTTGTCTGCTTGTCTGCTTGCCTGCTTGCTTACTCAATAAAGCTCTGCCAAGTTTTCTTACCATCGTGACTTGCCCAGAAATTCTTATTCTTTGACTGAAGTCAAGGACTCTAAGTGAAGAGTCCCTACTTTGAAAGGGAAACTTCACAAACCCTTAACTGTGTCTGGTGATAGGGTGACATTGATTAAGATTCATTTTGCTCACAAACTGACATGTTGAGTTGAAACCTCTATGTATAACTACTTAGGATAATTTTTTAAGAATGAAATTAATAAAATAAGATTCAACCCATATGAAATGCAATGGATGAGGTGGAGTATTATCACTCAGATTGTATGTACAACATTCCTACTGGATATCATCACCATAACAACCTCTCCACATTACCGTATTGTGTTTGTTCTTACACATTTTTTCACACCATTCATGACAGACACTAAGCCAAGTGCCCTAGACATTTGCTCTTAACCAATGAACAGCCAGACTGAGAAATCCAAGTCTTTCAGCAAGTCTCAAAGTGCCAAAAACTCTCTCTCACTGGGAGACGTAAACCCTGAGTTACAGAGTAGGAACTTGTGCTGATGATATTATTCCACCAAAGGTAAACTGAATTTGTGGCCCTGTCTGTTGGACCTCTCCACGCCTGCTCTCCGGGGCTCTGTGAGAGCAACTGATGTGTCTGTGGCACCATCTGACCAGAGTCGGTGGCCCTGAGCCAGCACAGGCTGCAGAGAGCCTGCTCCTCCTCGGCCCCCCTCAAAGCCCAGCCCTGAGGCTGAGATGGCGGGCCAGGACCCAGACCCCTAACTAGCACTTTCAGATACGCATGCTGAGCTCCAGTAAGGCTATCACCCAAAGCTGAGAAGCAGTTTTCCTAGTGCTGCAGGCTCATGCTCAAGGTACCAAAATAGCACCAGAAATTCGATACCCATATTGCTTTATCCCAGACATCTGACACTTGTAAAGACGATGCCAAACTTCTTGTCACATATGTGTCTGGAAGCCTTCACACTGAGAGGCATTTCTTATCTCATGACATTTCAGAGAGCAGCATGGAGCTAGACAAGCACAGAGCCTCCCTCAAAAAGGCATGACACAAAGGCAAACATTTTTTCAGGTGATCTCAGTGGTCCTGAGGGGCGGGGTGAAGGGGGGTCCAACACAATCCTCAGAACATCTGAAATTCTCAGGATCATCCAAACTCTGAGTGGGCAGCTTCCAGGTAGCAATGCAGAGTTGCCCAGGCTCCCAAGGTCATCTGGAAACAGTGTGCTCATCAGCGAAGTGAAGAAATGCTACTGTGGGCAAAATAACAGCAAGGTCAAACAAGCTTCAGGGACTGAGAAGCCAGATGCTTTGTCTCTGATAGCATAGCCACCCTTTTCTATAATAATCAGGCTTCTGGTTGATGCTAATGGTTATATTTATTGACTCCCCCAAATAGCCACAAACCTAAGATTGTTGTAATAGCAGATAATTTCTAGCGATTACCTCGCCTTCTGATCTTATCCACATCACCTTCCTGACAAAGTCAGTGCCGTCCAGACCCTGTCCCAGCCAGGAAGAAAAGGGTTTTTAGGGAGAGAGTACTGTAAAACATGTTTTCAGAATAACCTGGTTTTAAATACAAATTCTTGAGTCCTGTTCCAGACCTTTGAATTAGAACCTCCAAGAAATGGGATCTGGGAATCTGCATTTTAAACAAATTCTCCAGATGATCTTTGTTAACTTTTCATTTTTCCAGATCATTTTTATACACAGTAAAATTTCCAGAAGCCTGATGGAGTTTTTTTTTCTTTTTTTGCCAGTCCTAGGGCTTGAGCTCAGGGACAGCTTCTTTTTGCTGAAGGCTAGCACTCTACCACTTGAGCCATAGCACTGCCTCTGGCTTTTTCTGCTTATGTGGTGCTGAGGAATCAAACCCAGGGTTTCATGCATGCTAGGCAAGCACTCTGCCACTAAGCCACATTCCCAGCCTCTGATGGAATTTCCAAGTAAATAAAACACATAAACTTCTATGAGCATGTCAGACTAATTTCTGGCCATAGGCTTCTATTTAGAGGTCAGTGAATTGTCTACTGTAAACTCACCTCCAAGCAAGTACCCTGTCCTCATGAGGAAGGGTTGCATTTCTGTTGTTGCCTCCTTCCTGTCCTCATGGCTCATGCCCTGTTTTGGAATCATAGCACAGCCATGTGCTACTTCTGGTACCAGCCACCTTGCATTATTTAACTTTTTGTATTTTTTTCAAATTTTTATTATCAAACTGATGTACAGAGAGGTTACAGTTTCATACGTTAGGCATTGGATACATTTCTTGTACTGTTTGTTACCTTGTCCCTCATACCCCCCCACTCCCCTCCCCCTTACCCTTTCCCCCCCTGAGGTGTTCACCTTGTATTATTTAACTTTTTGTATTTTTTTTTTACTACTGCCCTATCAAATGAGTACAAGTTCAGCACGAATGTATTTGAATCTTTTCTGTAGGTTAGAAGCCTAATATAGATCTCACTGGGATAACATCAAGAACAGCTATGGCCCTGGACACTCTAGAGGAAATCTGTGTGCTTGCCTCTTCCAGCGTCTAGAGGCCCCCCACTCCTTTTGGCTCAGGGCCCTTCTCCTCCATCTTTAAAGCCAGCCATGCCATATCTCTGACTAGGCCTCACATCTCCTTCCGCCGCCCTCTTTCATTTTAAAGGACGTTTGTGTCTATGTCAGCTCTACCTGACTGGTCTAGGACAACCTTCCAATCTCAAGGTTGCTATGAACATGTTTGCAAAGTCCTTTTTGCCACGTGAGATAATGGCTTCAAAGGTCTCAGGGGCTAAAACGTGGACATCTCTGACAACCTGGGAGTTTGTGTGTTTTTAATTTACTTGGAAATTCTGCCAGGCTTCTGAAAACTTTTTATTAACAATATGAAGGATATTTTCATTTAAGTTTCACTAAAAGCAAACCCTGAGACCAGGATTTGAGTAAACTCTCAACAAAGGAGTAATCAAGCAGTAAAGAAGGAAAGTAAAGAAATTAATGAACATAATTCCATGATAAAGAATTGGACTTCATTAGAATTAACCATTTCATTACTCATTTCCCCTGGAAATGGTATAGAACATACCTCAGAGCCATTCCACAATGGGCATTTATCCACCAATTTCTCTCACTTATTAGTGAGGAGACAGTTTGACCCTGGCTTCCTCCAGCGCTTCCCTCTGAAGGCAGCTGTTTGCCACAGCTGCAGAATAGCATCAGTACTTTGCTATATCTAAATTTTTGCAGTGTGGGACAGGATGACACAGGCAGAGCATTAGAAGTATCTGAATTAAGGGAGTTGGTTTTTGAGGAAAATGTGGCATTCAAAATCAAAAGTTTAGCCAGGCGCCGTGGCCCATGCTTGTAATTCTAGATAGTCAGGAGGCTGAAATCGGAGAATGGAGGTCTGAGGCCAGCCCAGCAGGAAAGTCCTTGAGACTCTCATTTCCAATAAAGTACTGGAAAAAAGCTGGAAGCAACACTGTGGCTCAAGTGGTAGGGTGCTAGCCTTAAGCAAAGGAATCTCAGGGACAGCTCCCAGATCCTGAGTTCAAGACCCAGCACCCACCAAAACAAAAAAAGTTTAAATGCTCGCATTCTGTAACAATTCTACCTTCAGAAACTTAGAACACAAACAATGACTATGCATAATATTTTAAAGAATTGAAAATAATTTAAATTCCCATCGATATGAAATCGGTTAAATTATGGTCAATATATTGAAATACTGTTAAAATTAATATAAAGATAGCTGGGCACCAGTGGCTCACACCTGTCATCCTAGCTACTCAGGAGGCTGAGATCTGAGGTTCTCAGTTCAAAGCTAGCCCAGGCAGGAAAGTCTGTGAGACTCTTATCTCTAATTAACCATCAGAAAACTGGAAGTGGCACTGTGGCACTACCTTTGAGCTGAAGAGCTCAGGGACAGCACCCAGGCCCAGAGTTCAAGCCCCACAACCCACTAAACAAATAAATAAACAAAAATATATCAATCCATATTTACTGGTAGGAAATCTAGTCCCCAACATACTACTAAGTTAGAAAAGAGCAGATTACAAATGGTAAGCACACTGTAAATCCACTAATATAAAATTATATATGTTTAATATATGGTATATGTATTCATAGCAAGATGTCTCAAAGAATGTTCATCAAAACTCTAACAATAGTTATTTCTAAGAAGCAGAATTTATCATCATTCTACTTTCATCTTCATGCTTCTCTTCAGTACAAAAATGCATTACAAAATTGCTTTTGTAATATAAAAGCAATGCATTTTAGTCAATATATACAATTATTTTTATCTTAAAAGTGATTCAAGTTTGTCCCAAAAGCTTCTGTAGAGTTCTAATATAAGAACACCAATTTGCTTACATGTAGTCCCCATTTTAAAACCACACGGAAAAAAAGCTATATGAAGGACCAAATGTTACATAAAACACTTAAGGCATATTTTGAACACAGCAGGCAGCAGGCATTCAATAAATATTTACTCCTTCATTGATTTTCATGAGTAGGAAATTCAGTAAGACAACACACTGCACAAACTGGGGCATGGAAAAATTTTCACAGCACAGGGTGTCGACGGGGGTGGGCGCCGGCAGGCCTGGCGGGGTGGTCAGACCCGCTGGACAGGGGCAGGCTTCCCCGGTGGACACGGCCACCACGCCACAGCTGAGACCATGATCCCACCAGCCCTGGGGGCCCTGACACACCGCGAAAGGCAGCCTTGTGGGTTTAGAGCACGGCAGAGCCAGTGAAAGCTGGAGGTCTATCAGAAGTTAATTCAAGAGCTTGTGCCATGGGATGGGAGGCCTTCCTCAAAAGTAGCATCATGCTTGCAGTTGGGCCGCAGAGCAGGGCTGACTGCAAAGGAGAGTAGTGGCTTCCCACGCTGCAGTGTGCTACAGTATGATGCAGGAGCTTCTCACCTGTCCAGCTGGCTGCTGGATTCTCCTTTGGTCCTCGGCAGCTAACTAATGAGCAAATGGAGAGCAAACAGAAAATAAACAAGTCTTAGTAAATTTGTGAGTCAAGGATCTAAGAAAGGTATAAGAGGAGAAAGAAAGAAGCAAGATGGGGAAATCACGTGGCAGGGAACCAGGGAGAGTGGGGACTCCCAAAGACGTGGGGGTGAGAACCTAGTGTAGAAGGTCTAAAATGTGTCTTCTAGATGAGGAGCGCACATTCCATCCTAACCGCTGTGCAGAGGCGATGTGGGGACGTGGTACGAAGGAATAAAGCCACTTACCAAAAATAAAAGAGTAACCCCCCCAACAGAGTTCACCCCATTCACACAGTTCATTGAGACACTACAAAAATATCTAAAGAATCCTAAAGACTTTTTAGACATCAGATCACCTTTTTAAGTTTCTTCTTGTTCAGAGATTGAGCCCCACATGTAGGTCTTTAGTTATGTTTGATTATATGCGTTCAATTATGTGTATACACACACACACATACATACATATACTTTTTAAATTGCCCTCTAGCCTGGCATCAGTAGCTCACGCCTATAATCCTACCTACTCAGGAGGCTAAGATCTGAGGATCTCAGTTCAAAGCCAGGCCAGACAGGAAAAGTCTGTAAGGCTCTGATCTCTGCTTAAACACCTCAAAAAAGCTGGAAGTGTTGCTATAGTAGCTGTGGTAGAGCACTAGCCTTGAGCAAAAGAGCTCTGGGTTAGTGCTCAGGCCTAGCCTTCAAACCCCAGTATCCATACAAAAAACGTGGGGGTGGAGAGCCTCTAGTCCAAAACTTTCATAACAAAAGTGGGGAAATGAACGTTGTCATAGCAGCAAAGCTGGGGACTATGAAAGTCTGATCTAGGGTTTTTTGAAATCTACTATCCCACCCACATCCAGCTCTTCCAGCCATTGTTTATAGAAAGAAACTATATGAGGATAAACATGATTAGAACACAGTAACTACCCAGGGCTCAGTACAGCTTTTCTGGATCACAGGAGCCGTCAGACTGGCATGGACCCAATCCACTGCACACGAGTGCCCAGCTAACACATGGAGACACAGCTTTTCGGGCCCATGCCTAGAGAATAGCCAGTCTTCAAAATGGCAATGATGCTCTTACTTCCTTTTGAAGGACAAGAGTAAAATAACAATGGCTATCATTTGGGGCTGGGATTAGGGCCTAGTGGCAAGAGTGCTTGCCTCCCATACATAAAGCCCTGGGTTCCATTCCTCAGCACCACATAAACAGAAAAAGCTGGAAGTAGTGCTGTGGTTTAAGTGGCAGAGTGCTAGCCTTGCACAAAATGAAACCAGGCACAGTACTCAGACCCTGAGTTCAAGCCCCAGGACTGGCAAAAAAAAAAAAAAAAGCTATCATTTATTGGGGACTTTATAACACATCAACTTGGGCAAGGCAGTCAGAAACCTCAGATATTAAAATTTAGAGTTCAATTTTTAAACAGGAGTTTTTAAATTACTAGATGTCACTAATGTAAATAACACCCATCTGTGAATCACATCAGAAATTTACCAAGTTAATTATGGTACTGAATTTCTGAGACTCTCCCAGGAGGGCTCTGGCACTGCCATGTGCTAGGCACTGGTCTAGACATTTTACATATGGCATCTCTTTTCATCTCCACATTATTCTATTACATGGGTATTAATCACTTCATTTTGCATTTTTTTAAACCTGCAAACTTGATGGGAGCACGGCCAAGAAAGTAAGAGACAAAATCTGATATCATGGCCAGATCCTGGGGGCTCAAGAAGCATCATCTTTATTCTTCAACTTCTGGCTGATACATCATGAAACGTTGCTCTTTATTCCAAAAGAGGCACCCTTGTCCCTGTTTTTCCATCATTTGCTTCATTTATTTATGACAAATATCCTTAGGAGTCACTTTTAAAATATGATGCCCATGCTAGAGATTCCTTGCCCATTGTCTTCCTGGTTTATTAGAAAGACAATTGATTTCCAGAATTGAGCTTACATCATTTCCTCAGTTAATTTTGTTCTGCCTGTTTCTGACCTTTGTACTGCCCATCTTTGTTTACATTCCTATCATTTCCTGTCTATTCATCACCTCACCTCCTTTCCTCATCTCAGCACCTGGTACACACAGAAGTCACTGAATAATCACTGTTGAACTATAGGTCAGTTCAAAACTTCAGCTCCTTTGGAGCTAGCAACAAATGAAAATTCTTCTTTGGTTTATCTGGTCTCTTAAATTAAGTGTTTCAATTATTACATGTTATTAAATGCACATAACGTTTTTCTTTCCTATGCTATGAATTCAATTTTACTAACACTCATTGAAAACTACATTTCAGAAGAGATTGTATCCAAGAAATGAAGTCAATATAGTACTGAATGTTTCCGAAAGTATTATGAGAAGATTCAGTGCCGAAAACTTTCAGTTTCAGGCTGAATTATAAATGCTAGAGGAAAACACATTTTTCATATAAAGGGCCATATCCAGGTGATAAACATTTTAAGTTTTTCTTCATCACATTATTTAATTCTACTGTTGTGTCAGGTGAAAGAATAAAATGGACATGGTTTGTTTTGTTTTGTTTTGCCAGTCCTGGGGCTTGAACTCACTGCCTGAGCACTGTCTCTAGCTTCATTTTGCCCAAAGCTAGCAGTCTGCCACTTGAGCCACAGCACCACTTCCAGCTTTTTCTGTTTATGTGGTACTGAGGAATCGAACCCAGGGCTTCCTGTATGCGAGGCAAGCATTTTACCACTAGGCCGTATTCCCAACCCCCATGGCTGTGTTTTGATCATTTTTCCCCCTACAAAAACTGGCTGGCAATCTAGATTCAGCTCATGAGCCTGAATTTGCTAATTGACTCATAAGCATCAAGAAAACATGGAACTTCTAAGGAATATAAAAAGTTGTGCAGAAAAGCAACTATTACCTTGGCTCTGAAAAATGGGAAGAACACTTACATAATCATAATTGTGCAATCACTGGATAATGATGTTACTCAAATAACTATATTAGGAGAGTAGAAGAACTGGAAGTATGCAAAAATGTAACAAGTACAGAGGACAGTGAGAGAAAGCTAAGAGTTCATTGTTCATAGTAGGAAATATCTAAAGGGGAAACATCAAGAAGGAAGGTGACTAACTGCTTAGTTCCAAATGTTGGTAAGCTGTTGAGAGTTAATGTACTTTATGGGAGAGTGAGAAATACGTGATGAAAGCTAGTGTGCAAGCCATTAAGACCCGAGAAAAGTGGAAAGTTATTATTAGAGCAGTGCCTAAGAGGGAGTCATAGAGACAGTCGCTAAAAAATTCCAAAATTTCTCTCTCATGGCTACATGTCACAAAACATTCTGATCATCTACTAAAGAAGACAAAGGCACTGACACTAAGCCCAGTGGAGCACTAAAGGCTCTGGAAGGAAGTCACTGACACAGGTAAGGCTTCCAATGAGAAACCAGTTGATAATGGCTATTGACAGTGAGCCAACGCACAAGACAGGAATCAGTGGCAAAGGACACAGTATCCAGAAGTCGATTCTCCAGGTCATGTGTAGCAAGAGGAACAGAATCCTGGCCCAAACTCTTCTCTAATCCACGCAAGGTGTGGCTATTTACCAGTTTTAAGGAATGTTTAAAGCCCTAAAGGGCCTCTACCAAAAGAAAACAACTTCTTTTGACAGCTCAGGCTTGGTTGTCCCTACCTTTGACATTGTTCCAAGTAAGGGAATATCTTTCAGAGATTGTTATACTGCAATATATAATAAAAATCATTTCTTGAAATATTCCTTTGAAGGTTTCTTTTGTTGGTTGGTTGGTTGGTAGGTGGGCTGGCCAGTCGTGGGGCTTGAACTAAGGGCCTAAGCACTGTCCCTGAGCTCTTTGCTCTTGCTCAAGGCTAGCTCTCTACCACTTTGAGCCACAGCTCTACTTATGGTTGTCTGGTAGTTCATTGGAGATAAGAGTCTCATGTACTTTCTTGCCCAATCTGGCTTCAAACCACAGTCCTCAGATCTCAGCTTCCTGAGTAGCTGGGATTACAGACGTGAACCACAGGCACCTGGATGAGGGATTTCTTTATTGTCTGAACTTTTTTGGAATGAGCATGTCCTGTTCAACATGAGGTGGCCATGGTGCAACAAGCTAAAACCTGGAACTTGGGGAAAGGCCTCAAGGGAGGAAATAGAACACATCATAGCAAGAATGAAGAACAAGGCACGGAGTTAATAATATAATAATACATTAGAAAGAGCATCGAGAGGGGCAAACTATTCCCTCTGTCTCCTAGGTTCATTGAGGATCCCTTAGACTGAGGTTGATAGGGAAATGGTAGTAGGTGTGACATGGAGGCAAACAAGAAGAATATACCTAGAGACATCACGTATGACTAATATCAAGAAACTTCATGGAGGGCTGGGGATATGGCCTAGTGGCAAGAGTGCTCGCCTCGTATACATGAGGCCCTGGGTTCGATTCCCCAGCACTACATATACAAAAAACGGCCAGAAGTGGCGCTGGGGCTCAAGTGGCAGAGTGCTAGCCTTGAGCAAAAAGAAGCCAGGAACAGTGCTCAGGCCCTGAGTCCAAGGCCCAGGACTGGCAAAAAAAAAAAAAAAGAAAGAAAAAAGAAACTTCATGGAAGCTGAGCCAGGATCATGCACCGTCCCATTCTAATGAAGAACACATCCGATAAATTGAGGATCTGTAGGGTGAGATCCCATCACTCTCAAGGCCTCTACATCACCCTCACAATGTCAATCTGATGAACATCTCCCAGCCCCCAAAACTTGCTGAATCCCATAGGAACTGCTCCTTGAGGATGTCCTGAGAAACTCGAAAGTCCCAGACACTCAGAAGATCAGTAGGACAGAAAGAGGAGCGCCCTCAGAGCAGTGTTAAATCTTTCCCAGCAAGAGACACCTGGACAGAGGAGGCTCTATCTGACTAGAAAACGGTCCATGGAACTTGTTTTTTCTATATATTATAGAAGATCATGTCATATGTGCAAAGATAAGCATTTTCCAAGTTTCACCTATGTAAAATATTATCAAGGATTAAATCAGTTCCTCTAAGAAATAAGCTCTGGGGCTGGGAATGTGGCTTAGTGGTAGTGTACTTGCCTAGGATGCATGGAGCCCTGGGTTTGGTTCCTTAGCACCACATAACCTGAAGTGGCACTGTGACAGTGCTCAGGCCCTGAATTCAAGCCCCAGGACAGACAAAAGAAAGAAAGAAAGAAAGAAAGAAAGAAGAAAGAAAGAAAGAAAGAAAGAAAGAAAGAAAGAAAGAAAGAAAGAAAGAAGAAAGAAAGAAAGAAAGAAAGAAAGAAAGAAAGAAAGAAAGAAAGAAAGAAAGAAAGAAAGAAAGAAAGAAAGAAAGAAAGAAAGAAAAGAAAGAAAGAGAGAGAGAAAGAGAGAGAGAAAGAGAGAGAGAGAAAGAAAGAAAGAAAGAAAGAAAGAAAGAAAGCGAGCGAAAGGAAGGAAGAAAGGAGGGAGGGAAGAGGGAGGGAGGGGGAGGGGGAAGGAAGGAAGGAAGGAAGGAAGGAAGGAAGGAAGGAAGGCAAGCATTGAGCTCTGAAGTTGTAAATTTGGTTTAGTCTTCAATTTGAATGAATGGTTCTTTCACAACAGAGTATCCACTTTTTAGGAATGCATTTATAAGTAAATGCTACAAGTTCAACTCAAGCCCTTCAACTTGGTTCAATATTTGTCTATAATTTATACCTAGCACCACATTATCAGCTTAAAGCCCTCCTTGTAAAATTGACCTCTCAAATTTAATGAACAAATCAGAATCGAAGGTCAACAATTCTATACATAGTTAGCAAGAAATTTTCTCAGGGAGGAAATGATGTAGCAGCTTTTTAAAAAACAGAGTAATTATCTGGTTACAATTATCTGTTGATCTAAGAATAAGAGCAAGAGTTCGGGTCTTCTCTAATTGCAAGAAGGAAAAGCTCCTTACAGAGATACCGCTTTAATGCCTATGATAGGATGATGGCTTAATGTGTTATTAACAAAGAAAGAAGGTTCTAGTCAAGAACCAGAGTTGAAAGGGCCAACCATAGCATCAAGTCTTGAGTGGAATGTTGTGACTCAGGGGAAATCCAGAGGGGGTGTAAATATGTGTGGTACAAACACTACTGAAGGGCAGACAGCTGATATAAAACTTTCCCAAACTAGCTGTTCCAAACACAGCAGCTGTGTTATGACTTAAATAGACTGCATTATTAAGTCTTTACAAAATAAGGAGTTGGGACCATGATAAAAGCTAAAAACAAGGTCAGAATGTCAGTAAGTAAGTGTTTTAAGCAAGAGGTGAGAGGAACTTGAAATACAGGGTAGGGTTTCCAAAGAAAGCTGAATGGTAGCCATGGTACAAAATAGAAATCACTTTCATTTATGCATTTAGGGTCAAGGAAATAATGATAGACAGATACATGGAAAGAACATTAGAGATTAACTACATTGCTCAAGCCTCTCTTTTTTTTAATCTTATTTTATATTTTTTGTGCTGGTCTTGGGGCTTGAACGCTGGCCTGGGTGCTTTCCCTGAACTTTTATGCTCAAGGCTGGCACTCTCCACTTAAGCCGCAGCTCCACTTCCGGATTCTTTTTTTTTTTTTTAGTTTAGTGGAGCTAAGAGGTCCACAGACTTTCTTCCCCTATCTCAGCCTCCCGAAAAGCGAGGAACACAGGCACCGCCGCCTGCACTCAGCAAGTCTCTCCTTTCCCGTATGAGGCAAGTTGTTACTAGCCACATGAGCAGTGGGGTTACTTGTTTTCTGTTGCCACTCTCATCTCTATTTTGACCTCCTTTGCAATTCTCAAAGACAAAGACTTTAAACTTCTAGATGGCCCTAGAATTCCATAAATCCTTGTTTAGTGAGAGATTTCCTGGGTCCTCTGGCTTCCTCATTGCCAGGAAATCCTTCCCTTCCAGTTTCCCCACACCACACAAAGGAAGCAAATAATACTGCAGCACATTGCTCTTTGGGATTTGTATGGTAGCTAGGTCTACCTGCAAATCATTTTCTCCATTTACTCCATTTACTCCAAACATGAAGAAAGTCGTGCAAACATCGTCTTTGGGGAAACCAAAATTTACCTCTAGAAGAAAATGAAAGGCTACCAAAACCGTTTTAAGTTTAAGCTGTCTCTGTATAAACACCTATATTTCTAACTAAGCATTTACTGAGCAACTCTGTGGAAACCATAATCACCATATATTATCAACCCTAAATCAACTGCCTATGTACTGTGAAATATATTAAGGAATCAAATAATGCAATCATGAGAATGCTTTTCATGTGATATGGTTATCAAATTTTACACAATGTTCATTGCTTACTTGATAACTTTTACTCTATTTTTACTACAGTAAATCAGAAGATGAAGCACACCTTTACTAAGGCCATACCTTTGCCAATGTCACAGGATTTAGAAGAACTGATCAAAATGCATGATTCTGACATGACACTTTTGAGACAAGACCTAGAGCTACTTGCAGTTTTCTTAATGATACTGTCATGGAGATACCTAAATTGTTGGAGTCCCCTTAGTCTCCACTCAAGAACAATATTCCTATTGTAATAGTAAGCACTAAAGATTAAACTAATGTCAGATAAGGTCTTTATATAGTGAAGACTTTCTTGAGAAGAAATGTTACTAGTTCAAGCCTCCTAAAATATATGATTAATCTCTTGATTACATTCAATTTTTTTTGGTGGTTTGTGGGGCTTGCACTCAAAACACAGTACTTGGTTTGGCTTTACACAAGTAAAGAACTCTCTCTACCTTACTCACAACTGAGGTATTACAGTTACAGAAGGCAGCCAGCCCCCAACAATAATCAGTCATTTAAGTGAATCTTATTAACAGGTTATGATCCCTGGATTAGTGGCTAATTTATCCATAAATATATGAGACTATTAAATGTCTTCTTTCTCTGGTGTGAACTAAAAGCCTTTAAAGTATATATGCCTGTTCAGTCATAAATTTAGCAATTTCATTTATAATATTTTAAAGGAAGTATGCAAAGATATTCTTGCAAGAATATATATCACAATATGATGTACAACAATGAAAAAGAAGTCATCTAAATGTCTATCAATAATGACATAATGATTACATCTGATGAAGTCACACAATATAACTTGTCTTAGCTGGGTGCCAATAAGAAAGCAGAAGCCAGGGCTGGGAATATGGCCTAGTGGCAAGAGTGCTTGCCTTGTGTACGTGAAGCCCTGGGTTTGATTCCCCAGCACCACATATATAGAAAACAGCCAGAAGTGGCACTGTGGCTCATGCGGCAGAGTGCTAGCCTTGAGCAAAAAGAAGCCAGGGACAGTGCTCAGGCCCTGAGTCCAAGGCCCAGGACTGGCAAAAATTAAAAATTAAAAAAAAAAAGAAAGCAGAAGCCAGGTTTGCATGGAGCTGGTTTATTTGGGGAGGTGAACCCAAGGAATAGCAGTGAAGGACAGTATCAGAAGAGCAAAGAAGCAAATGCCACTCTAGAGATGAGTTATAAAACTGGAAGGTGTTGAAGATTAATCCAACCAGGCCTTAGGGAACTATACCAGAAGGTGCCCTTTATCATCCTTAGTCACTATTGGGGAGCATTTGTTCACTCCCTTCCACTCCACTCCATCCTTTGGGTCAGGTTTTCCCAACTAGAATTAATTTCTTCATTCTTTTTTTTTTTTTTTGCCAGTCCTGGGCCTTGGACTCAGGGCCTGAGCACTGTCCCTGGCTTCTTCTTGCTCAAGGCTTGCACTCTGCCACTTGAGCCACAGCGCCGCTTCTGGCCGTTTTCTGTATATGTGGTGCTGAGGAATCGAACCTAGGGCCTCGTGTATCTGAGGCAGGCACTCTTGCCACTAGGCTATATCCCCAGCCCCAATTTCTTCATTCTTGCAAGCCTCCATATACTCAAGTAGCAATGGGTGCCCTGTGCTCCCCGTGGGCTATGAGAAGCCTCAAGGCAGACACTGGGAAGTGCATGGTACCATGCAGCAGGTATAAGTGAGGAGTCAACCTAGGCAATGGGCAGAGGAAAATGGAGGCTAAGGGAGACAGAGGCACCCCACACAGATACCATGGGCAAAGCAGTGGTGCAGTTCTGTGACCTACTGCCATGAGAAGTGTCTGTTCTCGCTTAGGAAAGAAGAAAGCCAAGTTGCAAAATGCTCTGTATAGTGTGGTCTCATTTGCTTTTGGTAGCTAGGTTTAGTTTCTAGTAACAGACTCTCCCAAGGTAGCTTTTAAATGAGAGAGGGCTGTGTAGTGAAAGAATCAATGGGGCAATATGGAAATGAGGATTTTAGAGGAACCATGGTACAGACAGCCCTTGGGGGCTTGGGAAGCCACCAGATTTGGAAACAGCTAGAATGCTGAGTTCTCTTCCCACCTCGCATGACCTGGTTCTCTCTTCTTCTCACTCTCAGCTGGCTCCCACAACCTACCCCCAATACCTGTGAATCTGCTTCGTTGGAGGCAGAGTTTCAGCTTCTTCAAAGCTTTGGTGTATGCATCTCCCTCAGAGCCATCCAACCCTCCTTCTACAACACAAACCTCAGTATTAGCTCCCTCAGTGTCCTCCCTTCCTGACTTCCCCGCTCTGTGAATATCTTTATCTTCCACAGACAACATTATTTCCCACTTCAAATGCTCATGACGTCTCAGTGCACTTGGAAAATAACCACCCTCCTGACAAGGAAACTTCCAATCCACAACATCGAGCTCTGGTCTCCCTCTCCATTACCACGCCACCCCAAGACCATTCTCTCCTCCCCATACACACACACACACTCACTGCCATTTCACAGCCTCTGTCCTAGCTCTGTCCTCTGTCACTTCCTCAAGCTCTTCAGCTTATTCAAGTCTCAGTTCAACCACCTTCTCAGAGACGCCCTCTCTGCCGAGGCTAGCTAACACAGAATTCTGTCCCGACAACTTCCTACTGAATTTTCCTATTTAAATCCTTTCAGAACTCTTTCCATCCTCCAAAATTACCTTTTAATTGTTTGCCATTCTTTCCTGTTACCTAAAGGATACTAGGCAGTGTTATACATATTTGACCCACAGAATGGACATAGCGATCTTCATGATACACATTCCTCAAAAGACAAAGTTGATGAGCAGCCTAGCTTGTACTTTTTATCAGATCACTACATGGTTATTGAACAATTTGTAGAAAATCTTATATCCAGTATCCCTTTAGTAAGTTATGACCAGGTAGAGGTAACTTTTGTGTTATAAAATAAGGCAACCTCATCTCCATCAATAAACAGATGCATAGAATTACCAATTACTACCTCTTTTTAGTGTATAATCCTTTGCACACCTGGGACCTAAGTCATTCAGTTTCAGAAAAATATCAAGCCATATTTTTGCTCTTCTCAAACAATGTTAAAGACAATCTAAATACACAATCCAGAGAAACACATTAAAATCTTTTACCACTTCCATTCTTAATCTGAGCTTCTCTGGAATCCTCTTTTCTAACCCCAAGAAATTCCCTTATCCATGCAGTTTTCTCACCATCTCTTCCTCTCCTTTCTTCTTCTTCCTCACCCTTTATTCCTCTTATTCTTAGATAGGTTTGTTCCCATTATGTGACACCTACTGATGCATAGTTTCCTGGAAAGTATAGAATGTCTTCCTCTTTCACTCCTTATTTCTCAAGAACAACAATCATTTCTTATTTATTCTCTACATCTGTTCCCCCCGCTCTCGTTCGCAACTTCTTTGGAAAGACTGAAGAGAGGATCCTTTTTATATTCACTGCTAATAATGTTTTTATTCTCAGTATACAGGACCCATATATGAGGCTATATTCAGCTCTTATGTCCAAGTATAGTTGTACCAGTTGTTATTACTGTAAGAGTTATTAAAGTAGACAGGCAATGATGAAGAACACTATGTGGCATTTGGGCAACACAGAGAGTTTTATTCTGCCAAACTACTGGTCTGCTGCTAAATCCAAGGCACAAGCAGTTGGCAAGAGAGCAAGTCACACCCCAGCAATGCCTTATCTAGGGCAGGGGTGGGGAGGTGTGTCCAGGCAGATCAGAGTGTGACCTCAGAGAAGGGTAAGGAAACTGCCTCCAGTTGTGCGAGTTACCTAGGTAACTGGACAGTGATTTAAACAGCCGGGGGCATCTGAACAAAGACCTCTGGGAGGTAGACCTTACAATTACTACCATACTCTATGATATATGAGGATGCAATATCACTAGGTACATATTTTAGGTATCACCTGTGCATGCCCACACTTGCACACACCCATGCACATAAATATGCATATACATGTCAGGAAATAAAGAACCAGAGAAGAGCCTTACTGAATCTAGCATAAGAATTAAGGCTTCCATTGTTCATAAATGCAGTTTATGTACACAGAAGCAATACTTCCCAAGAGAATCACTTCCTTCAACCCACTGCTAGAAGTAACTCCCATTTTTGGTCTAAACATGTGGTTAGCAAAAGGGACAATTTGAAGAAACTTATTCTCTTCATCTCCAGAAAATGTGTTTCTCAGGAGAAAGATGTAGAGAAAACAGCCCATTAAAATATATTTCTATTATATAGAAAAGCAACCACATGCTCAGACCCTTATAACTAAGTAAATAAGAGCCAAAAGTTCTCCTAGCAGCCTCAACTGAGAATTAGATGGTGTCTCAGAGCAAAGAAACCTGAAGAATATTATGACTTATCTTTACATGTCCTAGCACATAATAAGCATTCAATATTAGTAAATAATCTATTAAAATATTGAGTACTAGACAGCACCAATGGCTCATGCCTGTAACCCTAGCTACTCAAGAGGCTGAGATCTGAGGAACCTGGTTGGAAGCCAGCCCAGGGAGACTCTTTTCTCCTATTATCAAAGAAAAAGCCCAAAGTGGGATTGTGGCTCAAATGGTAGAGTGTTAGCCTTGAGCAAAAGCAGCTCAGATACAGTGCCCAGGCCTGGAGTTTTTGTGCCCAGGATAGGCACAAGCAATTAATTGATTAATTAAAATACCAAGTCTGTGAGAGCCCGAAAATCCAAGTTGTGAGACCCTGGAAGGATTAGGAGGATGGATTGGGAGGATGGAATACTTCCTCTCAGAACTCTGAAAACTGAGAGTTTTCTGGAAATATAGGAACTCAAACTTCTATCCTGGGTGTGAGCTAACTCCATCCTAAACTGTGTGGGGGCTTGAGGGTAGAGTTAGGTTTATGCAAATTGTAAACTGTTTATTGTTTAGCTCTCCTTCCCAGAATACAAAGGTCACCTTCCACTTGAACACAAATATTGTCACATGTTAAAGTCTGTACCTTACCTCCTTGCATAAGACCAATAAAAACCTTGGTGAATGGAACCTTGGGATCTGAAACTGGAGGACTACAGGTCCCCTGGCACCCCAAACTGAATTCCACAGTCTCGTCTCTGTTATTGTGTTGCTCCCAGTTGAAGTGAGTTGCAACACAAGTCCTTACTTCTAATACTCCTAAAGGGGTCACACAAGACTTTCCCAGTGCTTCAGGCAACTTTTAGATCTATGGTTGCTCCCAATTTAAAAACAAAATGAATTTCACACACAGAATTGAAATGTCAAATTTTACTACCATCTGGATTTAAAGACTGCAAGGAAAACTAGGTTTGGGTTGTTTTATTTTTGTAGCCAAAGTGAATGTATTGCAGTACATTTGTTTTCAAACCATTTACCTCTCTCTCTCTCTCTCTCTCTCTCTCTCTCTCTCTCTCTCTCTCTCTCTCTCTCTCTCTCTCTCTATCTATCTATATGCATTTCACTCCGGGGGGGGGGGAAGTATTCAAGAGGAAAAAAGGAAGCCATCCAGAAAACTCAAAGACCCTATAACATCCAGGAGTTCCATTTGATAAAATGGGAGAAAAATCTTTCAATTTCTCTTCATTATCATCTTGAGGATAAACTTGATCTGCTTACTGCACTGAATTTAGAACTGTGAATGCAAGCTAAGAATCTGGCTCTGTTCCTCTGGGAGCTAACTGTTCGATTTATATATAAACATAAAGGCTACATGGGCTCATGGTCCATTTAAAGAACAAGGCAGCTCTTGTGACTCCAGGGTAGGAGACAGAAGCTCTGCAGCTGAGATACCTTTGGTAGACAAGGTGACATGGAGAAGAAATGGTCATGAAGGCACATAAAGTCACTCATAGTATTCATAGCATGCTCAAGCAAGAGCCCAGAACTATGACATATGCAAAAGATAGCTGAGTAAGTGAGGAACACCAACAAGAGTCAAGCACACTGGATTATAATTCTAGCTACTCAGGAGGCTGAGATCTGAGATCAATTTGAAGCCAGCGTTGGCAGAATAATCTGCAAGATTCCATTTCTAATTAACCAGCAAAATGCAAGACTAGAAGCATAGCTTAAGTGGTAGAGCATCAGCTACGAGCAGAAAAAGCTGTGCAAGAACTCAAGGCTCCAAGTTTAAGCCTATAAACTAGTACAACTGCTCTGAAGGGAAATTTGGAGGTTCCTCAAAAGCCTAAACCTAGAACTCCCCTATGATCCAGCCACACCACTCCTGAGCATCTACTCAGAGCATGACAAGTCAGGATATGGTAAAAACACTTGTACAGCTGGGGATATAGCCTAGTGGCAAGAGCGCTTGCCTCGTATACATGAAGCCCTGGGTTCGATTCCCCAGCACCACATATACAGAAAATGGCCAGAAGTGGTGCTGTGACTCAAGTGGCAGAATAAGGTAGGAATCAGTCCTTCAATCTGGGTTGTTTCCATAACTTGGCCATTGTGAATAGTGCAGCCGTGAACATGGATGTACAAGTGTCTTTTTTTTTTTTTTTTTTTTTTTTTGCCAGTCCTGGGCCTTGGACTCAGGGCCTGAGCACTGTCCCTGGCTTCTTCCCGCTCAAGGCTAGCACTCTGCCACTTGAGCCACAGCGCCGCTTCTGGCCGTTTTCTGTATATGTGGTACTGGGGAATCGAACCTAGGGCCTCATGTATCCGAGGCAGGCACTCTTGCCACTAGGCTATATCCCCATCCCCTGCTTCCTTGTTAATAAGCCCTCTATAAGCCCACCCCAAAATCCAGTCCCAGGCATAACCTCCAATCCCTCGGGAAGGTCCGTGCCCCTCACCTGTTGATAGAGTTCAGCCTATTCCTTTTCCATTCTCTTCCATTTTCCCAACACAGATGCCCTCCAATAGAGGAGTGGATCTCCTAAATGTGGTACCTATTCACAACCATTAGAAAGAATATGATTATGTCATTTGCAGGGAAATGGATGGATCTAGAACAAATGTTGAGTAGCCATCTCAATGGGTGATCATTGTTTAAAGAATATTCTTTTTCAAAGGCCTGGTAATTCCTATATGAGGTGAAGATGGATACCTGCTGATTTTTTTTTTTTTTTTTTTTTTTTTGGCCAGTCCTGGGCCTTGGACTCAGGGCCTGAGCACTGTCCCTGGCTTCTTCCCGCTCAAGGCTAGCACTCTGCCACTTGAGCCACAGCGCCGCTTCTGGCCGTTTTCTGTATATGTGGTGCTGGGGAATCGAACCTAGGGCCTCGTGTATCCGAGGCAGGCACTCTTGCCACTAGGCTATATCCCCAGCCCCGATACCTGCTGATTTGATAGAGCTCATCTCCTAAATGGTTGTGATCAGTTTCCTCCCTCCTTTCTATTTCCTGAGACACCATGTCAGAAGAACAAGCTATTTTACTAGAAAGACCATGTGGAAGACATCAAGTGTCAAGCATGTGACAAAGAAGCCCTTGTGGACATCAGCTCAGCTGAGCCTATATAAAGCTTCAGTTCTAAGCTGGGCGCTGGTGGCTCATGCTGTCATCCTAGCTACTCATGAGGCTGAGATTGGAGGATCACCATTCAAAGCCAGACTGGGCAGGAAAGTCTGTGAGACTTTTATCTCCAATGAACCACCAGAAAACCAGAAGTGGCACTGTGGCTCAAATGGTAGAGCGCTAGCCTTGAGCTGAAGAGCTCAGGGATAGTGCCCAGGCCCAGAGTTCAAGCCCCACAACCAATCCAAAAATAAATAAATAAATAAACAACAACAACAAAAAGCTTCAGTTCCAGCAGCTATATACCTGCCATGCAAGAGAGACCCCCCATTTAGGATGCCCTGAGAGCTCAGTCAACTACAACACTACAAGAGACTGGAAGGTGCTATCTTCAGCCACAAAGCTTCGTTGTCATTGGTTGGACAGCAATACATAACAGAATCAAGTGAGTCCCAACATTCTAAGCAGGCAAGATGCCAAACAAAATACTCTCCACAAATAAATTTCATCTCAGCACTTCCTTCTCTACATCCAGCTTGACTTTCCTCCAGTTGTTTTATCTATAACTTCACCAGTGAATGTACATTATTATCACAGCTTGAGTCTTATGTGTTTGTAAACACACATCAAAATTAAAATAAAAAATATACTAACAAAACTAGTCTGCACTTCTCCCATAACAGGTATCCAAGCAAAATGGGCAAATAAAAAAAGTTCAACTGCATCTCAAGGAATGGTGAACTACCAAAAAAGTGGGCTACTCATCTAGGACTTAGAATTACTTGCAAACCTGCTGTGACTTTTTGTTTCTGTGCCAGTGGACCTGGGGGTTGTCTCTGAGCTTTTATGCTCAAGACTAGAGCTCTACCAGCTCCACTTCCAGTTTGTTTTACATGCTTAATTGACTTTCCTGCCTCAGCTAGCTTCAAACAAGGAACCTCAGATCTCAGGCTCCTCAGTAGCTAGGATTATAGGTGTGAGACACTGCTACCTAGCTCATAACTGTTAAAATAATGTTCATATATGATGGCATTTTCTATCAAAAAAAAAAGAAAGAAAGAAAGCGTCTGACCTTTTCAGGCTCATTGTTTTTCAGGTGATCCAATCCTAAAATAATGAAACTGGGGGCTGGGGGCCTCAGTTTTTGGCAGTGTTAGGTGGTTGGAATTATGTATAAAGGAATTGATCCAGTGACTAGAAAATAAAAAGTATATAGTAAATATTTACTCTACTTGCCATGCAAACAATTCCCAAAGTAAAATCGAGAAGCTAAATTCACACTGGTCACCAAGACCCAGATCTAGTACCTCTCCCTTGATAATCAGTTCACTTCTCACTTTCAGCAGTGTGAAACTCTCCCATAGTCTATATCTAACCAATTTTCCTTCCCTTCCTGTTCCGTATCTGTGGCACCATTCTTTCAGTTATTTAAGGTCCAAACTATAGAACTCATTTTTAGTTATTTTTCCCCTCTTCTAATATTCCAAACACTACTTCACAATGCTCGTCAACATTTTTTAGTCTCCTACTGCCAAAGCTGAAGCCCAGGCCAGCCCTGTCTCTCAACCTCACATTAGTGCTGTGTTCACCTGCAGTTTGTTCCTCCTTAAACCCTGCACAAGGTACCTGACACCTGATAATCTCCTTCTACTGGGCCACTTGCTATGTGGAACGGCTCTAGTCTGGCAGGTAAAGCCTTCCAAATATAAGCAAACTTGTTACTATGTGTTTCTAAATACACTGGTGTCTTTCACCCTTTAAGTCTTTGCTTCTTTACTTCCTTTTGCCTGTGCATCTTTTATTTCCAATTGTAGCTTTTGAAATCTGGCCAGCCTTCAAGGTCTGACTCAACTCTTGGAAGGTCTTCCCTGATCCTCTGAGTTGGAGATTATTTTTTTAGTAATTCCTCAAAGTGTTTATTTTAATCTATAGTCATTAAAGACATATATCCGCCTTCTATATTATGCAATTAACTCAGGGAAGACAGAACTCAGTTCCTACTATTTTTCTATTTCCAAAGGAGTAAGCAAAATTCATTGCACACAAAGAACCATCAGTACATATTTATTAAATTATAACTTTTAGAAATCAGACACTAGAATTTAGTGTTTTTGAAACTCTTTACTATGACTATCTGTCTATATGGATAAAATGCCACTTTCAAAGTTCCTTAGTGACATATCTTTCAGGAGCTGACAGAAGGCCTCAGAAGATAGATATTTACAATTGTAAACTACTTTCCCCATGCCCTCTGCCTTCCCCCTCAAACCACAGTTATGGCAGTGATTACAGATTAAATGATTGATAAATTTAGATAAAAGTAATTGCTATATTTTTTTCCTTGTTAAAAAGACATAAACATGGGCTGGGGATATAGCCTAGTGGCAAGAGTGCCTGCCTCGGATACACGAGGCCCTAGGTTCGATTCCACAGCACCACATATACAGAAAACGGCCAGAAGCGGCGCTGTGGCTCAAGTGGCAGAGTGCTAGCCTTGAGCGGGAAGAAGCCAGGGACAGTGCTCAGGCCCTGAGTCCAAGCCCCAGGACTGGCCAAAAAAAAAAAAAAAAAGACATAAACATATCACTTCCTCTGCAGAGCTGGGTATGAAGTAAAGAAAATGTCCACACAGCATCAGAAGGGGCAGGGACAATTTGTTATGGCTGTAAAGTGCGTTGTAAAAACATCTCAGCATCTCCAGTCTCTGTACATAGCAAGTCCCACAAGCTATACCGTGCTTTGAACATGGCCACACATGTGGACACACACCTGTAATTCCAGCACTTTGGAAGGAGGCAATAATCTAGACAATAAAAGAAGGGAAGAGGTTTGAGTTTATCTACTGTTGTTTTTTGCTATTGACATTAATTCTCTCTCCTTAAAATAAGATTAACATTCCAAGTGATCTCTAAGGTTCTATATGTGATTTCTTGGACACCGATGTAGCTTTACATTTGCAGCTCACTGAAGAAACGTAGCATCTGAATACAGTGGTTAAACTTCTGGAGCATAAATTTTGCCTTTGCCCCTCTAGCTGTGTGACATCAAAGAAAACATATAACTGCTTTTCTAGAAAGGTTATTAGTAATGACTTTATGGAAATACTGTAACAAGGAAATGTGCAAAATGGAGCTGGGTGCCAGTGGCTTGTGCCTGTGATCCTAGCTACTCAGGAGGCTGAGATCTGAGGAACACCATTCAAAGCCAGCCTAGGCAGGAAAGCCCATGAGACTCTCATCTCCAATTAACCACCAGAAAACCAGAAGTGGCACTGTGGCTCAAAGTGGCCGAGCACTAGCCTTGAGTGAAAAAGCTCAGGGCAGTGCCCAGGTCCTGAGTTCAAGCCCCATGACCAGCAAAAAATAAAAGGAAAATATGTAAATAGCATTAATACATTGTCTGGCATAGATTTTGTGATTGCTAATATAGAAAATATACCTGCAGGTATGTGTTCAAGTATGATGAGACAGATAGGAAAATAATCTTAGCCTGCTAAAGCAAGTAACCACCAGCTATATGCCTAAGTGCATTTTCTTGTTTATACACTGTTATATTTGTCATGTTATTAATTGCCAACATTTAAAAATTAATTTCCCCTTTCTATCTTCTTATGGAAAACCAAACCAAAACAAAAAACACAGCATTCTTGCAGCAGTGATTCTGCAGGAACTCAGGTGCCTGTGGATGTTCAGGCCAGCCCACACATTTACACTGCATACCTCGGGAGGGGTCCTTTCTGTTTTGTTTTTGAGAAAGGAACTCCTTATGTCACCCATAGTCCTTAAACTCCTGCTAAAACCGGCTGGATGACTTGAAGCCAGGACAGATCAGTTGGCATACAATTCTGGAGGCAGAGACCAACCAGCACTGACATCCAGTGAGGGCATTCCTGCTTTGCTGTAGAGCATGCAACACCTCCTTGGCAGAAAGGTAAGGAAAGGGTTGAAGAGAGTGGGAGAAAGTAACCTCAGTCCTGACACAGGTAATGGCACCAGTCCTTCGGGGAAGGAGAATCTCCTGGAGCATTTCCTAAAGCCCCACATGCCCACATCATCACCATGGGAGCTTAAGCTCAACGTGAGCTTTGGGGGGGTCAAACATGCAGTCTTAGCACATGACAGCTGAATGCAATATGGTGCTTACATGGGGTCCTGGGACAAAAAATAATGGGGGACATAGGAGAAAAACTGGTGACACCCAAGGGAAGTAGTAATTTAATTATTAATGATGTACCAATGTTGGTTTTTAACTTAAAGTAAAGGTTCATAATGATAAACTGGGATATTGTCGTCAAAGGAAACTGAGTGAGGGTCAATAGAAATTCCCTGAATTATTCTTGTAACTTTTTCTGGGACTCTAAAACTACTCCAAAATAAATACCTATTTAAAAATGATAGATAAATTCAAAACTTAATGGAAAGCCTCACTGTGAAGAACAATGTGACTTTCTAGATTTCAAAATGTTATAAAAAATGTACTTTTGCATAAAATAGGTTTTATGTATTTTATATACTTCTTTTTCTTTATTTTTCTTTCCTTTTTTTTTTTTTTTTTTTTGCCAGTCCTGGGGCTTAGACTCAGGGCCTAACCTGGCTTCTGGCTTTTTCTGTTTATATGGTGCTGAGGAATCAACCCCAGGGCTTCATGCATGCAAGGCAAGCACTCTACAGCTAAGCCATATGCCCAGCCCTGTTATACACTTCTTAATAACATACCAAGTATTTTAATGTCATCTATCTGAGTTTTTTTCCTAATATAGTTACAACTTAGTTATGCTTTAAGATTTGATTGAACTACTTAAAATTTGAGTTCTTTTAATAGTTCATTAAACTTTCAAACTAAATTAATGCTTACATGTCTTGGCAGAACACATTAATACTATCTGGCCAAATTAATCATCTTGGCTCCTAATGCTTATAGTTTGGGCAAGCTGTACTTTTAGTTTCTCAAGTCTGTACACAAGGAAATCTGTGAGTAAGGATACACTTTCCTATAGATACACATCCAGAGTTATCCTTAATGAAAGCTAGAAGAATGCCCTAAGGAAGACTAATCACATCATACCTCCTTATCAAAGCAATGAGAAGCTGGACCAGTGCCTTAGTAAGAGACTTGGGTGAAATGTGTAATACAAATTCTCACAGTGAGGAACTGGAAGGTCTAGTGAAGGGTCTCTATTCCTACTTCAGGGTCAAAATAGCAATGAGCTATTAAGCAGAGGTATACAGGTGTTAATAAGCAGAGCTGAGATTGAGGAGATCTTGAAATAAACACTGTGTATCTCACTATCACATCAGAAATGGCAAGTGGTAGGAGTGAATATGCATTTCACTGACTCTTTAAGAACTAGTAGAAGTAGAAATTATTAAGACATCACCTATACCTTCAAGGCATTTGCTGTCTGGTGCCTAAGATAAGGGAGTTATATACCAGTTATCAGCACACAGTGGGAGTTAATGTATACCCCAAGGAAAGTACAAAGTGCTCCCATAGTCTAAAAGGAAGGCGTAAAGTCCAACCAAGGATAAAGAAAGTAACATTAAGTAAGAGAAGGAGCAGGTTGGGAGAAATGAGTGAGAATGTTGAAAGGGTGACATTGATCAAAATTAATTGTATTCATAAAATATTTGTTAAATGACAACTCCTTTATACACTGTATAAAGATAAAAAATTAAAAAAATAATATTTTTAAGACATGCCTACATTATGGCACAAACTACACAGGTTTAGATGAAGGTATTATTGGCAAAGATATAGGTCCAGTTTACTTGGTGTATACGTAAACAAATCTTGGGAAATACGACTTTTAAAAGGAACCAAGATAGATGTTAAGTCTAGGTTGAGAATGAAAGGAAAGGATGCTAATGTCCTCTTAATACATCTCTCTTCAGATTGCTCAGATTGCACACTGCAGAGAAACAAGACAACAGTTTAATCAAATGATCAGCATTAATACAGCCATGGGCAACACATGAACATTTGGTAGTCTTCTGTCCAGACATGTATTGCCTGAAAACAGTCACAGAAACCAAATTGCGTGAAAAATCTATATAAAATAACTGGTTCACATTCTTCAAGTAACATGACAAAGGAGTTATTTAGGATAACATGCCTCAATGCAAAATACCAGTGTCTACTAGATTTTGAACTGGAGGTAAGAAGTGCTAGAAAGAACAATAGTAGAACACGTGACAAATTAAAATATATAAATTATATTTTTTCAAGTATTGTATCTGAACTAACCTTGTGTCTTTACTTAATAACTGTACTAAGCCCGCACTATGCCTGAATTTAATAACTAACTGTACTAAGGTTATATAAGAAAAATTTCAACATGTTTTAACAAAAAACCTGTTAAGGCCTGGGAATGTGGTTTAGTGGTAGAGTGCTTGCCTAGCACGCATGAAGCCCTGGGTTCAATTCCACAGAAAAATCCAGAACTGGTACTGTGGCTCGAGTGGTAGAGTGTTAGGCTTGAGCAAAAGAAGCTCAGGGACAGTGCCCAGGCCATGAGTTCAATCTCAGGCCTGGCCGGAAAAAAAAGGGGGGGAGGGGTAACAGTGTAAATATATAAAATGTACAGCACCTATTTTCAAATGACTCATAAAAATAATAGCATGTGCATATTAAAAAAAGAGAATAAGTTATTAAAAACAAACGTGGTCAATGTTAAATTAAAAAAAAAAATCAGTGAGTAAGCTGGGCACCAGTGGCTCACGCCTGTAATCCTTGTAACTCAGGTAGCTGAGATCTGAGGATTGTGGTTCAGAGCCAGCCTGGGCAGGAAAGTCCCTGTGAGACTTCCCAATTAACCACTCGAAAACTGGAAATGGAGCTGTGGCTTAAGTGGTAGAGCACTAGTCTTGAGCTCAAAGAGGCTCAGGGACAGAGGCCAGGCCTTGAGCTCAAGCCCCATGACTGACAAAAAAAAAAAAAAAATCAGTGTGTACATACATGGAAAGGGTTTATGGGACCAGGGTAAATTCTTGAGATTATTCTTGCAACTTCTCCACAGTTTGAATTTATTTCAGACTAAAAGCTTTTTTTAGACTAAAGAGTCTAGAAAGCCATAAAATAAAAATAAAAATTAATTTCATGCAGAAAAGGTCTGTCACAATGAAGTTCCATTAAGGTCTATATAATAATATATAGCTATAATTTCTAATTATACAGTATTACTTGAAACTATGATCTTTTTAACTTAATATTGCTTTATTCAAATATTTTCCCATGTATCAATTTGGTCAATATTGTGTTAGCCAGCTTTTAGTAACAAGATACCTGAGATAATCAACTGAAAAAGAGAGATGGTTTATTTTGGCTCACCATTTTGAGGTGTCAGTCCATGAACAATAGAACCACTGTTTTGGGAACTATGGTGTGCAGCATATCATTGTGGGAAACACAGCAGAGAAGACATGTGTTCCTTATGGTTGGATACAAAAGAAGAAGAAGAAAGAAACCAGAGTCCCACAACCCCCTTTGATGACTAGTTCTTTTAGGACATGACATAACATCTTCCAGTGCTATAGGCTGGTCTTTTGAGGGACTTTCCATGTCAAATTAAAGAGCATATTATTCATGTATAGCAACTATGTCATACTCGATCATTTAATCATTCTACTACTGAACATCTTTCTTGGTTACAGTTCTCACAATTATGTGTAACTGCTATAAATATTTCTATAAAAATTACTTTATTTCTCTTGGGAATATTTCCTAGTAGTTTTACAATAATTTTGTAGAACAAGATCTAAAGGACTGCATTCTCTTATAGGTGCTAAAATTATATGGAGAGCCACTTGTACCAGAGGACATTTCCTGTGGTAGTAAATACAGAAATAAAGTAGCCTTAGAAATTCATCATCACCTCACTGGTACCAGTGCCAGACAGCAGCTCTTCACAACACACAAACACACACACACACACACACACACACACACACACACACACACACACACCAGCCCAAGAGCTAAACTTAACACAAGAGGAGAAAGATGTTCAAGGGGCCATACTGACAAAATGTTGGAAGAGGAGTACTGCCAACTCAATTAGAAAGCTTTATGCAGTTAAAAGAAAGTACAGTAGATCAAACCCACCCATGTTTGAATGCTCTATTATTTATTTGTTTGTTTATTTATTTATTTATTTATTGCCAGTCCTGGGCTTTGAACTCAGGGCCTGAGCACTGTCCCTGAGCCTCTTTGTGCTCAAGGCTCTACCACTTGAGCCATAGCGCCACTTCCAGCTTTTTCTGGGTTAATTGGAGATAAGAGTCTCAAGAACTTCCCTGCCCAAACTGGCTTCAAACCACGATCCTCAGTCTTCTGAGTAACTAGGATTACAGTGTGAGCCATTGGCACCCAGCTCAAATGCTTTACTTATTTATTTTGCCAGTCCTGGGCCTTGGACTCAGGGCCTGAGCACTGTCCCTGACTTCTTTCTGCTCCAGGCCAGCACTCTGCCATTTGAGCCACAGCACCACTTCTGGCCATTTTCTATATATGTGGTGCTGGGGAATCGAACCTAGGGCTTCATGTATACGAGGCAAGCAATCTACCACTAGGCCATATTCCCAGCCCCAAATGCTCTATTTTTAATAAACATATCTTATTCTTACAGAACTTCTAAGATTTTAACATAGAAACTGCTTAGTTTAAGAAGACACATACTTTGTTTATAAATGTGCTTGTGGAGCTTAATAACAAATGACTGAAGAATAAATTTGTATGTAATGATGACTATGCCATGCTAAAGATCAGCCTGAGTTACTGCTTATAAACATGAAATACTAATTGGTAAATGCAACAATTAGGGACCAGTTCATAAAAGATAAGAACTTTGTGAAAACTTATTTCTGTTTTTAAGGAAATACACATATACAGTAAGATGTGTCTCTGCTGGGAACTATATAATGCATGAATATCCGAGAGATGAAAGCACTTGAATTCTTAGCAGTGTACACTAACAAACAAAGGCAAGGTTTTAAAAGTCTAGTGAAGTGGAACATTTCAGAGTGATGGAAATTATCTAGATTGTGGCTTTTGAGTTTGTCAAAATTACCTTTGTAAACACCTTTGATAACCTTCTCAGTGTTTACTTAAGAGCTGTACATTTTACTCCACCAAAGGTATCTCAAAAACTGCAATGGAGGGCTGGGATGTAGCTCAGGAGCAAAGTGCTTGCCTAGCAAGTGCAACGTCCTGGCTTAGCTCCCCAGTACCAAAAAAGAAAAGACCAAAAACAAACAAAACCCTGCAATGGAAAATACATAAAGCTGAGCACCAGCAGACTCACCCCACACCACCCTAACGGGTTCTCTTAGCTTAAACAAGTCCCATAGCCCCATTTTCCTCATCTGAAAATAACTATGTGTCCTATGACCTCTAAATTTCCTACTCATTTTCAGGGTCTAACTTTTTTTTTTTTCCCAGTGCTGGGCCTTGGACTCAGGGCCTGAGCACTGTCCCTGGCTTCCTTTTGCTCAAGGCTAGCACTCTGCCACTTGTGCCACAGCGCCACTTCTGGCCGTTTTCCATATATGTGGTACTGGGGAATTGAACCCAGGGCTTCATGTATACGAGGCAGGCTCTCTTGCCAATAGGCCATATTCCCAGCCCTCTAACTATTTTTTAAGTAGCAATAAGTTTATGTAAATTATTAACCTTAGAACTTTGACCATTTCAACTTTAAAAGTTTCAATTACACAAAATAAATATATCACTATAAAAAGAAATTCAAAATGATATAAATTAGACAAAATTCTCCACTGTTCTTTTCTTATAATCCTAAAAGACCTACAGTCCTAGAAGTTGCATTGTATTTGTCTAGGATTTCATTACTGGGGAAGGCAGTGTGGCTCTGTGGTATGCATGAAGAATGAAAGAATAATATTGTTCTTAGCCCAGCAAAACCATTGGAGAGATGCTTAGCTACCCATTTAAAACAGGTTGTCATGAGAACTAAATATTATACACATAAAATACTTAAGAGCTTCGGCACTCAAAAAGAGCCATTATTAGTGATAAACTTCTATTCCATAATAAAAGATCTGCTCAATGACCTTCAACTAAGTTGCATAATCAGTATTTCAAATATATACCCTAACTCAGAAAGGTCACTCAAAGAGCACTTTGGAACCTGGCACCTGTGTCTCACACCTACTCAGGAGGATGAGATCAGAGGACTGCAGTACAAAGCCACCACAGACAGGAAAGGCTGTGAGACTCTTATCTCCAATTAACCACCTGAAAACTGAAAGTGGCACTGTGGCTCAAAGTGGTAGAGCACTAACCTTGAGCTGAAGAGCTCTGGGACAGTGCCCAGGCTCTGGGTTCAAGCCCCCACTACTGGGTATTGTTTTATTGCCATTAAATTGTTATACAAGATTTCCTTTTGGGGGCTGGAAATGTGGCTTAGTGGTAGAGTGTTTGCCTAGCATTCATGAAGCCCTGGGTTCAATTCCTCAGTACCACATACACAGAAAAAACCAGAAGTGGTGCTGTGGCTCAAGTGGTAAAGTGCTAGCCTTGAGCAAAAGAAGCTCAGGGACAGTGTCCAGGCCCTGAGTTCAAGCCCCAGGACTGGCAAAAAAAAAAAAAAAAGTGTGTTTGCGGGGGGTGGGGGAACTAGTAATATGGCTTAGCTGTAGAGAGCTTGCCTTGCATGCATGAAGCCCTGGGTTCGATTCCTCAGTACCACATACACAGAAAAAGCCAGAAGTGGCGCTGTGGCTCAAGTGGCAGAGTGCTAGCCTTGAGCAAAAGGAAGCCTGGGACAGTGCTCAGGCCCTGAGTCCACGCCCCAGGACTGGCAGAAAACAAAACAAAACAAAACAAGAGGGATTCATTTTAATAAGTCCATTTAAACATATAGTGCTTTTTGATCATCATCACCCTGCCATGACCTCCTCCCTGAACAGCATACCTAAATACACTGCTTGATGAATGTCTAAGCTTTATTTCCAGCTCATGGAGCCAAATCCAACTTGTTTGCTCTATTTCCCACTTAACATTTACCCTACACAAGATTCACATTTCAAAATACAAAGTCCTGGGGCTGGAAATGTGGCTTAGAGGGAGAGTGCTTTGCTCAAGTCCTGAGTTCAAGCCCCAGGACTGGCAAAAATAAATAAATACAAAGTCCTTTAATGAAAGGAAAAGCTCGCCTGGTGATATTTGGATTTTTATTTTAGTGTCACAGAAAGGCATAGAGACTGGGAAAGAATAAAATATCACATCTTCTTCCACTGAAGCCTAGTCAGTTTTTCACCTTTAGACACTGTGATAAGAGCCTGTACCAAAGGTTCTTGATTCTGTCCACACGAAAGGACGATAACTGACATTACTCCATCTACAAGTCAACGGCCTTAGATAACAAAAATTCAAGGGCTCTGACTGTGGGTGGCAGAGCTTCCACTACACTCAAGAACAGATGTCGCAAATGAAACCAATTGCTTGTATGACAAGGAATCCTTCAGAGCACACCCACATAGTGCCCTGCTGGAAACAAGAGAGACAAAGGGCAGGGAGCAAGAGCTGGACTTGCCCTGTAGCCAGACACAATCTTGTTTCCCTGACCTTCTTGACCGAATGTCACATCAACACATTTCCAGGAACAATGGTTGACCTCTGGTAACAGAGTGAACTATGGCCCTAGTGGTGTGATTCAAAGATCCCTCTGCCCTAGATTACCCTTCACTCTAAAATCACCTAACATCCTTGTGTTTGAGGCCTAGTTATTTAGTTTAATGAGTACTGTCTTAAAATGTAAGTGTCCTGGGGACATTTCACCAGTGCAGTAGGTCACTCATTCTCACTCTGACATGATTTCATCTGTCTTTCTTTTACCACTTGGCTGGGTCATCAGATTTAGAGGATAAGAGCTGTTAGGTTATGCTCTATGGTTATGTCATTTTATCTTTTGACACAGTGAAACTTAAGGGGGCAGGAAGGGTAATGGAAGCATGGGTCCTGCTGTGGAAGGATAGAGAGAGAAGCAGACAGGGTAGTCTGCTGGAGACTAGCAAGAGGATCCAGATCAATTAAGGCAAGGGAGGAAACCTGGCAAGTTGAGTACAAATTCCAAGTCCCATTACTTCCCAATCTTGGGACCTGCTTACTTCAGAGAGTAGCACCTTCTTCTAGGCCATGATCTGGAGTTGCATAAACTATGCTTATCTTACAAATTAATAATGCAGTGTTGATGAGGAGCCATTTTCAATTCATAAACTCAACTAAAACAATAACCTAATTTTTAAAGCATGATGAAAAACTATACACACATCATAATGTACAAATTAGGGAGAGGAAAGGAATTCCCAATTGGCAAATGATGTAAAAAAAAAAAAAAAAAAAGATACTCTCCTCTGTATTTTTCTCCCTCTTCACTGAGGTGAAATTAAGAGTGTGGTAAATTTTCTGATTCTGGGTATGGAAGGCTGTCTTCCCACAGTGGCTTGTCACCCTGCCCTATATTTCACATGACCACAGCTCAACGTGGAATACTGTATGCACAAGACCTTGATGGAATGGCTGGCCACCTCTTTAAAAGGGAACTGAGTAAGGGTGTGTACTGACAGGCATGGACTGGCTTCAAACAAGTTCATTTCCCAAATATCGGCATGCCTGATAAAGTCAAGCCATCCTTCAGAACTCTGTCAATAAGCCTACAAAGGGCTCAGGAACTGTTTCTAATAAGTTTTTGTAATCAGGCAAATTTTGTAAACATCAACAAACCAATTTTCAATTTCAGGAAGAAACTAGAAGGAAAGAGAAGGAAAATCCAGAGGGGAATATACATTATTTGGGGGGAGAATATATACTAATATTTGGGAGAATATAGCAGATTACTACTTTAGGCCCAATCCAATGCGTGTCTGGAGCTGTAAACTTTCCATATTATCAGAAGTGCACAGGAATCTGAGATAAAGAGGGAATACAGTTCCTGTCCATGAAGGCCCATTACTATCCCCAAGCTCACCTGCTCTCTGTAAATATACAAAGAAAGCAGTTTCGTTTGGTGGTATCCCTTAATATGAGATTATAAAAGTCATAGATCCACCATGACCAACAAAAATGCATCTTGATATTATAATGGCGTACCCAGAGTTGAGATAACAAACTCAAACTGGTCAACAGAGCAAATTAAAACATGGACACTACTAAGAGCTAGTTTGACGTATGGAACTCTACTTTTCCCAAGAATTTCTTCCCCCAAGAACTATATCTAGAGTCCCATCCAACAGTCTTACAACATGGCCTAGACCTGGAAGGGAGCACAGAAACATAAAAGGAACAACCGTATGAAGCAATGGACTCTACATGAAATTTTACCCTATTTATTTCATTTACTTCCATTTTAATGTGGTTGTAATAAATAAGAAATTAGCAGTTATTAATGGTTATTAATGTAATACTGGCTACATACACAAGATTATTTTTTTCAGTCTGAGACTGGGACATGAACTCTATACCTGATGCTTTTGCTCACTGGCTGGCATTCTACCAAGTCAGCCATGCCTCCAAACCCTCAAGACTATTTTGTCAAAACAACCAAACACACACACACACACACACACACACACACACACACACACACACACACACACTTATTTATTTATTTATTTATTGCCAGCCCTGGGGCTTGGACTCAGGGCCTGAGCACTGCCCTGGCTTCTTTTGCTCAAGGCTAGCACTCTACTTCTTGAGCCACAGCGCCACTTTCCTATTTATGTGGTGCTGAGGAACTGAACCCAGAGCTTCGAGCATACCAGGCAAGCACTTTACCACTAACAACATTCCCAGCCCCAAAATATATTCCTTAATAACTGAGTCAGTGTACTAATGTTTCCATTCATGATGATATCACACTTTAACACATTCCTTAGTCCTAAACTTCATTCTCATTTATGTGAGACACTGAAAGTCATGTGGCAATTAAAAAAAAAACAAAACACTTTATGCAATCTGAAAATACTTATTTTTAAAATAGCAATAGGCATTTTGGAAACGTTTAAATATGCCACAGACGTCTCTAATGTAAAGGGAGGAGGTTAAGGCTGAGGGAGTTGGAAGGCAAGAGAGAATGGCAAAATTAGCTTCCTAGAGGTGGCTTCAGCCTTTGCCACCACCCTCGCTGCGGTAGGCTGGAGCAAGGACTCGGAAAGGGGCTGATAGTTTCAGGCACCTTTAGCCTAAGCCAACAGGCTTTCTGGTTGCAGACAGTTGGAAGCATTCCATTTGGCCTCATGGTCCTTTCATGTTTTGATAAAAGAGCAAGTGTCTGGTGGTGAGCTGGGAGAATTATCAGAGAGGCCACAAGTGGAACTGACTGATATCAGAGGGAGGAGCTGCAGTCCAGCCCTGTGATGGTGGGGGGGTCATGGCTGATGGAGGGAGACAGTAGAGAAAGGAAAAGACAGTGACGCTGAGAAGAAACCAGGGTAATGATGGTAATATATGGCTTTGCTGCCCTATAGCTCGAGGCAGACACAGGCACTGCTGCCTCTGGGTCCTAGAGGAACTGTTCTCACACATGCTTGATGAGCTCATACTGTTCTACTCAGCACAGCTCTAGTATGATCACAGCTAACTAATGGGTCTTTACCTCCACTGGATGTGTCTTTTTTTTTTTTTCTTCTGGTTGTGGGGCTTGAACTCATGGCCTGGGTGCTGTCCCAGACCGTTTTTGCTCAAGACTAGCACTCTACTACTTGAGCCACAGCACTACTTCTGGATTTTTCTGAGTAGTTTATTAGAGATGAGTCTCATGAACTTTCCCACCTGGGCTGGCTTTGAACCTCGATCGCAGCCTCCTGTGTAGCTAGGATTATAGGCATGAGTCACCAGTCCCTGGCTTCCAGAAGATTTCTTCTTTCTTTCAGGGCCTGAGCAATGTCCTTGGCTTCTTTTTGCTCAAGGCTAGCACTCTGCCACTTGAGCCACAGCGCCACTTCTGGCCATTTACTATATATGTGGTGCTGAGGAATCGAACTCAGGTCTTCATGTATACAAGGCAAGCACTCTTGCCACTAGGCCATATTCCCAGCCCCCAGAGGATTTCTTAAGGGAGCTATAACTGTGTAAAAGAAAGACATATGCTTCAGGCAAGATCAGCAGGACAACTGAACTTTCACATTCCTCTCAAAGACTAAAAATGGAAGGTGTGGAATTTGGACTGAAGTTCAAGATTGCTTTTCCACTTTTTTCCCCACTTAGCTTTATAGAGAATGGCAGGAGACTTGGAATGACAACTTTTCAGATTCATCTTTTGACTAAAGAGAGTTTAGATTAAAAATGAGTGTTTCCTTTTATATTTCTGGTTGAGGTTTAATGTTCTCCTTTGTGTTGAGGATGGTAACTAGAATTACCCTTATACGTAATGAAATAAAAAAGGTTTTAAGGGCTGGGGATATGGCCTAGTGGCAAGAGAGCTTGCCTCGTATACATGAGGCCCTGGGTTCGATTCCCCAGCACCATATATACAGAAAACGGCCAGAAGTGGCGCTGTGGCTCAGGTGGCAGAGTGCTAGCCTTGAGCAAAAAGGAAGCCAGGCACAGTGCTCAGGCCCTGAGTCCAAGGCCCAGGACTGGCCAAAAAAAAAAAAAAAAAAGGTTTTAAATCTAGATTTTGCTATCCCTAGAGTCACTTAAAATCCTCTAACCTCTAATCCAGAATGTACCCTTCCATCGTGACTGACATCCAGGATTGTGTCACCCCACAATATCACACCTTAACCCCCAAATCATTCACTAGTGCGTTTTCTTACTGTTTTAATACTATAAGCAGCAATTTGGGAAATAAGAGCATTTAAAAAAGAATTTAGAAACTTAAAAAGTTGGAGGAGATAAACAGTTCCCCACCACTGCTAGGCTCATTTATTCTCAAAGTGAGCCATTTCCCATCCCAGCAGAAATTAGTAATGGTCTACATAAACAAATACACATAAATACTTGTAACTGAGTATGGGAGAAATTGTCTAGTTTAGAAAATTATACACTTGGGTGTCTGTTTTACCCCTTATAGTCTGTGTAATATTAGGCAAATTTTTTAGCCTCTCAGACCATTTTCATAGCTCTAAATGGAGATAAGGCCTGATCATGATTGCATGTTGTAAGGAGCTGAAGACAGGACATAGTGCTTTATAGACCACTTCACTCTTTCCCTTCCTCAACAACCCCTTACATCTACCCCAGATCGTATGCTAGGAACTTAGTACATACAAGGCCTAGTCCATGCTAGAAAAACACTCTGCCACTGAGCCACGCATCCACTTCTCCATTCCCCTTATAAGTTCTCCTCTATCACCCTAGAAATAGACTATAAGTTATATTTGTACTTAGTAGTAATTATAATAATGGTAGATCAGGCTTACACTTATAATCCTAGCTACTCAAGTAGAGCTGTAGCTCAAGTGGTAGAGCATACATTTAAGAAACAGCATCTAGGCCCTGAGTTGAAGCCCAAAAAAAGAGGGAGGACACAAGTTTCAACTACGGCAAATAAGATAAAGTCCTTTTGGGAGGCCTTTTCAGGGTATATCAAGACCTTGACTTACCAATTCATTCTGCAAACATGCAATAACACCTACCAAGTATCAGACTTTGCACTAAGATTTAAAAACAGAACAGACAACTAAACAGACAAACCCTAGCAACATGGAGTCACAGTATGCTGGGGTCTAACAGAGGGAGAGATGAGAAACATGTAAAAATTAAGGTACTTTCAGGTAGTGAAAGATACTATGAAGAAAATTAATCAAAAAGACAATGGTCAAACTTGAGTAAGAAGAGTGGGAGATCTTTAGATACAGTCAAGGTAGATCTCTGAGAATTGGACATTTGTGCTGAAACTTGAGTCAGAAAACTAAATCAGCTATGAGCAAAATCTGGGGAGTAAAGAAATTCTAGGCCTACGGAAGAGCAAATGCAAACCCTTTAAGATAGGAATTGACTTGGGAGTTTTCACAAAGGCAGAAAATCAATATGGTCTGTGCATAATAAACACACAAAGTAATTTGAGAGCAACTGAAAATGAGTGAAGGAACAAGATAATGGATTGTGAACAGCTACCATTTTTACTCTGTGAATGAGAACTCAATGACCTGAAGTAACCAGAGTGGAAGAAAGGAGAAAGCTACAAGGAGTTCAAGGAGACCTAGGGATTTAGAGAAGGGACTGCAGAAGACAAATGGCAAGATTTGGGTAAGTTTCCAGTTTTCCCACACAAGGGAGAGAAATCCCAAGACTGAAATACTAAGTAAAACCAGTTGATCCCACTAAGAGATCACCAAATTCAGCTGCAGGAAAAGGGCAACCTGAAAGTCTTACCCCACCCAGCTCAGGGACTTGGGACTAAACTACTATGAGAGGCTGAGATGTGGGGAACTAAAAGATTCTGTTTCTCTCAAGTCCCTAAGAATAACAGAGTGACAGTTTTTCTGGGATCCCAGGGTCAAGAACCAATCACAGTTTAGCAATTCACATGGCACCTTGCCATAGAACATGGGACATGTCAAGGGTGATCATATTAGTTAGCAAGAAACAGCAAAGAAAGAAAAGGAAAAGAAAGAGGGAAAGAGGAAGAGATGGAGGGAGGGAGGGAGAGAGAGAGGGGAAGGAGAAAAAGAAAACATAGTTAAGTTTTGGAAAGCTGTAGTGCAACCAGGAAGCTGGAGGGTGCAGAAGCTGGCACGCAGCTATACTGGGAGACTGAAAATTGGGAATTCTTGTGTAACCAAAGAGCAGAAGCACCTGGGTAGTAGCTGTTAAGAACAACTGAAAAGGGGCTGGGAATATGGCCTAGTGGCAAGAGTGCTTGCCTCATATACATGAGGCCCTGGGTTCGATTCCTCAGCACCACATATACAGAAAATGGCCAGAAGTGGCGCTGTGGCTCAAGTGGCAGAGTGCTAGCCTTGAGCAAGAAGAAGCCAGGGACAGTGCTCAGGCCCTGAGTCCAAGCCCCAGGACTGGCCCCCCCCCCCCCAAAAAAAAGAACAAGTGAAAAGAGCTACCGTTCCCCAGATATACAGCACACATGGGACCATCAAACTATTACAGCTCAAAAAAGTCTGGCATGGCTGCCAGTTAAGCAGCCTACGGACTTCCTATTAGGCCAAACAATAGAGACATCCACTATCAGCCACTAACTGGTCCCTGAGAGTGCATATAAATTCTTCTGGAGGAAACAATGCTAGGCCTTGTGGCTCCTAGGACCAACAGCACTATTTGTTGTACTTATGTTTTGTTTTTTGCCAGTCCTGGGGCTTGAACTCAGGGCCCGAGCACTGTCCCTGGCTTCTTTTTGCTCAAGGCTACCGCTCTACCACTTGAGCCACAAAGCCACTTCCAGCTTTTTCTGTATATGCAGTGCTGAGGAATCGAACCCAGGGCTTCATGTGTACAAGGCGAGCACTCTACCACTAGACCATATTCCCAGGCCCTATACTTATATTTTAATTCACTAATTTCTCAATGTTTACTGAACAACTATTTATGCCTAGCAATGTATTAAGAGTTCAGGTCTTTTTATTTATAATAAGAAGATAATTTAGCTGTGTACCGGTAGTTCACACCTGTAATCCTAGCTACCAAGAGTTCAAGCCCCAGGACTGGCAAAAAAAAAAAAGAGAAAGAAAGAAAATGGATGACAGTGAGTATTCCATTTCTATGGAGTTAAGATGTCATTAAATGTATTTTAAGTGACATGTCCTTTTTAATTTTAAAATAGTCGTGTTTATACCGAACTAAACATTACATCTTTTGTAACTAAACTTAGGACAAAAATGTGTCTACTTGAAAATTATTTTAGGGGGTATTATTAGCAAAAACAAAGAGTGTAGATTATTGCCTTAACCATTCCAACTTACTCCTGAAAAATTATTTGGGATCTAAATACTCCCATGAAGGAGGTGAGCAGTCATTGTGGTAGTCTTGCTTTCACTTCTCCAGTATTGACTTTTTAGGACCTTCTGAAGCTACAGGTACAAATGGTAAATTTTGTCCCCAGAAGGCCCTGAAAGGGAATGCCTTCACGGAATCAGCCTGCGTCCCAGGCTGTAATTCATAACCTACTGTAGGGCTACCTCAACTTACATTCCTCCCGCTCCTCTGACACTCTGGGATTTTCCTTAAAAGAGAATCACCATTTCATAACTAAACGCCAAAGACGTCCCAATCTGATTTTGCCCCATCGCAATATACGTTTTCCAGGGAGAAATTAAATGTAGAGATTAATTTTTTTCTGTTCTTCTAAATTACAGTCCAAAAGAATCAGTGCCAACTTCCCGTTAAAGTCCGGGGTCATTACTGTCCAGCGCCGAGCTTGCCCTTTACCTGCGTCCAAGTTCAAACACAGGCTGGCCGCGCTCTGGAGGACGTGGCTCCCTCCCGGAACAAGCACCTGCCTTCCCCCGAAAGAGCCCGGCGGCCGCGAGCGGTGCCCGCGCGGCCGGGGTGGAAGGGGCCACCGGGGAGGACCCGCGCTCCTGGCTCCACGGACCCGTGCACACGCCCGGAGGGCAGCCAGGAGGGCACGACGGGGTGGAAGTGAGCCCGGCCCGCGCTCGTGCGGCGCCCCCACCGCGAAGCGGCCCCTCGGCGCGCGCGGACACCCGGAGTCCAACCCCGCGGCCCCGGCGGCCAGGCCGCGCCCCCTGGAGCCGCCCGCGCCTCCCCTCGAGCCACGGCTCCACTCGCTGCGCCCCGCAGAAAGGCCAGGGCTCCCGACGCCCCAGGGCCCCAACTCAGCTGGACTCAGCTCGTCCCGTCCCGGGGAGGAGAGAGGGCCCGGCGGGCGCGGGCTCCGGTCCCCCGGCTCCCCGGCGGGCGCGGGCTCCGGTCCCCCGGCTCCCCGGCGGGCGCGGGCTCCGGTCCCCCGGCTCCCCGGCGGGCGCGGGCTCCGGTCCCCCGGCTCCCCGGCGGGCGGGTCTGTCCTGGGCTGGAAACGGAGCCTTCGCCAGCCCGGCCCGGGGCCTCGGAGCCGCCAGCAGCCGCCCTCCGCCCTCCGCCGGGCACTAGGCACCGCGCTCCCCGGCTCCCTCGCCAGCCCCGCGGTCGCCGCGCCCCGCCGGCCCTCCCAGGTGTCCCCACCCCCCCACCCCCCGCCGCCTTCATTCCTAGGCGGGCTCGGCCACCGGGGCCGGCGCCTGGGGCCGGGGCAGAAGGCGGCTTGGAAGTGGACCCGGCCCGCCCCCGGGGAGCCGCCGCCGCCCGACACCGCCCACCCGCGACTGCCGCTGGAGCGTCTCCGCGGAGCCGCGGCCCAAACCGCCCAACAGGAGCCCGGGGCCCCGCGGAGCCAGTGGGCGCTGCGGGCGCGGGAGTCCCGGGGGCCCCGCCGTGGGGAGCACGCGCGGCCCGTCCGCCGACGCCCCCGCCGGCCGCGCCCCCCCCCCGCGCCTCTCTGGCCCGCCCCACCGTCACCGCGCCCCTGGAGCTCCCGGGTGGGGCGAGAGCGAGGACCCGGCCGGACCGACCGCAGGGCGCACGCGCGCGGCGGGGAGACTGGGCGGAGAACCAGGAGCGCGTGGCGTTCCGAGGTCCGCGCATGCCCGGTCGTCCCTCCGCGTCGCGGGCGCGTGCACGCGCGCGCCCGGCGCGGCCTCTTTTCTTCGGGTCCGCCCACTTCTGGCGCTTTCCCGGGAGGAGGCCGGGGCCGGAGCGGGGAAGTGTGGGGCGAGGTGGGCGGGGCGTCTCGCGCGAGCGCAGCCCGCAAAAGAAGGGAGAGGGGCGGAGCGGCCGCGACGTTACCCCGCCGCCTTCCAATCAGGAGCCGGAGAGGCCCCGCCTCCTCCCCTCGCGCTATTGGCTGCAGCGCCCAGGGGGCGGGGCCGACCGCGGGTTGGGGAGGGCTGGGGGCGGGAGGAGAGGAAGGCGCTGGCGGGCCGTGATGGCGGCGGGTGATGGGGACGTGAAGCCAGGCACCCTGGGGAGCGGCAGCGAGCGCGGCGGCGACGGCAGCGGCGGGAGCCCGGGCGCGGCGGGCGCGGCGGGCGCGGCGGGCGCGGCGGCCGAGGGGGGCGGCTGGGCGGCGGCCGCGCTGGCGCTCCTGGCGGGGGGCGGGGAGATGCTGCTGAACGTGGCGCTGCTGGCGCTGGTGCTGCTGGGGGCCTACCGGCTGTGGGCGCGCTGGGGGCGCCGGGCGCGGGGCGCGGGCGCGGGCGCGGGCGAGGAGAGCCCCGCCGCCGCCCTGCCCCGCATGAAGAAGCGGGACTTCAGCCTGGAGCAGCTGCGCCAGTACGACGGGGCCCGCACCCCGCGCATCCTGCTCGCCGTCAATGGGAAAGTCTTCGACGTGACCAAGGGCAGCAAGTTCTACGGCCCCGGTGAGGAGGCGGCGGCGGCGGCGGGCGGGGAGGGAGGACCCCGCGCCCGGGGGCCCCAAGGCCTCTGACGGCGCGGTCCCCACGTCTTCCGACGGCGCGGCCCCGGTGCCCCACACGTCCCCTGAAGGCCCAGGCCCCACGCCCACCCCCGACGGCGCTGTCCGAGCCCCGCCCCCATGAGCCCGGCCGCCGGTCCCACGCTCACCTGGTGGCCCCCGACCGTCCGGCCCCTCAGGACACCCCCTCGACGGCCCTGCTTCCAAGGCCGCTGCTGTAGTGCTCCAGAACCCCTCCCCTGCCGTCAACCCGTCCCAGAGCCCCTCCTCAGCTGTCACCCGGTCCCAGAGCCCCTCCTCCCCCTCACTCCGTCCCGGACCCCCTCCCCCCCCACTCCATCCCAGAACCCCTCCTCCCCCTCACCCCATCCCAGAACCTCTCCTCCCCTTTACTCCTTCCCAGACCCCTTCCCCCCCTCACCCCATCCCAGAACCCCTCCACCCCCTCCAACCCATCCCAGAACCCCTCCTCCCCCTCACCCCATCCCAGAACCTCTCCTCCCCTTTACTCCTTCCCAGACCCCTTCCCCCCCTCACCCCATCCCAGAACCCCTCCACCCCCTCCAACCCATCCCAGAACCCCTCCTCCCCCTCACCCCATCCCAGAACCTCTCCTCCCCTTTACTCCTTCCCAGACCCCTTCCCCCCCTCACCCCATTCCAGAACCCCTCCTCCCCCTCACCCCATCCCAGAACCACTCCTTCCCAGACCCCTTCCCCCCTCACCCCATTCCAGAACCTCTCCTCCCCCTCCAACCCATCCCAGATCCCCTCCTCCCCCTCACCACATCCCAGAACCCCTCCTCCCCCTCACCCATCCCAGAACCCCTCCTTCCTCTCACCCCATCCCAGAACCCCTTTTCCCTCACCCCATCCCAGACCCCTCCTCCCCCTCACCCCATCCCAGAACCCCTCCTCCCCTTTACTCCTTCCCAGACCCCTTCCCCCCCTCACCCCATCCCAGAACCCCTCCTCCCCTCACCCTGTCCCAGACCTCTTCTCCTCACTCCATCCCAGATCCTTCCTCCCCCTCACCCCATCCCAGACCCCTCCTCCCTCTCACCCCACCCCATTTCTCCTCGCAGCTCCTTCTTGGGCTGAAGTGTTCAGATTTCTAGTTGTTGCCCATTCACCTTTTCTGAAGTTTCGACGTGAGGGAAAGAAAGGTGCAAGCGGAGGGAGGGGGGGCTTCCAGACAAAGTTGAGGACCTGGAGCTTAGGCCTGGTCGTGAGCGGCCCTGTTGGGTCTCTCTTTCCTCTGCCCTGCTCCCCTCGAGTCCCACTCAAGCCACGCGGTGCCCTGCCCAGCCCTCCAGTCGGGAAGTCGGGTGTGTGAGCAACCTCGGAATCTTTCTAAACCAGTTTTGCTCAGAGATGCAGTCCAAGATTTAATGTGGGATGAAGACGAACCGGAATGCAGACCTTATTAGACTGGCAAGAATACTGACCCAGAGTGTTGTGGGTGGAGCTCATGTGTTCAGCAGGAGTGTCTGTCTGGTTGATTTGTGTGTGTGTGTGTGCATACTAAGACAAGTATCCAAATACACTTCGATAGAGGTATTGTATTTTTACTTATCAGAACTAGTGAGCAAAGAGTTGTAAATTAAGACCCACTCCCTGCCCTATGCACTAAAAGTTCTGAAAGTTCAAGATTTTTAGAACTTTGCTTTCCAAGAGCTGTATGTGGAGGAGTTGATTTAGAAGCCCTTCTGTTACAGTATCGTTGTAAGGTAGCTTTCAGGTTGTGCATATAAACTTCAGACTCATGGAACCTGTTGGTGTCCCATAAAGTTCAGCAACGGGGTTCATCATGGCTGTGCAGTGGTGAAAACTGAGTTTTAAAAGACTATACAATAAATATAATTAGAGACTGAAAATGACCTGTTACTGGAAAGAGTGCATCCAGCCTTTAAAGACAAGGGGGTTGAAAACCTGTTGATTAACATAATCTTTTTAGTATTGGGATTAATTGACATTTGTGAACACATACTTCCTCTTTCCATGGATTAGATGATACTCTGCAAGTGCTTTGGTTTGTTACTTGCTAATTGAACTAGTGATGAGATTGGAGTTTCTGGAGTCCATCTACTTAATTTCTTTGATGCTTGTCTTTATCTGTGTATATCTCTATTCATTCCTACCAAGTCACCGGTAGAATATACACACACCAGATGTCTTTCCCTATTGTCATCAGCTAAACTGCTTAATGCTTTTTTTATTAGGAGCATGTGGGTGTAGAGAATAGAGCCAAAGTACAGTATTTGAGCAGACCAAGCTGAAGTTGTTTTTTTTTAATTTATTTATTTATTGTCAAAGTGATATACAGAGTGGTTACAATTCCATAGGTAAGGCAGTGTGTACATTTCTTGTCCAACTTGTTACCTCCTCCCTCGTCCCTCCTTTTCCCCCTCGTTTCCCTCCCCCAACGTGAGTTGTACTCTTGGCTTACAGCATATAGTTTTGTTAAGTATTGTAGTTGCATTGGTTTGTCTTTTATCCTGTTTCTCCATTTTGATCATTCCCCTTCCCTTCCCTAGTTCCTATACATGTATATACAATATCCAGGGTACCAAAATCAGTTATAGTGCTATCAGGGGTAGAACCATGGGGAAGAAAGACAAAAAGGCATATTTTCACATGGTATGTTGAAAATAACGATAAGCCGCTTGTTTCCCCAACTTGGAGTTCATTTTGCTTAGCGTCATCTTATGTGTTCATATTTATATAGCTATTGCAAGCTCAAGTTTTTTAATTAAGGATTTTATGTCTAGTTAAAGCTTTTTCGCCAGTGGTATTACAATATGCCCAACGATAAGAAATTGTCTACAAGGTTAAGTTTTTAATATACAACTTAGCTAAAAGATGTCTTTGTACCCCCTGTCTAGACTGGCTGAAGTAAAGTCTTAGCACAAAGTACAATATAGGTGGTGACTGCATAAACAGTCTATTACGGTTTGGCAGCATCCAGTGGCAGATGGTCCAGAACAGAAATGAACAAGACAAGAGTAACAAGTATAATGTATAATCCTTTGTATAGCACAGAGAGAGTCCCTCAGCTAAGGAAGAGAGAAGAATAGAGAAGTCAATTTTAGGTTAGCTTCCCACCAATGAACAATTGTTTTATTTTACATAATGATCAGCTCCCTAATACAGTTCAAATATTGTACTGAAAGTCATAATGGATTTTGAAGACTTAAAAGAAGCAGAAAATTTTATGAGCTTAGACCATGTTACTTTTTTACTTTAATAGAAAGGTGACACTTCTGAAAGTCTGGAAGCCAAATTTCTGGTTATGAAACAAATGTAGGTTTTGCTTTTAATATTTTTAAATGTTTATTATTAAGGTGACATACAGAGGGGTTCTGTTTTGCTTTTAGTTTTTATTTTCATCCTGAAATAATTTTGTAGCATTACAGTTCAGCAGCAATATCCTTATCTGAGAATCTTAGTAACTTGAGTAAGCTAAGAAAGCTAGAAAACTTAATTTCTATGCCTAGCCAATATCTTATTCCCATTTCATGATACTTAAACATTGCTTTGTGAGATGTCACTTCCATAATGTTGAGCATTATTTCCTTTTAGTTGTGTGTGTATGTGTATAAGTTCAGCTGGTTAAGAATTAAAAGTTAATATTGACATGTAGTTATTGCCTACCACTTAGCAAAATATGTTAAATATAATTGTCACTATTAAATTCAGCAACCTGTTAGTTACTTGACTGGCATGTGAGGAAAATGTGATCATTTAAGAAACAATGAATATGGGAGGAGAAAAGAAATCAGATTTGTTAAGCTCCTGCTATGTCAGATCCATTGCTTGTTCAGGTTGCTAAATACTCCTGCCCCATCAATGAGTGAGATGTAGATGACTTGGCTTGAGTCACACACACACATAGACAAGTGTAGATGTGTTTGAGCTATCAAGTAAACATCATTCTGGAATAAACTGGGAAGGAATCTTACTATTGTCTTCTGTACGTCCAGTGTGGTAGCCATAAACAAGTGGAAGTTCCTCAATAACAGCCACCATACTGAACAACACACTTTGTAAAGGACTGTACTTTCACTTCTAGAGAGTTCTATTGAGCAGCATTGATTCTAGAAGTTGGAGTAGGAGGGCTGGGGATATAGCCTAGTGGCAAGAGTGCCTGCCTCGGATACACGAGGCCCTAGGTTCGATTCCCCAGCACCACATATACAGAAAACGGCCAGAAGCGGCGCTGTGGCTCAAGTGGCAGAGTGCTAGCCTTGAGCAGGAAGAAGCCAGGGACAGTGCTCAAGCCCTGAGTCCAAGGCCCAGGACTGGCCAAAAAAAAAAAAAGAAGTTGGAGTAGGAAAAGAAGGAGGAAGCTTCATTTCTTGAGCTTACTATCTCATTTATTTTCCAGGCAGCTCCATGATATAGGTTAGGTTCCCATTTTATATTTGTGGGAACTGGAGCTCAGCTTGCCAAAGGTATATACTAGTAAGTAGCAACACTGGAAATTAAACCCAGCTCACAGTGGCTCAGTAGGCCATCCTTCTCACTGTCTTGTTTACCCAGTTTCACATGTTAACAGTCAGTAAATTTGGAAGATTCAGTATAGTCCTGAATGGTTTTTATTTAGTATTACTTCAGTGGAACTCTAACAATACAATGATCTTATTCTTTTGTATGAGAATGTATTTTCAGTTTATTAGTTTATCCCTTATTCCTCTATTTTTCTTCAACATATATGAAGCCATATCCAGCTTCAATTCCATTGGGGAAAAAACAGTCTCAAGAAGTATGAGATTCTTGATCATGAGAAGGTTGGGGAAAGGAGCACAAGGCACTATATACCTTAGGGTGTCTTTCCTCCTGTGTGTATGTGTATATGCATACATTCATACACGTGTGCCTGCCTCTGCCTGCCCGCCCGCCCGCCAGTACTGAAGTTTGCACTCAGGGCTACCCCTTAACTTTTTCTCTTAAGGTTAGCTCTATTACTTGAGGCACAGTACCACTTCCAGCTGTTGGTGCTTAATTGAAGATGAGTCTCATGGACTTACCTGTCTGGGGTAGCTTTGAACCACGATCCTTAGATCTCATCTTTCTGAGTAGCTAGGATTAAAGGCAGTGAGCCACTGGTACCTGGTTGTTTGCCTCCTTTTTCAACTTTTATCTTCAATGTGTTGTTTCTTTTTCTTTTGCCAGTCCTGAGGCTTGAACTCAGGGCCTGAGCACTGTCCCTGAGCTTCTTTTTGCTCAAGGCTAACACTCTACCAATTGAGCCACAGTTCCACTTCCAGCTTTTTTCTGTTTATGTGGTACTAAGGAATCAAACCAGGGCTTCATGCATACTAGACACCCATTCTACCACTGAATCATATTCCTAGCCCCTCAATGTGTTCATTTTAACACTTACTTTGCAAAATTTCAGTTTAAGCAAGAGCTGACAACATAAAGACAACTAAAACACATAAACTACTGGCATGTTAGAAGAATTTTTGGCCACAGTCATCTACTGTAAACTCACCAGAAATAATGCTAGTTCACAATTACTGGGACAACCATGTTAGTTCCATGCAGTGAACAATTCAGGAAAATAGCTTCTTATATATTATGACCTTTTTTTTTTTTTTTTTTTTTTTTTTTGCCAGTCCTGGGGCTTGGAATCGGCCTGAGCACTGTCCCCCGCTTCTTTTTGCTCAAGGCTAGCACTCTGTCACTTCTGGCCATTTTCTATATATGTGGTGCTGGGGAATCGAACCCAGGGCTTCATGTATACGAAGCAAGCACTCTTGCCACTAGGCCATATTCCCAGCCCATATCTTAGGAACTTTACACTGTCAGGAATTAAATTGGTTTTCCTTAATTTTTGCCTATTAGGATAAAACTAATTTCTTCTCTCAAGTTGTACAGATTTTTTTTGCATGTAATTAAGTTTTATAAGTGCTTTCAAATACAGGTATAGTCAATACTGTAGTCATTTTTTTTAATCGAGCAACTTTAATTTTTCATTAGAAAAAGCTTTGTTCTAATAAGGCCTCTTGTTAGAATGATAGTTCATAACAATAAAACCAGAAAGTCTGGTTTTAGAACTGTGACCTTTGTTACATATGGATGTCTTAGAGATGTAGGAAGGATAATTGTCCTTTGTAAAACTGTATTGTTCTTTTATTAACACATAATTTTTTGAGACACTTAGGTTCTTGTGTTTGACAGGCAGTAGTTCTACCACTTGAGTCAAACTCGCAGCTCTTCTTACTTCTATTTTTCAGGTAGTGTTCTGTGCTTTTTTGCCTAGGGCCAGCCTCAGACTATGACCCTCCAGCCTCCCATGTAGTTGGGATGACAGGCATGCACCAACACATCTGGTTTATTGTTGAGAAGGGCTCATACCTGGGCTGGCATGAACTGCCGTCCTGACTCACACTGCTTAAGTAGCAGGTATTAACAGGTGTGAACTACCATATCTGGTCCAGCCTTTACATCATTTTTTTTTAAGTTGAAAGAGAAAAATCTAGGGTCTGGGAATGTGGCTTAGTGGTAGAGTGCTTGAAGAACCTCAGGGATATGCTCAACCCTGATTTCCAGCCCCAGGACAAGCAGAGAGAGAGATCTACTTGCTCCATTCTGTAGATAAGATAAAAAGTACTCAAGAAAAGTCAGGCTGGAGGTATGGCTCATGTGGTAGAGCACAAGCTGAGAAAGCAAGCTGAGAAGGCTCAAGGAACTTTGAGTTCAAACCCCAGTACTGCCAAAAAATATATAATTTTTTAGTAGCCTTTGCCAGTTACATGCAGTAAAATTTTCTCTTCCATTCTTCAGAAATGTTGTCTATTTATTTTTTATGGATTGAGATTTTGCTTTCATAAGTGAGTCTGTTTAAAAGGATCAAATCTGAGTTTTACCCTATTTGGAAGTGGAAGTACGGCTAATTAATTTGAGAGAAATCATATTCCTCTTGCCAGCCAGTGGACTGAGCATTGAAGACAGAGATGAAGAAGACAGTGGCTGCTCCCGAGGAATGCTTCACTGGGGTCCGTTATCCCATTCCTTCCCCAGAGAAGTAAAGCACTAGTCGTAGTGACACACAGGACAGGAATCATAGCACACACCAGTTGCTTGGTATACAGAAGAGGACCACAAGTTTGACTGGCTTGAGTCTGGCTTGGATATCCAAAACAAAATGGAGGAGGGGGAAAGAGCTAGGGGCATAGTTCAAGTGGTGTAAGGCCATGAGTTCAGTCCCTATACCAGAAAAAAAAAAAAACAACTTAGCATCATTTAATGTATTAGGAACTAATTCTTAGAGCTACTCTGTCCAGAAATTAAAACAAGACGAGCACAATGCTTGACACTGTGTCTTATGCCTGAAATCCTAGCTACTCAGGAGTCTGAGATGGGGAGGATCATGTTGGAGGCCAGCTCAGTTAAAAAGTTAGAGCCATCCCCTCTTAACCAATAAAAGTTTGGGTGCAGTAGCAGGTACTCATTCTCTGACAGAAAAGCATTGATAGGATCAAAGTCCAAGCTGGCCCAGGCAAAAGCCATATCCTAGCCACGCACTGGTGGTTCAAACCTCTGATCCTAGCTACTCAGGAGACTGAAACTTGGAGGATAAAGATTCAAAGCCATCCCAGGAAGAAAAATCTGTAGGACTCCATCTCTAAGCTGGTCGCCCATGCTTGTCATCCTAGCTATTCCAGAGGCTGAAATCTGAGGATCACAGTTCAAAGCCAGCCAGGAAAGTCCATGAGACTTATCTCTAATTAACCACCAGAAAATTGGAAATGGCGCTGTGGCTGTAAGCGTAGAGTACACTAGCCTTGAGCTGAAGAGCTCAGGGACAGTGCCAGAGCCCAGGCCCAGCATTCAAGACAACGAACAACAACAAAAAAAAGATTCCATCTTCAAATACCAGAATGGATCTGTGGCTCAAGTGGTAGAGCAGAAGCCATGATCAAGAAAGACAAGTGGGAGCATGAAATCCTGAGTTTGTAGCAGAGATGGATGTTGAAGTAGGACCTATGTGATGGGTGTTAGCTCAATCCTGATGAATTAGCTGTCAGGGAAGAAGACTGTGAAGGCAAAGAAGGTGCCAGTGTGCTTGACAAGGGCTTGTAGCAGAGGGTGAAGCATCGTTTCTTGTCAAGCACGCTGGCACTTCCTTCTTTGCGCTCACAGTCTTATTTTGGATACAAGTTTGAGGAGTAACTGGAATTTAGGGCTTAAGGCTTTATTTTGATCAACAGATTTCCAACAATTCTCATCACTTCACCTATTATGTGTGTGTATTTTGACATTAAAAACGGGTATCAAATAATAGATGTGGCGAGGAGTCTTTTAATTGGCACATTGAACAAACTTACATTTCTTTTTTCCAGCGGGTCCCTATGGGATATTTGCTGGTAGAGATGCCTCCAGGGGACTGGCCACCTTCTGCCTAGATAAGGATGCACTCAGAGATGAGTATGATGACCTCTCAGACCTGAACGCAGTACAAATGGAGAGTGTTCGAGAATGGGAAATGCAGTTTAAAGGTACCTTCAGCATTTTGTTGGAGTCTTTGGAGAATTTAATATATATTCGAGGAAAGTGCATACTATTTCCTATGACAGAAGTGGATCGGTACAGGTAGGTAAGAATGATGAAAAGCTGACACTGATAAAGGAGTAGTACATTCATAAGCTGCTTTGTTAAATGGCAACTCCTCTGCACAACTACTTAGATATTTTTTAAGAGCCAAAGGGTATCATCCATTTTAATGTTTCTAAGCATCATAAAAAGTGACATGAATTTGTATTTGAAAATTGGCTCATTGCCAGGTGTAGTAGGACATGCTTATATTAGCTAAAGTCTTAAAAACTGACAGCTTTGGCTAGGCGCTGGTGGCTTACACCTGTAATCCTCGCTACTCAGGAGACTGAGATCTCAGGATCTTGGTTTGAAGCCAGCCTCTCGCATCTCTAAATAACCACCAGAAAACTGGAAGTATCGCTGTGGCTCAAGTGATAGAGTGTCTAAGCCCTAATTCAAGTCCCACAACTGACACCCCCCCAAAAAAAAAAAAAAACTGACAGTTTTAGGACTTTTAAGTACAAGTTTAAGCACAACAACAATAATACAGGCTTGTATACGTCAGTGGTAGATAATGTGTTTAGCATGCTTGAAGCTCTGGCTTCAACCCTCATCACCATTAAAACAAAAAACTGGATTAGTGATATCAATACTATCATTATATACTGTATTCTAAAATTATCTTAATATAAAAGGTTAAGGGAGGAATAATGTCTTCCTTTGCTATACCCTGACAGTTTTTACCGCTTGTGTGCCAGTGTATCTGACAGACCCCTTGATCCCTCGGAACCATTGTTCTGGATTCTTTTTTTTTGCCAGTCCTGGGTGTGGGACTCAGGGCCTGAGCACTGTCCCTGGCTTCTTTTTGCTCAAGGCTAGCACTCTGCCACTTGAGCCACAGCGCCACTTCTGGCCGTTATCTGTATATGTGATGCTGGGGAATTGAACCCAGGGCCTCATGTATACGCGCAAGCACTCTTGCCACTAGGCCATATCCCCAGCCACTATTCTGGATTCTTGACATGTGTTCTAGTACCATGGTGTGAAGTGAGCTTCGTTATCTGTTCCTCTTGACAGCTAATTCATTTAACCTAGGTTTAGTTCACTTACCAAGAAGGTGAGGCCAATGTGTGTCACCTACATAGAGGCAAGAAGACAGGCTAGCTCTGGAAAGAAAACAGAGCAATGGAGGCCACACAGAGACCTCAGAGAACACATAGCAGCACCTGAGTTCATTGTACCTCCTTAGTTTATTTTCTTGGACTACTGACATGTTTTCTCCTTTGATATATTTTAATTGTATCTGCTTACCATATGGTACTCTGACTCATATGTTCTTCCAGCCCCAAAACTCCTTTAGCTCAAGAAATCAACCATTTTCTTTTCCATGATCTGTGCTCCAAAATACTGCTTCTATGCAAAGTCCAGTATACTTACAAATTTTAAATAACTTAGAAATTCCCTATATTGCCAATTATAATCTTCAATATAATAATTATGTTACTTTATAATCTGTAATTTTTAACTATGTTTTGGGCAATGAAGGGTTAAAATCCTGAGCTGGGGATATGGCTAACTTGTACAACTACTTACCTAACATACATAAGGGCTTGGGGGTCAGCCTTAGAAGCATAGGAAAGGTTAAGGACCGATCAGACCAGCTTAAAGTGCAGATGTCCAGACTTGACCACAGAGCCTAGGTTGGGTAAGCTCTGAATGTGTGTGTTTTAAAAGGTCTCCCAGGGACCCTGATGTAGTGTCTGCTAAAAGAACCACTGCCACTGAACACTCCTGTAAAGACTAATTCCCATGCCATTGGGGGGGAGGGGGTTGTTGGTCAGGGGACTTGAACTCAGGGCCTGGGCACTATCTTTGAGTTTTACTCAAGGCTAGCATTCTGCATACAGTACCACTTCCAGCTTTTTCGGAGTAGTTCATTGGAGAGTCTCAACAGACTTTTTCGTGGGTTGGCTTCGAACCACAATCCTCAGTTCTCAACCTCCTGAGTAGTTAGGATTACAGTCGTAAGCCACCAGCACCTGGCTAATTCCCAGGCTGAGCTCCTTATATACACAGAAAGACTAGGCATAGTAAAATACCAAGAAGAACTTAGCCTATTCCATATGATTCTAAAGAAGCTGGCACCTTCCCTCTACAATGGGATCATGAAACAAATTTTGACCACTATTGATCTTCTTTTGCTTTATTTTTCAGAAAAATATGATTATGTAGGCAGACTCCTCAAGCCAGGAGAAGAGCCATCAGAATATACAGATGAAGAAGATACCAAGGATCACAATAAACAGGATTGAACTTTGCAAACCACCAAAGTCAGGGGCCTTCAGAACTGCAATTCTTACTCCTTTTCACAGAATGTCTGGTGTCGCTGGGTCAGATTCACCTGCTGTGAAAAGAACATTCAACAGATTGTATACAAGATAAATGAGTCTCGCTGTGAAGATCTGAAAACTGGACATTATGCTGCCAAACTCATTTGTTGTGGTTGTTTGTAATGTCTGGTGGGGGCTTCATCATCCTGAGAAGATGACAGGGATTTCTTAAATGGCAAGGAAGTCATGAGGCTACTTTTAGCATCTCTCACTCGCTCACTCTCCTCTTCCTCTTCCTCTCCCTCTCCCTCTCTCCTCTTCTTGTCTGTCTCTCCCTCCATCCTTGAATTTAAAAAAAAAAATGTATTGAAGACAACCAGATATGTATTTGCTACTCAAAACAACAACAAAAAACAGCAAGGGACTCATTTCACTGCTGTTTTTTTTATTTTAGCACTGAGGGATAAGAAGACATGGCCAGGGGCTTAAGTCGTTTAGGCTACTGAAACATTAAAATGTGAGTTCCCAAACTTCTCTTTGGGCTTTGTCAAGGAAGGATAAAAATAAAACTTATTTCTAAGAATCCGGTGGAAATGAGAATGGGTTTCAGGTGGACTGAAATCAAAGCAATTCCCTAACTGAGATCATTTGAAACTAGTTTTATCCCTTCTGTTCCTTCCCCTAGGTCAAATCAATATTAATTGTGCCTTATTTCACTTCCATAAACTTGAATTATTTTTAGGGAAAGCCCCTATGTGAATTCTGAAGTCACTACAAGCAGCATTGAGACTGAAGTTGGAATGTTCTATTGACTGCAAAACCTTGAAGTCATTCTGTGTACATAGAATGTAAAAGGAATATTCAGTGTTAACTGCCACATGTTAATATACACAAACTTAATTAGCATTGTAATGGCCAAATGCATTGCTTTTCTCTTTTTCAAAAAAACAAACACCCACAAACCAACAATTCTTTTTCCCCTAATTCTAGGAGTCTGACCCTTACATCTCACTGGTGTGGGCTCATGGGGCCGAGGTTTGGATGTCTGTTTGGGTGAGTCTGGATGTGTGAACGCCTTGGAAGGGACTCTGCGATATTGTAAATACAAGTACCATTTTAATAAAGCATGGATGATAAACCAAAATAAGCTGTAGTTGGACTTTATATACAGAATTGTAAGCCAGTGCATTGTGGTATGTTAATAAGATTGTGCATTGGATTCAGGATGAGGAAAACTCGTGGAGATGAAAAGTAGGCCCTGGGTAGCCAAGTCGCACACATTGTATCACATGCATTGTAATGTTGAGAGCTTCCACTTTTGTGGGACAGTCAAGATCTGAGCTTATTCAGGTGAGAATATATATTAAAAATACATTTTTACTTCATATTTTGATGCCAAGTGGTTATACTAGAGATAATAGCAATGCCGGGCAGTTATTAAACATAAAACAGTAAAAGGCTATTATACCAATAGATATTAAATTCTTCCAGTATTAGGTCGAAAACCCCCTCCTAAAAGCCTTGTGTATGACAATTACTTGATTTCATCATGACAATGAAAGTTCTTAGGGAAAAGTACCAAAAAGAAAACTACTTATGGTCACTGAAGACTTCGTCTTATAATACATGCAGAAGCCATCAAAGGGGAACTTGTAACTACAACATTCTATTCATTTGAGCCAATGAATGGCTATAAAAAGAGTTGGTAAATGCTTTGAGTGTTTTTATGTACAATTTTTTTTTCAAAATTCTCTGTAGAGATCTGATCCATACCTGGGTTATTTGTGCCTGAAGTTCAATAATCTGTACTTGTGAATAGAGAAACCCTAAGTATTCATGCAGTAAAAATTAAATGCGATCTGTTAAGAAAAATGGGTTATTTCATGTGTTGGGCTTGAAATAAACGTGTTCTAGAGATAATTCTTTAATTCCACTTGGATGTGTCTCGCTCTTGAGTAGTTTGGCCAGAGTCTGAGTGAGGGGACCTTCACTTTGGTTGTATGTGGACATGCTCTCCATAGCCTCTGTTTCCCATATTTTATAGTCACCCGAGGTACTTAAAATAGAGATGCTTCTTTTCTCAGTGCTGAGGTTTGAACCCCGGAATTCACATGTGCTAAGTAAACACTATGACTTAGCTTCTTCCGTAGACCCACTGTTGCCTCCATCCAAACCTACCACCTGCTGACCAGTCTTTATTTTTAATGAGTGCCTAAGATAATTACTAGCATCAGGCATATTTGAGAAACACCACATTGATCTCAAGCTAACCATCCATGCTTGTCAGTTGACTTAGGACTTGTAGATAGTTTTGGTCTGAGGGACTCCATTTTTATTTGTATCACTCCCCTAACTGATGCTGTCAGAGAACTGTTAAACTCATCTCACTTGTCTTCCTACCTGCATTTTTTTTGACTACCAAGTTCATGGTCCTGGTTTACAAAATAAAATTTGGCCTGGTTGTATTTCCAGACTCCAAAAGTCTGAGAATCTTACCTCCAATTTACCAGCAAAAGCCAGGTGTGAAAGTGGTTCAAGTGGTAGACCACCAGCCTTGAGTGAAAAAGCCAAGGGAGGGTGCAAGACCCCGAGTTCAAGCCCTAGGATTGGTACATAAAGGAAAAGGACCCCAAAGCCACACTACTAACTACATAATTGTTCGGTATGTTTGTTAAATTAGTTTATAAACAGAAGTAAACCTAAAGCAGTGCTCCAGACAGCACCAAGGCTAAGAGGCCCAGAGTTGCATCACTGGCAGTTCTTAGTTTCTGGTTACTGGGCTTGCTGCAATTACCAAAAATAAGACATGAGACTATACTGGTTTGTGAATCCACGGGTAAAACCATCATACTCGTCAGTAATCTAGTATGTCTGCATTACAACAAGACATTTGTCCCGTGGCCCTGAGTAGAAGCAAAGCACCACAGTTCAAGTCTGACCAAGTGTGGGCAAAGTGCAGCAGCTGCTGCTTATTGGTGTGTCCCTGCAGTGGGAAAGGACAAGGGCTCCAGGGGCCTCTTCCTGTTGAACTTTGCACACCCCCCCCCCATCCATCCTAGTCCTTCACACCTTCCACCCTTGTCTGGTCTACACTTGTAGTGACTTGAAAATAAAAAATGAGAATGGCATTTTAATTTTATTTTCCTTTGCAAAAACAAACTGTGGTGGACTTAATAAAAAGTATTATGAAAATGACCCTGGGAAGAAATGACTTGAAGGTCATCATTCTTCTGTAAGAAATGCAAGAATAAACGCTTTCCTTCCGTGTGTCTCAAGCTGTGACTGAAAGAGAGAAAACAAGTCTAGGGGGGAGCCTGCTGCTTTCTGGTAAGCAAGTTGTCCAACTTTTGGAGGCCTAATTTTCCTCAAATATGTAGAGACTTGGCATTTAGGTGACATGCAATTTTTCCTTTTGTAAAATGACTATCTGAATAATCCTTTGTTAATTAACAGATCAGTCCAAATCTGAACAATATACCAGTTTACCTGGCAATAACAAAGTACTGATGGACCATAGCAGAGTCTTTGGTGTTAAAAGTTCAAATTGGGCACTGAAGTCTCATGTCTGTAATCCTAGAGCTCAGTAGGATGAGATCACAAGGATCATGGTTTAAACCCAGCCCAAGCAGAAAAGTGTGAGACTTTGCCTCCAAAACAGTTAGCAAAAAGCAAGGCTAGAGGTATAGCTTAAGCAGTAGAGCACCAGCCAAACAAGTGTAAGGCTCTGATTTCAAACCCTAGTATTGCCCCCCCCCCAAAAGTAAAAGTTTAGCAATAATTGCCAGGATAAATATAGTTCCCACATTTATTAATATTCTCGCATGAGATATCTCCCCAATTATTTTAAATCTAGACTCAATCAGTGGGGAGTTTCTTGAGGTCATTTGTATAATGGTGAAACTATAGTTGGGATCACAGTTGGTACTGAGAGATTATGATAAATTGGTAAAATATCTCACTACTGAGCATCTTCCCTGAGCAATGCTAGAGTTCATGGTGTGTTAAGTATTTTTAGGAGCAAAACTGAAAAGGACAGATGACAGCAATGAGTTCACTAGTGCGTTTCCTGTTTACCGCCATAGATTTGTGTGACTTGTTTTAGTTGACCTTTCAAGTGCCACAAAATAGTTCAGAATCACATCATAACTCAATTTAAGAAAACCTAATGATTAAAACAGCAAAATGTATATATCTTGTTCAAGGACTTTCCTCACATGACTGAGCCTCTTAAAGCAAAGTAAAACTTTGTTCAATCCTAAACAACAACAAAATCACTAGACATATATTGTTCACACATATTCTTTTTTTTTTTTTTTTTGCCAGTCCTGGGGCATGGACTCAGGGCCTGAGCACTGTCCCTGACTTCTTTTTGCTCAAGGCTAGCAATCTGCCACTTGAGCCACAGTGCCACTTCTGGCCGTTTTCTGTATATGTGGTGCTGGGGAATCGACCCAGGGCCTCATGTATACGAGGCAAGCACTCTTGCCACTAGGCCATATCCCCAGCCCCTCACACATATTCTTATGCAGCCAGAATTTAGTTTAGCTTTTTTTTTTTGGGGGGGGGGGGCTTGAACTTGCAGCCTGAGCACAGTCTCTGAGCTCTTTTGCCCAAAGCTAGTACTCCACTTTGAGCCACAACTCTACTTCCGGTTTTCTGGTGGTTAATTGGAGATAAGAGACTTTCCTGCCCTGGCTGACTCTGAACTGTAATCCTCAGATCTCAGCCTCCACAGTAGCTAGGATTATAAGTGTGAGCCACCAGTGCTTGGCAACAACCAGCTGATTTAAAATAAAGATTCTTCTCAATGTTTCAGCAAATCATTGAATCTGTTGGAGACTTTTAAGAGCAAAACAAAAGAAGCTGCTCTGCCTCAAAACTTCCAACACAGAAGCCCTGTTTTCAGTCTACTAGCTCTCCTTGTAGATTTTGGACTCAAGACTGCAGTATCAACTTTTACCTGAATTTGTAAACAGCTATCTCTACAGATTTCAAAATTCACAACAATGAGCCAAGTCTCTAAAAATAAATAGCTCTCTGTCTCTCTGAATTCCCTAGCAAACTTACTTCCTATTTACTAATACACTACAAGAATGTTTTATAACTTTGCCTCTCTCTTTTGCAATTGGCTTTTTTTAGTACTTAGTACTGAATTTGATATGACGGCCTTGGCTTCAGTTTCTGAACTCTGAAATACATTTCATCTCTGAAATAATAAATTTACTAATATGCCTTGCATTGTTCTAAATAAAACCAGGAATTTTTCATCTAATCTCTGAAGTAAGTTTATCAGATATCTTGAGATGTACCAAGAGGAATGATGAAATAATCCCTCTGATCTCAATGTCACCAAAGTCTATGGTGACATTTAGGTTGAAAAGCATAATCTTGTAATTATATTACTTTTAATGCCAGAAGCCATGAAGCTTCTTTGTTTTGTTTTGTTTTGCCAGTCCTGGGGCTTGGACTCAGGCCCTGAACACTGTCTCTGGCTTCTTTTTGCTCAGGGCTAGCACTCTACCTCTTTTAAAAAAAAAATAATATTACTTATTTATTGTCAAAGTGATGTACAGAGGGGTTACAGTTTCATACGTTAGGCCATAGGGACATTTCTTGTCCTGTTTGTTACCTCCTCCCTCATTCCCCTATCCCCCTTCCCTCTTTCCCTCTCTCCCCGTGAGTTGTTCAGTTGGTTTACACCAAATGGTTTTGCAAGTATTGCTTTTGGAGTCATTTGTCTTTTTATCCTTTGTCTCTTGATTTTGATATTCCCTTTCACTTCCCTAGTTCTAATACCAGTATATACAGTATCCAGGGTACTCAGATGAGATGCAGTGATAGCGCAGGGACAACCCCAGTAAGGGGGTACAAGAGGATCATCAACAAAAGAAGCTACAGTTTCACATGGCATGTTGAAAGTAATTACAACAGTGATATAACACTCATTTCCATAACATGGAGTTCATTCACTTAGCATCATCTTCTGTGTTTATAAGGGCATAGCTATTGGGCTCTTGTGATCCTCTGCTGTGACTAGCCTAAACCTGTGCTAATTATTCCCTATGAGAGAAACCATAGAGTCCACATGTTTCTTTGGGTCTGGCTCACTTCACTTAGTATAATTTTTTCCAAGTTCTTCCATTTCCTTATGAATGGGACGATGTCATTCTTCTTGATAGAAGCATAAAATTCCATTGTGTATATGTACCACATTTTCCTGATCCATTCGTCTACTGAGGGGCATCTGGGTTGGTTCCATATTTTAGCAATAACTAATTGTGCTGCGATGAACATTGTTGTGCTGGTGGCTTTAGTGTGTTCTTGTTTGTAGTCGTTTGGGTAGATGCCTAAAAGTGGGGCTGCTGGGTCTGAGGAATCTCCATACCGCTTTCCAGAGTGGCTGAACTAGTTTACATTCCCACCAACAATGCAGCTGGGTTCCCTTTTGGCCACACCCCCTCCAACATTTATTATTGTTAGTTTTCTTGATAATGGACATTCTTACTGGGGTGAGGTGGAATCTTAATGTTGTTTTGATTTGCATTTCTTTTATGGCCAGTGATGTAGAGCACTTTTTCCTATGTCTCTTGGCCATTCTCATTTCCTCATCAGTGATGTCTCTTTTTAAGTCTTTAGCCCACTTGTTGAGGGGGCTGTTGGTTCTTTGAGGTTTTGTTTTGGAGGAATTTAATTTTTTTAGTTCTGCATATATTTTAGATATGAGGCTTTTGTCTGTTGTATGGCCGGTAAAGATCTTTTCCCAATAGTAGGCTTTCTGTTTATCTTGCAAGCTATGTCCTTTGCCCTGCAGAAGGCACTCTACCTCTTGAGCCACAGTGCCACTTCTGGCTTTTTTAATATATGTGGTGCTGAGTAATTGAACCCAGGGCTTCATGTATGCGAGGCAAGCTCTCTACCACTAGGCCGTATTCCCAACCCCCCATGAAGCTTCTTTGGGAAATAAAAAAAAACTTAAATACTGCAACTAATCGAATATTTGACTTTTGCAGAACTCTAATTCTTAGTTGTCTCCAAAGATGACTACAATTTTCAGATTAGTGAATATATTTCTGGTCCTTTTTCTACACATTTATACTCACAGAATTGTACTATGGGTAGTCTGCAAAGGTTAAGGTCCAGAAACTCTAGATACTGATTTAAATCCAATGTGTACTGGATGCGTTGCCGTGAGACACCAAATATGTCTTCTTCTCCAGTGTCCCATATAACAGTAGTACTTAATTCTCAGGGATGCTTAGAGGACAAATGAATCCATTAACCTAAACAGCATCTAGCACATGATAATCACTACGAAGTACTAGCTGTTATTTCCCCTTCCCTCTTCATTAGATTTGTGGATAGTCACTGATATTTTTTAATTCATTAATGTACTTTGGAAATCATTCCAAGTATTACACAAAATCTACCTCTTTTTCAATCTCAAATCTCATTTTCATATGATTTAAAATAGTGCCCTTGAAGATATAGCTACATTGGACCAAGTAGTTTACCTTTGTTCCTATATGAGTTGAGCTAGCAGAACTTCATAAACTCCAAGTATTATAAAATTATTATTTGTGCAGATATCCTTGCTGGGCCCAGACTGAGAGATCCTACTGTGACTGACCTAGGCCCATGACCACCAGTGGCAGTTGCAGCTTATCTTTTGAGTCTTGCTTGCATTTACTCACCACAAATGCAGAGCAGTGTGGCAGTGACCACTCTCTGACTGTTCTTTTTGTCCCTCCTCCAAGCAACTTGAGTTGTGTTCTAATTGCTTTGGATAAGGCTATTGCCACCACCTCATCTCGTGCTGTTGTGTTCCTTCCAAAATTTGTATTGATGCTGAACTCTAACATAGCAGTGACAGGAGACAGAGCCTTTGTGGGGTATAGGCTGTGGGGGCTTTGCTGGGAGTGGATTGGAGCCTGGGAAAAGGTTTACCTTCCACCCTCTGCACTTGAGGCTGCCCAGACCTGCTGTCTGAGAGCAACAGGACACCAAACCTGCTGGCACCTAGGTCCTCATCTGCCCCATCTCTGGAACTGAGAAAGCAAATACCAGTCCTTTCATCATTCTGTATCAGGTATTTCACTATAGCAGCACAGATTAAGATTGTACCTCCAGCCCCCAAATATTAGTGAACAAAAGAGTGATTTAGCTCAATCACCTAAAACTACCTTTATCACAATCGGCCCCAAAATGCAGCAGCCCTGAAGCTGTTCCACATGCATGCACCCAAAAGTGAGGAGTCCTCCAGCTTTCGCCAGGCAAACCCTTTATGAGAATAGATCAGAACCTGTGAATATGAACTTCAAGGAATCAGGGACAAGAAAGGCCTATGTGGGCATATGGAGCTTTGCTCAAGGTTAGCACTCTACTTCTTGAACCACAGCTCCACTTTTTGGTGTTTAGTTGGAAGTAAGAGTCTCATAGATTTTCATGTCTGGGCTGGCTTCAAACTGTGATTTCAGACTTGAGTAGCTAGAAGTACAGGTGTGAGCCACCTGTGTATAGACAGGACCACTCTTAACCAGATCATATGTGAGCTGACTTGCTTCCCAGCCACATGTTTGGTCTGATGCAATTATGTTGCAGAGGTTACAAGAGAAAAGTTGCTGGTGTTTGTCTGTAAAAGCCAGTGCCTTGTTTCTGTTTCTGTGGCAAAGGTTTTCACAACAATCATGCCTCTCAAAAGCGTACACGCAACTTGCCCAACCAGGCCACACTGGGCAGAGGCAGGTAGAAGACAGTAAGCTATGCAGAAATTACCCCAGCCAGCACTCCTGTGAATCACATAAAATATGGCAAACACTGTGCCATGTAAAAAGAAGAAACTGATGTTGAGTCTCTACATTTTCAAGTGAGTCTCAAGGATTAATGTATAGTATATTTTTTCATCTGAATGTAGAAAGTAAAGGAAATAAACAATATTCCATTAGGTCAAGCATATTTGACCTTTTCATTCATTGTTGGCAGAATATTATGAAAACTTTATAAGGTAATCAGGGCTTATTTGTGGATTTATTACACATAGTTTTAACTGACCATGGTCAAATAATGATCACAATAAAGGCCAGTCATGGTGTCTGATAGCCAAAATCCTTGCTACTCCAGAGGTGGAGAGAGGGTGGACCCTGGGTCTGGGGCAGCCCAACAAAAAGTCATCAAGAGTGGCTGGGAATATGGCCTAGTGGCAAAAGTGGTTGCCTGGTATACAGGAAGCCCTGGGATCGATTCCTCAGCAACCACATATGTAGAAAATGGCCAGAAGTGGCACTGTGGCTCAAGTGGCAGAGTGCTAGCCTTGAGCAAAAAAAAGAGAGAAGAAAGCAGGGACAGTGCGCAGGCCCTGAGTTCAAGGCCCAAGACTGCCCCCCCCCCAAAAAAGTCATCAAGATCCCATCTCAACAAGAAAAACCTGGGGCTAGGAATATGGCCTAGTGGCAAGAGTGCTTGCCTCGTATACATGAAGCCCTAGATTCGATTCCTCAGCACCACGTATATAGAAAAAGGCCAGAAGTGGCGCTGTGGCTCAAGTGGCAGAGTGCTAGCCTTGAGCAAAGGGAAGCCAGGGACAGTGCTCAGGCCCTGAGTCCAAGCCCCACGACTGGCCAAAAAAAAAAAAGAAAAACCTGGACATGGGGAACATGCCGGCCATCCCATACTCACAGGCAGCTTAAATAGGAGGCTGCAGGTCCAAGCTGACCCAGGAAAAATGGAGAGAATCCACCTCAAAAATGAGTAAAGCAAAGAGGGCTGGGAGCAGAGTTCAAATAGGAAAGCACTTGCCTACCAGCATTACCCCATGACTTTAAAGCCCAATTCTGAAAAAAAAAAAATACCCAGTGTTATAAAAAAATTTCAAAAGTTCAGACTGGGAAGGTGGCTTAGTGGTAATGTGCTTGCCTATCATGCATGAAGCCCTGAGTTCCATTCCTCAGCACCACATACACAGAAAAAGCTAGAAGTGGCTCTGTGGCTCAAGAGGAAGAGGGCTAGCTGTGAGCAAAAAGAACCCAGGGACAGTGCTCAGGCTCTGAGGCCCAAACCCTGGGACAGGCAGAAAAGGAAAAAAAATTCAAAAGTTCAAAAATGAGAATTTAAATTCCTGCATGTACATTATGCAGCTCAGTTGATATACAGTTCTTTCAAGTCCTGTGTTATTGTCAGTTGTGTTTCAATTGCTGCATGATCTCCTTTTTCTTTATTTTTTTGTAAAAATATACCTGCCAGGGATATGGCCTAGTGGCAAGAGTGCTTGCCTCGTATACATGAAGCCCTGGGTTCGATTCCTCAGCACCACGTATATAGAAAATGGCCAGAAGTGGCGCTGTGGCTCAAGTGGCAGAGTGCTAGCCTTGAGCAAGAAGAAGCCAGGGACAGTGCTCAGGCCCTGAGTCCAAGGCCCAGGACTGGCAAAAAAAAAAGCAAATTAAGCTATGGTAAGACATCAAACCAAGAAGGAGATATATTGTTCTTGTTTAAGTGACAAAGGGAAATTTTTAAATTTGTTGAAAGGAAACATGTCTTTTGTGGAATTGGGCAGTGTTATGGGAAAAATGAAGCAAGCATCTGGAGTATTACAGGCAAACAGCATGAAATGAAGTAAGATCTGGTCTTGGGGAGCAGTGTTAATGTGTACAACAGTCATTTTGTGACAACAATGCATCCTATTCTGTGGAGTTTCACACCTGCCATACATACATGTAAATTTGAGTATTTTTTTAATTTAATTTATTTATTAGTTGAACACAAATTTTTTTGACAAGGTGTTGTGCAAAAAGGGTACAGTTACATAGTAGGGCAGTGTGTACATTTCTTGTGATATGTTACGCCCTGTTTTTCTTTCCCTTCTCTCGGTCTGGTAGACATATATTCAATATACAATGTATCAAGAACATATACAGTAGCCACGTGGCCAAGCCCAAGAAAATTTGCCTAGGGCTTTAAATGTAATGTCAATATTAGACAATATGTCGACAGTCTTATATGAACGTATATACATAGTTTTTGAGCTATTGTATTCCACTGAGAGGTCAATTTTTGACTTTTATATGTTGAGTAGTTGTTTGGTTTTAGTTACATACTGTTGGGTCGCTGCCCCAATCCTGTGGGAAATACCATTTGACAAGCAGTTTTTGGTTTCACAGACCTGGTCTCTACTGTCTCTCCGTCTCCCTTTCTTAACAGTCATATATCAAGGAGATCATGCCCCTTTGTTTTCTGTGTTCTAGGCTTGTCTCGCTCAACATTATTTGTTCGAGTTCTGACCATTTCCCTGCGAATAACAATATTTCACCATTCCTAATCGCTATGTAGTATTCCATTGTGTATAGGTACCATATTTTTTGGATCCATTCATCTGTGGAGGGGCATCTGGGTTGTTTCCATATTTTGGATTGTGAAATTTGAGTACTGAACTCTACATATCCTGAACATTCAGTTTTTCCCTAATGGCAATCTGCTTGCAATCAGAGATCCACCAAACCCAAGGGTCCATGGTACTGCCAACACTGGTCTACAGATGAACGCAATTCCCATAAAAATTCTAATGTAGTTCTATACAAGAATTAAAATCAATCCTTCACATGGAGGCATAAAAAACCCAGCAAAGCCAAAGCAATCCCCAAGTGAAAAGAGCAATACTGGAGATATCCCAATAGTGGACTTCAAATTATACTACCAAACCAGCATGGTACAGGCGCAAAAACAGACATGAAGACCAATGCAACATAACAAAAAGTCGAGAAATAACTCTACCGCACAGCCTCTCAACAAAGGTGCAAAGAATATTGCTGATGAAAAGACAAGTTCTTTAATTTACAAATGGTACTGGGAAAACTGGTTATTCACATGTGAAAGACTGATACTAGATCCCTATCTATTACTTTGTAAAAAACAAAAACAAAATCAATTTAAAGTGGATCAGGACCTTGATGTAAGTTATGAAACTACTGGAGGAAAATAGAGGCAAGGCAACAACTTTCCAAATAGGACTCAGTAGCTCAGACAGAGTAAGAATTAACAAATGGGATTGCAACAAATTAAAACGCATCTGCTCACCGAATGAAACTGTTGTGAGTGGATATCAGACAATTACAAAGTGGATACCTATTAATCAGAGCTAGGTGCTGGTGGCTCCCACCTGTAACCCCAGCCACTCAGGAGGCTGAGATCTGAGGATCATGGTTCCAAGCCATCCCCAGTAGGAAAGACAGGTTCTTATCTCCAGTAAACTACTCTGGAAAAAGTCGAAAATGACACTGTGGCTCAAGGAGCACTAGCCTTGAGCACAGGGAGGCTCAGGGACAGCACCCAGGCCCTGAGTTCAAGCCTCCAGCAAAGAAAAAAGAAAGAATTAACACAGAATATATGAAACTACAAAAAAAAGTTAAGGACCAAAATAACAAAGCTATTAATAAGTAGGCATATAAAGTTTTCAAAAGCACAAATGGCTAAATACATAAAGCAATTTTCAACATCCTTAGACATAAAGGAAGTGTGTATCAAAATGACACTGCTACTTTATCTCACCCTAGCAAAATTAAATACCCTCAAGAAAAAGACAACGCTGGGCATAGCGCCTCACCTTGTAAATCCCAGCTACCCATGAGGTGGAGAATAAGAGAACTGTGGTTGGAGATCAGTCTGGGGAAATAGTGAAACCCTATCACAATTAATAATCAAGACATGGAAGAGTATGATTCTAGCTACAAGGGAGGAAGATTGCAATGTGAGGCCAGCTTTAGGAAAACAAACACAAGACCCTGAAACATAAAGCAACAAGGGACTTGCGGGAGAGTGCTTAATAAATTATGAACTCTGAGTTCAAACCCCAGTGACACCAAGAAGAAAGAGAAGAAGGAAGGAAGGGTAGAAGGAAAGAAGGACAACCACTATGGAAATCAGTTGAGACTCCTTAAAAAACTTAAAAAAAAAGAAAGAGATAAATCTACCATACAATTTGCCACACCACTCAGGCACAAATCTGAAGGAATGCATCTAAATCAGCCCACAATGGAGACATCTGCACAGCCATATTTATTGCAGTACTATTCACATTTCTTTGGAGAAATATCTGTTCAAGTCTTTTCCTCACAATTAAAATTGTTTTTGTTGTTGAATAGTTTTCAAAAATGTTTTAGATATTAACCCCATATTAGATATACAATTTGTAAATATTTTCTCTTATTCTGTGGGTTTCATTCCCTTCATAATGTATTTTGATGAACAGATACTCATAATTTGAAGCCCAACTTATGCATTTTTTTCTTGCCTGTACCCTAAGAAACCACTATCAAATCTAAGGTCAAGAAGATTTTACTCGTGGCTGGGGATATGGCCTAGTGGCAAGAGAGCTTGCTTTGTATACATGAGGCCCTGGGTTTAATTCCCCAGCACCACATATACAGAAAACGGCCAGAAGTGGCGCTGTGGCTCAAGTGGCAGAGTGCTAGCCTTGAGCAAAAGGAAGCCAGGGACAGTGCTCAGGCCCCGAGTTCAAGGCCCAGGACTGGCCAAAAAAAGAAAAAAAGAAGATTTTACTCTCTAAGAATGTTCTAGTTTTGCTTCTTAAAGGTAGGTCTTTGATCCGTTTTCAGTTAATTTTTGGATGTGGTATAAAGTACGTATCTTTTATTTTTGTATGCAAACATCCAGATTCTCTAGTACCGTTTATTAAACACAGTCCTTTCTCTAGTAAATAATGTTAAAATTCATTGTGTATGTGAAGGTTTATTTCCATTCCATTCTACTGTCTCTCTGAATGACGATGACAATGGCACACATCTTCAAAACTAATGTTTCTTTTTGTATTTTTTTCAAGATCTCATGTCCTTTAGATCAGACTGGAACTCAATGCATACCTGGAGTCCACTGCAGCATGGTCATATGGACACGGACGTGGCACACTGGGGCTGTGCGGCTGTGGTCACATGGACAGGAACAGGTCACACCTGGGGTCCAGTGCACAGTGGTCATAAGGACAGGAACAAGGCACATGCTGGGACTGCAATGGGATTGTGGAGACCCCAGGTGGGAGCTGCTCTGGAAGGAGGGCTGCATAAAGAGATCAGTTAGTTATAATCCCAACTCTACATCTAAAAGGTACGTGCTCACAACGCCCTTAACTCTGCAAAGTTCAGCTTAGTCTTTTACTTTCAATCTATAGAGCAGAAGTTGTATTTGCTACCTCCCAGACCTGTCAGCGATACAGTGAGTGACATGGATGCCATGTAACAGCATGCATTCTACCATGGACTTATCTGCCACACACACATCACTTGGTTATATGATGTGTTCTGATTAGGTCCTTACATTAAGTAAGATTTTCTGATGACAGTTGGTTCAATTTGAAGTGTTTCAGTGAGAGCTTTGTAACCCGTCATATGTCAATACCTGGAAGCAGGTCTCTATAGCAGACGGCTTTAATCTTCTGCTGCACACCAACCAGTGAGGGGAACCCATAAGTATGGAGCCTGTGTGGGTGAAGCACGGAGTCACCTGGGAAGTTGTCATCTCCCTCCTGATTCCTTTGTGTTATTGTCTGTGACTTGCAAGTGCTAGTCACAACAGAGGTCTGTGTAAAAGATAAAATAAGCATAAACAGCAAAAGCTTTCCCCTCGTCACTTTAGCTTCAAGGAGGAGCAAAGGGCAGGGCTCTGGTAGCAAGTCATGTTGGGGCTCCCTTGATAGCTTCACACCAATCCACAGAAGGCAGAAAGAAATCTCTTCATCTCTGCATATTAATTAAGGAGGACAGATGGCCCATGATTATCCAACCATATGTAGGTCAAGGCTAAATAAATTAATAAGCAACTTAATTCTCAACCACCTCCACAAGCTTATGGGGCATCTATGAACAAACAACTGCCATAGAATCCTAGGAAACAGGAGGTACAGAAGGAGAGAGAATGCATTTTCTTCATTGTACACCAAGCTTCACAGCCTGGTAGGGGACATTTCAGTCCTTCCACCACATGTTGATTTCTAGATACTATTTATGGTGTTAAATGAGCTGAACATTATACATCTTAGTTGTTCATGTGTAAACTGTATAATGCAGCCATCAGTTTTTGTTTTTTTCAGTCATAGGGCTTAAACTCAGACCCTGGACATTGTCCCTGAGATTTTGTATTCAAGGCTAGCACTCCCACCACTTTGAGCCACAGTGCCATCTACCATTCTCTGGTGGTTAGAGATTTAGAGTCTCACAGACTTTTCTACCCAGACTGGCTTTGACCCATGATATCCTCTGATCTCAACCTCCTTAGAGGCTAGGATTACAGCCATGAGCCACCAACACCTGGATCAGTCTCTTCTAGTTAGGCTTTCCTTAAGTGATTACTTTAGGGGGAAAATGCAAAGGAAAATAAGAGCCTAGAGCAAATTTAAAAAAAAAATCTCACAAGAAGGCCATATGTTCTGGGGCCAAAGGAGGGATCAGACAATAGGTTCTATAAAAGTCCAGGTCAGTACAAAACCATTGCATCTAGGACTGCTGAAGGCAAAAATTGATCCATACCTGAAGAGTCCATGGTGGAATTTGAGTACTGGTGTATTCCTGGGTCTCCTAGAACTCCCTGTAGTTTTTCCTTTCTTCTGTTCTTGCTCCTCAGAATGTGGTCACTTGTGTGTCACTGGATTCTTCTCATTCCCAGAGTAAAAATGATGGCTTCTTTTCAAGCCATCATCTTGCTCCTTCTCTCAGTAACTTTAATGTTTGAGTGTTGTTTCTTTGTGTGCTAGTGGCTAAGCCCAGTGTTTTGCTTAAGAGTTACTTTACACATTAAACTAGAACCAAGGCAAGTTAAAGCAAACTTAAGCTTTCTTCTCATTTTCCCTTCCATTCCCATGTAACTTTGTCATCCTTCCTTAAGTCCTCCCAAACAGGGTCCTTTGTCCCTTAGCCTATGCATGTTACATATTTTTAAATTATCCTTTATATCACAAATAAAGTTCTAATTTTCATTTTGCCAATCCTGTGGCTTGAACTCAGGGCCTGAGCACTGTCCCTGGCTTCCTTTTACTCAAGGCTAGCACTCTACCACTTGAGCCACAGATAATATCATAGAAGTAGCTCAAAAATCTTGAGAAGACACTATACTAAAAGACAATTATACTAAAATTATATTAAAAGACTTAATATGCTAAAAGACAATTTCTCTATCCACAGTCCCCAAAGAGAGTAAGTGCTGATTCAGGGACAGAGGTTCTTTAGGCCTTGGTCATTTTCAACATCTGGTTCCCACAGAGCTAAGAAAAACAAGATGGGGGGGCTGGGGATATAGCCTAGTGGCAAGAGTGCCTGCCTCGGATACACGAGGCCCTAGGTTCAATTCCCCAGCACCGCATATACAGAAAACGGCCAGAAGCGGCGCTGTGGCTCAAGTGGCAGAGTGCTAGCCTTGAGCGGGAAGAAGCCAGGGACAGTGCTCAGGCCCTGAGTCCAAGGCCCAGGACTGGCCAAAAAAAAAAAAAGAAAAGCAAGATGGCCTACAGGTATGGGCACAGCTAGGTCTGGAAGTGAAGCCCTGACATCCCCTCCACCCTGCCTTCCAAAACTAGGCATCAAGGCTAGCATGGACTACAAAGAGACCCCATTTTGAAATAAAACAATTTCACCCAGAGAAAGGAACTACATTTTGTAGACTTGGAATATCATCTGGAAAAACAAGACTAAACAATAGCACATTCTGACTTTTCGAATTTACTGAGGCAATATGTGACCTACTGTTAGAAACTATTTTATTGCTGGGCCCTAGTGGCTCATGCCTGTAATCCCAGCTACTCAGGAGGCGGAGATCTGAGGATTTTGAAGCCAGCCGGGGGAGGAAAGCCCCTGAGACTCTTATCTCCAATTAACCATTTAAACCATTCAAAAACCAGAAGTGGCTCAAGCTAGTAGAGTGCTAGCCTGGAAAAAACTCAGGGATAGCGCCCAGGCCCTGAGCTCAAGCCCCACGACCAACAAAATACAAAAATAAAAGAAGATACATCTGACCATTTGTTTCCTTGTATGTACCTCAAGAGAATCGCAAACTTTAAACTGAAAGGACTTCATTCATCTTATTTATTTTTTTTTTTTTTGGTGTGGGTGTGTGTGTGCTTGAACGCAGGGTCTAGGCATTGTCTCTGAGCTCTTTTGCTCAAGCCTAGCACTCTACCACTTTGAACCACAGTGCCACTTCTGGTTTTCTGGTGGTGAATTGGAGATAAGTCTTACAGCCTTTCCTGCCTGGGCTGGCTTTGAAATATGATCCTTTGGAGTAACTATGACTACAGGTGTGAGCCAACAGCATCCAGCTTCACTCATCATTTCTAACCATGCACAAGTCTGTATTTATTTATCAATAAAGAAATAGTTCATGCTATTAACTAGCAAATAACTATTTCCTGATAACTAGGAAAATGCTAATAACTTGGAAATAATAACTATTTCCTAAAAACTAGGAAAATGCCTAACAAGGTAATGATGAGTTGTAGAGACACGATGATTAGGAATTCAAGAATAATCAATGTAACTATCATCACAAAATGGAGTAAGAGTTTGCCAAAATCTCTCTCCCCTCCCCCTCCCTCCTTCCCTATCCTTCTTTCCTTTCTTCTCTTCCTCCCTCCCTTTCTCCTCTTCTGTCAAGTCTACAAATCTGACTAATTCTATTCTGCCACCTAGTGGCAATATCATTAGGCATCAGTTTCCCATGCAAGAATAAAATAATAAAATTCACTTAAGCTCTAAGAAATTAATTGAAAGAGTGTGCACAAGAGAAAGTCACAACATTCCACCAAGTGCAACATAAGAAGCATAGGAGAATGCCAAAGTATAATCTCAACCTAGCAAAACAAGTTAAAAAAATAAAATCTAGAGCTGGTGGTTCACGCTGTAATCCTGTTCAGGAGGCTGATATCTAAGAATCACAGTTCCAGCCATCCCAGGCAGGAAAGTTCTGAGACTCTTGTTTCCAATTAACCACCTAAAAACAGGAAGTGGAGCTCTGGTTCAGACAGGTAGAGCACTGGCCTTGAGTGCAAAAGCTCAGGAACATCACCCAGGCCCTGAGTTCAAGCCCCATGACCGAGCCAAAAAAAAAAAAAAAAAAAAAAAGAGAGAGAGGCATTGACCAAAAAGCATTGTACTATAACTTGAGTCATGGAATTAGTAGCCCCTTTATATAACTACTTAGTAATAACAGTACAAATAAAATAAAATAGAAAAGATGATAAAATGATTAAAACACTATTTTTGCCTTAGTTTTAACAAAGATGTATAATAATCAGTGATGAAGGATGCAACCCTCTTAGAGAACCTTAAAATTGATTTTAATTTAGAATTTCAGCTTTTAGAAATTTATTCTAGGTGATCACTCCTCATTTATATACAAATATTGATCTGCAAAGGATATCACCAATCAAATTAAGTTAAATAATTGTTCATAACATCCAAACATGCCATAGCTCAAGTTCAACCAAAGGCAATTAAGTAAATTGCATCTATACACTATAACACTATGTAACTAGCAAAAAAAAGAAAAATGTTTTAATTCAGAACTATCAAAACATCAGTTCAACTCCACTAATTAAAAGAGTAGGTTACAATTCTTGATTCTGTACATATAGTGCAATATTATGTTTTTCTTTTTAAAGAAAGTACTACTGGATATTGTATGTATGCTTATCTGAATGAGGGAAGGGAAAGAAAAATGAGGGAGGGTGTAACAAATATGAAAGGAAATGTACTCACTACCTTATCATGTAACTGTAACCCCTCTGTACATCACCTTGTCAATAAAATTTAATTTAAAAATTAAATTTAAAAAAATCAAAAAGAAGGTACTTTTTTTCTTCTTTGTGCTTTTCTGAGTTTTCCAGTGTACATATATTGCTTTCAAAATTACTAACACATATTGTAAAATTTATTATTTCATAAAAATACACTATTCCAGTGCTGGGAATATGGCCTAGCGGTAGAGTGTTTGTTTCATATACATAAAGCCTGGGATTTGATTCCTGAGCACCACATAAATAGAAAAAGCCAGAAGTGGCGCTGTGGCTCAAGTGGTAGAGTGCTAGCCTTGAGCAAAAAAGAAGCCAGGGACAGAGCTCAGGCCCTAAGTTCAAGCCCCAGGACTGACAAAAAAGAAATAAAAACTGCACAAAAAAACACAATTCTCCAATCAAATTTACACTTTCATATTTAGCTGAGTAGAAATAATTTTGAGTTAAATAAGATTTCACATGTTTGTGTTCAACACAAAAATGATATTAAAAATCTTAAATGGTTTCAAGAGACCATTTAAAGCTAATAAGCATGGTTTAAAAATTTCTCACTAAAAATTTAGAACTACATACCTCTTTTAAGAAAACACTTGGGGCTGGGATGTAGCTCAGTGGCAAAGCACTTGCCTCACAAGTGCAACGTCCTGGGTTCAATCCCCAGTACCAATAAAGAAAAAGACAAAAGAAAGAAAGAAAGAAACACTTGCTGGGTGCTGGGTGCTGGGTGCTCAAGTCTATAAATCCTAGCTACTCAAGAGGCTGAGACCTGAGGCTCATGGTTGAAATACAGCTGGGGCAGAAAAGTCAGTGAGGCTCATATCTCCAATTAACCACCAGAAAACCAGAAGTGGCACTGTGGCTTAAAGTGGCATAGCACTAGTCTTGAGCAAAAGAGCTCAGGGACAGCACCCATGCTCCATGTTTAAGCCCCATGACAGACCAAAAGAAACAAAACCCAAAAAGACCAAAAACAAAAACCACTTAAATTCAGAGACCAGTGTCTCTTGACACTGGACACTCCTACCTATTAAGGAGACTGAGCTATAGAGGATCAGAGTTGGAGAACATGCTGGGTAGAAAGGTCCACAAGACTAAGCTGGATGTATGGCTTATATGGTAGCGTGCCAGCAAAGGAAGTATGAGGTCCCAAGTTGGGGGTTCTGAGTTCAGATCCAAGTACCAGCATATAAACACACACACACACACACACACACACACACTCTCTCTCTCTCTCTCTCTCTCTCTCTCTCTCTCTCTCGGGTTTATTGTTCTAAATATTGATTGTTTTGCATAATTTTTATAACATCTGACTAAAACTTATTTTCTGAATAATAAATTTCAAATTGACTTGCTTCTAAAAATTAAAGCATCAAAATTACCCCCGGGGAATAAATATTATAAAACTTCAAAAGATGATCACTTACATATGACAAATAACTGAAAACCAATATATTTACTGATGAATACCTCTTTTTCCAAAGGAGAATATATAAGATTACATGTCAGGGTGTGTGTGTGTGTGTGTAAGAATTTTGGGTGGGAGCTATTGCCTGGCAAATAACCCAGGCTTCCCACATGCTAAGTAACTGTGTTCCATCATTAAGCAACACGCCAGCTGTATTTTAATATTGCAATTTATAAGAAGATATGTGGGTTGACACAAAAAGAAAATAATACATTTAGTGTGCAGAAACTACCCGTTTCTGCCAATATGTAAAATACTTGTGAATCCTATTGTATGTAGTAAAATGAATGGAAGTTTAATAACTGAAAGTTCATTTATAAAATATAATGGTCTTCTACTAGTACAGTTTGAATATTATAGCGTTCTGAGTATATTCTAAATAAAAATAGTTTAAAAGTCAATTAAAATAATCCAGAATAAGTGCTTTATTTTTTTTAAATCCCACCCAAACTCAAAAACCATCATTTATACCACTGGCAATAACAACAACAAAAGAAATCAATGTTATAACTCCTAAAAATACTTATAAGCATAAAGCAAAAATTAGAAAAAAACAAAAAGGAAAAACAATATTACCTTTAAATGGATAATTTAGCTACTTGTGACATGCCCATTTGCAGATGTACTAATAACAGATTCATTTGAAGCAAGATATTTGTTTATAGCAATATTCCAACCAATCCTAAAGTTTTCAATTCCATGTGCAAGTTCTAATAGAATCACAAAATTGAATCTCTTCTAATATATAACCATTTTATGCCAATTCAGAAAACTCTATCCAACACACCAATAATGAAAATCATGAGGTACAACTAAAAGGAGAAAAGCACAATTCAAAAGTCAACGTACTTCAATGTAACTACATATTTCTACTTTTATTTTTAAAGCTTTATATACCTAAAATACATATATCATATTTTCTTTGTGAATTTAAAAAATATATACATCATCTTCCATTGTTTTCCATGTCCAAATATGAATTGATAGTGAGGTCATTTGCTTCTTTAAGAGCTCTATAGAAGAGATGAATACAACTTACTATATCTTCTTTAAAAAGTATGAGCTGAAATGTCAGGCATTCCTCATGTTACTTTTAAATGTATTTTAGGAATTTTGTCTTGTAAACATAGCATTAAAGAAATACCAAGGCCAAAGTGCATCACTGGGGGGCACACACAAACTATCCTTGTTTGTGACATTAGGGAAAGTACCTGTGAAATTTATCTTGCTAGAAAAAAATGCTACCGCTTTTCTCCCTTTTTGTTTTATCTGGTTATCACAATTAAACATCAGAAGATTTTCCGACATAAATACTGATGTCAATGTTGATTTTAAGGACACACGACTTTCATAACAGTCTATTTCTCAGGCATTGTTGAGACTGAGGCAGCACTAGTCTGGTGTGAACTGTTGCAGGGTCTTACGAAGTATTCCTTCTGGGAGAGTTTACTGTGACGTTCAGCTCACTGGCAGATGTAGGCTTAGCACCATTTGGTGGCTTTGTAGAGGAATTAGATGGAAATCTATGACGATTATGCTCCTCACCAGAAGTAGATGAATGTCTTTTTCTTCCAAATTCCTCACCAATAGGGTGCTGCAAATTATGAAAGGCAGCGCGGTTTACAATTTTACTGTCTCCATCCTTCAGAATCTAAGGCCAGATTTTTCCAGCAGGGAGAAAATTATTTTGGTGCTCCAGTAGATTTTTATCAATACAGTGATTCCCTACAGCACTTAATGTATTAAACTTAAATTTCCTCCCTAAGCAAATCAAAGGCCTACTAGTATTTGTTCATTTTTTCACTCAACAGATACTTACAAAGCTCCCTTGTTTTGGGGCTTGAGCTACAGAACAGGGTGTAAGAAAAAGACATAGGCATTTCTACTGACTCCATTCCTGAGCCATCAAATCTATTTACCCAGAACCAAAAGACCAGAAATCAAAACTCACAGCAGAAATGGAGCTCATCTTCCATTTACTTTTCTGTTCTACATTTTAGTTCTTATTCTTTCTTCATTTCTGTAATAGTTTTCTCCTTTGTTCTTACTTTCTTACATCCATCCCATTTTCTTTGTTAAAGCTTTTCTTTTCCTTGTGAAATCAAACTGATTAAAGCCGTCTTTCCTGTCTGCACATAGCAAGGCTTGTCTTAATTTAATTAATTATAACTTTTGTGTGGTGCTGGAAATCTAACTTGGGGCCTTGCATATGCTTGGTAAGTACCCTACCTCTGAGTTCTATATCCCTTCCCTTAATTTTATTATGAAGAAACTCTAAATCGACATCAACATGTCACAAAAATTATATGGGTAAAAATACATTAAAAAGGTAAAAATTGGGGGGCTGGAAACACACCTCCGTATAGAGCATTTGCCTAACATGCACAGAATACTGGTTTTAATGCTCAGTACAAGAAATAAAACCAATTAAAAAAAAAAAAGTGTAGCTAGGTGCCCAGCTACTAAGGAGGCTGAGATCTGAGGATCACAGTTTGAAGCCAGCCCAGGCAGGAAAGTCTATGAGATTCTTTTCTTTTTTTTTTTTTTTTTTTTTTTTTTTGGCCAGTCCTGGGCCTTGGGCTCAGGGCCTGAGCACTGTCCCTGGCTTCTTCCCGCTCAAGGCTAGCACTCTGCCACTTGAGCCACAGCGCCCCTTCTGGCCGTTTTCTGTATATGTGGTGCTGGGGAATCGAACCTAGGGCCTCGTGTATCTGAGGCAGGCACTCTTGCCACTAGGCTATATCCCCAGCCCCTATGAGATTCTTTTCTTAAAAAAAAAAAAAAAATATATATATATATATATATATATATATATATATATATATATATATATATGAGCCACAGCACTACTTCGGCTTTTTCTGTTTATATAGTACTGAGGAATCAAACCCAGGGCTTCATGCATGCTAGGCAAGTACTCTACCACTAAGCCACATTCCCATACTACGAGACTCTTACCTCTAATTAACCACCAAAAAGCTGGAAGTGGAGCTGTGGTTCAAGTAGTAGAGCTCTAGTCTTGAGCAACAAAACCTCAGGAACACCACCCAAGTCGTGAGTTCAAGCCAAGACGGGCACATGCACACACTTACACACACACACACACACACACAAAGTAAACAATTTTCACTGCTACTGTGAAATTAGTAGCACATCCAGAAATAGCTTATCAAATCTATAAAATGCTTCACTGCAGTGTATCAAAATTAAAGTGAGCTGACAATTGTACTGTATTTATATAAGATGCTCATATTTAAGAAATGTTAGTGGGGCTGGGGATATAGCCTAGTGGCAAGAGTGCCTGCCTCGGATACACGAGGCCCTGGGTTCGATTCCCCAGCACCACATATACAGAAAACGGCCAGAAGCGGCGCTGTGGCTCAAGTGGCAGAGTGCTAGCCTTGAGCGGGAAGAAGCCAGGGACGGTGCTCGGGCCCTGAGTCCAAGGCCCAGGACTGGCCCAAAAAAAAAAAAAAAAGAATGGAAAAAAAAAAAAAAAAAAAAGAAATGTTAGTGGAAAAAATACCTTGTAATTTTCTGCTTAGAAATTGTGCCTGTGGCAAAGTGTAACTCCAAACTGAAAACTACAATATTCAAAACTGAAAACTAAAAAACAAAAATACAAATTTGGAGCTAAGAAAATCCTTGGTAAGGTGCAGAAATATGTGAGTAATGAAAAGAATAGAGGATGTATTGGTGATACTCATTAGACACTGGAAAATGAACTATACAACTTGTGGATGGGGACAGGAGGGAAAAATTGAGAGAGAGCAAGGGAAGGGGAGACACTGTCCAGAAAGAAATGTACTCATTACCTGACTTATGTACTTGTAGCCCCTGTGTACATCACATTTATAATAATAAAAATTAACTTTAATAAAGAATAAAGAACTTAAAAACTCACATCAACACGGAAGTCCTCTAATTTCTTAAACCTACAGAGGTATTCCTGAAGTTGTGGGTCAACAGACTGTGTTTTAGATTGAGAATATTTCAGATAGGCCCAAAATTTTTCTAGTCCATACAGCTGACCTGATAACAAAGAAGAATATGCATTGTAAGTTACATGGAATTCTTTTAAACTGACTAGGCATAGTGGTAACTATAATGCTAGTAATTCTAGCACTTGGAAAGCTAAAGCAGAATGGTGAGTTTAAGGCCAGTTGGGCTACATAGCAAGACTCTATCTCAACAAAACAAAAATAAAAGCCCCAAAGATCCATATTAAACATGTGGTTTGCGGCTGGGAATGTGGCTTAGTGGTAGAGTGCTTGCCTAGCACGCAAGAAGCCCTGTGTTTGATTCCTAAGCACCACATAAGAGCCAGAAGTGGGGCTGTGGCTCAAAAGGTGCTAGTCTTGAGCAAAAAGAAACCAGGGACAGTGCTCAGGCCCTGAGTTCAAGCCCCAGTACTGGCAAAAAAAAAAAAAAAAAAGACTAAACATGTGATTCAACTAGTAATAAATTATTTCTCTTCAATATATTCTTTCTTAATGGCTTGTCTTCTTGTTGCTCAAGGCTAGCAGTCTACCACTTGAGCCACAGCCCCACTTCTGGGTTTTTCTATATGTGGTACTGAGGAATCTAACCCAGGGCTTCATATATATGAGGCAAGCACTCTACCACTAAGCCATATTCCCAACCCCAATATATACTTTATAGATCCTGAAAGTAAGACATGCATTGAACTAATAAATTAACAACAATGATAGCTAACATTACTGAGTATATGTAGCAAATATTTAAGTGCCTTAGTATATGATACACACACACACATACATACATATTAATTTGAAACATAAATCTGTAACAGGCTGATAAAACAGGCTGGCAAGATGAAGGAACTTACCCAAAGTCACAAAGTTACTATGCACTGGAAGTAGAACTTTGACCAAGGGATCTGGCCTACCCCCTGAACTTTTTACCATGTACAATTGTGCCTGTCCAAGATTACCCACTGATATTACATAAAATCCTCAATTAGCACATTCGCGAATCCATAAAGAAAATACTTGAGAGCTTTAGTTTCTAACACTTCACAGAAAAAGTCTTCTGAACACCATTAAAGTTCTCCATCCTTTACCCATGAACCATAATAGACCTTAAATGGTTTACCATGAAGACATAAACTATAAATTCCTTATTTGTTGACAGATTTAGATTTATAATTTCTAAACAATAACTTTTGTTTTTACCAGATTCATAGTCTTTTTTGGTTTCTTCCTGGAAATCCTTAAAAATTTCTTGTCTGAATTTTTTTTCCAGTCCATAACTATAAAACCTGAACAGACATTCTAACCCATACCTATGAAAAGGAAACAGAAGTTTTACAGTAAATATTTTGCCATAATACCACATTAATATAAGTATTAACAATCATAGCAGTATTAATATAAACATACATAACATAAATAACTAAACAAGAAATGAGGCTTAATGTGTAGGTTTTTAGGAGAAATGCTAATTAGTAATGCTTAAATGATTGCTACTGTTTTTGATGACTCAGTACAGTGAAGGTGTGTGAGAATCTGTAGCCTTTGACAGCTTCAGACCTACAGTGTGTCTCTCCTTGGTATCTCTGTAGAAATTGGGGATATTTTTTATTTTTCTTAAACCAAAGTTTATAATCACATGTTTAAAAACTCTTGAATGCAATATTCACTCTAAAGAGATAATAAGGCCACTCTTAATATTTTGTACTTTAGAGTCTAGGTAGGTGCTTTACCACTATTGATGTGATGGACTCATTCAGTAACAAAGGTAAAAACCTAGTGAAATGGTGCCTAACAGATACTCCCTGCTTTGGTTATTAAGTACAATTAACAGTACATACCCTGATAAAAGATCACAAATCAGAAAAAAAAAAATTACTTGCTTTTCCCTATAGCTACCTAGAAAACCTGGGACAAGTTCTGCACAGTGGATCAGCCAACACCATGGGCTCAATGTCCAACAAACAGTGATGAGCAGAACCCATGAAAGGGAACAAAGCCATTAAAATGTTAGCAAAAGACCTTATACCGGTGACTCAATTAAAAGATAGAACAATTAAAAGATGCCTCAGGGGCTGGGAATATGGCCTAGAGGTAAAGTGCCCGCCTCATACACATGAAGCCCTGGGTTCGATTCCTCAGCATCACATATATAGAAAAAGCTGGAAGTGGTGCTGTGGCTCAAGTGGCAGAGTGCTAGCCTTGAGCAAAAAGAAGCCAGGGACAGTGCTCAGACCCTGAGTTCAAGCCCCAGGACTGGCAAAAAACAAAACAAAAACATAAAAGATGCCTCAATTAGAACCCCTAACTCCTGAGTGTCTTATGGAGTGGAGGTTATAACTTCTAAGGCTGATAGGCTGATATTCACAGGAAGCAGGATATGTAAAAGTATGGGTGATTTTTTTTTTTGTAGCTAAATTATTTACAGGATTCAGAGTGATTGTCCACAAGTATAAAGGCTTCCTGGCAAGCCAACAAGAGAAATGTACGATGCCAACTATATATTTATACTCTAATCCTTTGTGAGGCAAGCATTCTTGCCACTAGGCCATATTCCCAGCCCTTACTCTAATCCTTTGCTTTGGCAGCCAGAAGTGATGCCATTGGTTGAGCTTGTATGACTGAAAGTTACGTGATGGGCTAGGAATGTGGCTTAGTGGTAGAGTGTTTGCCTAGTATGCATGAAGCTCTAGGTTTGATTCCTTGCTACCACACAAACAGAAAAGGCTGGAAATGGTGCTGTGGATAAAGTGATAGAATGCTAGCCTTGAGCAAAAGAAGGTCAAGGACAGTGTCCAGGACCTGAGTTCAAGCCCCAGTACTGACAAAAAAAAAAAAAAAAAAGTGACACGATGAAGGCCTTAAAACTCAGAGTGACAAATGTGCTTTAACATTCCTCTACCAGGATTATCTTATATTGACTATATTAAATGAGAGCCAATGAATCTCAATCTTACCTAAAGTCCCCTATACCCTATGAGTTTATTCATTATTTGGCCATATTTGGATTTCTACTTTTTTAAACAGATTATTTAAAGACAAAGAGTGTTAACAACAAAATTAAAATATGCAACCTAATTTCTTGAGGTAAGAGCAAAGGCAAATGCTAGCCCTTTCAGTTGTAATTTATCATGCACCATGATGAGAAATCACTAACATTTGAGAAGTGGAGCTGTGCCTCAAGTTGTAGAGCACCAGCTTTGATTGGGGGAAAAAGAAACTTAAGATTCAGAAAGAACTTTATCTGAATTCTAGGCTTATAATCAAATATTATTATATTTAAAATAGGAATAAAAATAATCTTTCAAGAAAAGAACTTGTAAAGCTCTCGGACCAGAGCTGGCACACTGAAGAGATGTAGTAAATATGAATGCTGTTCTTCCTGAGTTCATCCTACTGGGGTTTTCAGTCCATGGTTAGTACTGATCTTCCCTCAATAACACATACTGTAAATATTAATGTGTTAGGTCCTTCACAGGTTTTGTTTAATCTTTACAATAGCTCTATGAAGATATCTATCATAATTTCATCCACTTTATGCCAACCCAAACAGAATAATCTCCAATTAATTACCACAAAGCAGAAGGGGAGCTTTGGCTCAAGTGGTAGAATGCTAGCCTTGACCAAAAAAGCTCAGAGACAGCACCAGACCCCTGAATTCAAGTCCCAAGACCAGCATACACATAAAAATTTTACCTTGGAATCAAATCAACACATGCAGTCACATATGTGTGTACATAAAATAAGTAGGTCTTATAAATCAGTTCCTAAATTTGCAACAATATATAAATCATGAGGCTAACTTCAGTGAAGTCTGATACTTTCTACTATAGTTTTAAAGCAAGTCAAAATCACTAAATTGGTTTTGCACCCTACTAAAGGGAAATAGATCACAAGGACAATGAGAACACTGAGATTAGGAATTACCTTTTGTGCCAACTTGGATAAACTGGAAGTCAATATTAAAGCCATGATAACTGTATAAATCTGAAAAGTGTGGTAAGAAAAAGTATAAAACAGTGCTGGGATTGATTATAGACCAGTATTGGACAGAAGTCACAGAAGCAAAGGTACATGTGTCATGTATTTGCTGTTCCCAACCTAAATAGAGATTTCAGACAAAAATTAAATAGGCTTTGTTTTTCACATAAGTCTGGAAAAATACAATTTTTATCATAAAGATTATTTATAGCACTTTAATCCTTTCAAAGGTCACAACATCTGATTAACAATCATTTATTTGAACTGGATGAAGAAAAATATTAGGTAAAATTGTTGAGTGAACATTTTATCTTTTTTCTTTCTTTCAACTTTTGTTCCTTTTCCCTTTTTCCGTGAACAAACAGCCTCCATGAGTCTACTTCACCCTCTTGGTCTTGTGGGTCTCATCCCTATAGGCACTTTCAGACCTCCCTGAACGTTGCTGAAGGAAACAGGCTCCATGAAGGACACAAATACCATGAGTTAGCAAAGCAGGGGGGCAAAGAAGAGACGTAGAAGCAGAGGCAAGAAATATATATTCAAAGCACAGAGATCTTGCTTCATTGAGAACATGTACTGCTACTTAAGAGTACTAGGGAGCTAGTGGGGAAAAAGTGAGGTTGGACAGGGAGGTCCGGGGACTTATGAGGAGCTTTGCTTTTTCTTACCTTAAAGAAAATCTTAAAACTTGATTTGGCTTTGAGCATGTATAAATTTGGGATATGTAGACACATGTAAATGACATCTACAAACAGTGGAGCATGGGAGGAAAAGTTATTTTTTCTCCTGAGAATTGCTACTTATTCTGGAAATTCCCAAAATCAACACCAAGAATTCACCAAGGGGGCTGGGGATATAGCCTAGTGGCAAGAGTGCCTGCCTCGGATACAGGAGGCCCTAGGTTCGATTCCCCAGCACCACATATACAGAAAACGGCCAGAAGTGGCGCTGTGGCTCAAGTGGCAGAGTGCTAGCCTTGAGCGGGAAGAAGCCAGGGACAGTGCTCAGGCCCTGAGTCCAAGGCCCAGGACTGGCAAAAAAAAAAAAAAGAATTCACCAAGGGGTGCAAAGGAGAATGAGAAGGTTCAAAGACTGATTTGGGAGAAATGAAGTGAGTTGAGTTTAGAGGGGGAGTGAGTGAGGATATCCCAGCTGTCCTTCCTCCTTCTAATGCTATGGAAGGAGTCCTCCTCTTGCTAGTTTCCCCTTCCCATCCTCCAGATCCAGATTATAGGAGAGAAAATATTTATAATTATATTTGGTCCTTGTGCCAGTCTCCAATGTTTCTACCAATCATACCATCAGTTATTTATGACCTCCTACAGTGTGGGGCTGATCTGTATGAGCATAACAATATGGCAGGAAAGTGACAGTATGTCATTTCCATATGTAGGTTATACAAGATACAGACCTTAAAGTTATCTTCCTTTCTTACATTACTAGTTAGTATGCATGAAGCCATGTTGTAAAATACCCTATGGGAGGGTACTGATAACCTCTGCCCAACAGTCACGTGTTGGAGCCTCAGGAGGATTCTCTAGCTCAATATACGTCTTCACTGACAGCAACCCCATCAAAAACAGATTGTATCTACTGGGAGATCTTGGGCCAGAACCCCCTGGATGCCTGGATCCTAGAGTCTTGATGCTACGGAGCTATGACTTAAAAAATGTTTGCTTTAATCTTCAGAGTTTGTTGGTAATTTGCAATGCAGCAATAGAAAATGGACACAGGATTCATTTCCATTATGTTGTACTACTTTCAGTTTGGTTACTTCAGTACTTGTTTCTTAAGTTATTTTTTTTAACTCGCCAAGTTAAAATAACTAGAAAAAATTTTACCTATAATTTTCTTTTGCATCTTCCCAAGCAAGTTGTCTAAATTCCTCATACATTTTTTTATTGAAGTGATCTCTGAGGAAAAAGGACCAGAAACGAAAGAGGGTATTCATTTCTTGGGACTGTCCAATTCCCAAGCGTTTTCTCTCTGGAAAAAAGTACAAATAGCAAACTATTTCAAAACTAAATATACCTTTAAAGCCAAGATAACTGGCATTTTGTATATGAGGCAAGCACTCTTGCCACTAGGCCATATTCCCAGCCATAACTGGCATTTTGTATAGCTTGAAATGAACAAAGCTAAAGCACATTGATCCTCAAAATATAATTGTATTTCTCAAAACAAAGGACAAATACTAACTTATTTTATGATAATATGCTTGCTCAAATAAGAAAAATTTAAGTAACAAAAATATATGCTAAGTTTTATTTCATAAAGTATCTAAGCTCTAATAAGTAGATTATATATATAAACAAACTGAATTAAAGCCATTATTTACTTATAAAAAATTAAATAATGTTATTCAGATACTCCATGAAATAATTTGAATTTTTAGATTATTTTATTTTCAAATATATCTAGATAAAGCACAAGCATCTTACCATTTAGACATCTTCGACGATACTTGTGATATACTTGTTGGGTAAAGCCATTTTCCTTCAAAAGTTCATGGGAAGGATGCTGGAACTTTGGGAATGAGTGAGGAGTACATCCACAACTTCCTACTAGCCGTACACTTTCTGAAGGTAAAGCATTTGAACTGCTGTTTAAGAAGGGGGGGAAAAACTTCAAACGTAAATACCCAGAAACAAGGGTATATACTATTTTTCTTAGTAATGAGTGCCTGAACAGTATAAGAGAAAGTAGTCCCTATTACTCAACTGACATACAGATCTACATATGTCCAACACACAGGTGAATTCAGATACTGATAAGGAACAAAATCATAAATTTTCAAACTAAAACAGCAAGAACATAACTAGCTCATTATCTTTCCAGATCTAGTATTTTTAAGCAAGATTATGTTTTTATTATCATTATACCACTGAAGAAATTTTCAATTTAACTTGAGTAACATTAATATAACACTGAATGCATAGAAAAAAGGGACAGAAACTAACATAAAGACAAAGGTAATTTTCTCAAAGGCAAACTTGCAGTTCTCCAATTCACTTCAGCTTCTGAAATATCACCCAAATCTACCTTTGTTTTCAACTGTACTCTATTACTCAAATGCAGGCCTTCCTGTTCTTTCACTTTATTTAAAGTGATTTTCCTGACAAGGACCTAAATCAATGGTTCTCAAAGACTAGATACTTAGAGGGGTCTTAAGAGCCTTCAGAAAGTCACCAAAATCAAAACTGTGTTCATAAAACAGTAAGATAATGTGCCCTTTCTATTGTGTTAAAATTTGTTCTGATGGCACAAAAGTGATTCATATCTGTGAAACTCTTAATCCCCAATTAGCCACCAAAAATCTACATGTGAGCTGTGGCTCGAATAATAGAACATCTGCCTTGTGAGAAAAAGCTAAGGTACAACCACCAGGCCTGAATGCAAGCACTAGTTCTGGCACAAAAGGAGGGGGGGGAGGGAGAGAGGGAGAGCGGAAGGGGGAGAGGGAGAGGGGGAGGGGGAGAAGGAGCAAGAGAGGGAGGTGGGGGGGGAAGGAGAGGGAGGGAGGGAGGAAAGTAGGAAGGGAGAGGGAGAGGGAGAGTGAGTGAGAGGGAATGAGGGAGGGAGGGAAGAAGGGAGCGAGGGAGCGAGGGAAAGAATGAAGAGAAGAAGATAGACAAAGATAGGAAGGAAGGAGGGAAGAAAGGAAGAGAGAGAATGAATGAATAATGGGTATCTTAAGGTGAATGTAAAGCATTTGTATGATTCCCTCATTCTTTTTCTCTTCTTTCACTTTTTTCCTTTCTTTCTTTCCTTTCTTCCTTCCTTTTTTTCTTTTGCTCCCTCTTTTCCTCCCTTCCTTTTCTTCTTGTGGTGATATTGGAGCATTAAGCTCCTTAACTACTTCTCTCTCTCTTTTTTTTTTTTTTGGCCAGTCCTGGGGCTTGGACTCAGGGCCTGAGCACTGTCCCTGGCTTCTTTTTGCTCAAGGCTAGCACTCTGCCACTTGAGCCACAGCGCCACTTCTGGCCATTTTCTGTATATGTGGTGCTGGGGAATTGAACCCAGGGCCTCATGTATAGGAGGCAAGCACTCTTGCCACTAGGCCATATCCCCAGCCCCTTCTCTTTCTCTCTTTTTTTTTTAGGTCCAAGACCAGGACTTGAACTCGGTTCCTGCCACTTTTGCTAACTGGCTAGTGCTCTACTAAGCTACACCTCCAACCTTCCCTAGCTACTTCTCAAGCCACTTCTTGCCTTTTTTGTTTTGTTTTGTTTTGGTTTTGGTTTTTGTGATAAAGCTTCCTCTTTTACATTTGCAGTCCTGTTACCTCACTCAGCTTGGAAAGACATTATAAATGTGATATTATACATATGAATAGCCACACTCACCTTGGAACACCACTTTTAACTAGAAAAACTAACAAACTATAGATATTTATGATTGGTTTTCAGTTGTTTCCTTGAAAATGGACAAAATGAAAACAACTGAATATTTGATTCTAACGATAAACTTTAAAATTTCAAACACAAATGAGATTGGTGGTATTATAAAATGGTAGTCATCTTAGAATATAGTTTGAGAACATGTCCATACCAAGATCTGCGCACAGATTTTTACAGAAGCTTTATTCATAATTGCCAAAACTTGGACACAACAACATGTCCTGTGATAGGCGAGTAGGTAATGAAACTGGTATACCCAAGGAAAAGACTGTTAACACTAAAAAGATATGAGCTACCAAGCCGTAAAAATACATGAAGGAAACTTAAATATACATTCTTAAGTGAAAGAAGCCAATCTGACAGGGTATATATACTATGGTTCAACTATAAAGACATTCTGGAAAGACAAAACTATAGAGACAGGTCAACAGATCAGAGAATGCCAGAGGAAAGAATGAACTGGTGGAGCACAGAAGACTTTTAAGGTAATGAAACTATTCTATATGGTACTCTAGTAGTAGACACATGTCATTCTACATTTGTCCAAACACATAAAATGTCTATTGGCAAGATAACAAAATGTCTATCAGAGGCTATGTGCTTTGACTGATAAAGCAGTGTGAATGTGGATTTATCAGACGTAACAAATGTGCCACTCAAGTATGAAATGATAGTAAGGAGGAAGGCAATGGCATGGGGTTGTGGGAGATGAGGCCTACGGGAAATCTGTATTTTTCCCATTCCATTTTACTATGTACCCTTATACTGTTTTCTTTTATTAAATTTTTTAAATTATTTATTGTCAAAGTGATGTACATAGGGATTACAGTTTCATATGTAAGGCAGTGTTTTAAAATATAAGATCTAGTAAAAATAATCTATCACTCATCATTATAAGTTGTCATCTCTGAATTAAGTTCCAAATAGGAAGGGACGATATCTATCTTGTTCCCTGTTGTATACTCAGTACCTAGAAAATCACATTATGAGTCCCTGTTTTACTATGTGTATTACTTAATAGAAGCAAACATACCCTATGATATGAATCACTAAGAAAGATTTCTTTACCTACATGTTTTAACTAAGCTAAATATTAATAAGGATCAGCCCCATGTCTTCTAGGATTACAAGCATGAGCCACTAGCACCTGGCCCCTGTTCTTTTTGAAAGGAGAAAACACATCATACTGCTTTGTACCTAACTGGGACTCAAATGGTTTTCTCAATGGTCTTTTTCTGAGATAAGTAACAGCCTTTAAAAAAGGCTTATTGGGCTGGGAATATATGGCTTAGCGGTTGAGTGCTCGCCTTGCATGCATGAAGCCCTGGGTTCCATTCCTCAGCATCACATAAACAGAAAAAAATGGAAGTGGCGCTGTGGCTCAAGTGGCAGAGTGCTAGCTTTGAGCAAAAAGGAAAAGCCAGGGACAGTGCTCAGGCCCTGAGTCCAAGCCCTAGGACTGGCAAAAAATAAAATAAAGCAAAAAAAGGCTTATTACAGCAAAGTGAAAAACACATTTCCTGCTAATAACCAGATAACCAAAACAATTTTCCCTATAAGGAAAAAAATCCCAAATAAAGTATTTTGTTTCCTATTCTTTGTATAGTTTGAGTAGATTGCTTAGCAGGTAAATTCAATAAATATTTACAAGAACCTAATAAATGCTATTAAGAATTTGGGATCTTCCCAAAGATAACTTTCAAAGACCTATGTATGTTATAAGTCTAAGAATCCACATTTGTTTAAAAAAAAATGACTTAAATGGAAAACAAACTGCCTACTATATCATCCCCCTACTATACTTATTTTATTTATTTTTTTAACTGTAGTTTTTATTTGTTTTTTTTTTTTTGCCAGTTCTGGGCCTTGGACTCAGGGCCTGAGTACTGTCCCTAGCTTCTTTTTGCGCAAAACTAGCACTCTGCCACTTGAGCCCACAGAGCCACTTCTGGCCGTTTTCTACATATGTGGTGCTTGGGAATCGAACCCAGGGCTTCATGTATACAAGGCAAGCACTCTTGCCACTAGGTCATATTCCCAGCCCTATACTTATTTTAATACTGTCTTGAGTTTTCCCTTCTTTTGATTCTTTTTATCTTCATTGTCTTGTAATTTGCTGACATTGATTTTTAAATATTCCCAAATATCAAACCAGTATCATTTTTAACAAACTTCAAATCAAAACAAAAAAGCAAACAGGGTACCTGACAGAGGATGCTCGTGGCTCATGATCTCTGGAATCCATCACCCAACCAACATGGCACTCTAGAGGGGGGTCTGTATTGTGCCCTGTTTTCCTCTTTCGTGGACACTAAAGGCAAAAAAGTCAGACATTGCAATTACTTTTGGTAGTGTGAACTTCAAAAGTAAAACCCTCTGACTCTAAGGATGACACATTATGAAATCATATGAAGTCACAAAACTCAAGCATCTCACATATAAGTTACAAAACCTAACAAGCATGGCTCTTTGCACCTTCTGATACCTTTAAATATACCACTCAATTATAAAAGAAGTTATTGCCTGTTGGGTTTTTGGGTTTTTTGGTTTTTTTTGAGCCAATCCTGACGCTTGAACTTGGGGAGTAAGTGTGGTCCCTGAGATTATTTGCTTTAAACTTTGCAATTCTCAGATCTCAGGCTACTGAGGAGCTAGGATTACAAGCATGAGCCACCAGTAACTGGCTAAAAAACTATTTCTTAACCCAAGAAAACTTCTATGGTAAAAACACCATTGTAAATAAATTCTTACAATCTAAAAAATGAACATTAGCTGGGCCCTGGTAGCTTACTCTTGTAATCCTAGCTGCTCAGGAGGCTGAGATCTGAGAATTCCAGTTGAAAGCTAGCTCAGGCAGGAAAGTCTGAGACTCTCTTATCTCCAATAAAGAAACACAAAGCAAGAAGCAGAGCTGGGGCTCAAGTGGGAAAACACTAGCTTTGAGCAAAGAAGCTCAAGGACAGTGCCCAGGACCTGAATTTAAGCCCTAGGATAGGCACAGAAATAATGCGCATTAGGGTGCTGGTGTAATCCTAAGTACTCAAGAGGCTGAGATCTAAGGATCATGGTTCAAACCCAGTCTAGGCAGGAAAGGCTGTAAGACTCATTCTGTAATGTTAAAGGGCATAAAATACAGACTTCATAACCCTAGTCGTTTTGTGTACCTTAAAATCAATGGCTTTTTGTTATTTCACAACAGGATAAAATCTAGGTGTTTTGTTAGGATCTTGTAACCTGGATGTTCAGGGTGTTTTAAATGTCTTTGCTGAATAAATTCTAGGAGATTCTGGAATTGCTGTGCTCACAAGCTATTTGATATTTCAGAAGCAACTTCAGCAATAATGGCTCATACACACAAACAGCTTGTGAGCTCATTTATCAGTAACACCAGAAAAATAGCTCAATGCTAGGAAAATATTTTACTTTGAGAATAAATTCTATATTTTTCCAGGTCCAAAGGATTTTTCACTAGAAATGTTTCAAATGTATTACAAAGAATTCTTAAAAACCCACATGCTTGGCAACCTTCATTTGCCTTTAAAAAGTTTTTATTTTGTTCTGTTTATGATTTTTTTTCCTTTTCAATGAAAGGCTGAAACTCACTGTGTTATCTTCTCTAATCTCACTTCTTTTTCTGTTTTTCTCCCCAGAGACAACTCTTTTTTTCTTTTTGGTCCAGTTCTGGGTCTTGAACTCAGGTCTCTGAGTGTTTTTGCTCAAGGTTAGCATTCTACCACCTCAGCCACAGTTCCTCTTCTGGGCTTTGATTATTAGATGGAGATAAGAGTCTCAGTAATGTTCCTGCCTTAGCTGGCTTAGAACTGCAAGGCTCAGATCTCAGCCTCCTGATTTTCTAGGATTACAGGCATGACCCACCAACGCCAGGCAACAACTAAGCTCTTAAATTTGGTATTTTGATTACTGTTAAGATCATTTTGCACAATTAACTTTAAATAAGTAGTTTCATACTTTTTTCTTTTTAAACCAGTCCTGGGGCTTGGACTCAGGGCCTGAGCACTGTCCCTGACTTCCTTTTTGCTCAAGGCTAGCACCCTACCACTTGAGCCACAGCTCCACTCTGGCCTTTTGTTTATGTGGTGCTGAGGAATCAAACCCAGGCCTTCATGCATGCAAGGCAAGCACTCTACCACTAAGCCATACTCCCAGCCCCTCATACTTAGAGTGAATTTATACTTTCTAAGTTTTTGATGTTTTATTCTTTTCGTTATTTCTAAATTAATAGTGTCCTATTATACAAATCAAAATTTATCTATTCTCCTCCCACAGAGATGAACACTCATGCTATTTCCCCATCACTGGCACAAAAAGAAAAAGAAAGAAGAATGGTATTAATGATCTAAGCTTCTATTCTAATAAATTAGGAAATTATGAGCAACATAAATTCAAGCATGAGGATCAAAAGAAGAGAGTCAAGTAGCAGATACTAACAAAACCAGAAGAAAAAACTATAGTCCCAGATACTCAGAAGAGCAAGGCAAAAAAATCAAAACCAAAGCCAGGCGTTAGTGGCTCATGCCTGTAATCCATAATCCTAGAGACTCGGGAGGCTGAGACTTGTGATTTGAAGCCAGGCTGGGCAGAAAAGTCCCCAGGGAAAAAAGTCTCTGTGAGACTCTTTATCTCCAATTAAGCACTCAAAAATGGAAGTGGAGCTGTGTTCTAGTGGTAGAGTTGGTAGCCTTGCACACAGTCTCAAAAACAACATCCAGGCCCCGAGTTCAAGTCCTACCAAAAAAAAAAAAAAGGCTCAAAACCAGTCCCAAAGTCCAAGCCAAAGGTTGAAAACCAGCCTAGATAAGATAGTAACCATTCACAAAATAAATAGTATCTAATACATATAAACTTGCAAAATTTTGAGTTGGAACTTAATCAACCCCTATGTCAAACTAACAGATTTTTAAAAATCAGATTAAGTGAAATCATGAGGCTGCAGTCGGAAAGCTGTAGAAGGTAGAAACTCTGTAAGACAAACAAGCCAGTTTCTTCAACGTATTGTAGGAAACAATAAACTGTAAGGAGAAAATAGTAATCAACTGACTAAGAAGTAACTATCAATCTCTCATAAAATTTGGGTCTAGAGATTTGAGGAAATTGAAAAAAGAAATGAATAAGGAAATCTGGACTCTATATGTTTGACATTAAGGAATCCTATTACTTTTAGATATAATAACATGATGTTATCTGTAGTCCTGGGGCTTGAACTCTGGGCCTGGGCACTGTCCTTGAACTTCTTTTTGCTCAAGGGTAGCACTCTACCACTTGAGTCACAATGTCACTTCTGGCTTTTTGAGTAGTTTATTGGAGGTAAGAGTCTCAAGGACTTTTCTGCCAGGGCTGGCTTTGAACCATGATCCTCAGATCTCAGCCTCCTGAGTAGTTAGGATTACAGATATGAGCCACTGGCACACAGCAATTATTATCTTTTAAAAAACACAGAAGGACTCACTGCATGTCTGAGGGTTTCACTACCTAATTCATTCATTGCATGTTTGAAGTTTTTTTTGTTTTTTTTTTTTTTTGCCAGTCCTGGGGCTTGGACTCAGGGCCTGAGCACTGTCCCTGGCTTCTTTTTGCTCAAGGCTAGCTCTCTGCCACTTGAGCCACAGCACCATTTCTTGCCGTTTTCTGTATATGTGGTGCTGGGGAATTGAACCCAGGGCTTCATGTATATAAGGCAAGCACTCTTGCCACTAGGCCATATCCCAGCCCTGTTTGAAGTTTTTGTAAACATTTTTCAAGAAAAACTAAAAAAAAAAAATTAGTTGCACTTGCCTGGAGATGTCAGATTCAGTTTATACATCTCCCAAATATATGTATTTTTTCTATTACAGAATTTTTATTGGTCTGGGAATGTGGCTTAGCAGTAGACTGCTTGCCTAGCACACACAAAGCTGTGGGTTCTATTCCTCAGCACCACATATATAGAAAAAGCCAGAAGTGGTGCTGCAGCTCAAAAAGAAGCTAGGGACAGTGCTCAGGCCCTGAGTTCAAGCCCTAGGACTGGCAAAAAAAAAAAAAACAGAAAGCTACAGTTAAGAACTGCAATTTTTGAGTCTTTAATATGTTTTTCTTTTCCTGTTTCTTTTTTGTCAACTTTAACTGTTATATTAAAGTAAATCCTTGCTAAAAATCTTCAAACAAAATAAGTCCTAAAATTATTAAACAGATGGGAAAAGAGCCATTTTTTTCTTCTCTTCTATACCAGTACAAGGGCTTGAACTCAGGGCCTCATTCCCTTGCTCAGCAGTTTCTGCTCCTAGGTATTGTTCTACCACCAGAGCCATGCCTCCACTTCCAGCTTCTGGCTGGTTAATTGGAGATAAAAGTCTTCCGAATCTGTGTGCCTGAGCTGCCTTTAAACCTTGACTCTCAGATCTCAACCTCCTGAGTAGTTAGGCTTGAACTGCCAGCATGCAGTCTGAAGATATATTTTAGAATCCATAAAGGCACTAGTGTATTTGATATATTTATATGGAATACAAAATTCTTTACAGAATAGTGTTAAGTAGCTAACACAGAATAACATAAAGGTCACCATTTTATCATAAGTGCAGTAACTGATGGAGCCAAAAACTTCTGAATAGGGCTGGGGATATGGCCTAGTGGCAAGAGTGCTTGCCTCCTATACATGAGGCCCTGGGGTTCAATTCCCCAGCACCACATATACAGAAAATGGCCAGAGGGGGCGCTGTGGCTCAAGTGGCAGAATGCTAGCCTTGAGCAAAAAGAAGCCAGGGACAGTGCTCAGGCCTTGAGTCCAAGCCCCAGGACTGGCCAAAAAAAAAAAAAAAAAAAAAAAAAATTGAATAGAAGCTAAAAAACTGAATATAGGGGCTGGGGATATGGCCTAGTAGCAAGAGAGCTTGCCTCGTATACATGAGGCCCTGGGTTCGATTCCCCAGCACCACATATACAGAAAACGGCCAGGAGTGGCACTGTGGCTCAAGTGGCAGAGTGCTAGCCTTGAGCAAAAGGAAGCCAGGGACAGTGCTCAGGCCCTGAGTCCAAGGCCCAGGACTGGCCAAAAAAAAAAACTGAATATAGCTCATTGGGGATTATAATTTCATAGAATCACTCTCAAGGTCACAATTACAAAGGGAGAAAGGTACCTTTACAATGAAGAAATCTAGTAGGCATCATCATCAGTTCTGACCACATCAATCATTTACGTATCTCTTGAGGTACCCTGAAGAGACTGCATCACATATGTAATGTTCCTGTAAAAGATATTAACCCAAAACTAGTTGTGTGAAAATTCAGGTAAATCTCAAACTATTGGTTTGGGACCTTTATAAATGTTAAAAATAAAAAATTTAAAACAGGGTAGTGAAACTCTTCTAAATGAAACACTAAAATTATCTAACCTACAATGTATTATGTGATTACTGGTTGAAATTTTATTTATTTATTTATTTTGGCCAGTCCTGGATCTTGATCTCGGGGCCTGGGCTCTGTCCCTGAGCCTCTCTGTGCTCAAAGTTATTCCTCTACCACTTGAGCCACAGCACTACTTCCATCTTTTTCTGTTTATGTGGTACTGAGGAATCGAACCCAGGGCTTCATGCATGCTAGGCAAGCACTCTACCAATAAGACATATTCCCAGTCCTAGAACTAATATTTTTTAAAAGACCATTACATGTTATTGATAGTATATACAGTGACAAAATAAGCAAATGTGGTAATAATGTTGGTGAATGGCATCCTGCTGCTTGTTATAAATTTTCTTGAAACCTTTTATTGGCGATACGGGATTTTAACTCAGAGCCTTGCACTTGCTAGGCTAATCTATTTGCTAAGTAATCTATTACTTGATCCATGCCCCCAGCCTTTATTGTTCTCATTACTTTTCAAATAGGGTCTTGCTTTTTGTCAATACTAGCCTGGATTACAATCCTACTTATGCTTCCTGTGTAACTGGAATAACTTATTGCATACAGCTTTTTATTGGTTGAGGAGATGGGAGTCTCATGAATATTTTAACCAGGCAGACTTCAAACCATGATCCTACCAACCAGGCTCTCAAATAGCTATGACTATAAGTGTGAGTCATCATACCCAGCATGTTCTTGAAAACTTTCTGAAGGTTTCAAAACAAAGACTTGGGAATACATTATAGAGGTGGATTATTAATATGAAAAGATAGTAGTAAAATCAGTGAGACAAATAACTATCTTCAAATGTATACATCTTATCTGGGATTCATACTGCCACAAATAGGATCGGGTGTTAGAGCAACAAATATTTCCCTCACTTGGTTTCTCCTAAAAGGGTCACAGGTGTTTCGACTTTTTCACCTTCTACTTGAGGCAATACGTAATAGAGTTTGATGGTAGGATGAGACAGTTGACAAAAAGAGTTGTTTTTTTTAAGGATAAAGATTACCAACAGGGGAAAAAAGCAGAAATAATGCTACAGATGAAATAAAATATATTATGATCAAAGAAAAATTTGTCTTCTTCAAGGAAATTAAGTATAATCATATCTATTAGGAATTCTTATGATGACTAATGGTCTATCTCTACTGTTCTCTGATACCTTAAAAGTCTGAAGTGGAACTGTGGCTCAAGTGGTAGAGTGCTATCACTGAGCAAAAAAAAAAGCTCAGGGATGGGTTCCAGGTCCTGAGTTCAAGTCCCTGAACCAGCAACAAAAAAAATTAAAATAAATGTTCTATCCTTTTCTAGGATACTTTCTTTGAATTATTCCAAACTAAAAATTTCAAAATATTTTCATCAGTTTTATTTTTAATTTTTAAAAAGTTTTAGTGTGTGTGTGTGTGTGTGTGTGTGTGTGTGTGTGTGTGTGTGTGGTTTTGCTGCTCGTGGGGATTGAACTCTCTGTCTGGGCACTGTCCAAAGCTAGTGTTCTACCACTTGAGCCACAGTGCCACTGTTGGTTTTCTGATAGTTAATTGGAGATGAGTCCCATGGACTTTCCTGCCTGGGCTGGCTTTGACTCACGATCCTCAGATCTCAGTCTCCTGAGTAGCTAGGATGACAGGCATGGGCCACAAGCACCTGGCTTCAAATATATTGTCCACTTTTATTACATAATTTTGTTATGCTAGCCAATGAACGACTGACCAAACCAATGCCAAGAGGACTTTATCCTAAGGTATTTTTCTATTATGTTCTATAGTCTATTATTACATTTAAATCTTCTCAGTTCCTTATTTCTTGCAATAGTACATTTTGAATTCAGGGCCCTATACTTGCTCAGATTATGCTCTAGCAATGTCTTCAGCCCGTCTTTTTGGAGATGAAATTTTGTCAACTTTTCTGCTCAGGTATTTTCTGCAATCCTCCAGATCCTGGCCACCTGAGTAGATTACTGGTGCTAGGACTTCTTTTTTTTTTTTTTTTTTTTTTAATACTGGTTCTGGGACTTAAGCTCAGGACCTCAGGACCTGGGCAATGTCCTGGCACTTTTTTGCTCAAGGATAGGTGGTCCACCACTTGAGCTACATCTCTACTTCAGGCTTTTTTTTTTTTTCTTCTTTTACCAGTGCCAGGGCCTGGATTCAGGGCCTGAGCACCATCCTTCACTTCTTTTTGCTCAAGGCTAGTTCTCTACCACTAGAGCCACAGCTCCATTTCCAGCTTTTCTAATGATTAATTGGAGATAAAAATTTCATGAACCTTCCTGTCTGAGCTGGTTTTGAATTTCAATCCTTCTGAGTAGCTAGGATTACAGGTGTGAGTCACCAGTGACTAGCTTGCCAAGAATTCTTTTTTTCTGTTGTGGGGCTTGAATTCTGGGCCTGGGTGCTGCCCCTGAGTTCTTCAGCTCAAGGTTAGTGCTCTACCTCTTGAGCCACAGTGCCATTTACGGTTTTCTGGTGGTTAATTGGAGATAAGAGTCTCACAGACTTTCCTGCTTGGCTGGCTTTGAACTATGAGTCTCAGGTCTCTACCTCCTGAGAAGCTAGGATTACAGGTGTGAGACACTGGCGCCAGGCTTGTCCAAGGTTTTTTTTAAATTATTATTTTTTTGCCAGTCCTGAGGGTTGGACTCAGGGCCTGAGCACTATCCTGGCTACGTTTTTGCTCAAGGATAACACTCTACCACTTGAGCCACAGCACCACTTCCAGCTTTTTCTGTTTATGTGGTGCTGTGAAACCCAACCCAAGGGGTTCATGCATGCCAAGGCCAAGGCCACTACCACTAAGCCACATTCCAGGCTGCAAGAATAATTTTTTTTTTAGGAGAACATTTGTTTTTATTTTTTTTTTCAAATTTTTATTATCAAACTGATGTACAGAGAGGTTACAGTTTCATACATTAGGCATTGGATACATTTCTTGTACTGTTTGTTACCTTGTCCCTCATACCCCCCTTCCTCCTCCCCCTTGCCCTTCCCCCCCCCCCAGGTGTTCAGTTCACTTACACCAGTTTTGCAAGTATTGCTTTTGTAGTTGTCTTTTTTTTACCCTGTGTCTCTCAAATTTGGTATTCCCTTTCAATAATTTTTAAATGTTGTATAAAGTAAATGTCCAACTCTAGTTTGCCCAACTCAATTTGAAGAGGCTCTCCTAAATTAGTGGTCTTGGTATACTTATTTTAAAAAAACACATAAGCACATATATGGAGATTTCTGGGAATATTTTTCCATTAGTCTAATATGTCTGTCTTTATTGTTGTACCACAAACTAGCTACAGGTTTCAACTTATTTGGTAAATTCACTGATTTTGTTTAATTTCATCAGAAACTGTCAGACTGCCTTCCAAGTGGCTGTAATATTTTGCATCAAACTCTAAGGAGGCGTTCTTCTAGTTCCACATCTTTGACTGGATATTGACAGTCCTAATTAGATGTTATATTACTGCATGGGTCTTTGCCACTCTCTAAAGATGATAATGCAGCATCTAGTCATCGGCTTACTTGCCACTTGTTTAGCTTCTTTCATGAAGTCTTTCTATATCTTCTCACTAATTTTAACTGTTTTGTTTTTTTTTGGGGGGGGTGTTGTGGTCAAGGGGCTTGAACTCGGGGCCTGAGCACTATCCCTTAGCTCTTCGCTCAAAACTAGTGCTCTATCACTTTGAGCCATAGTACCACATCCTGTTTTCAGATGGTTACTTGGAGATGAGTCTCAAGGACTTTCCTGCCTGGGCTGGCTTTTAAACTTGATCCTCAGATCTCAGCCTCCTGAGTAGCTAGGATGACAGGCCTGAACTACCAGCACCTGGCTGATTGTTTTTTGTGCTGCACTTTTAGTAGTTATTATGTATCTTTGATAACAGACTTTGTGGAATGTTTGACCAATATTTTCTCCAACTCTGGTTTTCCATCAATCCATCCATCCACCCATCCATCCACCACTTGTTCACCCATCCACCACTTGTTCACCCATCCATCCATTCATTGTGGTGTTAGAGACTGAAACCAGTGCCTTGTATGTTTTAGGTAAATGATCAACCACTGAGCTATTTTATCAAGTCCCTCCATACTCTACCAAGTATCTTTCACAGAAAGATATTTTTAAGTGTGAAGTCTAGCTCATCAATTATTTATTTCATAGGCTGTGCTTTGGTGCTATATCTAAAGAAATGTGAAGCCAAGGTCATATATATTTTCTCTTAGGTTGTTTTGTATCCTTTATGTCTATAATGCTCTTGGGTTAATACTTTTCTCACTTTGGGGTTTGTTTTTTTTTTGGGGGGGGGGGTTTGTTCCTGGGGCACTGTCCCTGAGCTCCTTTTGCTCAAGGCTACTAACTCACTAGAGCCATAGCACCATTTCGTTTTTTCTGGGACTAATTGGAGGGCTGGGAATATGGCCTAGTGGCAAGAATGCTTGCCTCATATACATGAAATCCTGGGTTCAACTCCCCAGCACCACATATATAGAAAACAGCCAGAAGTGTGCTGTGGTTCAAGTGGTAGAGTGCTAGCTTTGAGCAAAAAGAAGCCAGGGACAGTGCTCAGGCCCTGAGTCTAAGCCCCAGGACTGGCAAAAAATAAAAATAAAAAAAAGTCTCACAGACTTTCCAGCCTGGGGTGGCTTCCAACCATGATCCTCAGATCTTAGCCTCCTAGGATTATAAGCATAAGCCACCAGCATGCCTGGAGATTTTCTTTTTGCCTGTATTAGGACTTGAACTCTTGGTGCTATTTAGCTCTTTCACTTAAGGCTGGCACTCTACCAGTTGAGCAACAGCTCTACATTTTTTGAAGAGTATGTCTATACAGAGGTTATTTTGTATGTGATGTTCACTTTTTTTTTTCCATCACCATTTTATTCACTGGGTTACCTCTGCTCCTTTGTCAAAGATCAGGTGACAGGACTAGAGGTATTTAGTACAGTTAGGCAGAGTGTATGCTTGGTATGCAAGAGGCCCTAGTTCTATCATTTGCACCACAAAAACAGTAACAAAGAACAAGAAGTTTTATAGTTCTTGCACTTAAGACATTTAATTCATTTTGACTTTTATTGTGTGATATAAAGTAGAGAAAGGCTCAACTCCTTTGTATGTGTCTGTGCCTCACACCTGTAATCCTAGTTATGTCAGGAGGCTGAGATATGACTATCAAGGTTCAAAGCCAGCTCTGGCATAATCAGCAAAATGACAAACTGGGAATATGGTTCAAGTGGTAGAGTGCCAGCTGTGAGTGAAAGAGCTGAAAGCATAGTCCTTAAGATTATTCTGATCTAAAACGACTAGGAGGGGAGAGATCACAAAGATTAAAGAAGAGATAAATCTGATTGAAAATAGAAAGACCATTCAACAAATAAATAAGACTAAAAGCTGGTTCTTTGAGAAAATAAACAAAATTGACAGACCCCTTGCAAGACTTACAAAAAAAAGAAGAGACTCATATACGTAAAATCAAGGACTACACCGGAAAAATTACAATAAGTACACACGATATTCAAACAATCATAAGGAGCTATTTCCAAAACCTCTACTCAGCAAAAAACAATAATTTTACAGAAATGGATCAATTCTTAGAGAAGTACAAACTGCCCAAACTGAACAAAGAAGAAATAAATCAACTAAATAAACCAATAACTTACAGTGAGATACAGGAGGTAATCAAGAACCTCCCTACTAAGAAAAGCCCAGGCCCAGATGAATTCACCAATGAATTCTACAAAACCTTTAGTGAGGAGCTAATACCAATACTCCTCAAACTCTTCCGCGAAATAGAAACAGAGGGAGAAATCCCAAACTCATTCTACGAAACTAATATCATACTCATTCCCAAACCAGGCAAAGACCCAACAAAAAAAGAGAACTACAGACCAATATCACTAATGAACACAGATGCAACGATCCTCAATAAAATATTAGCTAACAGGAACCAGAAACTGATCAAGAAAATCATACATCATGACCAAGTAGGCTTCATCCCACAGTCACAAGGATGGTTCAACATCCGTAAATCAATCAACGTAATTCACCACATAAACAGATCTAAAATTAAGAATTACATTGTTATCTCAGTTGATGCCCAAAAAGCCTTTGACAAAATACAACATCCATACCTATTAAAAGCTTTGGAGAGAACAGGAATAGATGGAACATTCCTCAAAACAATAAAAGCCATATACAACAGACCAACTGCTAATATCATATTAAATGGAGAGAAACTTAAATCATTCCCCCTAAACTCAGGAACAAGATATGGACGCCCACTCTCCCCACTTCTGTTCAACATAGTGCTGGAATCCCTAGCCATAGCAATAAGGCAAGAGGAGGACATCAAAGGGATCCACATCCGCAAGGAAGAAATCAAGTTATCCCTATTCGCAGACGACATGATCTTATATCTGAAGGACCCAAAAAACTCAGTACCCAAACTCCTACACCTAATAAACCAATTTGGCAAAGTAGCAGGATACAAAATCAATCCACAAAAGTCAGCAGCTTTTCTGTACACCAGCAATATACAAACAGAAAAGGAAATTATGGAAACAATTCCATTTACAGTAGCCAAAAAAAGAATAAAGTACCTAGGGATCAACTTAACCAAGGATGTGACGGACCTATTTAATGAAAACTACAAAAATCTAATAAGGGAAATCAAAGAAGACACAAGGAGATGGAAAGACCTCCCATGCTCATGGGTAGGCAGAATCAATATAGTGAAAATGGCCATATTGCCCAAATTGTTATACAAATTCAATGCAATCCCTATCAAACTCCCAGCCACAGTCTTCACTGAAATAGAGAAACCAATCCATAAATTCATATGGATCAGCAAAAAACCTAGAATAGCCAAAGCAATTCTAGGCAAAAAAAGCAGTGCAGTAGGTATCACAATACCAGACTTCAAGCTCTACTACAAGGCCATCATAACAAAAACAGCATGGTATTGGTGTAAAAACAGATCGGAAGACCAATGGATTAGAACTGAAGACCCAGAAATAAAACCGCACTCTTACAGCCAACTGATATTCGACAAAGGAGCTACAGACATACAATGGAATAAACATAGCCTCTTCAACTACTGGTGCGGGGAAAACTGGGCAGCCATATGCAGAAAACTCAAAGTAGACCCACGCCTATCACCATGCACCAAGATCAACTCAAAATGGATCAAGGACCTCAACATCAGACCTGAATCCTTGAAACTACTGAAGGACAGAGTAGGAAAGACGCTAGAACTTATAGGCACTGGAAGGAACTTCCTGAATAGAGTCCCAGGGGCACAACAAATAGGGGAAAGACTCGACAAATGGGACCACTACAAATTAAAAAGTTTCTGCACAGCTAAGGACATAGCCACCAAAATAGAAAGACAGCCAACGATATGGGAAAGGATATTTACCAGCACAGCAACAGACAAAGGCCTGATATCTGTCATCTACAGAGAACTCAAAAAACTAAGCCCCTCCAAGCCCAATAAACCTATTAGGAAATGGGCAAAAGAGCTAAAGAGAGACTTCACAAGAGAAGATATAAAAATGGCAAAGAAACACATGAGGAAATGCTCAACATCCCTGGTAGTAAAGGAAATGCAAATAAAAACAACCCTGAGATACCATACCTCACCCTAGTTAGAATGGCCTATACCCTGAACTCAGGCAACAACAAATGCTGGAGGGGCTGTGGGGAAAGAGGAACCCTTCTCCATTGTTGGTGGGAGTGCAAATTAGTATAACCACTTTGGAGAACAGTATGGAGGTTTCTCAAAAGGCTCAATATAGACCTACCCTATGACCCAGCCATACCACTCCTAGGCATCTATCCTAAACAGCAAAACCTAAGATATCAAAAAGACATTTGTACTTCCATGTTTATCACGGCACAATTCACAATAGCCAAAATATGGAAACAACCCAGATGCCCCTCCACAGACGAATGGATCCAAAAAATATGGTACTTATACACAATGGAATACTACATAGCGATTAGGAATGGTGAAATATTGTTATTCGCAGGGAAATGGTCAGAACTCGAACAAATAATGTTGAGCGAGACAAGCCTAGAACCCAGAAAACAAAGGGGCATGATCTCCCTGATATATGACTGTTAACAAAGGGAGACGGAGAGACAGTAGAGACCAAGTCTGTGAATACTATATATGTTCTTGATACATTGTATATTGTATATATGTCTACCTGACCTAGAGAAGGGATAGAAAAACAGCTGGTAAGATATCACAAGAAATGTACACACTGCCCTACTATGTAACTGTACTCTTTTTGCACAACACCTTGTCAAAAAATTTGTGTTCAAGTAATAAACAAACGAAAAAAAGATTATTCTGATGGTCCTAAGTCACTCAAATTGCCCCATGAATTTTATATCCTGAAAAATACCACAAAAAAAGCTTTGATGTAGGCTGGGAATGTGGCTTAGTGGTAGAGTGCTTGCCTAGCATGCATGCATGAAGCCCTGGGTTCAATTCTGAAGCACCACATAAACAGAAACAGCCGGAACTGGTGCAATGGCTCAAGTGGTAAAATGCTAGCCTGAGCAACAAAACAACAACAACAACAAACAAAAACAGGACCAGTGCTCAGGCCCTGAGTCCAAGCCCCAGGACTGGGGGTGGGGGAAGCTTCGATGTTCATAGGGATTGTGCAAATCTATTGGTTAGAGTTGGTTGCTCTTTTGGCTGGGAATGTGGCTTGCATGCACGAAGCCCTAGGTTCCATTCCTCAGTAGCACCTAAACAGAAAAAGCTAGAAGTGGTGCTGTGACTCAAATGGTAGAGTGTCAGCCTTGAGCAAAAGGAACTCAGCGACAGTGCCCAGGCCCCAAGTTCAAGCTCCAGGACTGGCAATAGAAAAAGAAGAGGGAGGAGGGGGAGGGGGAAGAGGAAGAGGAGAAGGAGGAATAAGAGGAAGAGGAGGAGGAGGAAGAAGAGGAAGAGAAGGAGGAGGAGGAAGAAGAGGAAGAGGAGGAGGAGGAGGAGGAGGAGGAGGAGGAGGAGGAGGAGGAGGAGGGGAGAGGAGGAGGAGGAGGAGGAGGAGGAGGAGGAAGAGGGGGAGGAGGAGGGGGAGGAGGAGGAGGAGGAGGAGGAGGAGGAGGAGGAGGAGGAGGAGGAGGAGGAGGAGGAGGAGGAGGAGGAGGAGGAGGAGGAGGAGGAAGAGGAGGAGGAGGAAGAATCGGTTGCTCGTTCTAAAACTTTTTCTTTAAATCTTATACCGTCTTCTCTTTTTGACGTGTTTCATGCAAATAACTTACATAAACTTTTTTTCCTCTTGGCCAGTCAGGGACAGAGTGTCGTCCCTGAGGTGTTTTGCTCAAGGTTAATACTCTACCAGCTCCACTTCTAGTTTTTTGGTAATTTGTGATAAATGACTCACAGACTTTCCTGCCTAGGCTGGCTTTAAACTTTGATTCTCAGATCTCAGCCTCTTGAGTAGCTAGGACTACAAGCCATAAACTGTTAATTAACTCTTTACCTACTTAAAATGCTTACATTTAACTGGGCAATAGTAGCTCACACTTGTAATCATAGCTACTCAGTAGAGGCTGAGATCTGAGGATCATGGTTTGGTTTGAAGCCAGCCCTGGCAGGAAAGTCCCTAAGACTCTTAGCTTCAATTAGCCACTTAAAAAAAAAAAAAAAGAAGGTAGCTCAGTGGCTCCCCTTGAGCAAAAGGAGCCCAGGGACCACACCCAGACCGAGTTTAAGGCCCAGGACTTGCAAAGAAAAAAAGATTTTGAATTTAAATATACCACTTTGTTTTTGTGATGTATCCTCGCCCCCAATTCCAATCTGTCCTTTCTTCCTTGCCTTTTCTTTCTTTTTTTGCCAGTCCTGGGCCTTGGACTCAGGTCCTGAACACTGTCCCTGACTTCTTTTTGCTCAAGGCTAGCACTCTACCACTTGAGCCACAGTGCCACTTCTGGCTTTTTTCTATATATGTGGTGCTGAGGAATCGAACCTAGGGCTTCATGTATACGAGGTGAGCACTTTACCACTAGGCCATATCCCCAGCCCTCTTCCTTGCCTTTTCTTATTCCATGTGTTCCCTGTCAAACTTCAGAATTATGTCCTCTATTAAAAAAAGCGGGCTGGGAAGATGGCCTAGTGGCAAGAGTGCTTGCCTCATATACATGAAGCCCTGGGTTCGATTCCCCAGCACCACATATATAGAAAATGGCCAGAAATGGCGCTGTAGCTCAAGTGGCAGAGTGCTAGCCTTGAGCAAAAAGAAGCCAGGGACAGTGCTCAGGCCCTGAGTCCAAGACCCAGGACTGGCAAAAAAAAATTAAATAAATAAACAAAAAAAAAGCCATCCTTCAAACTGTAATGTGAAAATGTAACAACTTTAAAATTAGTCTGTATTTTTCCAGATAAGTACCTGTAAATAATAGATTTATTGCTCTACCAATAGATAGGTTATCTGAAACCTATTTAACATTAACACCTAATTGCTCTTTTGTACATTATTAAGTTTATTCATGTATTTATTACTTGCTTTGCTCTGCAGTCCTTTGACAACTAGAACTTTTATTTTACTTCACAGAGTTCCTTTGATGAGGCCTTTCTGATAACAATTGGCCATTATTTCAATATCTTTTTTTTTTTTTTTTTTTTTTGGCCAGTCCTGGGGCAAGCTTGGACTCAGGGCCTGAGCACTGTCCCTGGCTTCTTCTTGCTCAAGGCTAGCACTCTGCCACTTGAGCCACAGCGCCACTTCTGGCCATTTTCAGTATATGTGGTGCTGGGGAATCGAACCTAGGGCCTCATGTATACAAGGCAAGCACTCTTGCCACTAGGCCATATCCCCAGCCTTATTTCAATATCTTACTTGAAAGATATTTTTGTGCAAGGCATACATTTTTAGGTTGATAGTCATTTTCTCTGGCTATATTAAAGTTGTAGTTCCATTGTTTATATGACTCTTCTGCTACTGTTGGGAAGTAACTTGTCAATTAGAGCTTTCTTTTGAAAGTACTGTATTTTTTTCTCCTCTGTTAGCTATGATACTTACCTTCAGTTCTGAAAGGATTCTATAGACTACCTTTTTAAAATATTGACTCTTCATTCCTTTTTCCTTTCTGGAATTCTGACTATGTATTATAGATGTTCTCTATTACTCTACATAGTCCAAATTTATTGCTTGCCTTTGTTTTTTTCAAAAACTAAAAGGCTTTATAGCAAATTCTACTCAGAGTTTTACAAGTTATCTGAAACTTACCAAATAATAGCAAAGACTATAGAATTCCATTTTATATCTGCTTTATATATATTCTATCTCTTTGTTTCTCTGTGCTAATTTCTGTATTTCTTGTATAAAGTTCACATTCTCCAATTGTGTCTAATCTGCTGTTAATACTTGCAATTGATTTCTATAGTGAATCTTGGTACTTTTATTTTATCTGTACTTATATTTCTTTCCTTAAACACAGAGGCAATCCATATTTCCATAAAGATACAGGTAATCCCTATTTTGATGAATAACTATTATCTCTATTATTTTAAAGTATAGTTCTATTGTTTTTTCTCATTCTCAGGTAGGTGTAACAATTCATTTCTTTATTTGACTACTAACTCTGTGTGCTGCTCTTTTCTAAAAAAAAACTCTTGAGTAAAATATATGTGGTCTATGATAGATGTAGATAGGATCTTCATTGGTTTATGGTAGCTGTCTCTGAAACTAACAGATTACAATCACTTTAAATGTACAATTAGGGGTTATTTAGTCACCAAGATAGTGTGAATCTAGGTTGCATAATTAACTCCAGCCTTTTGCATAGAACCACCAAGGAAATACTGTATTTCATAAGGAAGAAGGTGGAGAAGCAAATTAAGTTATTTACTACAGTTTATTCCTTTTTTATATCAACTTAATAGGATAAGGACTTATTTAAGAATCCTCAATTTTGGCTGATCCCAAGTTTATATCTTTTGCCTGTTTTTATAGTTTCAGCCAAGGTAAACTATTCAAATTCCCCATATTTTACAATGCTATTAAGAACAAACCTTGAATCAGTATTCCATTTCTCTAATAATAAGTTATCATGCAGATCTCTGGATATTCTCTCCTCCTGGAGCCAGTATTTGGAATCTACACTTCACACTTTTCTATACAACTATAAAATAGTTCATCGGGGCTCAGATCTGAGTCTTCTCATTTTTTTATTTCCTGTGTCACTAGTTTACCTTACATTACCAACATCCATTTACCAGATGGATAATCTCTTAACAGCCTCCTAAAAGAAATTCTACCTTACACAAGTAATGTGAAACTTATCTAGTAATAGCAAAGATCTGCTTTGCATATATTCTGTATCTTTGCTTCTCTATGCTAGTTTCTCCCAATCCACTCTTGGTCATGTGTAAAACTCTGAATGTAAACTTTAAATAAATTCCAAACTGAGCTGGGTGCCAGTGGTTCATACCTGTAATCCTAGCTACTCAAGCCACTGAGATCTAAGGACTGTGGGTCAAAGCCAGACAAGACAGGAATGTCTCTGAGACTCTGGATTTCCAGAAGTAGAGCTGTGGTTCAAATGGTAGAGCCGCAGCCTTGAGCAAAAGGGGCTCAGGGATAGTGTCCAGGCCTAAAGTTCAAGGCCCAAGACCGGGGGTGGGGTGGGGGGGAGGGAGGAAACTGAACTATTTAACATTGTCCAAATATTGGTGTATAATGAAACTACTGTCTACACATTTGTAATAACCTTTTTGCATAAACTATGGACAGATTTTTTTTTTTTAGCTTCTCACATATGACAGACTCTCTTTTGTTGTTGGTGGTTGTGGGGCTTTAAACTCAGGTCCTATCCCTAAGTTCTTTTGTTCAAGGTTAGCACTCTACTACTTTGAGCCACAGTTCCACTTCTGGTTTTCTGGTGATTAATTGGAGACGAGTCTCATGAGTTTCAAGGTCTTTCTTGCCCAAGCTGGCTTTGAACTGCAATTTTCAAATCTCACCTTCCTGAGTAGCTAGGATTACAAGCCTGAGTTACTAGTGCCTGGCAAACATGCCAAATTCTTTCCCACTGCAGATCCCTGATACTTACTCCTCCCTTCTTGGAATATGATTTCTCTATTTTTTTATTTTTTATTTTTTGGCCAGTCCTGGGCCTTGAACTCAGGGCCTGAGTACTGTCCATGGCTTCTTTTTGCACAAGACTAGCACTCTGCCACTTGAGCCACAGCACCACTTCTGGCCATTTTCTATATATGTGGTGCTGAGGAATCCAACCCAGGGCTTCATGTATATGTATATGAGGCAAGCACTCTTGCCACTAGGCCATATTCCCAGCCCGCTTCTCTATTTTTGCATGGTTAATCTTTGTATTTCAGATTTCACTATAATTTGATTCTGTCAGATGACTTCCTTGATTACCTAATGCAACACCATCCTGTGTTTTTCTTTCATAATACTTATTCTAATAATTAGTGATTGAGTACTTACTGTATGGTCACTTAAATATCTGGAACACAGTACTTTGTGAACTTTTTTTTTGTCAGTCATGGGACTTGACCTCTGGGCCTGGACCCTGTCCCTGAGCTCTTCAGCTCTTCATCACTCTACCCTTGAGCCACAGCACCATTTCTGGTTTTCTGGTGGTTAACTGGAGATGAGTCTCATGGCCTTTCCTGCCTGGGCTGGCTTTGAACTGCGATCCTCTGATCTCAGCCTCCTGAATACCTAGGATTAGAGGCTTGAGCCATCAATGAACATTTTGCTAAATGATTTCTCTTCTTTTCAATAGACCCATGGGAGAAGTATAAGTCTCATGAGAAGTGACATTTTCAGCATGAACATATCAAAACCAAAGAAAGTGAAGCAAACATTGATTACATAGATAAAAATCAGATCTAGATTGGATAAATACTCAAATATATCCATAATGCTTAAAGCTAGATGACAAAGATTACTGTATATGTAAATTATATAACATATAAGTGAAAAAAAAAAAAAGAAACGAGGAGCCAAGAAAGAAAGCATACATCTAGTGAAGCTCAGAAGCAAGGAGTTCCCTATTTCAACCACTAGCTGGCCAGCTTTTCATTCCATAACTGTGACTATTTCTGACCGATATAACTTTTCTATTTGGCATAAAATGCTATATAACTTTCCCCAAACATTTTATCTTACTACTTACTTAACTTTCAAGGCTTTTCTGAAAATTTTAATGGCAGAAAAAGATCCCTTGGGATGGCCTCACATACATGAAGCCCTGAGTGGCGCTGTGGCTCAAGTGGCAGAGTGCTAGCCTTGAGCGAAAAGAAACCAGAGACAGTGCTCAGGCCCTGAGTCCAAGCCCAGGACTGACAAAACACACACACACACACACACACACACACACACACACATACACACACACACACACACACAAAGAAAAAGATCCCTTGTTTTCTGTGTAACTCTCTCTCCCCCCCCCTCCTTTTTTTTTTTTTTTTTTGCCAGTCCTGTGGCTTAAACTCAGGGCCTGAGCACTGTCCATGGATTCTTTTTGCTCAAAGCTAGCACTCTAACCACAGCGCCACCTCTGGTCTTTTCTATATATGTGGTACTGAGGAATTGAACATAGGGCTTCATGTATACAAGGCAAGCACTGCTGCGATTAGGCCATATTCCCAGTCCCTCCGTGTATCTCTTTAATTCATTTCTAAAGAAACTACTGTGGTTCTCTTTTATTATTCTACCTTGTCTACTAGGATAATGGCTAAATTTTGAGGTGATATGCAAGATATCCAGAGCAAGATTTCAGATATTTGTATTTATAGCACCAAAGTAATGACTGGACAAGGAGGAATTGCCAGTTTAATGCTCTACTATGTCCCAAGCTATTTCTACTGTTGCAGAGCATACATCATGGACTAAGATGAAGTGGAATTTCTAAAGCTACTAGCCCATGTAGCTTAGATAATAGCCAGGTTAAGAATGAGTATATAAATTAAATCTATCCATGATAACTTCACTTTCTAATTCCTTCACATGAAGAAGGGCCTTCTTACTTCCACCTGAAAAGAGCAAGTATGAATGAGAAAAGAGGTTTTTCATAGTTAGAATATACATTACACTGTCAATTAAAATTATTTCTTAGATTGTGACTATCAAATACATCAAGGAATTTCTGAACTAAACGTAATTTATTTATATTCAAAATTCCATAAGTCATGCAGTTTAACAAAATGCCAGCATTATTATACAATTAGTCGGGAGAAAGATGTTGGCCAGAAACTATTACCTTTATGGTTGTGAGTGTGCTTTCATCTTCTTCTGTCCAGAGATCCTGTTCATAATAATGTAAGCCATCATTGATAACTTTAGCTAGTTCCAATGTAATTTTTGCAGGAGATGTGTGGTTGTCTGTTTGATCTTCTCCAGGATATTTTCTCAAATATGATGGTGTCTGAGTTACAATCAAAATCTTGTTTAAATCCTGGTCATTAATTTCATAATCTGAATCATGATCAGACCAATCATTAAGTGTGTTTTTTGGTCTCATTTGTTCCATCTCTTCATCAAATAAAAAATCAACTTCTTGTTCTGGAAAATATAGTTGATTTGATGTCTCTTCACATACAGACACTGATTCCTGAAGTTAAAAAAATGTTACTTTCATGAATGTTTCTATTACTTTTAAAATAAATGTGATATAACAATATTACAAATAGGTATCAAACTTGTATGTTTAATGACTAGTTTAGACGCCAAATTTTCTAAAAGAAAATTTAGTAGTATCATTTTGGCCTAATAGAAAGCAATTTCTAATGCCAGGCACCAGTGGCTCAAACCTGTAATCCTAGCTACTCAGGAAATTGGGATCTGAGGATCATGGTTTGAAGCCAGCCAAGAAAAAGTCCTCCTGAGACTCCATTATCTCCAAGTAACCACTCAAAAACCTGATGTGATAATGTGAGGTTCAGGGACAGCGCACTGAATTCAGAATTAAGTTGAAAACTAAAGAAAAACAAAGTATAATTAAAAGAGGATTATAATAAAGTCCTTTAGATTTTGAGTGGTTCTGATTTTTTCAATTAGATCATGAAAAAAATGTCCGAAATGGGGAAATTGTCCAAAAAGAAATGTACTCTTTACCCTACTTACAGTACTGTAATACCTCTAATATATGTATATATCATCTTTACAATAATAAAGAGGAAAAGAAAAAAAACCCTAGAGATGTGAATTTGCATGCCTTTTAATTCAGAATTAGAACTAGAACCCGAGTTTTAAGTTTCTTCTTGTAAGTACTGGGATTTGAACAGTCTTGTACTTGCACAGCTGGCACTATACTTCTTAAGCCATGCTCCTAGCCCTGGTTTTGTTGTTTGTTTTTTAATGTTTGCTGGCTATTTTGGAGATGGTAGTCTAGTGGACTTTTCTGCCTGGTAGCTTCCAACTTTGATCCTCTGAATCTCAGCTAAGATTACATGGTGTGAGCCATTGTCTTTTTGGTTAGAACCAGTTGATCAGCCAGAAACTAAAGTCTTTTCACTTTCACATTTAGTGTCCTTTGGTAGTCTAAGACTACTTTCACTGTATATATACATGTATTCATACATAAGCATATATATGTATGTATTTGTATGTGTACATACGTGCATATACATGTTGGTACTAGAGCTCTTGATCAGCTTTTTCTGCTCAAGGTTGATACTCTACTACTTCAGCAAGTACTCCAATTCTGGCTTTTTGCTGCATAATTAGGTAAGAGTACCCTAGATCTGCCTCTGCTGGCTCTGAACCTCAATCCTTATATCTCAGCCACCTGAGTCTCAAGAACTGCAGACATGAGCTACCAGAACTGGCTAATATGACTGCTTTTTAATCTCACAATGCAATGGTCTCTTAGTTGATCCTTCTATACGTTCTTTATCCCATCCTAATTTGTCCCAATTTTCACATCATTTTTCACTCTTACTTGGCTTTTCCCTTTCAAGGCTGGTGCTCTATTAGCTGAATCACACCTCCACTTCTTGCTGGTGAATTAGAGGTAAGAGAGTCTCGGAGACTTCTTCCCACCCTACCCTAAAAGAGAGATCAGATCCTCAGATCTCAGTTTTGAATAACTAGGATTACAGGTATGGGTCACAGGTGCCCTTTTTTGTTGTTGTTTTTGCTGATAGCACTTAGCTGTCCATCTACCAATTTACAATTTGAGCCACTCCAATCTCAAATTTCTGCTGGTTAACTGGAGAAGTCTGTCTCCAAATTTCCTGCCCAGGCAGGCTTCAAAACAGATTGCCCAAGTCTCAGCATTCTTAGTGGCTAGGATTACAGGTTTTTGGTTTTTATTCATCTTATTTTGTTTTGTTTTTATGACCATCTTACAACTGTGGTTAAACAAACAACTATTATTTTAAGAGAACTCCACAGGTCTATAACTAAACAGCATATAAAACTATGTGTCTAATTTCTATATAACTGTACAAATATTTGAAGTTAAAAGGTAAGGTTAGCCAGGTGCTAGTGGCTCACACCTAAATAATCCTAGCTACTCATGAGGCTGAGATCTGAGGATTGAGGTTCAAAGCCAGCCTGGGCAGGGAAGTCTGTGAGACTCATCTCCAAATTAACCACCAGAAAATTGGAAGTGGTACTGTGGCTCAAGTGGTAGAATGCTAATTTTGAGCTAAAGAACTCAGGAACAGCACCCAGACTCAGAGTTCAAGGCCCACCACCAACCAACCAACAAATAAATAAATAAATGTAAGGCTAATAATTCATGCAAACACTAAGTGCTCTATTTTTCATACCATGTACATTGAGCTAAATGAATATTATTGTATATATGAGATACATTTGTACAACAGGACACAAGTCTATTTGGGCTTACTGGTATTGTTCACTAAATTTGAAGTTCCAAAGTTAAGATGTATCTTGATGCTATACAGTATACTTCTACTGTACCTAGACACTTTCTAGATTTTACTCCACAAGATAAGTTAACCTTTTTGTAACGTCTGTGTTAATTGTGATAACTGTTGGTGGATCCTCTGTATATTACATATATTTGTGTTCCCAAATAAAGTATATAATACTAAGCTGCCAAGCACGGGAAAACACTTCACCAAGGCAGGTGTCTCTAAATTTTACCCTTGTGTAGGTTTGTGTGCATATGTTCCTAATCATAACTAACAAAACCTAATGGTGCAAGTTTAATGTCATCATTCATAAGATGTCATGTGTACTATAAATAACAAGCCTATTCTGTCATTATTAAACTGTTTTTCAATTTTTTTTTTAATTTTTTGCCAGTCCTGGGGCTTGAACCCAGGCCTTAAGCCCCATCCCTGGCTTCTTTTTTTTTTTTTTTTGCTCAAGGCTATCACTCTACCACTTGAGCCACAGTGCCACTTCTGGCTTTTTCTATATATGTGGTGCTGAGGAATCAAACCCAGGGCTTCATGTATACGAGGCAAGCACTTTACCTCTAGGCCATATTCCCAGCCCTAACCACAGTTTTTGTCATCTAGTTTGGATCCTTATGGCATATGGGATTAAATTCATGGAAAACAACTCTAGTAAGCACTTGTTTATGAGCTTGATTCTATTTTTATGACATTGAATCTAATGCTGAAAATAGCCAAGGCACTAATGAAACTTATTCTCTACAGCTTAATGTAGTGTATCATATTGTAAATGAATGGCTTTTGATTAAAAACTGGAAACACTTAGCAAGGAAATTAAGGTCTGTGACCCTAACCTGTGGAGACTTATTACAGTATACAGAATGATCTCTCCTTAATTTCATGGGCTCTGTAGATACTGTATCACTCCATAAAAGGCATAGATCTCTCTATACAAAGTGAAGCCATCTAGCTCACATTGTAACTCCAGTGCATCTAATTTTTTTCTAACTTTCTGAGACGGAGAAACAGTTCAAAATTTTCCTGTGGAATGGCTGGGCTCTATAGAATTTGGATGCCTGGGCCTTGAAGTAAATGACCAAGCCCCTTTACAAGACTTACCCAGGACTTGATGAGAAAGCACTAAAAAAGCCTCTCAAGGGCTGGGGATATAGCCTAGTGGCGAGAGAGCTTGCCTCATATACATGAGGCCCTGGGTTCAATTCCCCAGCACCACATATACAGAAAACGGCCAGAAGTGGCGCTGTGGCTCAAGTGGCAGAGTGCTAGCCTTGAGCAAAAAGGAAGCCAGGGACAGTGCTCAGGCCCTGAGTCCAAAGTCCAGGACTGGCAAAAAAAAAAAAAAAAAAGCCTCTCAAAACTTAAAAAGGTATACTGGTATTTGCCCTAGGCTTGGGAAATTTGGATCTATGTAAACTTTCACTGTATATGCAAATAAAAGGCAGGGCTGGAAATGAAAGTTCTCATTCAAAGCTGGGGAAATATTACACAGCCTATGCTTATTTTTAAAAACTCTTAGATGTTATTGTATCCATAGACATGCTTCATGGATTTGTATTTCAAAAAGTAGCCTAAGGACTAAAAAGGTTTGCTTCTGAGTCATGAAAGGATTTAAAAACAACCTTCTAACCCTCAGAGACACGCAACGTTAAACACTGTTCAGAGAGGGTAGCTATAATTTAATAATTAAATCTAAAATAAACAAATGGACTGAGGTTACCATCTTTATAATAGTTATCAATCCACTATGCTATCTTTATGAACGGCAAACGTTTTCAGTTAACTTCACAATCTTTAGTGTTTTGTTGTTCTTTTAAAATGTCTTAAACCAGCTTTATCTAAACAGGAAATGCAGGTTTTCACAAGTTTTGTTTTTTGTCTCTTTTAGTAGTAAAAGAACAGTTCGATGTCTTCTTTGGCAATTTTTTGCCAAATACATTTCCCATCACCTCCTAAACAAGAAAACTGACTTTTTGGTTCCCTTGCTAGATAGGCCAGAAGTAGACCAGATAGGAGACAGGAAAATTATTCTCACCATACCTCTTTTTAAGTGTTACAAGATTAGGACATATGTGAGGGGCCTTCTCCTTTAAAATGGTAAAAGTCTAGGAACTCTTCAGGGATGGAAAAGGAGAAAGAAAGCATATCTGCCAAAAGGAAGTCCTGCAGATTTACCTTAAAAACTTAGTAAAAGGGGCTGGGAATATGGCCTAGTGGCAAGAGTGCTTGCCTCATATACATGAGGCCCTGGGTTCGATTCCTCAGCACCACATACACAGAAAATGGCCAGAAGTGGCGCTGTGGCTCAAGTGGCAGAGTGCTAGCCTTGAGCAAAAAAGAAGCCAGGGACAGTGCTCAGGCCCTGAGTTCATGGCCTAGGATTGGCAAAAAAAAAAACAAAAAACTTAGTATAATAGCTGGGTGGTGGTGGCTCACACCAATCAATAATCCTAGCTACTCAGAAGACTGAGCCTGAGGTTTGAGGTTCGAAATCAACCCAGACAGGTAATTCTTGTATCTAAGACATATCTTTAAAAAGCTAGAAATGGGCATGTGACTTAAATAGCCTTGAGCAAAGGAGTCAAGCAAGAGCACAAGGCCCTAAATCCAAGCCCTAGTACCAGCACCAATTTTTTTTTAAATAAAATGGGTTTCTACTACATAACTGTGTTTAACATTTTAACTTTTCCAAATTTTACACATGTATCTGACAAATGGAAACGTCACCGGGCTGGGGATATGGCCTAGTGGCAAGAGTGCTTGCCTCATATACATGAGGGCCTGGGTTCAATTCCCCAGCACCACATATACAGAAAATGGCCAGAAGTGGCGCTGTGGCTCAAGTGGCAGAGTGCTAGCCTTGAGCAAAAAGAAGCCAGGGACAGTGCTCAGGCCCTGAGTCCAAGCCCCAGGACTGGCCAAAAAAAAAAAAAAGGGAAGCGTCACCAACTGTAATACTGTAGTCAGGCTACCCTATGGTTCATTTGACTTAATATAACATACCTTTAATTTCACAGGGAATGGGCAGTGTCGCTTTTTTACTTCCATCCATGGTTCTGAATCCAAGTCGGGTAAACTGGTTGATAAACCTCTAGACATTGCTTGAAGATTACTTGTTTCATTATTTTGATTTGGGCTCATTGGACTTCCAATTCTTGGATAATTTGGGGCAGACCCTAAAATTTTAAATTAGTTGCAAGTTAAAACTGTTCTCTTTATGAAATACATTTTCACATGCATTCTAACTTCAAGCATATCCATATGAATCACTAATTATGATGGTAATCTATTTGGGAACCAAGTTATCAGTGAAATCTTTACTTAAAACCAGTAAGTTATAGTTAAATCATACAATTTCAACTGCTCTTATATATAGTTATTCTATAGCATTAAGGCAAAATTAGATGATTATTTCATTAGGATTTAAAGTAGCCATTACTCTTACTTTTCACACTTAAGATTAATTTACTAAATGCAGGCTACCCAATTATCATCTCGACTCATAATGAATACTGAAAAGTACATGTCACTACATTAAAGTGTCCAACTTCAGCAATAACTTTCAAAATATCTAAAAACTGTTGGAATTTAAAAGGCCCTTTTCATATTAGGCATGCCAGTTTATTTAGAATAAAAATGTATAATATAATCTATAAAATTCAAATTATTTTCTTTATATTTTTCAAAAATAAGAGCATTTTTAAGTTTTATATTTTCATCCTAAGATGCAATATAGACTTGTTTTTAAAAGTATAAACTGAAACATGTTACAATCTCAAAAACATGAATTTTTAAAGTAAAATTCCAAAATTCATCATTTATTCTCAATTCACTGAAAATTAAATTACACAACTGAATGTTACATCAGAAAGCTGAAATAAATCCATAGCAACAAATCTTTTCATTTACAAAATTAGAGGCATATTGCAGGACTGGGGCAGAAGTGCTCTGGAATTTTTACTTCCATATACATGATGGCTTTAGTACTTCTCCCAGATTATTTTAGCAACATATTATTTCTGAAAAACTTCTAATTTGTGCTTTCAATACAGTAGACATTGACTGTGAGTGTACCTCCATGTCAGAGAACTTGCCTTCTGTGTGTGAGGCCCTGGATCAATATCCAGAGCCACAAAAGAAAGCAAAAACAAACAAAAAACAATTTTGGTATATACATCTGTGGTTAGCTGGGGCTAGGCAGTAGAATGAATGGTACAGATTGACCGTGAAGATACCAGAAAATTTGGGGGTGTCAGGAATTTGTTATATCTTGATTCCACTGTTGGATACACATTCCTAAAATGGATGGACAAATGTGTGTAAATTACAATTAAAATGTTTAAAAAACAATTTTTGTAACAGCAAATTTTGCAACTAGTTATATGCAATTATTGAGCACTTGAAATGTGGCTTTTTAAAGGTGCTCATAACAAGTGCCAAATGTAAATCATAAAACATCTGCTTATCTTACCTTCTGAAATACTACCAAAGTTTAACAACGAGCATATGTTGTAAATAATATGTGGATATAATAAATGATCTAATGAAAATAGTGCTGAACTTAAGTGTTTTGTAGCGAATAAACTTTTTAGATACATACACACACACATTTCTATTGGATACTGCTGTTCTACATCATTCTTGACTAATGGTATATCAATCGATCCTTTTAAAATCGTACAAATGAAATACAGGGCTTAGATTTCTTCACACTGAAAAAGCTGTATAGTTAGGAAAAAATATTAACTCTTAGGTACTTTCTAATACTATGAACTTATCTATGTTAATACAGGAAATAAAACTTTAAAAGGAGACAATCACACTATCCTGCAGGATGTAAGGCGTGACTTTGTTCCCTACTCAACTACCTAAATGTGAAATACCTAAACTACTACACATAGTTCACTTATGAATAACAGGAACAGCAACCAGCATATAGTATAAAAATCAGTAACTACTATTTTAATGTTAAAACTTAATTGTCTAACATCCATTTAACAGTTTATTATGTAATCATCCCCAAATGCTCATTAAGCTTGAACTACCCTTCCACCATAAAATACGTTTCATTGTTTGCGAAAAATATGTTCTTAGAAATGGAATTACATTAAAACACCAAAGAATTTGGATAAGACAAAAAATGTAAAAGACTGAATAAGACACTTTATATTTAGGTTTGTACATATGTCTTGGTTATAGTTAAAAATATACTAAATGATAGAGTTTAAGAATAATATAGCCAACCATGAATCTTTCTAGACCAAGTGAATTTAAATAATTTGAATTATCAAGTCTATTTACATACACATAAATTGTTAGGACACATACTTCAATGGTTTTGTTAGTTACAATTTGTAAAAGAAAATTCATCTTTCCTGCTTTTCCCATTAAGTAAAAATTGTCAGGGCTGGGGATATGGCCTAGTGGCAAGAGTGCTTGCCTCGTATACATGAGGCCCTGGGTTCAATTCCCCAGCACCACATATACAGAAAATGGCCAGAAGGGGCGCTGTGGCTCAAGTGGCAGAGTGCTAGCCTTGAGCAAAAAGCCAGGGACAGTGCTCAGGCCCTGAGTCCAAGCCCTCAGACTGGCAAAAAAAAAAAAAAAAGTAAAAATTGTCAGCTCGGCTTTCCAAATACAAATTGCCATATACACTCATATCTAGTATGATTTTTCTTCCGTTTGCCAGGAGGATATCACAATTCTGAAGAATTACACTTTCTAAAGGATTATATAGTTTTTGTGTAACATTTTCAAACATTTCTGTATGTCATTTTCAAAGGAAACTCCACTGCTTATTTAATAATCATTTTGTAAAGCAAAACAGATCAAGACAATCAGGAGCCTAAGTTCTCAATTTCCTGAATAAAATCCTTAAACTGATAGTATAATACTTATGTCCATTATCAGGGGAAAAACCTCATTTCAAAAGTAATCTTACCATTCTCATAATCAACCTTTTGTGGTGCATTAAGGTCTTCTGCTCAGTGCAAATGTCAACCCATGTTACAATTCAACCTCCAAAGAGGAAAAAATAGAATTTAAATCTTAGATAAAGAGGATGGATTATATTAAAATATTTTACCATATTAAAATTTTAAAGTATATATCCAAGGTCATGTTTTTAAATCTTAAGGTAGCTACATTTAATAGCCTGTACTTCCCTTTTTTTCCCCTTTAAAATTTTTTTTGTACAGGTAGTATGGTTTGAACATAAAAGTTTAGACTCTGTCCCTTAGCTTTTTTCATTCAAGGCTGGTGTTCTACCACTTGAGCCAATTACAGATTTTGCTGGTTAATTAGAGATAGGAGTCTCATAGACTTTCCTGCTTGAGCTGGCTTTGAACCATGGTCCTCACATCTCAGCCTCTTGAATAGCTAGGATTACAGGAATGAGCCACTGGTTCCTGGCCACTTCCCATCTCATTTCTACTTCAATTTTTTTTTGTGACATATCACTTCTCCACTGACTTTAGGAAACTAGCTTTTCTTATCACAAGTGAATTGTTACAGTCAAAATTTTGGGATTCATAGAGAACGGTTATATACATATTTAGTCCTCTGACCTAAAATAAGCCACCATAGTTCTAAGAACACTCCATCTGTATTTCTTCATTTAATCACCTACCTTCTTATAAAATAACATTGTGTAAAATATCTAATATTTGTTCAGGCACCAGGCAATAAAATCCTTGAGACTCTTATATCCAATTAATCACGAAAAAACTGGAAATGGATCTGTGGCTTGGCTCAAATGGTAGAGCACTAACCTTGAGTAAAAAAGCTCAGGGACAGCAACCAGGGACTGACTTCAAGCCCCAGGACTGTGAGGTATGCACATACATGCGCACACACACACACACACACACACACACACACACACACACACACACACACCATTTGTGAACCTTTATTATTCCCTGACTTTTTTTTGTAGACATGTATGTGAATGCCATTAGTATGTTAAAAAAAATCACAAAAATGTACAAAGCATTGATTTTATTCTTGCAATTTTATTAATAATGCACAAATGGTCAATAGACAGGCATCACCAATTTGAATGACCTATCTTTGCTATCCTGAGAGAAAGGAAATTTCTATAGTATCCAACTTACCCAACAATTGCTCATAAGATGTTGAAAAATATCATCTTGGACCCAAGTTTACACAATAAATAAATGTAACTTATACAATCAGTCATCATATCTTTTTAAAAAATAAACAAAATAATTAAAACAATGTCACTTTTCTTCAACATTTAAAACACTCACCCAAATTTCTAACTGGAAATAGAAGAGACTAACAAGAAATATGAGATAAAAAGTATCTTTGAAACTGTCCATCATGGTTTATTGATGGACAGCTCTCTCATACTGATGTATAAAAAATACATTTCTTAAGAGTAAAGTAAAAATACCCTTATTTATTTCTTAAATTTCTTACTACTTACATGTCCACATTAATAAATCTTATAGTCCATGTGAAACACCATGACAACATGTGTTTTGAACTATAACTACTGAAAGGAAAATCAAATAGCAAAGGAGCTAACAATCTGGGAAATGCTACTCAATCCTCTCTTTCTGCTTTATTGATCTGGGCACAAGTATATATGCTTGGAAACAAAACACAGAATCTTGCAGTATTTCCACAATGATAAAATTAACTTTCCCACCGTGAATAAAAGTAGCCCATGAAGCCCAGGCTAATTTCACAGAAATAGGCAGCTCCTGTAATAACAATAGTAGTCTTCTGGTCTGTCTCACATCATCCCATAGGTGGTTATCTCCACTGTAGTGCTGGCCCAACCTCCTCCACAAGGAGCTGAGAGTAGATATTCTTGCACAGAAGGCAGTCTGGTCGCTCTCATTTCTGCAGCACAATTTGTCCAATATTTACAATGGCATTTCAGTGAGTCACCTATTCCACTGCGTATTCCGACCAAATGACATCCAAGAGCATCAGTAGATCATCACCCTGACTGAAAAAAGTTTAAGCACACATTTTTTTCCCAAGAGGGAATGTCTTTAAAATGATCCAGGAAAAAAAAAATCTTAATAATAAAGTAGTTTTGGAAACTCTATAAACAACCAGATTAAATTTAGAACCCCAATGGTGCTTTAGAAGGTGGGTCATCTTTATCTTTCAAAGATTAAGGTTAATGCATATTGGCAGCAAAAGAAAAGGAAAGCTATCCCACTCCTGAGCCAAAATTTCTAGACTACTCAAATCTCACAGGAGGAGAAACTGACATAATACATCTTTAGTCATTCAGTAAAATTAAGATAGGCAGGACTTCCACAGGTAATGGGAACACAAGAGCTCCAGCCATAATTCTTAAGATCCTTAATTAAATTATAGCTCTTTGTGGGAAACAATGTGAATAGAATGAAGAGAATTACAATTCATTTAGTTATCTTTAATTTTTCTACTAAAGCCAATAAAATAAAAAAGATAGGTAAATGGATCAAACAGCCCACTGTTACGCTGTTTGCTGTAGAAGAAAAGCTGTTACCTGTATGTGAGCAAAATGCTTGGCCTGGTACAAACTCTGGGCAATCAATCAATTGAGAGAAGTCTGTTTGTGGCACATTTCGTGGAGGAGGGCCTGGGATTGGCCATTTTTCTGGCTCTATCTTTTTTCTCATTTTTTCATCCACAATTTCTACTTCTGTACTATCCTTCAGTGCCTAAAAATAGAAATTTTGAGCTATTAAAGATCCCACTCAAAAAGACCAATTGCATCTTATAGCTGTAGTAACTAAAAACTTTAGCAGATTATCTTTCAGTTATTAGATGTAAACATATCCATGAAGTAAATAGCTATTAATAACAAAGAGAATTTTAAAACTATTTGTTCCTGTAAAATAGCAAATAATTGAACTTAATGCTGATTTAACTTGTACCTTTTTTCACAATTAGAACAGTCACTTAGGAACCAAATAGAAGCCTACAAACTTTTATCAGGGGTTTGTTTTTTGGTTTTAGCTATTTATTTTTGTATGTGTACATGCTAGTATTGGGGCTTGAACTCAGAGCCTGGGCACTATCCCTTTGCTTTTTCACTTAAGGCTAGTGCTCTATCACTTGAGGCGCAGCTCTTAACTTCAGCTTTTTGTTGGCTAATTGGAGTTAAAGAGTCTCACTGACTTTCCTGGCTGGCTTTGAATCACAATCTTCAGTTCTGGGGCTGGGGATATGGCCTAATGGCAAGAGTGCCTGCCTCATATACATGAGGCCCTGGGTTTGATTCCCCAGCACCACATATACAGAAAACGGCCAGAAGTGGCGCTGTGGCTCAAGTGGCAGAGGGCTAGCCTTGAGCAAAAAGAAGCCCGGGACAGTGCTCAGGCCCTGAGTCCAAGCCCCGGGACTGGCCAAAAAAAAAACAAAAAACAATCTTCAGTTCTAAGTAATCCTCCTGAGTACCTTGGGATTACAATCCTAACAATCACAATTTTAGATATTCACCAACAAAAATTAAAATGCACATCCATAAGAAGCTTTACTCATACATAACCTCCCAAACAAGACAATTTAAATGCCTTAACAAAATGTAGGTATAAACAGTAACATCTACACTATGGAATACAAGTCAATAATGTAGAAGAAGAAACTATTGAGGTGTGCAACATAAACGGATCTTAAAAGCACCATGCTTAGTGAAATAAACCAGAAAAGAACCATGTCTGTTGTTCCATGCCTTTAGTTCCAACACTGAGGACACTTAGGCAGGAGAACGGAGCAGTGTGAGCAGTGTAAGTCTGGCCAATGAGACCTTGTCTAAAAAAAAAAAAAAATCATAAAGAAAGGCTACAAATGCCAAGATTTATTTATTTATATGATACTGTGGAAAAATTAAAAATCAGGACTAATAAGGACAAAAATGTTTTTGCCAGGAGGTATATGCAGAACAAGATGGCACACAAGGTAAAAAAAAAAATTCTTTATGCGTGTGTATGTGCTGATCCTAGCTCTTGAATTCAGGAAGAGTCTGTGACACTGAACTGTTTTGCTTAAAGCTAATGCTCTATGACTTGACACACAGCTCCACTTCCACAAGGTAAATTTGATTGCTATATTTGTAGAAAACAGGAGATAAAATGTCTAAAGCACTTCAGAAATAAGGCAGATAAGCCTTCATAAATGAAGGCAATAAACTAGAAAGACTAGAAATTAGCCCCTCTGCCACACATAAAAAACCATAAACTGTTTTATAGTAAACTTGGCAATTATATGATCAAGAATACTCAAAATTAAATTTTGAAGAACCAGGATTAAAACAAGTGGTAACATTAGCAATTTGTTGTGGTGTTTTAAGATATTTTATGTTCTGCAAAATAGAAATAAGGTATGAATTGTTTTCTGAGCACTACGGTCAACTACAGAGTGTCAGGTTTTGTTTTTGTTTTTGCAGGTCCTAGGGCTTCAACTCATATAGGCACTACCCCTGAGATTTTTAACTCAAGGCTAGTACTCTACCCTTTGAGTCACAGCTCTACTTCCGACAAGGGTCTCAAGGACTTACCTGGCTAGGCTGGTTTTGAACCAAGATTCTCAGATCTCAGTTTTTTGGGTAGCTAGGATTACAGGCATGAGCCACTGATAACTAGCCAGTTGGTCAACTTTTTCTTTTAGACTAGTTTTGAAACTCATCGACCTGAGGAGCAAGGACTATAGATATGCAACACCATATTTCATATTCTTTTTTGTTTTTTTTTTGAGGACAGCTTTAGACAAGTCTCGCTATGTAGTCCAAGCTGGGTAAAACTAACAATCCTTCTGGTCCCTACTTCCAGAATAGTTATAGGAACACACCACCAAGCCTGCAACCTTTTAAAAATAATTTTATATTTTAGAAGAATTTCATATTCACAGGAAAACTGAGTTGAAAGTACAGATTTGTCTTTTAATAAATACTTACCTCTAAAATGAGATTAAGGTTTGTAGTGAGAGCCTGGACACGGTGAAAACCAGCAATCAAGGAAATAGGCAAGAAACCTTGTTCATCCATTTTTCTCCGAAGAAAGAAGTCTCGTTCTAAATTTTCTATACTAAAATAATATTCACTGACAAAAGTAAACAAATTTCACCCATTATTCAATAACATAAAAATCTCTACTGCTTATACATCATCAACCATCATCAACTTCTATGAAAATAATTGGGTTTAATAGCAACACTAATATGCAGAGTTTTTTTTTCCTTATAGATAAGAACAAATTGATAGCTCTTCTGACTTCAAATTTAGTACCCAGAAAGCAACTAAAAAGAACTACGAATATGGTGCTGCTGGCTCACATCTATGATCCTAGCTATTCGGGAGGCTGAGATCTGAGGATTGTGGCTCAAAGCCAGCCTGGACATTTACGACTGTAAACTTGTATTGCCAATTAACCACCAAAAAGCTACAAGTGGAGCTGTGGCTCAAGTGTAGAGTTAATTAGCCTTAAGAACAGAATCTAGGCCCTGAGTTCAAGCTTCAGAAATGGCACTAAACAAAACAAAACTATAGTCCAGTGGTTCATGCTTGTAAATCTCAGTTACTTAGGAAGCTGTAATCTGAGCATCACAGTTCAAAGCCAGCCGGGGAAGAAAAGTCCATAAAACTTCTGTGGTGGTCATGGGGCTTAAACTCAGGGCCTGGGTGCTGCCCCTGAGCTGGGGCACTGGTAGATTACACCTGTAATCATAACTGTAGGAATCATGGTCCTCAGATCTGAGTCTCTTGAGTAGCTAGGATTACAGGTATGTACCCAATTGGCTCATTTAAATTTTAACATAAAACATCTACTTACAAATAATGAGGCAAATTTGTTTTATTTCAAATAATATGTAAAATTTTTATATTACTACACTTATTCATATTATGCAATTTTTTTTGGGGGGGGGGAAGCAGTCCTGGGCCTTCAACTCAGGGCCTGAGTACTGCCCCTGGCTTCTTTTTGCTCAAGGATAGCACTCTGCCACTTGAGCCACAGCACCACTTTTGGCCGTTTTCTATATATGTGGTACTAGGGAATCGAACCCAGGGCTTCGTGTATATGAGGCAAGCACTCTTGCCACTAGGCCATATTCCCAGCCCATATTATACAATATTTTACACAGAAAAATAACCTAAACAGCAGGGAAAGCAGATAGCATAGGAACACAAAGCAAATAGAAAAATGAAAGTTTTACTTATTTTATTAATTGGTCCTAAAAAAAACAAATAATATTATCATCCTCCAATTTTTACTAACCATTAAAGTCTGATATCGCTAGAAAAAAGAAATTAAAAGTTTGGGGCTGGGGATTATGGCCTAGTGGCAAGAGTGCTTGCCTCCCATACATGAAGCCCTAGGTTCGATTCCCCAGCACCACGCATACAGAAAATGGCCAGAAGTGGAGCTGTGGCTCAAGTGGCAGAGTGCTAGCCTTGAGCAAAAAAAAGAAGCCAGGGACAGTGCTCAGGCCCTGAGTCCAAGGCCCAGGACTGGCCAAAAAAAAAAGAAATTAAAAGTTTGATACTGTAACAAATTTACTTACATTTGACGCTTAATATACTCTTTAAGCAAAGTTTCTTCCACAGGATACAACTGCACACCTGTACCATCATCATAGTAATACATCATACTGGTATTAGGTTCTGTTTGAAATGGCTGATCAGCCCTTTCACCATGTTCTCGATAACCATATGAATAATCAAAGTTCACTTGATGTGAAGGAAAAAAGAGGGACACATTAAAAACAGCTAAAGAAAAAGCCAAACTGAAGTGCTTTAAGGGAAAACAAATATTAAACTAGCTGTACTATTAATTTTTTTGTCTTTTCTTTTTGGGTGCTGAGGATAAAACAAAGGACACATTGCATTGCTAAGCAAGCACTTTGCTACTGGGCTACATCCAGCCCTAAATTTAAAAAGAAATTAGTTTAAGCCAGGCACCAGTGGCTCATGCCTGTAATCCTAGCTACTCAGGAGACTGAGCTCTGAGGACTCAAATTCAAAGCCAGTCCAGGAAAGTCCATGAGACTTTTTCTTTTTTTGCCAGTCCTGGAGCCTGACTTCTTTTTGCTCAAGGTTAGCACTCTGCCACTTGAGCCACAGCACCACTTCTGGCCTTTTCTATATATGTGGTCCTGAGAAATCTAACCCAGGGCTTCATGTATACGAGGCAAGCACTCTTGCCACTAGGCCATATTCCCAGCCCTCCATGAGACTCTTATATCCAATAAATCACCAGAAAACCAGAAGTGGTGCTGTGGCTCAAAGTAGTCGAGTAGACCACTAGCCTTGAGATGAAGAATGCAGCAGGGACAATGCTCAGGCCCAGTGTTTAAGCCCTACAACCAACCTCCCCAAAAATTAAACATCAAAATCCATCTTATTAACAAACAAAAAATCATGTCATACATCGAGGATTTCCTCTGCCTCGTCCTCTTCCTCGTCCTCGGCCTCTTCCTCGGCCTCTAAAGGAACCTCGGATATTACCTCCCTCACTTCTCACACTGGACACTTCATCTTGATCATCTCTCTTTTCTCTATCTCTTCTCCAACCTATTAAACAAAAACAATTTTTATAAATTCCAATTTACAATAAAATAATACAATCATCTTTTAACAATACAGTAATGACTTTCCCCCATATTAAAGTAGTTTATAGTAGCCAGGCAGTCTTCAGATAGATATACATTAAGAGATTCAACATCAATTTGTTGGAGGGTCCATAAAAGGAGTGGTATATAAAGACGACATTCCATTTAGTAATTAATATATTAGTTCTTCATGTACAAAATTTCAAGCCTAGTGAGTCTGTACTATATAAAATTCCACATGAGCATGGCAGCTCATGCCTATAATTCCAACTACTAGGGAGGTAGAAATTAAGAGAATTGAAGGAGATAGCTTATTAGGAGGACCATAGTTCAAGACCAGCCTAAGTGTTTTAGGAAGAAGGAGACAGTAAGGTAGAGAAGGACAGAGGCTGATCTGGATACATGGTTTATGATGTGTAGAAATGTCACAATAACCCCCTTAACTAATATATGCTAAGAAGTCATTGTTTAAAGGAAAAAAACAAAAATGAAAGGCTGAAAGAGAAATATAACAAAATAATCAACTAAATTAAAAATATGGGTAATCTTACATGGTACAAGACATATAATTAGGTTGCCGAATGTCAAGGCTCTTGTGTGAAAGTTGGTCTCCAGAATGGAGTTATTGGGAGATTATGAAACCAAGAGAAGGTGGAACATATGGGAGATCCTTAAGCTCTTTAGAGGTATGCCCTTGGAAGGAATTTACTTTTGGCTTTTTAGTAGTTAGTTGGAAATAAGAGTCTCAAGGACTTTCCTGCCCAAGCTGGCATCAAACTGAAATCCTCAGATCTCATCCTCCTGAGTAGCTAGGATTACAGGTGTAAACCACTAGCACCCAGCTCTTTCCTGCTTCTTGACAACAAATTTGGCCATTTGATCTGATGTGCACCCATCATGATATGCGACACTCACCAAAGGCTCATCAATGGGGCCACCAATCTTGGACTTGAATTTCTGCAACTATGTGCCAAAAATAAACTAATACACAGGTAAGTTGTCTACACTAAGTATATTGTTATACGAGAAAGCACAGAATCAAGCAGTCCATGCACAGGTATTTACTTAAAAGAAAAAACAGCCAAAATGTGGAAAGAAGCCAACAAATGAATGGGTAAAAGGGGTATATGCAACCAACTGTTAAGTAGGTAGATAAAACTACTGATGAATGGCAAAATATAGATAAATCTGAAAAGCAATGCTGAGCAAAAGGAAACATAAGAATATGCAAAGTAGTCAGATATATACACCTATAATAGTACACATAGGTTGAGTAGAAGGTGAGGTCATTCTGGCTAAATAATGATACCCTCAAGATAGGAAAGTAAAAAGAAAAGGGGGTAAGAAGGAAATAAAAGGGCAGAAAGAAAGCAAAAACAGGGGGAGATAGAGGAGAGGAGAAGGAAAGGAGGAAGTTTTGGCTCTCAGCCAAAACTTTTACTTTGGTTAAGTTAAAAAAAAAAAAAAAAGGCTGGGAATGTGATTTGGCAGTAGAGTATTTGCCTAGCATGCATGAAACCCTGGGTTCTATTCCTCAACACCACAGAAACAGAAAAAGCCAGAAATGGAGCTGTGGCTCAAGAGATAGAGTGCTAGCCTTGAACAAAAAGAAGCCAGGGATAGCACCCAGGCCCCAAGGATCTGGGTTAATACCAACTCAATTCAATAGTGATTATAATATCACCAATAATAGGATAAACATACCATAATATGTATTCTCATGTGATAAACAAGAAAATTATGTATCTTTTGTAGGAAGCATTCCTATCATTAATCTGTAACTCAAATCAAATCAAAACAGCAGACAATCCTAAGTAAGAAATCTCTCTATATAATACAAACACCTTGTTATTTTTAAAAAGACAAAAATCAAGTGTCACAAAAGACAAAGCAGAACTTTTAGGGAATAATGATTATTAAGGAGAAAAATTGCCAGGCCTTGGTGACTCACACCTGTAATCCCAGGAGGCTGATATCTGAGCATCGTGGTTTGAAGCCAGGCAGTAAACTACACAGAAAAAGCTGGAGTGGGGCTGTGGCACAAGTGGTAGAGTGCTAGCCTTGAGTGTAAAGAGGCTCAGGAACAGCACCCAGGCCCTGAGTTCAAGCCCCGGGACTGGTAAAAGAAGTAAAGAAAAAGAAAAACTAGGACCAGGAAGGGAAGTTTTAAGAAATATTTAAAAATCTGCCTATAGGCAATCATATTGTATTAATGTTAAATTTCACTGTTGTGCTATAGTTAAACTTTTTTTTTTTTTTTTTTGCTAGTCTTGGAGCTTGAACTCCACTCTACCACCAGGCCACATTCCCAGCTCAGTTACACTATTTTGTTTTTTTGTTTTGTTTTGTGCCAGTCCTAGGGCTTGAACTCAGGGCCTGCACACTGTCCCTGGCTTCTTTTGTGCTCAAGGCTAGCACTGTACCACTTGAGCCACAGCGCCACTTCCGGCTTTTTCTTTATATGTTGTGCTAAGGAATCGAACCCAGGGCTTGTGTATACGAGGCAAGCACTTTACCACCAGGCCATATTCCCAGTCCCAGTTACACTATTTTTATAAAATATATTCAGGGACTGGGGATATGGCCTAGTGGCAAGAGTGCTTGCCTCGTATGCATGAGGCCCTGGGTTCAATTCCCCAGCACCACATATACAGAAAACGACCAGAAGTGGCGCTGTGGCTCAAGTGGCAGAGTGCTAGCCTTGAGCAAAAAGAAGCCAGGGACAGTGCTCAGGCCCTGAGTTCACGGCCTAGGACTGGCCAAAAAAAAAAAAAAAAAATATATATATATATATATATTCAGAAGGTATTTAGGACAAAAGGAATAGGTATGTCTGCAACTAACCCTCAAAAGAATATAACACACATAGTTCTTAAAATAATAAGCATTAAAACTAAATTCTCTCCTTAAGTCATGTTTCCATTAGAATGTTACTTACTTCTTGTATCATTTCTCCTGTTATTATGCACTGATTTATTTGTATCAGGTTGACATCTTGAGCTGTTCCGAGATCCAGGCCTTTCTTGACTATCTGGTCTTACATCATCCAAGTGGAGTGGTACCCATTTGTGCTTATTAGCTTAAAGAAACAACATAAAAATCATAATAGCAGTACAAAATTTTCACTAAAGTTTTGCAATTCTGAAAGCGCAATAAATTTTAATATGGAAGTGGAGCTGTGACTCAAGTGGTAGAGTCCAGCCTTGAATGAAAAAGCTATGAAACAGCTCAGAGGCCTTGTATTCAAGCTCCAGTACACACACACACATGCACACGCACATGCATACATACATACATACATACATACATACACACACTTAATTTATTTTGGCTTTAAAGGAATTATTTGTATAGTACCAAAAGACTCATTTTCCTTCTCACATAGTATAGAGCCTTGTCTAACTTGGTACAAACATTTCTAAAACTCAAGAGATTGAGTCATCACTGGAATTATTTCATATAAATGAAGTATTTACTTTTCTGTTTAATTCAGATGATGAGCTATTCAAAACAGCACATTATCTCTTGCTAATATTTGATTCTTAGGCTTTAGATAGCATAATCTACATAGTTGAAAGCAAGACTATTCATAAAAACACACTGAATTGGGGCTGGGGATATGGCCTAGTGGCGAGAGAGCTTGCCTCGTATGCATGAGGCCCTGGGTTCGATTCCCCAGCACCACATATACAGAAAACGGCCAGAAGTGGCGCTGTGGCTCAAGTGGCAGAGTGCTAGCCTTGAGCAAAAAAGAAGCCAGGGACAGTGCTCAGGCCCTGAGTCCAAGGCCCAGTACTGGCAAAAAAAAAAAACACTGAATTTTAGAACAGTCTAAATAGGAACTTATACAGGACTATTACTGAGTGACATTTCCCAAAACTTAAGAGACACAAGTAAGTATAAAATATTTGTCAGGATTTTTAAAAATAATTATAATCTATTTTCCTAACTGGGGGTGGCAGGGAGGAAGAACATGGGCATGGTGATACATATTTATAACCCCAGCACTCACAAGGTTGAGGCAAGAGAAATTTTTAAAACTGAGGCCAGTATAGACTATACAGAAAGACCCTGTCTCCATACCTCAAAAAAAAAAAAAAAAAAAAAGAAGAGAGAAAAGCAGAAAGAGAAAGAGAAAAGAGGAGCGAGGGAAAAAGGAAGGGAAGAAAGGGAGGGAGGAGAAGAGAAGGAAGGAGATACAGTAAGTTAACTTTTACTGAGACTGCACAATGTAACCAAATTTTATGGTTATGGGAATATGGCTTAGTAGTAGTAGAGTGCTTGCCTAGCATGCATGAAGCCCTGGGTTCAACTCCTCAGCAATGCATAAACAGAAAAAGCCGGAACTGGCACTGTGGCTCAAGTGGTAGAGTGTTAGTCTTGAGTATAAAGAAGCCAGGGACAGTGCTCAGGCCCTGAGTTCAAGCCCCAGGACTGGCAAAAAAAAAAAAAAAAAAGGAAGGAAGGAGGGAAGAAGGGAATGGGAGGGAAGAAGGGAAGGAAGGAAGGAAGGAAGGAAGGAAGGAAGGAAGGGAGGGAGGGAGGGAGGGAGGGAGGGAGGGAGGGAGGGAGGGAGGGAGGGAGGGAGGGAGGGAGGGAGGGAGGGTAAAATTCTAAAGATTACATTGACATGATTGCATAGTTTAGGTTTTAAAAATTACCCTGCCCAACCTACATTTTCTACCAAAAACTAAAAAGATGCAAAGGAATAACTAGTAAAGTAACAGAAGGACAAGAAATATTAATATGCAGCTATATTACTGATATCCTGTAAATCCTGCCAACCTATAGATTCAATGGAGAATATGAAATGTTTTGAAAGTATTAAAAAGTATTAAAAAGTGTAGTAACTTTTAAAACCTTTAGTAACATCAATGACAAAGTCTATCAGGCATAAGAAAGCCTTTCTTTTAAAATAAAGTGTAGGGCTGGGAATATGGCCTAGTGGCAAGAGAGCCTTCCTCGTATACATGAAGCCCTGGGTTCAATTCCCCAGTACCACATATATGGAAAACGGCCAGAAGTGGCGCTGTGGCTCAAGTGGCAGAGTGCTAGCCTTGAGCAAAAGGAAGCCAGGGACAGTGCTCAGGCCCTGAGTCCAAGGCCCAGGACTGGCAAAAAATAAAAATAAAAAAAAAATAAAGTGTAGTCTAGGATAGTAAATCACGGCTTGATTACTTTAATAGTGACCAATTGTGTGTGTACGTGCCCATGAAGCTTAAACTCAGGGCCAGGATGTTTACCAGAGCCTTTTTGCTCAAGGCTAGCATTCTACCACTTGTGCCACAGTTCCACTTCTGGCTTTTTTTGGTTAATTGAAGATAAGAGTTTCATAGGCTTTCCTGTCTGGGCTGGCTTGGAACCATGATTCTCAGATCTCAGCTTCCTCAGGTAGCAAGGACTACAACATGAGCCATCGATGCCCAACTTGACCAGTTTTAATTGAAACAATAAATAGGCCAAATTTTAGAGCAAGATATCTTTCTTTTGGGTGGGAGGAGGCTTGGGACTGTCCCTGAGCTTCTTTTGCTCAAAGCTAGTAGCACTCTACCACTTGAGCCACAGTGCCACTTCTGGCTGTTTATGTGGTACTAAGGAGTTGAACCTAGGGCTTCATGCATGCTAGGTAAGCACTAAACCACATTCCTAGCCACAAGGTACCCACCCAACTTTATGTATGAATTCTAGACAGCCAAAAGTAAACCACTTATGTATCCCAGAAGGAGAGAAAAAAGTAAATGATAAAGTGCTTTAGAATAATCCAGGTATTGGTGGCTCATGCCTGTTATCCTAGCTACTCAGGAGGCTGAGATCTGAGGATCACAGTTTGAAGCCAGCCTAGGCAACAAAAGTCCCCAGGAGCCTCTTATCTCCAATTAACCACTCAAAAATAGGAAGTGACCTCCTGTGGCTCAAGTGGTAACAAAGAGGCTCAGAGACTGCACTCAGGCCCTGAGTTGAAGCCCCACAACTGACAAAAAAAAAAAAGACAAAAAAAAATTATGGACTTACTTGTTCTTCTCTATCTATATGTTGTCTCTGTATGTTGGTACTGGGGCTTGAACTCAGGGGCAGGGCACTTAAGTTTTCCACTCAAGGCTGGCACTTTACCACTTGAGCCACACCTCCACTTCTGGCATTCTTTTATGCCTCCTACTAGAACTTGAGGACTGGAACTGAGTACCTGATGCTTTTGCTCAATGGCTAGTGCTCTACCAGTTGAGCCACTCCTCCAGCCTTTATTTCTGTTGTTTGGAGTGGTTCTTAACTATGTTTTTTTTTTTTTCCAGTCTTTTCTTGTTGATACTAGGGATCACTTTGCCACTGAGCTACAATATCCCAGTCCTATTTCTGGCTTTTTGATAGTGAATTGGAGATAAGCATGTCATGGACATTTGTGCTCAAGCTAGCTTTGAACTTTGATCTTCAGATGTCAGTACCTGAGTAGTTTACAGGTTAAAGCCACCAACACCTAAATGTTCCATCTATTTTTAAGTAATTAGCCTTTGTTTATCTAATTAAGGGAGCCTAATGTTTAACCTGCATATAAGGACTAGTCATTCATCATTTCTGTACAATAAATGCTTCAGTGGCTTCCCAAAGCACCCAAAATTCTAAATTTAAATTACCAAGGCCCTATGTAGGTAGTCCTGGCTTTGTACACAGCCTGTGTCTCCCACTGCATCTCCTTGCTTTTCTCTCTATGCCAGAACACTGAATGAATTTTACAAAGAAGATAATAGAAATCTGTAATGTTCAGGGGAAAAAATGGAGAGGGTATGGCTGAAGTGACAGAGTGCTAAGGTCAAGTACCAGTAAAAACCATGGAAAAATGGGGGCTGGGAATATGGCCTAGTGGCAAGAGTGCTTACCTCATATACATGAAGCTCTAGGTTCAATTCCTCAGCAACACATATAAAGAAAATGGCCAGGGCTGGGGATATAGCCTAGTGGCAAGAGTGCCTGCCTCGGATACACGAGGCTCTAGGTTCGATTCCCCAGCACCACATATACAGAAAATGGCCAGAAGCGGCGCTGTGGCTCAAGTGGCGGAGTGCTAGCCTTGAGCGGGAAGAAGCCAGGGACAGTGCTCAGGCCCGGAGTCCAAGGCCCAGGACTGGCCAAAAAAAAAAAAAAAAAAAAAAGAAAATGGCCAGAAGTGGCGCTGTGGCTCAAGTGGCAGAGTGCTAGCTTTGAGCAAAAAGAAGCCAGGGGCAGTGCTCAGGCCCTGAGTTCAAGGCCCAGGACAAAACAACTTTGAGATTCCATTTCACCCCAGTTAGATTGACCACTATCAAAAATTCAAACAACAAATGTGGGCCAGGATATGGGAAAAAAGGAACTCTAGTGCACTGTTAATGGGAATGTAAACTAGTACAACCATTCTAAATCTAGCTGGCAGTTTGGACGTTCCACAAAAAAAACTAGAACCTCCTTATGACCCAGACATACCACTCTTGGGGACCTAACCAGAATGTTACCAAATTATGTAAACAGCCCTGATGTCCTACAGTAGATGAGTATGTTATGCCCAGATTGTTCTGTAGTTATTCCAGGAAGCTTCAGGGCCCAGTCAGGCCCAAGCTACAATATAGAGGTGCAATGGCTGCTCATGTTCTTCAAGTAGACCCCCCAAAAATGTGATACGTATACACAGTAGAATTTTACTAATCAAGTAGAAAGAATAAGATGATGTTATCTGCAGGGAAATGGATGGACCTAGAACAAATCATGTTAAGTGAGGTAAGCCAAGCTCAAAGAGAAAAACAGAAAGTTTTCTCATATATAGAAACAAGATCTAAAGTATAACGAAATATGATAACCTATAGAGGACTCAAGGCATTCACACACACAGAATTAGACCAAAGAAGGACACCAGTAGAGGAGGAACCCAAAGACACAAGTCTCCTGAACACTTAAAGCACTATTTATCAAATTGAATTCCAGGAAACAAAAATATGGATTATATATGTTGTTGGCAGTAGTGGTTATATGTACTTCTGTTTTCTCTTTCTACTTCCTTTTCTTAGGGGACTAAAAGGAGGGTGGTGCAGAAAGAGAGGGAGGAAGAGTGAACAAATGCAATCATGGTATTTAGTATATACTATGTGGAAAATGAACTATGCAACCTGTGGGCAGAGACAGGAGGAGAAATCTGGGAGAAAGCAAAGGAAGGGGTGACATTGTACAAAAAAAAAAGTGCAAAGTACCTGAATTTTAACATGATAACCCCTTAAAAACAATAAAATTATGTACTTTTAATTGGAAAAGAATTTTCCCTTTGAAATTTATTTTCCCCGTTTTTTTTTAATAAGGAAATTCTATGAAGGTGCTTTGAAGGAAAACATTGACTACAATTGTTCTGTCTTCTCTTGGAAAAATGAAGTATTGGGCTGGGGATATGGCCTAGTGGCAAGAGTGCTTGCCTCGTATACATGAGGCCCTGGGTTCAATTCCCCAGCACCACATATACAGAAAATGGCCAGAAGTGGCGCTGTGGCTCCAGTGGCAGAGGGCTAGCCTTGAGCAAAAAGAAGCCAGGGACAGTGCTCAGGCCCTGAGTTCAAGCCCAGGACTGGCCAAAAATAAAAAATAAAAATAAAAAAAATAAAAAAATGAAGTATTGGGCTGGGAATATGGCCTAGTGGTAAAGTGCTTGCCTTGTATACATGAAGCCCTGGGTTCGATTCCTCAGCACCACATATATAGAAAAAGCCAGAAGTGGCGCTGTGGCTCAAGTGGTAGAGTGCTAGCCTTGAGCAAAAAGAAGCCAGGGACAGTGCTCAGGCCCTGAGTTCAAGCCCAGGACTGGCCAAAAATTAAAAATAAAAATAAAAAAATAAAAAAATGAAGTATTGGGCTGGGAATATGGCCTAGTGGTAAAGTGCTTGCCTTGTATACATGAAGCCCTGGGTTCGATTCCTCAGCACCACATATATAGAAAAAGCCAGAAGTGGCGCTGTGGCTCAAGTGGTAGAGTGCTAGCCTTGAGCAAAAAGAAGTCAGGGACAGTGCTCAGGCCCTGAGTTCAAGCCCCAGGACTGGCAAAAAAAAAAAAGAAAAGAAAAATGAAGTATTTCATTTTCTACAAACTCTCTAAAAAGTAGGGAGCAGTTTCAAACAAGATTTAATTGAGAAAATAATTATCACCTAACTCTAGGTGATAATGAATGAATATACAAATGCATTTCATAGAGCTTCCTTCTATTTTCTTGCAAATAATACAAGCTAAATGCAAAAACTGGGGAAAGCTACTTTAGAAATGTTCTATAAACAAGTGAGCTAAAATTACTGATGACTTATCCTGAAGAAATATAAAACACATACTGATTACTACTAAAGATAAAATGTTAAAAATAATTCATTACTACAACTTTCTTCAACAATTTAAAGAGAAAATAAAGAAAAACTGACCTCTCTTTCTTTGATTACTTGATTGAGCCTCATCCTCACTAATGTTTTCACTAGGACCATCTGATTTTGCTTCCCGATTTTCTTTGCTCTCACCATTACATCTCTTTTCAATCTTTTCTTCTTTTTCTTTTCTAATTTGTAGCTTCTTATTTCCTTGGTTGATGACACTCTGAGACTGCAAAAAAAGTTCTGAATGAAATCACTTTCATTAACAATTTTACTACATCCAAAAGTTTGTGCAATAAACTCTACTTAAGTATTACAAAACAAATGAAAAAGTAATTTATTACAATAACTACTAGGTGACAAGGCTCACAACTGTAATCCTAGCTACTACTCAGAAGGTTGAGATCTAAGGATTGTGGTTCGAAGCCAGCTCAAGCAGGAAAGCCTGTAAGACTCTTTTATTTGGTGCCAGTCCTAGGGCTTAAACTCAGGGCCTGGACACTGTCCTTGAGTTCTTTTGCTCAAGGCTAGCACTCTACCACTTTGAGCCACAGCACCACTTCCGGCTCTTTCTGTGTTTGTGGTACTGAGGAATGGAACCCAGGGCTTCATGCATACTAGGCAAGCACTGAACCACTAAGCCACATTCCCAGCCCCTGTAAGACTCTCATCACCAACCAACTACCAAAACTGGCAGAAGTGGAGCTATGTAGATCAAGTGGTAGAGCACCAGCCTTGAGCAAAAACGCTCAGACATAGCACCCAGGCCCCTGAATTCAAGTGCCAGGATTGGCAACAACAAAAAGAAAAAGAAAAAAAAAAGCCAAATGAGAGCTCAAGGCCCTCTATTCAAGCCAGGACACCAGAATAAAACAAATCACAAGAAAACAAACAACAACAACAAACATACATGGAAGGGCTACAGTTACAAGATAGTGGTATGAGGCCTAGTACCATTAAAAGAAGATACACCAATGGAAAATATGTATGACAAAGCAGTACTATGTACTTTAGGTAAATGGAATTACAGTATATTTGTCTTTGTTGTTGGCTGGATGATTTGACTTAATGTCCTCAGATTCATCTATGCTATGGCATAAGTAAAAATACCTTTTTTGGCTAAGTAAAAATACCTTTTATATCCTTTTAAGTAAAAATACCTTTTATATCTGGGTGTCAGTGGCTCACGCCCGTAATCCTAGCTACTCAGGAGGCTGAGGTCTGAGGATCCTAGCACTGGTGGAAATGTCTCCAAGAAACTCTCTTTAACCACTCAAAAACTGGAAGTAGAGCTGTGGCTTAAAGTTAGGTAGAGCACTAGCCTTGAGCAAAAGAGCTTAGGGACAGCACCCAGGCCCTCTGTTCAAGCCCCACGACTGACCAAAATAATAATAAAAATATATAGGAGCTTGGAATATGGCCTAGTGGTACAGTGCTTGCCTCACATACATGAAGCCCTGGGTTCCATTCCTCAGCACCACATATATAGAAAAAAGCCAGAAGTGTCTCAAGTGGAAGAGTCTGGCCTTGAGCAAAAAGAAGCCAGAGACAGTGCGAAGGCCTTGAGTTCAAGCCCCAGGACTGGCAAAAAAAAAAATATATATATATATAATACACACACACACACACACACACACACACACACACACACACCTTTCTTTTAGGAGTTGGCGATTTAGCTTAGTGGAAGATCATTTGCCTGTCAAGTGAAAGGCCCTAAGTTTGGTTCTTAGTTCTGTTAAAAAAAAAATCCTTTAAACTCTATTTGAAAAGAAAAAAAATGACATCATTAACCAGAGATATGAAATTAATGAAATAGCATTATACATATAATGACTACCACTTTTATAAATAATATTAAATACTGAGGATGAAGAAACTATAACTACCATATGATGTTGGTGGGTATGTAAGGTCTGGTATTTTTTTTTTTGGCCAGTCCTGGGGCTTGGACTCAGGGCCTGAGTGAGTACTGTCACTGGCTTCTTTTTGCTCAAGGCTAGCACTCTGCCACTTGAGCTACAGCGCCATTTCTGGCCATTTTCTATATTTGTGGTGCTGAGGAATCGAACGCAGGGCGTCATATATATGAGGCAAGCACTCTTGCTGCCACTAGGCCATATTCCCAGCCCCAGGTCTGGTATTTTCATTTGTTCCTTTCTTTTTTTTGGGGGGGGGGCAGTTCTGGGGCTTGAACTCAGGGCCTGGATGCAGCCCCTGAGCTTTTGCACTCTACCACAGAGTAACAGTTCCACTTCCAGCTTTTTGCTGGTTGACTGGAAATAAAAGTCTCACAGACTTTCTTGCCAAGACTGGCTTCAAATCCTGATCCTCATATCTCAGTCTCTTCAGTAGCTAGGATTACAGGTGTGAGGTATGTAAAGTCACCCAGCAAGTCTGGAAATCTCTTTAAAAGCGAAACAAGCCAGGTATTAGTGGTGACTCACACCTGTAATTCTAGCTACTCAGGAGACTAAGACCTAAGGATAGAGGTTTGAAGCCAGCCCAGATAGGGAAGTCCATGACACATTTACCTTCAATTAGCCAGCAAAAACCCAGAAGTTGGGGGTTAGAGGCTTGGCTCCAGTGGAAGAGTGTAAGACAATAAGCAAAAGCACCAGGTACTGGGTATGAGTCCTGGTCTCAAATACCACCACCAAAAGGCAGGAAGAAGAGCTGTGTCTCAAATGGTAGAGTGCGGGGCTGGGAATATGGCCTAGTGGTAAAGTTCTTGATAAATTGTATATTGTATATATGTCTACCTGACCTAGAGAAGGGAAAGAAAAACAGGGCGTAAAATATCACAAGAAATGTACACACTGCCCTACTACGTAACTGTACCCTTGTTACACAACATCTTGTCAAAAAAATTTGTGTTCAATTAATAAATAAATTAAATTAATTTCAAAAAAAGCCGGAAGTGGTGCTGTGGCTCAAGAGGTTGAATGCTAGCCTTGAGCAAAAGAAGCCAGGGACAGTGCTCAGGCCCTGAGTCTATGCCCCAGGACTGGCAACAAAAACAAAACAAATAAACAAAAATCAAATGGTAGAGTGCTAGCTTTGAGTGAAAAGGCTGATAGTGCCCAGGTCTTTAAAGCCCAATACCCCCATGTGCGCATACACACAACACACACACACACACTCACACACACAGAGACACAAAAGCTAAATAGCTACCATAGATCTAGAGACACCTAAATATTAACCCAAGAAAAATAAAAGCATACATCCATACAAATTTTTGCATAGCAAAGTTTTATATAGTAGTTGTATTTGTAATAGCCAAAACCTGAAATCAGTCCTTATGTCCATCTAAAATAAGTGAGTAGACAGCTGGCGATGTGGCTCAAGCAGTAGAGCAGTACAAAACTATGGTGTCTCCCTCCCTCCCTCCCTCCCTCCCTCCCTCCCTCCCTCCCTCCCTCCCTCCCTCCCTCCCTCCGTCCCTCCCTCCCTCCCTCCCTCCGTCCCTCCTTCCCTCCCTCCTTATTCCAGTCATGGGGCTTGAACTCAGAGCCTGGGTGCTGTCCCTGAGCTTTTTCACTCAAGACTAGCTCTCTACCACTTTGAGCCACAGAGCCACTTCTGGTTTTCCAATAGTTAATTGGAATTAAGAGTCTCACAGGGACTTTTCTGCTCAGGCTGGCTTTGAACCATGATCCTCAGATTTCAGTCTCCTAAGTAGCTACTGTTACATGAGTAGGTCACCAGTGCCTGGCCTAAACTATGATTTTATCTACAATTCTACATGTATCGAAAATGCAAAATAATTCATAGTGACAATATTTTAGTAGTGGCTGATATGGTGAGGATGGATGGGGCAGAGAGAACTACAAAGGGGTATAAAAAAACTTTTGAAGGCAATGGTTTTATTTTTATTATGGTGATGATGGTTTTTGGGCCAAAACTTATCAAGTAGGTACTTTATGTCTCTATATGCAGTTTGTCCTATGTCATTTATATTTTAGTTAAGCTATTTAAGTTAATTTACACCAATGATATTGCACACTGACAAAGAGCAAATGATGATAGTGTCAAATGAAAAAAAAATGGAACCAGAAAATAGATAGTACCCTCTAAGAAGCCCTTGATGGGTCATTTTAGTGGCACTTTTCATAGCTAAAATTATTGGCCATGTGTGGAGATCCAAGCCTATAATTCTAGCACACAACACACAGGAGGATAAGAATAAAAAAAAAAAAATCATGAGTTTTGAGAATAGTCTGGGTATATGGTGAAATCCTACCTGAAACAAAGAAAAAAAAATCCATTGATTATACCCTCCTCCCTTGGTCATGGAGCTTGAGCTTGAACTCAGGGCCTAGGAGCTGTCCCAGAGCTTTTCTACTCAAGGCTAGTGCCCTACTACTTTGAGCCACAGCTCCACTTCCCATTTTCTGCCTGGCTGGCTTCAAACTAGGATCCTCAAATCTCATTCTCCTGAGTAGCTAAGATATAGATAGGCATGAGCCACCACCACCTGGCAATTGATATATATGCACGTGTGTGTGTGTGTGTGTCTACAGTTAGCACTATAATATATACTGAAGATTATAAAAAAAGTGTAAGTATGCAGCACAAATTTTAATATATACAATAGGCTTTGCCAAGCACTGCTAAGTCACTCCTGTAATGCTAGCTACTCAGAAAGCTGAGATCTAAGAACTGAGGTTTGAACCCAGCCCAGGCAGACAACTCTTGAGATGTTTATTTCCAATTAACCATCAAAAAGTAAGAAGTGGAGCTGAGGCTCAAGTGATAGCATGCCAGCCTTGAATGAAAAAGCTATGTGAGAGCAAGAGGCCCTGGTCAAGCCTCAATACTGGTACACATACATGTACACATGCACACGTAAATGTACACACACACACACAAAATTAATCTCTTTTTTAAGTATTACAGAATGATGACAACCATATGCCTCTACCACATGCAAACATAAGGTCACCTCCAGAGAATTCTAGATGAGAACATGTAAATGAAATAATGTATCTGATTGAGTAAAATTATAAAAAGGGTAAATGTCAAGTTATACAGACTCATAAAAACATAAACATTTTGAGCCAGCTGCCAGTGGCTGACAATTGTAATCCTAGCTAATCAAGTAGCTAAGACCAAGCAGATCTTGGTTTGAGGCCAGGCCAGGCAGTAAAGAGTCAACCATGATCAAGAAACCTGAGCAAGTAAGAAGCCCCTGATTTCAAACACATAATATTACTGGCAAATAACATTATATAGTGTAACAGTAATAATAAAGGTACTAGTAATATTTTACTTATGAGTTTTAATATGTGCTAAAATTATTACCAAAAAAAGTAGGCAAAGTTTACTCTGGGTGTATTTGAAGCTATGAGGTTACTAATACTATAGGTAGCACCATATGATAACGTAAATTAAACAAAACAGCAATCTTAATGGTTAATCAAGTCTTTTTATGTCCTTCATGGAAGTAATTCTTTAGATTTTAGATTTGGAGAGTGTTGTTTACTCCAGCCTTCCTGCATCAGTCTTCCAAGTGTTGGGACTACAGGCATATATCATGATACCCAGCTTTCTTTAGAGATTAAGTAAATTCTATATGTTGAAATGAAAACATGCTACTGTTTATTTCTTTTGTAAAAATGTCTTAAAATAATACTTACTCCAGTGTTCACTAATTCACCTGGTGTTGGCCAATTTGCCATATCACTGAAATCACTGGCCTAAAAAGTAACAAATAAGTATTATGCCTGTAAATATTTAGAATTTTTAAGTAGAAAAACTATTTGCTAAAAGTGTTAATAGTTTAAAAATTCATCTACATTTAATTATATGTAGACCTTTGTCAAATTAATTCAATGTTTCTCCATTAATTCAAATGTTTCAAACAGGGCTGGGAATATGGCCTAGTGGCAAGAGTGCTTGCCTCATATACATGAAGCCCTGGGTTCGATTTCCCCAGCACCACATATATAGAAAACAGCCAGAAGTGGCACTGTGGCTCAAGTGGCAGAGTGCTAGCCTTGAGCAAAAAGAAGTCAGGGACAGTGCTCAGGCCCTGAGTCCAAGGCCCAGGACTGGCAAACAAAAAAACAAAAACAAAAACAAAATCAAATGTTTCAAACAGAACATTTTGAAATAAAAATGTTTTGGTCTTATGATCAAACTTGATTTTAATTAAATTGAGATACATATGATAGTGGCATATGGGGATTATGAATATCTTTAAGTGAATATACATAATTTGAAGAAAAACATTTATAAGAATTTTATGAGTTAGTTCCGAAAACTTGCAAAATTAATATAGTTAAGAATCATTTCTTGTAAAGACATACCTTGTTTGATTTCTTTGTCTTGAGTTTTCCTGCTTTTGTAATTTTTGGGGAACTGAGCTCTAAAGAAAATACATAATTGTTACAAACCATTTCATTCAGCCTACTTAGCAAAATAAATATTATTCTAGTAATCTTGCCAACAAAATTCCAAGATATCACTAATACTAAATATGTAGATTCAGATTAGTTATCCATGTCCAAACCAATAAGTAGGAAATATTAAGTTAATATAGACACAAATGAATTGGTATACCAATCAAATAGACTATAACATGAGAAAATTAGAAACATGTTATCACTAAAGTTCAAGTCACTTTCTATTAGGGTTTTATTTCTTATACAACTGAGCATTCAGAAAATAGGTCAAAAGACTAAACTCCTCATTATAGGACACAACAGGTTTGGCAACTCTAACAGGTTGGACCCAGATTCAAGCCATAAAAGATACTAACTTGGGTTAGTAATGCACCTCAATGGTAAGAATGCTTGTATAAGGCCCTGGGTTCAATTCCTAGCAATGCTTCCTCAAAAAAAAAAAAATTGGAAAAATAAACATTTTAAAGGACATTATTGCATCATCACTTGTTCTTGTATGGAATGAAAGCACAGTGGTTGACAATAAAGATCTCAAGTTTGAGACCAGGCTGGACTATATGAGTTCAAGGCCAGCCATAAACATACTGTGACCTTGTCTCAAAAACCAGTATCATGGGTTAGGAATGTGGCTTAGTGACAGAGTGCTTGCTTAGCACACATGAAGCCCTGGGTTCAACTCCTAAGTACCATATAAACAGAAAAAGCAGGAAGTGACACTGTGGTTCAAGTGGTAGAGTGCTAACCCTGAGCAAAAAAGAAACTCAGGGACAGTGCCCAGGTGCTGAGTTCAAGCCCCAGGATTGGTTAAAAAACAAAACAAAACACAAAAAACAGACTTGAGATCTACATCTATAGATAATACAGTACAGTAAAAAGCAACAGCCAATTTAAAGAACAAGTACAAGTAGGTTAAAAATCAGGAAGGAGGTTAAAAATCTAGAAGCATATTTAAGATATAGAAGAACACTTATCAAAGGAAGAAGGTACCCAGAAGTGATGTTATATGTGTGAAATCCCAAATACTGCACAAGCTGAGGCAAAAAATTGAGACTCAATAGGTCAGTGAGACTCCCATCAAGGAAAAAAAAAACCACACACACAAAAAAGCTGGGGCTGGTGGCTCATGCCTATCTATAATTCTAGTACTCATGAGGCTGAGATATGAGGATCACAGTACAAAGCCAACAGGGGCAGGAAAGTATATGAAACTCTCATCTCCAATTAACCATCAGAAAACAACACCAACAACAAAATAAAACCCTGAGTGCTCACGGACAGCACTCAGGCCATGAGTTCACACATCCTACCATCACAAAAAAAAAAAAAAAAAAAAAAAAAAAAAAAAAAAACATGAAAGGAAAAGAAAAGAACAGGAGTTATTCTGGTCTCACACCTGCATGTGCGGCAATATTCCTTTCCCCCTTTCTATTTCTCCCAACTATGCCCTGCCCTGCTATACTAACTAAATCTTTGCTAATCTTAAAAAGAGAGTGGGAGGAGTTAAACAGAAGAAGAAATGAGAAGGGAAGGAGGAAGGAAAAGGAAGGAAGGGAGAAGAAATAGGTAAGGAGAAATAGGAGGGAGAAAAGAGAAGGGAGAAGAACGGAAAAGAAGGAAGAAAATAAAATGAGAACAGGAAACATACAAGAATTCTTGAACCTTACATTCTATTTTTTAAACTACAATTAAGTACACTGGATTTGTTTTATTTGTCTTTATAGTTTACGTAAATATATGTATAAGTGCATACATATGAACATGTACATACAGATTAAATATTTCATTAAGAAAAACTAAATGCCATAGGAAAAACATGCAGGCAAGCAGAACCAAAAAAAAAGAATACCATAGGGAAGAAAAAAGGCCTAGGGCTGGGGATATGGCCTAGTGGCAAGAGTGCTTGCCTCGTATACATGAGGCCCTGGGTTCAATTCCCTAGCACCACATATACAGAAAACGGCCAGAAGTGGCGCTGTGGCTCAAGTGGCAGATTGCTAGCCTTGAGCAAAAGGAAGCCAGGGACAGTGCTCAGGCCCTGAGTCCAAGCCCCAGGACTGGCCAAAAAAAAAAAAAAAAAAGGCCTAAATCTCTAATAAAAATAGTATTTACTCAGAAGGCTCAGATCTGAAGATTGCAGTTCAAAGCCATTCCAAGCAGAAAAGTGGTAATACTTATCTCCAATTAACCAACAAAAAGGCTAGAAGTGATAATATGGTTCAAGTGGTAGAGTGCTAACCTCTTGCAGAAAGGCTCAAGGACAGTGTCAGGCCCTGAGTTCAGCACCAGGACTGGCAAAAAAACAACAAAATAGTATTTAAAGATTATCTACCTGTGCCCTCCCATGAGTAGGCGTATCCGCCTGTATCATGTGAGCCTGGCCAAATACATGCGCCAAGTCTAACTAAAATGATAGGCTGGTTCAAACAGTTGCTATGAGGCAGACTGTAACTCCATTGGCCACCTGCGTGTGACCTGGCATGCTCTGTAAGTGTTGTAACCTCATTGGCCACCTGCGTGTGGCAAGCTTGACCATGTGGTGTTTGCCTTTATAACCGGACCTCCGCCGTGGCCTGGGGCGCACAGTCCCAGCCCCAGAGTCTGGGCTACGGCCCTAGCCAGTCTGGGCTGCTTTTTACAGTCCCAGTTTCAGCTCCCAAGTCTGGGCCTCGCCCCTGGCCGGTCACTTCGCTTTTTTACTTCCCCAATAAATCCATCTTTTTACCTGGAAAAAAAATTTCCTCAATAACATGGAAAACATGTTCCAAATACTGCTGATTTAGTGAGAAAATGTTATAAAGTAGAGCTATATACAAACTACTTGATATAATGGAAAATAACATAAGAGATCGTCATTTTATTACAAATTAGTTAAGATTTTTTGTGGTTGCAGGGAAAGTTGAAACAGCATGGCTTCTGTCTATATCGATGTCTAGACTCACCTCCAACTCACTATCCTCCTGCCTCAGCCTCCTGAGTGCTAGGATTACAGTCTTGTGTAATGATACCTAGCTAGACATTACTATGGCAAGATGAAATGAATGACAATTACTCTGACCACACAAAAATCAAAGCCAACACTCTAACTTTCACAGTATATGATGCAATTAAAGTATATGTAACATATAGAAGTGAACATTTTTATTAATTTAAAAATCATTACATTGGGCTGGGGATATAACAGTACTACAGCTCTTGCCTAGCACGCACAAGGCTAGGGTTTCAATCCCAAACAACTCCCCCCTCTCTAAAAAACAAAAACAACCCCAAAAAACTAACCAAAAAAAACCCCACCTATGGTTCCATACTCTAAGAATATCTTTTCTTTTTCTTCTTTCTTTATTTTCCTTGTTTTCTTGCTTCTTTCTTTCTTTTTTGTGAGCCAGACCTGGGGCTTGAACTCAGGTCCTGGAGACTGTCCCTGAATTTTTTTACTCATTGCTAGCACTCTACCACTCAAGCCATAGTTCCACTTTCAGCTTTTTTGATGCTTAATTGGTGATAAGAGCCTCACAGACATTCCTGCCTGGGATGGCTGTGAACTGTGATCCTCAAATCTCAGCGTTCTGAGTAGTTAAGATTATGGGCATGAGCCACCAGTGCCCAGGCTCAAATACCTTTCACTCATGTTCAAAAAGATAAAACCTTGAAACAAATCTAAGTGTTTCCAAGAATATATATAGACACATGAACATATAATCTATATATCTCCATTTTTCAAGTATCAATAGTGAGACATTATATGCCAGTACACAATTCTTTATTACTCTCAGCATACATTATTAGTGGGGAAAACTTAAGATATCCCCACACATTATACAACATACATGTGTAGCAGAATGTAATGTATTCCAATCAGTCTCACTCCTCTTCCCTCTTCTCTCCTTCCTAAGATAATTTAATAGATTTCATCATTCTATTTTCAATACACTCTGAACTAGATCAGTAACTAATTTTTGTGGGTGTGATCCTTGGGATCATGTGAATGAGGCAAGTGCTCCACCATTGAGCTATACCCCCTTCTCTAACATATTACTCTTTAAGCTGTAGAAATGTACAGGGAAATGATTTCTAAGCAGGTAAGGAAAATGATTTGGCAGGAAAACTTGTTTTTCAGTAGTGGGATTTGAACTAAAGGCCTTCAACTTGTTCTTCAGCTTGCTGGGCTAGGTAGGACTCTACTACATAAGCCACTTCTCTCCAACTGCTCTTTTGCTTTTTTGATTTTTTGGAGATGGAGTCCTGAAGACTTCTGACCCATCTGGCTTGAAATAATCCTCTAGCTCTCAGTCATCAAGTAGCTAGGATAAAAGGTATGAGCCACCAGTATCTGGCAGGTAAAACGTTAGCTAAACAAAGAGAGGATTTCATTGAGACATTTCCACTCAATTTCCCATATTCTATTACTCCCTTCTCCCTTCCTAAAAAGTTTCAAGAAATAAAAAGTTATTTTTTAAGAGCTTGGATATTCAAAAACTGCAATCTAAGGGTTAATCATCCTAATTTTCATGATTATAATTCTTATAAATTTTTTTGTTGGCCATAGTGCTTGAATTGTGGGCCTGGGCACTGTCCCTGAGCTCTTCAGCTCAAGGGTAGTGCTCTACCACTACTCTAATAATAAGAATATCAATTTACAGTCATATGCATAAGCAACATGCCAACTGACAAATACCCCACAATGTAACAATTCCACTTCCACACCATAGAAAGGCATATACCCACAACAGGAACATAAAAAATGTTCAGTTTCATCTAAATAAGAAATTTGAAATCGGGGGCTGGGAATATGGCCTAGTGGTAGAGTGCTCGCCTCATATACATGAAGCCCTGGGTTCGAATCCCCAGCACCACATACATAGAAAACGGCTGGAAATGGCGCTGTGGCTCAAGTGGCAGAGTGCTAGCCTTGAGCAAAAAGAAGCCAGGGACAGTGCTCAGGCCCTGAGTCCAAGCCCCAGGACTGGCCGAAAAAAAAAAAAGAAATTTGAAATCGGTGATTTGAACAGTAGGTCAAAGGTGGATGGAGTAGAGCTATGGCTTAAGTGGTAGAATGCTAGCCTTGAACCAGGGGAGGAGGGGTGGTGGTGGAGCTAAATTAGCAGTGTCAGTTGACTCAAGCCTACAGTCCTAGCTACTCAAGATTCTGAGATCTAAAAACAAGTTCAGGGGTTGGGAATATGGCCTAGTGGTAAAGTGCTTGTCTTGCATATGTGAAGCCCTGAGTTTGATTCTTCAGCACCACATAAATAGAAAAAGCTAGAAGTGGAGCTGTGGCTCAAGTGGTAGAATGATAGCCTTGAGCAAAAAGAAGCCAGGGACAGTGCTTAGGCCCTGAGTTCAAGCCCTAGTACTGGCAAAAAATAAAATGAAATAAAAAATAAAAAGTTCAGAGAAACACTCCAAATAACTAGCAAAAAGTGGGAACTAGGGGCATAGTTTAAACGGTAAAGCACTAGCCACAAACAGAAAGTAAAGTGTGAGAACCTCTAAGATAAGCCCAGTATGGGGGGAGGGGGTGGTAAGAACCAGTAAACATTTTAACTGAAAACAATGGGGAATAAAAGTAATTTCTGTCTGTTTGGTTTTGTTTGTCCTGGGGCTGGAACTCAGGGCCTGGATGCTGCCCCTGAGCAATCTTTTGCTCAAGGCTAATACTCTACTACTTTGAGCCACGGGGCTACTTTGGGTTTTCCGGTGGTTAATTGGAGTCTCACTGCCTTTCCATCCAGGATGGCTTTGAACTTTGATCTTCAGATCTCAGCCTCCTGAGTAGCAAGGATTATATGTGTGAGTCACTGGCATCTGGCTGTTTAAACTGTTGTTGCTGTTTCTTAAAGCCTGGTAATCTAAAATACTATAGCTACAAGCTAGTGATTAGTACATCTCAGATTTTCATCTTCAAAAATGGCCTCTTGGGCCATGTGGCTATTTTTTATGTTCTTGGAACATTGTATATTGTATGTATGTCTACTGACCTAGGGAAGGAAAAGAAAAACAGGATGTAAGATATCACAAGTAATGTACACACTTGCCCTACTATGTAACTGTACCCTTTTTGCACAACACCTTGTCAAAAAAACTTTTCTTTAATTAATAAATTACAAAAAAATTATGATATGAAGAAAATAAAATGAGGCTAGAGTAAAAAAATAAAAATGGCCTCTTGGGCTGGAAATGTGGCTCAAGTGGTAGAGTGCTAGCCTTGAGCAAAAGGAAGCCAGGGAAAAGTACTCAGACCCTGAGTCCAAGCCCCAAGACTGGCAAAAAAAAAAAAAGTCTCTAAATCTGTCTTAACACAAGGTTGAGACATAGCTCTGGGGTATGGGAAAGATGTTTCTGGTCTCATGATGGAACAGAAACCTAAGTTTCTTGAATAGGTCAAGCTTTGGCTGGTTAGAGTGCTTTAACTAGATTTCCACAAACAACACATAACCACAACTACTAGAAAATATTTTACAAGAGTGTATCTCACAAGAATGAGGCATCAAGAATCTGCTTCAAATATATACACATCTCCAGATTCTCAAGTAGAGAAAATGTATGATTCATGTATTGAAATTCCTTCACATTTCCCATAATGTGCGTATAATTATAATACTTAAAATAACCTTTCTGCCAAACTTCTGTGGATTGAATTCCTTTATCTTATTAATAAGAGTGTCAAAAACCTCCGTTTGGCCAGCATAGAACTGGTTTAAGTTTGCTATTATAAAAGAGTTAAAATCCTTCCCTTTCTAAGAATATCCTATTTTGTAGAATGAATTCTACAGGTATCATAGATTGGTAACTTAACTATCCTTATTTCTACCCTCTGAGACCTAAATAATTTCCGGATCTACATGTTCAAATCATTATTCTATTTTTCCCCCTTTCTTTTGATAGGGGGCCTCACTACTTTATTCAGAAGGTCTCAAACTCCTAGGCTCAAATGATTCTTGGGCCTTAGGCTTTTGGAGGAGCTTTTGGTACAGGTACATGCCACTATTATACATTTATTCTTTCTTACTTAGGAAAATAGGCAGCCAAAGCACTCTTGACTGCATACAGATGGCACTCTGGGGCTGGGAATATGGCCTAGTGGGCAAGAGTGTTTGCCTCATATACATGAAGCCCTAGGTTCGATTCCTCAGCACCACACATATAGAAAATGGCCAGAAGTGGCACTGTGGCTCAAGTGGCAGAATGCTAGCCTTGAGCAAAAAGAAGCCACGGACCGTGCTCAGGCCCTGAGTTCAAGCCCCAGGACTGGCAAAAAAAAAAAAAAAAAAAAAAAAAAAAGATGGCACTCTGATGTGGGCATAATGGGCATAATGGCTCATACCTCTAATCCCAGTTACTGGGAAAGACAATTTGAGGCCAGTATGTACAACTTAGAAAGACACCATCACAAATAACTAAAGGAAATGAGTTCACCCATTTCATTTATTTATATAACTAGAAACAGACCCAGAAATCTTAGAAGAGTCACCTAGTTAGTAATAAAAGTACTAAAACCCAGTTCCCAAGCAGTACATTCCCACACTACAATCTCTTATCTAAATCAACTTAGTTATTTAAATGCAAAACTTTGTGGGAAAACAGTGTGAAAGTACAGGCTAGGAAGAGACGTTACTATTTTGTTCCAAGTCTCCAGAAAGCAATTGCTAAGTGTGTAAAGTGAATCCCAAGAAAGGAAGTACTGCCTACACAGACACCAACAAAACTAAAATTACTATGAATCACATCACACTCTGAGTACTACTTTATTTGGAGCAGGGAAGGGGATGAGGGAGTCGAGGCAGTATTTCACTACTTCAAGCTGGGTTCTATCTGATTACTTCCTATCCATACCCTTTTAGGTGTCAATTTATTCTTAACCTCCAAAGAAGACTGGAGACAAAGGGATCAATAGATATTAATATCATACAAACTGTTAAGTGTTTTTTAGGTAATTGGCAATTAAAATTCCTGAATTTTATCAGGTGCTGTGGCTCATGCTATTCAGGAGGTTGAGATCTGAGGATCGAGGTTCAAAGCCAGCCTGAGCAGGAAAGTCCCTAAGACTCTTATCTTCAATAAACTACTAAAAAAAAAAAAAAAAACAGAAGTGGAGCTATGGCTCCAGGGGGTGGAGTGCTAGCCTTGAGCAAACTGCTCAGACCCTGAGTTCAAGATCCAGGACTGGCAAAAAAAAAAAAAAAGTTAAGACTGGGCTGGGGATATGGCCTAGTGGCAAGAGAGCTTGCCTCGTATACATGAGTCCCTGGGTTCGATTCCCCAGCACCACATATACAGAAAACGGCCAGAAGTGGTGCTGTGGCTCAAGTGGCAGAGTGCTAGCCTTGAGCAAAAGGAAGCCAGGGACAGTGCTCAGGCCCAGGACTGGCCAAAAAAAAAAAAAAAAGTTAAGACTGGTGCTGTGTTTCAAGCCTGTAATCCTGGCTACTCAGGAAGCTGAGATCTAAGGATCATGATTTAAAGGCAACCCTGGCAGGAAATTATGTGAGACTCTTATCTCCAATTAAGTGCCAAAAAAAGCTGAAGGTGGAGTTAAGGCTCAAGTGGCAAAGCACTAGCCTATGAGTAAAAACACTCAGGGACAGCACCCAGGGTTGGAGTTCAAGCCCCAGGATAGACACAAATATAAGTAAAAATCTAAAACATACAAAACTGCTTTTATAGATAACAAGGACTTTGTATCTTTGCATTGTATGAAATATATATAATTATAAATATATATTATACTGTGTATAAATCTAGAAGTGAGATAGTCAGTAAAGTGATCTACTGGAGCTTTTTCTTTTCGCTAAGTTTTTGTTTGTTTTCTTTTTTTTGCCAGTCCTAGGGCTTGGGAACTCCGGGCCTGAGCACTGTCCCTGGCTTCTTTAGCGCCACCTCTGGCCGTTTTCTATACATGTGGTGCTGAGGAATCGAACCCAGGGCCCCATGTACACCAGGCAAGCACTCTACCACTAGGCCACATTCCCAGCCCTTTTTTCGCTAAGTTTTAAGGAGACTTTGCTTAAGATTTTTCTCTTCAGTTACTAACAGACATAAGCAGATCTTTCAGCTTACAAGAAATTACAACAATATTAAATGTAGAGAAAAATTTTAAGATTTTCCCCCGCAAGTGTCAAAATATATAAATTCATAAAATTCCCATTAGCATATTTCAGCTTAATTTAGAAGGCAAAACTGACTTATTTGACATTTTTCACTTTAGCCTTTTTGACTTTTTTTTTTTTTTTCCAGTCCTGGGCCTTGGACTCAGGGCCTGAGCACTGTCCCTGGCTTCTTCCCGCGCAAGGCTAGCACTCTGCCACTTGAGTCACAGCGCCACTTCTGGCCATTTTCTGTATATGTGATGCTGGGGAATCGAACCCAGGGCTTCATGTATACGAGGCAAGCGCTATTGCCACTAGGCTATATCTCCAGCCCCTAGCCTTTTTGATTTTTTTGAGGCAGCTTCTCTTCTTGTGATGTACCAGGCTGGTTTCAAAGTCTGGAACCTCATGCCTCTACCTCTGACTCTTGACTGCTTGGATTACAGGCTTACACCACCATGTTGGCTCCATTTTTTTTTTTTTAACTTAACTTACTAAAACCGAAGTCAAGCCGAGGGCCATTGTTACATTAGGCAGTCTTCAAATGCAATGGCATACTCCGGTCTCTTATTACACGAAGAAATCTGACATTTTATTGGGTGCACAATCCATCAGTCAACTATCCCACTTCAATTAGTTTCCAACACAATCAAAGCATTTCAATGCCAAATACATGCAGGAGCTCATATTTAATACAACTCCTTGGCAGTGTTTTTGAAAACATTAGGATTTTCGGCTTCTGAATTATTTAAAAATAAATGTGCTTTCACTTAAAAGTAAATCCCTTTACTCCTACTTGCTTCGGCCCTCTCGGATAGGTACACAAAATCTTTCCCATAGAATGCACTGCAGTGTCTAAAGTTAGTAGCCTCCCCAAGTCTCCAACACGTGGAGGCAAAACCCAACAACCAGGCCGGGCCAGCCCCGCAAAGGTGCCAAGTTAACACCACCCCCCCACCACCGCCACCACCGCCCCCCCCCCCCCGTGCCCCATAAGTCAAGGAGAACCCGAGGCCCCACCTCTTCCTGTCACTCCCTCCGCACTAGTCCATTTATGTAAATAGCAGCAAGAATGACACCTAGGAACGAAGCCCCCCCCCCCCCCCGGCAGTCCGGAGCCGAGGCCCGCACGCCCGAAATTCCCTCGCGGAGGGGTCTCCCCGCCGCCCCAGCCCGGCCCCGCCCGCCGCGGCGCTCCACCGACCTGCCTCCAGGGTTTCCAGCGGGGACAGCAGCGGGCCCGCCCCGACCGGGGACAGGTGTCGAGGAGGCTTCCTGGTCCAAGGATTCTCCTTCGGCGGCGGCGGCGGCGGCGGCGGTGGCGGCGGCGGCGGCGGCGGCAGTGGCGGCGGCTGCAGTTTCTCCTCGGGGCCCGCCGCGGCCGGCGGCTCGCGGGCTTCCTCGGCCGGCGGCTCCCGCGGCGGCGGCGGCTCCCCGCCGAAGGGGCCCCCCGGGCCGCGCGCCTTGTGCGCCAGGTGCAGCGCCAGCGGCCGCACGGGCACGGCCGCCTGGGGCACGCTGTGTCCCCGCACCGGCGCGGGCGACGGCTCCCCGCGCGCCCCCGCGCTAGTGGCCGCCTCGGCCCGCTCCTCCCTCACGGCCTCCTTGCGCTCCCGCTCCGGCGGCGGCTCCGCCGGCCGGCTCGCCGCCGCCAACAGCGACGCCCTCTCCACCGCCGCCGCGGGCTGGTCCTCCCGAGGGCGAGCGGCCGGCACCGGGGCGCGAGCGGACATGGTTCCCTTGCCCCAGCCTCCCCAGCCGGGGAGGGCCCGGGACCAGGGAGCCCGGCCGCCCGTCTCCCCACGGGGGCTGCGACTGACTCGGGCCTGGGACAGAGACCCCGGGAGCCCGGCCGCCGCCCGCCGAGGCAGTGCAGCGCCCGGCGTGCCGCCCTCCCCGCGCCGAACGGAGCACTAACCGCCCGCCGGCCCAGCCCTCCGCGGCAGCGCACGGCCGGAGCCCTCCAACACGCGCCGGGCCGCCCGGAGCCTCGCGCCCTCAGCCCGCGCGGACAGCGACAGGAGCGGCCGAGCGGCGGAGCCGGGCGACGCGCCTCAGACCCAGTCAGCGCTCGAGCGCCCCAGCCGGTAACGCTCGGGGGCGGGGCGCGCAGGGGGCGGGGCGCGCAGGGGGCGGGGCTCCGCGGAGACTGACGTGGCCACTCACCGGTTGCAGCTCGGGCCCCGCCGCGCGCCCGGACCGGACGGACGCGCCCGCGGGGTGCCGCCCCGCCCGCGCCCCGCCCCGCCCCGCCCCGCCCCGGCGGCCGGCCGAGGGCAAGGGAGGGCAAGCCCGACCCTTCCGGGGCCCGCGAGCGTCGGCCTCCCGCGGGGCTCACGGGCGGGCCGCGCACCGGGCCTCGGCGGCTCGCGGACCCTCCCGCCCGGCTCCCGCGGCGGTAAGCAGCGAGCCCGGGGCGGGGCCGCCGGCCAGGGGATCGGGGCTGCGGCCCGGGGTCGGCCCGGTGGTCCTCTGGCCTGGGCCCCGGAGCCCAGCCGAGGCGGCGTCGCGCAGCCGCCACCGGGCCGGCCCTTGGGCTCCCGGCGTCCGAAACTTTGCTGGGTAAAAGTTTCCCTCCAGCGCGGGGCGCACGGTCCGAGGCAGGCAGCCTTTCTATCTTTGGGGGCTCGCCCGCACTGGGACCCCGAAGGCGCCCCTGAGTCGAATAAACGGTTAGCAGCACGCCGCGCTTCCCATTTTCTTACCACTTGATTGCAAATTAATATTATCAATGTTCCCCCAGGTGGAAATAAGCCCGAGATCTTTCTACTTCATACTCGAGTTAGGAATGATGCTGCTTTTGCGTGTGTTTTGCGCCTGTGGGTTAATGTTAAGTTCAGGAGCAAAGTCTCTGAGAACCGTTTTCCTCCAGTGATTTTTTTTTTCTTTTTGACAGTCCTGGGACTTGAACTCAGGGCCCAGGCTGTCCCTCAAGGCTACTACCGCTCTACCACTTGAGCCGCAGCGCCACTTCTGCCCTTCTCTGTTTATGTGGTGCTGAGGAATCGAACCCAGGGCTTCATACATGCTAGGCAAGCACTCTTACCACTAGGCCACATTCCCAGCCATCCTCGCGCCCCCCCCCCCCGCTGAAATTTTTATACCCAGACCAGTTAAACATCGGTGTATCAGTGTTCACCACTTCATGTCTTACAAGAGCTACAAAGAATTTTTTTCTTGTTTTATTTATCAGAAATATGGTTTACCTGACCCTAGCTTCCTGAAACTGGATGCAATTAAATAAGGATTATATATGTCCATCTATAGTCCCTAGAGAGATGCCATCTTTACTAGATCTGTATGGGTGAAGCTTTGTATTTTTAACTTTCAAAACTTGCTGTTCTTCCTGGCACCAGGGGTTTTGTTGTTTTTGCCAGTACTGGAACTTGAACTCAGGGCCTGGGTACTTGTCCCTGAGCTTCTTTTGCTCAAGGTTAGTACTCTACCCTTGAGTCTCAGTACCACTTCATGTTTTTTGTTTGTGTGGTACTGAGGAATAGAACCTAGGGTTTCATGCATGCTAGGTAAACACTCTACCACTAGGCCACATTCCCAACCCTGGTACAAGGCTTTTTAGAGTTTGTTCAAGCAGTCCAAAAGCCTATCAACAAGCTATGACTTAGCATATTATTTCTGACTTGCCATGCAAATACATGTGGTTTACGGACTGAGTCAGTTGGAAAAAGGTAATGTGGATGGCTTACTGAAGTTTGATTTCTAGGAGTCTTAGTGATGATGTTGTCTTTTTAGGTAAAAAGCCATTATAGTCCACTGGTAAAACTCATGGAAGGGACCCACCATTGCTTGAACCCAGTGCCCAGTGAAATACTGTGAAAGCACTATTAATAATAACCCTTTATAGTAAGCAATCATTTTTACAGTTTATCTTTCCTTTAAATAAACTCTTATGCAATAAGCTATTGGGACTGCAGATTTGACTCCTTACTTGGCAGCTGATAGATCCTTCCTTGGGGCTTTGGCTACTTTACTCAAGGACTGTCAGCTTGTAGCTAGAGCCTACATTGCCAGCCTAAGTACAAGCTCCATGGAACCCTTAAAGAAGTTACTTGAAGCTGGGTGTTGGTGGCTCCTGACTATAATCCAAGCTACTCAGGAGGCTGAGATCTGAGGATTGCGGTTTGAAGCCATCCTGGACGCAAAAAGCTATAAGTGGCATTGTGGCTCAAGTGGTAGAATGCTAGCCTTGAGCACCAAAGCTCAGAGACAGTGCTCAGGCCCTGAGTTTAAGCCCCAGGACAAGAAAAAAAAAAGTTACTTGATAATCACAGTTTGATGCTAAAGCACAATTCTGCTCTATAAAGGCACTCTCCTAGCAAACAGCTTATACCAGACTGGTGACCATCACAAGCCTTAGTAAGTTCTAGATGACTCCGCAGCTGTTTTTACCCAGGCCAAAGGGAAGTACTTACCCTGATAGCCCAGCAGAAAGGTGTAACTGGTATTGTTGTGCCAAGTCGCGAAACCACCACCAAGAAGACCACCGAGACTCAGACATTCCGAAATGCAAAAGCAAGGCAAGGCTTTATTTAAGCGAGCTGCGACTCGGGCCTCGTCCTACCCACCGACACAGCGGAGGTTAGGAGGAAGCCCCGAGCTGTGATTACACAGGGCTTATAAAGGCAAAGAACAAGGTTACAAGAATCAGGTGTTCAAGCAAGCAAGATTAGGACACAGGTACAAATCTGATTGGCTCAGGGTTCGATTCTAAAATGGGGTTCATGTGGTAAAATGGGGTTCACGTGGTAAAATGGGGCCTGACTTCAAAGTCTGGCACTTCATTTCCCCCTTTTTCTTTTTGGTACCTTGGGAGCCAATCATGGCTCCATTCTGTCCATTTCAATGGCTTGCATGTCTAGGGGATGATATAGAGGTAAGGCATGGGCCAGTAGGGCCCAATGTAGTAACCAAAGGACCTGTCACCATTTCTTACAAGTATAGTCTCTGTACCTCTGTTTTGCATGCCTCTAGTTTATCCTGTCTCATCTTCCCAGAAACAACTCTGGTCCCTCGGTTTTAAAGGGGGGCTGATAGGTGAAGATCATCCATCTTCTGTAACTTCTTCAGGCTGACTCAGGGGTGTTGACCTTACCTAGCCAGGAACCTATAACCTTAGTCTACTTTACCAAGGGACTGCAGGATTACTGCAAACTGAAAATTAACTTTCAGCTATACAGACTTACCATTAGCTGTATAGTGTTTAGTATCCAAATGTAAGCAACAAAATAATACATAAACTTCTCAGCTGTGCTCTAAGGGTCGGGTGGCTATACCCGTATTCCTGAGCAAGCCCAAAACTACCTAAAATAAGGGTGTCACCTCACTTTGGAGTGAGCTGCCAAAATAACATCAACACTAGCCAGGGTAGTAAGGAAAGAATGCAAAAAGAAAATTATAACAATATTCAGTCTAACTTTCTTTTCTTGAGGCGAAGGCAAAGCGGCTGAGTTGGGTGGTGCTTGGAGACCTCCCATGTTCCACCACGGTAGTCGTCGTCCAGGGCAAAGGGGTCAGCTGGCCTGGCGTGGGAGCAATGAACCCAAGTGGCAATGCCGTCTAGGGTTCCTTCCACCGTGGTTCTAAGGATTTCAGTCCCCTGGTTTTTGAGACGAAAGCCGGTCCGTTGTCCGACCCAATGGTGGATGGGAAGCCATACCTGGGTAGGATTTCTTCCAGGATCTTCTTAGCCACTACATTCGCAGTCTCATGCTTTGTTGGATAGGCTTCAACCCATCCTGAAAAGATGTCTACAAAAACTAGCAAATATTTGTAATTTCTGTGAAATCTACTTCCCAATACACGCCTGGCCTATTCCCACAGAGGCGAGCTCCTTTAGTAATCTGTTGATTGGGGGCATTGGCAAGCTGACAGGCCTTGCAATTTTTAACAATATCTTCAATAAGTTGATCTCCTTGTCTAATTTTCACTTTGGTTTGTCGGAGCAAGTCCTGCATTTTTCGGGTTCCCATGTGAGAAGCTCAGATTCTCTTAAGGATCCCCTTACCCAGCCCTTGTGGCAGGATAAGTTTCCCTTCACAAGTTTTCCACCAGTCAATGTTTCCTTCTCTGTCCAGGGGTTTTGTGGGCCATGGGAATTTTCTTTATCCACTCCAAGCCTTCTTGGGAATACTGGGGCACAGGAGGCAAAGCTCGTGGCCCAGGGTCTACTAAAGTCTGTTCCCAGGAAGTCTGACTTGTCTGGCTGATTTAGGCAAAGGGATTTTCAGCACAGTCTACGTGCATCTGACAGCCAACACTTGCCCTCTCTTAATATGAAGCCCAGATAGGTGACTTCAGGTTTACAAATCTGTGCCTTTTAACATTCTAGTTTGTAAAAGTATTTTCCTGACTGGCTGGGGAACTAATCTCTGATGACCTAAAAAAAAAATTACCTATGCAGGCCTTTAACAGATCTCAATAAGGACACAATCGGGCTGGGGATATAGCCTAGTGGCAAGAGTGCCTGCCTCGGATACACGAGGCCCTAGGTTCGATTCCCCAGCACCACATATACAGAAAACGGCCAGAAGCAGCGCTGTGGCTCAAGTGGCAGAGTGCTAGCCTTGAGCGGGAAGAAGCCAGGGACAGTGCTCAGGCCCTGAGTCCAAGGCCCACGACTGGCAAAAAAAAAAAATAATAATAATAAGGACACAATCTCAGGTCTACAAGCTTTCTTTCCTGAACAGGTGTACCAGCTTAAAATTCTCACTGCCAGTCAGAGCTTTGAGTAGATGTGGGGGTTGGGATTTTAAACTATCCTCTCATTTGACAAACTTACCCTTACTAACCACTATCACAGATGACTGGCAAGTTCCTGCCCAGTAGACAGACATGGGCATTGGAAAGGCATGCTTATGAACTATTCTTCTGGGACTTCCCGGCTTTGATTAACTTTTTTTTTTTTTTTTTTTTTTTGGCCAGTCCTGGGGCTTGGACTCAGGGCCTGAGCGCTGTCCCTGGCTTCTTTTTGCTCAAGGCTAGCACTCTGCCACTTGAGCCACAGCGCCCCTTCTGGCCATTTTCTGTATATGTGGTGCTGGGGAATCGAACCCAGGGCCTCATGTATATGAGGCAGGCACTCTTGCCACTAGGCCATACCCCCAGCCCTTTGATTAACTTTTGAAAGGCCAAACAGGAGTGATTCTAGGATCTGACACCATCTCTGCCATCCAAGCAGTGGCTTACTGCCTCTGGATGCTCCATCACTTTTGTCCCAGGAGGAGTAGACTTTCCACTGGACTTGGACTCAGGGCCTGAGCGCTGTCCCCCAGCTCTCCAGCTAAAGACTAGCACTCTACCACTTTGAGCTCCACACAACTCCGTTCCTAGCACTCTGCTGGCTGATTAGAGACAAGTCTCTCACAGGGACCTTTCTTTGCCCGGGCTGGCTTCGAACCGCAGATTCAGATCAATGAGTCTTATAAGGGGCCACTTTAATTATAAACAACAAGGTGGTCCACACAGAAGTAGTTTTTAAGCATGCTCTCTTACCTGGAACTTATTAAGGGTCAGTATTAGATCTCGACAAACTTGTAGGAATCACCTGTGCGTCTCTGTGGGCCTGCTGGAAACGGTTACAAAAAACCTACAAAGAAGCTGGAATGGCAATTAAACATTTTGGTAGCCATAATTCTCCTTTTCTCACTTTGCAATAATTATTTAGGACAATTTTACTTCCAAATTTCTTATCTAGAAATGTATTCTTTTTTTTTATTGATTGGACATAATTTTTTTTTTTTTTTTTGGCCAGTCCTGGGCCTTGGACTCAGGGCCTGAGCACTGTCCCTGGCTTCTTCCCGCTCAAGACTACCACTCTGCCACTTGAGCCACAGCGCCGCTTCTGGCCGTTTTCTGTATACGTGGTGCTGGGGAATCGAACCTAGGGCCTCGTGTATCCGAGGCAGGCACTCTTGCCACTAGGCTATATCCCCAGCCCTGGACATAAATTTTTTTACAAGGTGTTGTGCAAAGAGGGTGCAGTTACATAGTAGGGCAGTGTGTACATTTCTTGTGATATCTTACGACCTGTTTTTCTATCCCTTGTCTAGGTCAGGTGGACATATATGCAATATACAATGTATCAAGAACATATACAGTATTCACAGACTTGGTCTCTACTGTCTCTCCGTCTCCCTTTGTTAACAGTCATATATCAGGGAGATCATGCCCCTTTGTTTTCTGGGTTCTAGGCTTGTCTCACTCAACATTATTTGTTCAAGTTCTGACCATTTCCTTGCGAATAACAGTATTTCACCATTCCTAATCGCTATGTAGTATTCCATTGTGTATAAGTACCATATTTTTTGGATCCATTCGTCTGTGGAGGGGCATCTGGGTTGTTTCCATATTTTGGCTATTGTGAATTGTGCCGTGATAAACATGGAAGTACAAATGCCTTTTTGATATCTTGGATTTTGCTGTTTAGGATAGATGCCTAGGAGTGGTATGGCTGGGTCATAGGGTAGGTCTATATTGAGCTTTTTGAGAAACCTCCATACTGTTCTCCAAAGTGGTTGTACTAATTTGCACTCCCACCAACAATGGAGAAGGGTTCCTCTTTCCCCACAGCCCCTCCAGCATTTGTTGTTTCCTGAGTTCAGAGTATAGGCCATTCTAACTGGGGTGAGGTGGTATCTCAGGGTTGTTTTTATTTGCATTTCCTTTACTACCAGGGATGTTGAGCATTTCCTCATATGTTTCTTTGCCATTTTTATATCTTCTCTTGTGAAGTCTCTCTTTAGCTCTTTTGCCCATTTCCTAATAGGTTTATTGGGCTTGGAGGGGCTTAGTTTTTTGAGTTCTCTGTAGATGACAGATATCAGGCCTTTGTCTGTTGCTGTGCTGGTAAATATCCTTTCCCATATCGTTGGCTGTCTTTCTATTTTGGTGGCTATGTCCTTAGCTGTGCAGAAACTTTTTAATTTGTAGTAGTCCCATTTGTCGAGTCTTTCCCCTATTTGTTGTGCCCCTGGGACTCTATTCAGGAAGTTCCTTCCAGTGCCTATAAGTTCTAGCGTCTTTCCTACTCTGTCCTTCAGTAGTTTCAAGGATTCAGGTCTGATGTTGAGGTCCTTGATCCATTTTGAGTTGATCTTGGTGCATGGTGATAGGCTTGAGTCTACTTTGAGTTTTCTGCATATGGCTGCCCAGTTTTCCCAGCACCAGTAGTTGAAGAGGCTATGTTTATTCCATTGTATGTCTTTAGCTCCTTTGTCGAATATCAGTTGGCTGTAAGAGTGCGGTTTTATTTCTGGGTCTTCAATTCTAATCCATTGGTCTTCCGATCTGTTTTTATACCAATACCATGCTGTTTTAGAAATGTATTCTTGATTTCCAAATCCTTTTTTTAACACTAACACATTTTAGCTTTTATCTGCATCGGAAAAACTGAAGCTCATAGGCATTCTGAAACCAGGTGCCGCCCTTTGCCTACGGGCTGCTTGTTTCAAAAGAGCCTCTTTTTTTTTTTTTCCTTCAGTCCCAGTTACTGCATGGTATGAAGACCTTTGAATTTTTCCTTAATGCAAGAATTACAATTAGAAATACTTATCCATTCAGCTTTCCAATAAATTAGTGAGAAACATTGGCCCATTTTGCCATTTCTTCCTACATACATAGAGTTAATGAGAGTTTACTTCTATCCCCATTAGTTTAGTATATATATATCCTTTTAAATCCAAATTTCTGACACTTAGCTCTGATTTTTTTTAATTTTAATTAAAGAACCCTGAGAAATCCTTTAAAGCATTTGGCAATGCCCAAACTTGATGACCCTTTGACTTTAAACTTAAACTTAGTTTTGCATCAGACTGCAGTCTTGAACATGTTCACACTCACACATGCACACACACACATACATTTTCAAAAGATCTTAAAGCGTGCAGAATAAGCATCGGCCGTACATTTTAAGACAAAAACCTTTAACAAACGATTTTTAGCATTCTCTAGCCTCATTTTCCAGGGCTTGATAGTTTTAGTAAAACATTTTTAGTGCACCAAACAATTTTCTGCTTAAGAAGGCTGGGTGGGGGTCCCCCTAGAGTTCTTTTTTGCGGACACTCTCACTGATTGACTGATTGTGGGCTGTCACCTGTACATCTTTCCAGTGAGCTAAAGTCAAGTCCAGGGGAGTGGAAGGAACGTTCCCCATCATCCGTTTGTCAGTCAGGCACAGCACAAGAAAGAAACACACAAAAATAATCACAGGCACAAAGACCAGACAACACTTACAGACAGACTTAGGGAGCCGCGGCTTACAGGTTCGACTGTGTCTCTCCTGCCCCTGTGAGGAGGCAGACCACACAGTCTCACTGTGTCTCTCCTGCCCCTTTGAGGGGGCAGACCACACAGTCTTGAGGCTCTCTCCCGTTCCTGTGTAGGAGCGGACCAGACAACCCCAAATATAGAGTGGACTAGACAGGCGCCCGTTAGAAGGGCCTCCCGGTCCAGTCCTTCAGGTCCAGGGTGGAAGTGGGAAGCCTGAGCCCCCTGTGGAGGGCTTGAGGTCCCCCAGGACTGCCCATACGAGCGTGTCCACTCCGGCTGGTCCTTCACTACCTACAGGTTCAGATTCAAGCGGCTGGCCTAAACAGAAAACAAAACTACAAATCACACAGACACAGACACACAGAATGAACTGCCCTATTTTCTTACCTTCGGAGTTTGGGGTCTCGGGGGTCTCTGGGGCCATCCCGGACAAAACCCCAAATGTTGTGCCAAGTCGCGAAACTACCACCAAGAAGACCACCGAGACTCAGACATTCCGAAATGCAAAAGCAAGGCAAGGCTTTATTTAAGTGAGCTGCGACTCAGGCCTCGTCCTACCCACCGACACAGCGGAGGTTAGGAGGAAGCCCCGAGCTGTGATTACACAGGGCTTATAAAGGCAAAGAACAAGGTTACAAGAATCAGGTGTTCAAGCAAGCAAGATTAGGACACAGGTACAAATCTGATTGGCTCAGGGTTCGATTCTAAAATGGGGTTCACGTGGTAAAATGGGGCCTGACTTCAAAGTCTGGCACTTCAGTATAAACACAGTCCTTCAATAAACATTTTTTTTTTTTTTTTGGCCAATCCTGGGGCTTGGACTCAGAGCCTGAGCACTATCCCTGGCTTCTTTTTGCTCAAGGATAGCACTCTGCCACTTGAGCCACAGCACCACTTCTGGCCATTTTATATATATATATATGTGTATATATATATATGTGTATATATATATATACATATATATATATATATATATATATATATGTGGTGCTGAGGAATCGAACCTAGGGCTTCATGTATGGGAGGCAAGCATTCGCCACTAGGCCATATTCCCAGCCCGGCATAAACTCTTAATATGCCCTTTTCTAATTATATAGAAGCTAGCTGTTTGGATCACTTTTTTTTTTTCCAGTGCCAATTCTAGGGCTTGAACTCAGGTAAACCCTTTTTGCTCAAGGCTAGTGCTCTACCACTTGAGCCACAACTCTACTTCTGGCTTTTTGATGGTTAATTGGAGATAAGAGTCTCACAGCCTTTTTCTGCCACTGCTGGCTTCCAACACCGATCCTCAGATCTCAGCCTCCTATGTAGCTAGGATTACAGGCGTGAGCCACGAGTGCTAGCTTGGCTCCCTTCTTTAGTCTGGAAACACCCTCTTGTGCTGCCCCCTGGTGTTGCAGTACTAAACCCAATAAAGGCTTCTTGCAAATGGTTTTGTCTACTTTTGATTTTAGTTATTGGTAGAGCTGAACAGAGGGGAGACAGAGGCAGCAGCCTCCTGGCAGAAGCTGTAGCTGCTCACTCGCAGCATCATTGGAGCACTCGCCCTCAGTGGCTGATCAGAGCCAGTGCTAGGGAAGCTGGAGCAAAGCTGGTATTTGAAACAAATCCAAGGACATGGCAGCAGCAACAGCAGACTCAATAGTGGAGCCAGCACTTTCAGTGGCCAAAGCAAACCTAGTGGCAGTAGCAGTACAGCAGATGGCAGTAGTAAAAAGCAGTGGGAGTCAGAAGCAGTTAACAGGTGGGGCAGGGGTAGCAACTGTCAGAGTAAAATTGGTAGGGAGCCAAAAAAAAAAAAAAAAAAAAAAGAGAGAGACTGCAGGCCCTGGTTGCAGAAAGAGCTTTAACATTTGCTGTCAAGTGCTAGGGTGCCTGACATCTAAGGCCTGAGAGCTGGCAACACTTGCTGTAGTGCTAGGGATTCCAGGAGCCAGCACACGTTCAAGAACTGTAGCACTAGAAGGCACAACTTTCTGCTGTTCACCACTGAGGCATTTCAAAAACACCAAGGGTAGTAGATAACTGGAAAAACTTTTTCCCTACCTTTTATTCCTGTCTTGGTACAGCAGAAGGACCCCAGCCAGCTGAGTAAAGTTAGATGGCAATTGTAGACTTAAGGACTGACTTGAGAGAACTTAGAAGTTGAGGTTTCAATGCAATGCTAGTTTTTGTGAAAGGAATTGGCTATTGTTCCACTCTTATATATGTAATAAAAATTCCTCGTTATACATAACTGCCTTTGGAAACAACTTATCTTCCTTTTGTCCCTTCATATCTACTCCATATCCTCCTCCTGCTGTCAATGTTTGTTTTGTTTTTTGAAACAGGGTCTCACCATAGAGCTCAGGCTAGTCTCAGACTTGAGAATCTGCTAACTCTACCTCTGAGTGTTGAAGTTACAGACATAACACCTTAACCAACAACTATCTTTCCTTTCTTTGCACTTGTGCCAGAGAAGTCTAACCTTTCTGGACTGTACCAACAGGCCCCCTTCACCCTTGTGGTATATGAAAGGAGTCAGGTATTAGGAAGCAGCTGTAGATTAGACTAGGAGAATAAGATCATACTTTATACATATTAAGACCATACTCATGGTCTAAAAAATACTTTCTATTACTATAAAGGTCATGTAGAGAGGGGTTGCACTTACATAAGTTTTCTTTTAGAGAGAGGGAAGAAGAGAGTGGGAGGGAAGACAGGAAAAGGAGGAGGAAGAGATGATGTTCATCTGCTCATTTGGTTCTAACTTGTCTATCCAAACAAAACAAGGAAAAAGGGTGAAAAAGTGCAGCAGTAGAGCACACCATAAACACCATAAATGGGAGTGAACTATGTAACTCTGGATGGAGATGGGAGGGAGGGAATGTGGGAGAGAATGAGGAAACAAATGACACTCTATGAAAGGAAATGTACTTAAATCTGACTTATGTAAATGTAACCACTCTGTATATCACCTCCAAAATAAAAAAATACATTTGAGAGGAAAAAAAATGTTAAGTCCTCTTGACATTCCTCTTGGGTGCTGATAACACACAGAAATTTTTTTTTAAAGTTTTTATTATCAAACTGAATTACAGAGGTTACAGTTTCATACATTAGGCATTGGATACATTTCTTGTACTGTTTGTTACCTCCTCCCCCCTCCCCCTTTTCTTCCCCCCCCCCCCCCCATGAGTTGTTCAGTTCATTTACACCAAACAGTTTTGCAAGTATTGCTTTTGTAGTTGTCTTTTTTTTTTGGCCAGTCCTGGGCCTTGGACTCAGGGCCTGAGCACTGTCTCTGGCTTCTTCCCGCTCAAGGCTAGCACTCTGCCACTTGAGCCACAGCGCCGCTTCTGGCCGTTTTCTGTATATGTGGTGCTGGGGAATCGAACCTAGGGCCTCGTGTATCCGAGGCAGGCACTCTTGCCACTAGGCTATATCCCCAGCCCCCCCCCCCCCTTTTTTTTAACCCTGAACACAAAGAAAATTTTTCCTTCAGCAACTATTCCTGTTTCCTGGGTCCTGTGTTCTTTTTATACTTCCTTCCTTTCTTCCTTCCCTCCCTCCCTACTTTCTCATTATGTAGCCTAGGCTGCCATGAACTATTGATCCTCCTGATGGTGTGATTATAGGTATATACCACTATGCACATTAAAACTACCTCTAACCAACAGCATCTAAGTGTGACTTGTTTTGGCCAGTCCTGGGGCTTGAACTCAGGGCCTGAGCACTGGCACTGGCTTCCTTTTGCTCAAGGCTAGCACTCTACCACTTGCACCACAGCGCCACTTCTGGCTTTTTCTGTGTATGTGGTGCTGAGAAATCAAATCCAAGGCTCCGTGCATGCTAGGCAAGCACTCTACCAAGAAGTCACATTTCCAGCCCCTCAGTGCAATTCTAATTGTAGCCAGGATTGAGATTCCTTGGGAATAGATATAGTGGGACTCCTAGATAAGACAATCCTTGTATTCTAGGAATGCAGTTTCCCAATTTCATATCAGATTAGAAGCTCTGGTGGCCAGGTCCAGAATTTGGCTTTAGGACTCCAGGAAATTCTTATGCTGACCATGTTTCTGATTAATTTTGGAAATTTCCTATTTGAAACATTTCGAAATGACAATTTTTTTTGCCAGTCCTGGTGCTTGAACTCAGGGCCTAAGCACTATCCCTGCCTTTTTTTTTTTTTTTTTTTTTTGCTTAAGGCTAGCATTCTACCACTTGAGCCACAGCACCCCTTCTGGCCTTTTTGTATATATGTGGTGCTGAGGAATCAAACCCAGGGCTTCATGTATACCAGGCAAACACTCTTGCCACTAGGCCATATTCCCAGCCCCCAGGCCCTGCTTTTATGGCAGCCTCTGCAAAGGATCCCATTCCCAACTCAAGTGAATCCTTAGGTTGGTACCCCCAGGTTTTGTTTGCAGTATAAATGTATCAGATAAATGCAAATATATCCAAGATTGAATTCACATTCAGATAACTAAGTTTGTCAGATTGCTTGTTTTTCTCAGATCACATCCATTTCAAGGAAAAAGTGGCTTTAGAGATATGAATACCATTCTATTAGTGCCTCCCTCACTTACTTTTGCCTTACTATGTAGGTAACAAAGGAGGTGACACTGTCCAAAAAGAAATTACTTGTTTATCTGACTTATATAATCCCTCTGTATATTGCCTTTATAATAAAAAAATTAGAAATTACAAAAAATAGCTAAGGAGAGACACATCTCAGTGTTTGTGTATTAGTCAAATGTGACATTTATTCATTTGTGAATAATACCACTTGAAAAAAACTTTTAAAAGACCTTTATTACATAAAATATTTGGAAATTATTTTTTAAAAATACACATGGATAATTGAACAATCTTTATAAAACACTGCCTTAAAAAGATACATTTTCATAAGACACAATCTAAAATGCATATGCCAAAATGGTTTAATGGAAACTACAGCATCAACAAATTATGAAATTCAGAAACTTCCTAATCACTGACCTATATGAGAGGTCTCCAACTTCAGGGCTGAGTAGGAAATACAAATAGAGACCCAGTGGCAAATCTGGGAATGACATACTCAAACTAAACAATTTTCAAAACATCTACCCAAATAAAATTGTGGGTCAAACTGGCTTGTGTGAGTCTGGCACCTGTGGCTCATACCTCAAAAGGCTAAGACCTGAAGTTCAAACCTAAGTCAGGCAGAAAAAAGCTCATTAAGACTTCATCTCCAATTAATGAGTAAAAAGCTGGCTGGAGGTATACAAGTGGTAACTTGTTGGTGCGGCTTACTAGTTTATAGTTCTTGTCTAAATAAATTTTAACATTTTCTATACCTAATCCTTAAAATGGAAGGAAAATGGTAGATGGCATTTCTGTGTGTATTTAAGACTACTTAAGCTACTACTGTATGGAGAATGAGTTTTAAAAAAAGCTCCAAGACAAGGTATGCTGTTTTCTGAGTTAATCAATTTAGATAGTGCATCAATATATTCTTAGAACATCCTGATAAAAGATGAAATTTAGCCAAGCACCAGTGGCTAATGCCTGTAATCCTGGCTACTAAAGAGGCTGAGATCTGAGGATTCAGGGTCAAAGCTAGCCCAGACAGGAAAGTTCTTGAGACTCTCATCTCCAATTAAGAAAGCCAGAAGTGGTAGAGCACCAGCATTCAGTGTGTTGTGGGTGGGGGAAAAAAGCTAAGATACACCCATGCCCTGAATTCAAGCCCAGGACTGGCACAAATGTGTGTGTGTGTACACGTGCAGGTCTGTACACACACACGCAAGTGCGCGAGCGCATGCATGCCCACTAGTCCTAATAGTTATACTGTGTTAGATAAAAGCAGTTCCAAAGAAGTTACTAGTTTGTCTGCCATCAATAAGTTCCTGTTAATTTTTGATAGTTATGGTAGAGGTATTAGAATGACAAAACCTTTAAAAAGGCCGAAAAGGCACATAATCTTTCTTTCTTTCTTTTTTTTTGCCAGTCCTGGGGCTTGAACTCAAGCCTGAGGAGCTAGGGCGCCACTTCTGGCCATTTGCTATATGTGTGGTGCTGAGGAATCAAACCCAGGGCTTCATGTATATGAGGCAAGCACTCTTTCCACTAGGCCATATTCCAGCTCTCTTTTTTTTTTTTTTTGCCAGTCCTCGGGCTTGAACTCAGGGCCTAAGCACTGTCCCTGGCTTCTTTTAGCTCAAGGCTATGACTCTGCCACTAGAGCCACAGTACCACTTTTGGCTTTTTCTATATATGTGGTGCTGAGGAATCGAACCCAGGGCTTCATGTATGCAAGACAAGCACTCTACCACTAAGCTACATTCCCAGCCCTCACATATTCTTTCTAGACTACTTTTAAATAATTCATAGACAACACAGATTTCAAACAAATAAAATTCAAATATACTTACTCCAAACCACATAATGCTCCAAAATATTTTCTTCTTTCTTTAGCATTTTAGCTTTCAGTTAAACCTTACCATAAAGCACCAAATCTAGCCATATATCACATTTAAGAATGAGTAATTCACATATAGAACTTTTAAGTCTTTCTACAGTTTATAGGGAGAAATCAATGTCCTTTACAGCTATTAAACTCTTACATTAACAAGCCAAAGCTGTTATGTATTTGTGCTAAAATCAGACGTTTAGGAAAATAGAAGAAATAAATATACAAGAAATTTAAGCACAGAATCCATCCACCAATTAATGCAAAGATCATTATTTCCATCTTTCAAGACTTGAAACTTTTAAGTAGATGAAATGTTTGGCTTCTGTCTCTCTCCAGTGATGGCTTCAGGCAGCTAGGTAAGCACTCTACTGAGCTAAATCCTTAGCTTCATAGTTTCTTTCTAACCCAATCTGTGATAAAAATGTGAAGTCTAGCCCATTCTAAGTAATCTTATCTTTATTTCAACATTATTATTAAAAGCAATTATTAAAAAAACTCAGTACTTGGGCTGGGGATATGGCCTAGTGGCAAGAGTGCCTGCCTCATATACATGAGGCCCTGGGTTCGATTCCCCAGCACCACATATACAGAAAATGGCCAGAAGGGGTGCTGTGGCTCAAGTGGTAGAGTGCTGGCCTTGAGCAAAAAAAGAAGCCAGGGACAGTGCTCAGGCCCTGAGTCCAAGCCCCAGGACTGGCCAAAAACAACAAAAACAAAAAAAAACCCAAAAAAAAACCAACTCAGTACTTTTTAAGACTTCAAATTTTATATACCATAAGATTTCAATGGGAAAAAAAGGATAAAACTAGATTATAAATTTGCCATATACCCAGAAAAGAAAGAGTTCTCAAATCAAGTGAACAGCAAAACGTCATGTAAGTGTACACAGCACAGGGTGATATACAGCAATTCCTTTAAAAATCAATGTGGTTCTTATGAATAAACTTATTTTAAATAAATTATTCATAATTAAAAATTTTAAGTTTTCATAAGTCATAACAGGAAAGAATGAATACATGGGATTCACACAATAACAAAATATTTTAATATTATGTAATTGAAATACTGTTTTAAAATTACTGAAATGTATTAAATGTTTATAGTAGACCGACCTAAAACACTGAGTTCCATACTAACTTGTTATATATAGAGTACTGTCTGCTTCTTATCACAGGATGAAAAACTCCTTTTGTAAGAAACCTTGATAGCTGCAATTTTACAATACAACGATCCAATTAGTTAGCATACTTATGGAGGAAGCGTTCAAATGCATCATAGATGGCTTGTCTAAAATGAAAAACAAAATCCAAATAATTAGCAAACATAGTGGGGAAGACAGAACTTATACTCTATTTCTAATATTATCTATGGTTTTCGATCTGTGCTCCTTTCTAAGCAGCTATAAAAGAGCCAAGTACCTGAGTGGTGTTTGGGTCCAAGTGACTTCACCACACTACTGGAATTTCCAAATGATGATGGATCCAAAAGCATCTTTTTATGAAGCACTTTTTTGTGCCTTTCTACACACAAACACGGACATGCACACACACACACACACACACACACACACACACACACACACACACACCACACAAATATCTTTATCACTGTTGAAAATCAATTACATAACTTTTCAGAGTCTGAAATTTACTTGACAGGTAATAACACAGACTTTTTTTGTTTAACAAGAGTATGTTCCTGGCAACCAAACTTAAGAAATCAAGTCTTGGGTTTCCTACATTAACTTCACTAGGAATCTCAATATTTCATTGTTCTATTGCTTCATAAAATACCCTTTCAAGTTTATTTCTTGTCCTATTACAAGAGCAAGCACTTTCATTACAGAATAGTCAGAAAACAGAAAAATATGGAAAATGAGAAAATGTCAAAATGCCAACACTCTAAGTGGGATTAATCTTTTCGCATGACCCACTTCCATTCCTTCAATGGAACAAGTACAGGAGCCATGCAATGCTAGTCTTCCATTGTTGTTTGTGGGACTTGAACTCAGGGCTGGAATGCTGTCCCTGAGTTATTTTGCTCAAGGTGATTGCTCTACCACTTTGAGTCATAGTTCCACTTGCTGTTTTTGAGTGGTTACTTGGGAGCTAAGAGTCTCACAAGGACTTTTCTACCCTTAGCTGGCTTTGGACCATGATCCTCAGATCTCAGCCTCCTGAATAGCTAGGATTACAGGTGTGAGCCACCAGTGCTCAGCTAGTCTGGATTATTCCAATTTTGGTATGTGTGCTGCTGAAGTGAACCCATGTACTTTTCATGTACTTCTTCCAGATTTTTATTTTTTGAAATAGGGTGTTGACATGTAGTCCAAATGTGACAAACTTTTCTAGCCTTCCCTCTCAGCCTCTCCAACGCTGAGATTATATATAGCTTTCTTGTTCAAAGTTAGCACTCTACCATTTGAGCCACAGATGCATTTCTAGCTGTTTGGTTGTCAATTGGAAATAAGTCTTATGGACTTTTCTGCCTGGGCCAAAATGAGACCCTCAGATCTCAGCCTCCTAAGTATCTAGTGTGGGGAATCCTCAGATCTCAACTTCCTTAGTTGCTAATATTAAAGGCATGAGCCATCAGCACCCAGCTCATGTTCAAACTTGGATAGAAGTAGCAATTACATGGGATACCAGAATTGTAAAAGATTTGATAAGTCCAGTCATTAGTACTAAAACCAGTATAGTACTTCTCATTTAGGATTTAATATTCACTTGCCAATAATAAAGCAGTTATTTTTACAAATGCTCTGAGAGAATTATTCATGTGGATGGAAAAAACTGTTAGATCTTACAAACCATAACATTCCTTCCAACACCTAAAATACCTGGCCATATTTAATAAGGATAATAAAAACTTGATAAAGGACATTGAAGATATCTTACATCCCTAGTACTTTGGAAGAAAGGATGGGATAAAGAGAAAAATGAGGGGAAAAAAGGGAAAGAGACTAAAACATACAATAAAAATATCTTTTTTGTATATGTTAAAGTGAAAAATAGCACCCAAACAAATAAATAGCCATTTCAATTTACCTGAAGAGTCCTTGCTTAAAAAGATATGCACTAATGTGACCCCCTTCTAGATATCTGATTTCACAACCAGGCCAAATTTCTTGTAGACTTCGAACTCCTGTTCGAGGAATATAGGCATCTTCTTTGGCTTGAACCACTATAATGAGGCTTGGGTCAACTGGAACTAAGTATAGAATTTTGACACATTAAAAAGCTCTAGGATTACTGTGCTAACTCATAAGTCATTTTAGCAAAACAACAACAAAAAACACAATACAGTAAATGAAACATCTGTCAAACTAAAACTTTTTTTGGAGCTAGTCCTGGTGCTTGAACTCAGGGCCTGGGCTCTGTCCCTGAGCTTTCTGGCTCAGTGCTAGCACTCTATCACTTGAGTCGCAGATCCACTTCTGGCTTTTGGTAGTTAATTGGAGATAAGTTTCATGGACTTTCTTGCCCTGGTCTGGCATGGAACCTTGGTCTTCAGATCTCAGCCCTCAGCTAGGATTACAGGCTTTTTTTTGGTCAGTCATGGGATTTGAACTCAGGGCCTGGTCTCCATCCTTGAGCTTTTTGACTCAAAGCTAGTGCTCTATCACTATGAGCCACAGGGCCACTTCTGGTTTTCTGGTGGTTAGTCTTATCAACCTTTTTGCTTGGACTGCCTTCGAACTTGAATCTCATATCTCAGCCTCCTGAGTAGCTAGGTTTCTAAAACTCTTTTGGTCAAAGTAAAGATTAACTATAAAGCTAGGTATTGGTGTCTGGCACTGGTGGCTCACGCCTGTAATCCTAGCTACTCAGGAGGCTGAGATCTGAGGACAGAAGTTCAAAGCCAGCCCAGGCAGTAGACAAGTAAAGTCCATGAAACTCTTTTTTTTTTTTTTTTGGCCAGTCCTGGGCCTTGGACTCAGGGCCTGAGCACTGTCCCTGGCTTCTTCTTGCTCAAGGCTAGCACTCTGCCACTTGAGCCACAGTGCCACTTCTGGCCGTTTTCTGTATATGTGGTGCTGGGGAATCGAACCCAGGGCCTCATGTATATGAGGCAAGCACTCTTGCCACTAGGCCATATCCCCAGCCCCCATGAAACTCTTATCTCCAATTAACCACCAGAAAACCTGAAGTGGTGCTGTGGCTCAAGTGGTAGAGCACTTGAGCTGAAGAGCTCAAGGACAGTCAGTGCCCAGGCCCAGAGTTCAAACCCCATGATGGACAAAAAAAACAAATAGCTAGGTGTTGGCTTGCTCTATAATCCTTCCTAGTTACTCAGAAGGCTGAGATCTAATGACCAAGGTTCAAAGCCAGTTCGGACAAACCCTGGAGAGTTTTATCTCCTATTAACCAGCAAAAATTCAAAGCTGAAGGGCTGGGGATATGGCCTAGTGGCAAGAGTGCTTGCCTCATATACATGAAGCCCTGGGTTCAATTCCCCAGCACCACATATACAGAAAATGGCCAGAAGTGGCACTCTGTCTCAAGTGGCAGAGTTCTAGCCTTGAGCAAAAAGAAGCCAGAGACAAAGGCCCAGGACTGGCCAAAAAAAAAAAAAAAAAGTCAAAGCGGAAGGTGTGGCTCAAATGGTACAGCACCAACTATGAGAAAAAGCTGAGCAAGAGTGTAGGCCCTAAGTGAGTTCAAGTTCCCATATTGGCGATTATCATAGTATTGATCCAACACAATGAAATAAATATTCTAAAGATATATTCAATGTATTTTTTATTACTAGTGCTGGAGACTGAATTCCAATGTTTCATATATACTAAGCACATGTGCTATCACTGAAGTATACTCCAACTCCTCTAATGTATGAGTGAATGAATGTATGGATGGATTTGGGCTTTTGAGACAAGTGTCTTGTTATATAGTCCAAGTTGGCCTTGAATCCAAGATCCTCTTGTCTCAGCCCGAGTGCTGGAACTATAGGTATGAACCACTACAGATAGCTTACCAATGTGTTTTTGAACATACAAGATGTTTTTACTTTCCATGTACAAAATGATACATTTAAAATGACCCATTTATTTTAGAAAATACATTCTAAAAATAACAAAAAAAACTCTGTATCTTTGGAAATATGAAATTACCTTGTAAAGCATTCTTAAATATCCTTAACAAATAAACACCAGCTAATACTATCAATTTAATATGGAAACTAGTACCTGAGAAATTGGCTACATGAGTACATTCATCCATGACTCCTTTCATAAATATTAAAGATTCTTTCTGAAGATTGTTTCTTCTTTGTTCTTTGCTGAGCAGGTGGTTTGGCTGTGAGTTGTAACTTGTATAGCAATTTTTGTTGGTTGAAAGTGTTTGATTCAAGCACTCTGTCTTAGAGGTATCTTGCAACAAGAGTCCTTCTGATGTAATACTGGTGGAAGTTTTACTAGAATTATGACATTCAACATGTTTTGGGGACACGGTTTGGTTTCTCATATCTAAACTTAAAGTTCTAGAAACCAGATTAAGGTTAGTTATCTTGTCTGTACTGTTAGGGAAGTATTTCACAAACTCTTGTCCCATTTTGAAAGAATCTGTCTGGATTGAAAAAAAAAAGCATTAATATAGACTAAAGGGTTGTTTCACTTTCTTTTTAAAACAAAGAAAAAAAAAGTACACAGAGGTGGATGCAATATATTATTCACATACAATTTGCATACTGTTTTTTGTTTTTTTTTTGGCCAGTCCTGGGCCTTGGACTCAGGGCCTGAGCACTGTCCCTGGCTTCTTCCCGCTCAAGGCTAGCACTCTGCCACTTGAGCCACAGCGCCGCTTCTGGCCGTTTTCTGTATATGTGGTGCTGGGGAATCGAACGTAGGGCCTCATGTATCCGAGGCAGGCACTCTTGCCACTAGGCCATATCCCCAGCCCTGCATACTGTTTTAATAAGTAATGAAAGGTTTATTTTGTACCGGTACTGAGACTTGAACTTAAGGCCTGGGTGCTGTCCCTTAGCTTTTTTTTAGCTCAAGACTGGTCCTCTACCACTTCTCACAGCTCCAACTTCTAGCTTTTTAGCAGTTAATTGGAGGTAAATGGACTTTACTGTTAGGGGTAGCTTTGAACTGCAACCCTAAACTCTCAGCCTCCTGAAAAGCTAGGCATGAGCCACTGGCATTGGCTGAATTTTTTAATTTTTAAATTAAAATTTTTAATCTTTTTTTCCCTTTAATTTGGTGGTAGTATTGGGGTTTGAACAAAAGGTCTTATGCTAGGCAACTGTTGTGTCACTTGAACCATGCTGTGAGCCTTTTTGCTTTAGTTTCCTTTTCAGCCAGTGGCTCAAGTTTTTGCCTCGGCTGGCCTCAAACTTCAATCCTCCCAATCTCTGCCTCCTGAGAAGCTGGAATTATAGGCATGCACCACTGCACTTGGTATTAAATCCTGCTTTAAGGCACATGCTACAAAATGGATCTTTGAACATAGTATGCCACATTAATAAGCCAGACACAAAAGGGCAATATCATATTGTCCCACTTGTATAAGGCCTTCACCACAGTCAAATTAATAAAGATGAAAAAAAAAAACAACAATGGTTGGATGCCAGAGGATGGGACAAAGGAGGAATGGGAGCTACTGTTCAAGTTTGGGAAGATGAGAAAGTTCTGTGTATTTAGAGACCTGTTTCCAGGTTGGGTGGCCAAGTTTTATTCTTGACCTACTCAATAGTTAGTGTGTTTGCATTCTGATGACTGTAATAAGCCGTATATTTCGGTTACATGTTCTCTATATAAGATTTATTTAAATATGGATTTTCTTCTTCTTTTTAAAACAAGGTCTTGCTAGTAGCCAAAACTAGCCTCAAACTTGCAATTTTACCCAGCATTAGGGGATTATAGATGTCTGCTGACAAGGTATACCACCATGTCTGATTAAAAATACGCCCTTTTTTTGTTGTTGTTTTGTTTTCTGCCAGTCCTGGGGCTTGAACTCAGGTCTTGAGCATTGTCCCTGGATCCTTCTTGCTCAAGGCTAGCACTCTACCACTTGAGCCAAGTGCCACTTTTGGCTTCTTTCTATATATGTGGTGCTGAGGAATCGAACTCAGGGCTTCTACATACCAGGCGAGCACTTTACCACTAGGCCATAGTCCCAGCCCCTCTTTTTTTTTTTTTTGACCAGTCCTCAGTCTTGACCTTAGGGCTTGGGCATTGTACCCGAGCTTCTTTTTGTTCAAGGCTAGCACTCTACCACTTGAGCCACAGCACCATTTCAGCCTTTTTGTTTATGTGGTACTGAAGAATCGAACCCAGGGCTTCATCCATGTTAGGCAAGTACTCTACTGCAAAGCTGCATTCCCAGCTCCTCTTTTTGTTCTTTGAAAAAGGGTCTTTCTATATAGCTGAGGTTGGCCTCAAGCTCACATCCTCCTGCCTCTGCCTCCTAAGTGCTAGATCACAAGTATGCACTACCATATTAAGCTAAAATGAAAAATACTGTTTCAAAAAAAACTATCATAGAAAAATTGATTCAGAAAATCAAGTTTACCCATGTAGAAATTAAAATACTTACTCCACAGTATTCAAGCATATGAACTATTTCTTCTTCATAAACTGTCTGAGTATAATATTGCTTCTCCAGCTCCCTCCAATTAATTGATTTACTCAATACACCCTAAAATAAGAACCTAAATTAGGATCAAATTATACCAGTTTTTATTTATTTTTTTATTATTATTATTTTTTTGGCCAGTCCTGGGCCTTGGACTCAGGGCCTGAGCACTATCCCTGGCTTCCTTTTGCTCAAGGCTAGCACTCTGCCACTTGAGCCACAGCGCCACTTCTGGCCGTTTTCTGTATATGCGGTGCTGGGGAATCGAACCCAGGGCCTCATGTATACGAGGCAGGCTCTCTTGCCACTAGGCCATATCCCCAGCCCCCTTATACCAGTTTTTAATCTAATACTTTTTGTTTTAATTATCAAGTAAAAGTTAATCACAGATTGATCTTGCCTACTTATTACAAAGGCTTGCTTACAAAATTTACCCTTTATAAGAGTCTGGTAACTTGACTTATAAACAGTTCTTACTTTAGTGTATAATTTTCCTTGAATGACAAAAGTGAGTCATTATGCCTGTGTTGCTTATATAAGCAATGTGTTTTTTGCTTAACACTATACTTCCTCTGCAATTTTAGTAGATTCTAGGCAAATCATTGACCTCAGATTTAAAACCTTGTTATGATAGGCTCAACACAATGAACATACCACACCATTTTTCACAACCTATTGCTTGAAAAATTAAGCACAAATTGAGATTCCACTGACCTCTCAGAAACTTGAACTGGCTTGGGGGGGGGGAGGGTGTGTGTGGGGGGGGAGGGTGTATGTGTGTGTGTGTGTGTGTGTGCGTGCGTGCGTGTGTGTGTGTGTGTGTTTGCTAGTTCTGGGGCTTGACCTCAGGGTCTTGGCCTGTCCCTGGGCTGTTTTACTCAAGGCTAGTGCTCTACCACTTGAACCAAAGCTCTACTTTCTTGTACTAGGTTTTGCTTCAAGTATGTTTTCCTTTTCCTGATTTTATGTCCTATCCTTTAGACATATATGATGAGTTTTGTTATTCCTTCTAAGTGAATCACCAGACCTTAAGGGTAATGCTGGGGGACTCTCAAGACAATTATCTTTAATTACACATATGTTGCTATTTACATTTTAATTGCAACTAAATTACCGTAGTGAAGACCCCAGAGGCTGTGGACCAAGACAGACAAGGAACCAATGGCATGGGCTTAGGCCAGTTGGATACTGCTAAGGAGGCCATCTGTAATTTAACAGAAGCTTCTGTGTAAAGTTCTTATTTATTCAAATGAAAAACATTCAATACTCAAAAGAACTTTCTATAATAATTGGCAAGAGAAGATACAAACCAGAAGTCTGAAAACATTTGTGACCTTATGAAATATAAATTCCAACAGTAATGTAATTTCTCTTTTACAAGTGACAAAGTATGGTAGAAATTTTTTGAAGGTGTTAGCGAAGATTTATTTTAGTATAGCAAAGCAGGGAGAAATGGAGGAAAAAGTATTACCTAATTCCAATGCAGGAAATAGGAGTTCAAGACTCCACTATTTTTTGCTAGGCGCACATCTATAATCCTAGCTACTCAGGTTGCTGAGATCTGAGGATCATAGTTTGAAGCCAGATCAGACAGGAAAATGAGGGAGAGTCTTATGTCCAATAAACTACCAAAAAGGTGGAAGTAGAAATGTGGTCCAGCCAGGCTCACGCCTGTAATCCTAGCTACTCAGGGAGGCTGAGATCTGAGAGGATCAAAGTTCAAAGCCAGCCCAGGAAGGAAAGTCCATGAAAAAAAGAAAAGAAAAGAAAAGAAAAAGAAAGAAATGTGGCTCAAGTGGTAGGGCACTAGACTTGAGCAAAATGCTGCTTAGGGACAGCACCCAGGTCCTGAGTTAAAGCACTGGAACAAGAAAACAAAAAAAAAAACTCCTTTTCCTTTTCTTTTCCCAGAGAGATAGCATTTCACACTGCAGTCTAGGTTGGCCTCAAAGTTGTGATGTTCCTGCCTCGGCCTCCTTTTTTGCTTTGAATTCTAGAACCTCCTGTCTTAGCCTCCCAAGTTCTAGGCTTAAAGGCATGTGCCATGATATATGGCTCTGAGTGATTTTTAAAACTTAATTTTGTAATTCAAATGATCCATAAAAAAATTTCATTTATTTATTTATTTTCATATATTGAGTGACTAATATGTACCATCTAATGAACAAGAACATACATATTCCAGGCCCTCATCAAACCAACTGCTTCATGGAGAAAAAAGGACTGTTAAGCAATTATAGTACTATGAAAAATCCTAATAAGAAATGAAGCATGGGGGTGCGGGGTGGAGGATTGGAGAGGAGAGAAGGTGGGAGAAAAATGGAAGAGGTAACAAGTTTGACAAAAAAATGTTCTCACTGCTTTTACATATGTAACTGTAACCCCTCTGTATATCATCTTGACAATAAAATTAAATTAAAAAAATAAAAGAAAAATAAAGCACAGTCAACAGGTAATACTGGAGGTCAGAGAAAGTAATCATGGATGGGAGCTATAGCAGAAGGGCAGCTCTTGCTTGCAAGGTATCAGGACACATGGGGACACTGGAAGGATGCTAGAGTAGCAAGGGCCCAGTGTAAAAACAGGCTATACCACTCTAATTAGGGTACAGAAGAAAATTAGTTAAGAAAATACTGGGGCTGGGAATATGGCCTAGTGGCAAGAGTGCTTGCCTCGTATACATGAGGCCCTGGGTTCGATTCCTCAGCACCACATATACAGAAAATGGCCAGAAGTGGCGCTGTGGCTCAAGTGGCAGAGTGCTAGCCTTGAGCAAAAAAAGAAGCCAGGGACAGTGCTCAGGCCCTGAGTTCACGGCCTAGGACTGGCCAAAAAAAAAAAGAAAATACTAATGAAGCTGTGGGTGCTGGTGGCCCATGCCTATAATCCTTGCTACTCAGGAGTCTAAGGAGATCTGAGGATTGCAGTTCAAAGCCAGCCAGGGCAAGAAAGCCAGGAAGCTGTAGCTCAAGTGGTAGAGCACAAGCCTTGAACATAAAAGCTTACAGAGAGTGCCTAGGCCTGAGTTGATGCCCCAGGACTGGCACCAAAAAAAAAAAAAAAAAAAAAAAAGGCTGACAGGAAAAGTCAGAGGCAGAGAAAGCAACTGAGAGTCCATTTTAGTACAGTATATAAGACAAAGGTAAAATAGATTACATATATGTATATGTATATATAGTTGTTTTTGTTGGTTGTAGAGCTTAAACTCAGGGCTCGGGGTGCTGTCCTTGAGCTCTTTAGGCTCAAGACTAGTGTTCTACCATTCTGAGCCATAGCTCTAATTCTAGTTTTCTAGAATTTTTGGATAAGAGTCTCATAGATTTTTCCTGCTTGGGCTGGCTTTGAACCATGATCCTTAGATCTCAGCCTCCTATGTAGCAAGGATTATAGGCATAAGCCACCAGCACCCAGAAAAATAGGTATTACATACATACCATTATATACATGTATGAAAATGTCACAATGAAATCCATTAACCCTATTAATGCATGGTTTAAATGATAGCTAAAATTTAGCAATTTTAGCCAGTTTACTAGCAGAAGTGGGCAAGTATAACTTGACATATGAAAAGTCAAAATTATACAATTAAGTTTTTAATAAAATATTAAATCTAAACATCTGAATTGTAACTGGGGGTCAGGGGGGTGCACAATAAATGCCTATATAAATCATACAAAAGTATCATTACTTCATCACTGGAATTATTTCTGCTTGCTACTTTCAAAAAAACTAAAAACATTATAACCAAAATGAATTTAAAAAAATAACTCAATTCCCTAGAGCTTACAAACACAGACAGTGAAGTGTAAGTTGGAATGAGAAGGCTTACGTGTCCTCCCATGGATATTCCGGTCATCCCTAGAGGGCCATAGCCTTCCCTCTCTAGCCAGTGCAAGAGAGCTGCAGATTCTAAAACAAGAGCTCCTCCCATCACAAAAAGGTCAGACACATTTTTTAAGCTGGACCTCCTAGCCTCAGAAAACAAAATAGAAAGTGATTTATTGCATGTATTTACATTTTAACACCTATAGACTGTTGTCATTTCATTTTATTTTATTTTTGGCCAGTCCTAGGCCGTGAACTCAGGGCCTGAGCACTGTCCCTGGCTTTTCCTTTTTGCTCAAGGCTAGCACTCTGCCACTTGAGCCACAGCGCCACTTCTGGCCATTTTCTTTCTTTTCTTTTTTCTTTTTGGCCAGTCCTGGGGCTTGGACTCAGGGCCTGAGCACTGTCCCTGGCTTCTTCTTGCTCAAGGCTAGCACTCTGCCACTTGAGCCACAGTGCCACTTCTGGTCATTTTCTGTATATGTGGTGCTGGGGAATCGAACCCAGGGCCTCATGTATACGAGGCAAGCACTCTTGCCACTAGGCCATATCCCCAGCCCCTTCTGGCCATTTTCTGTATATGTGGTGCTGAGGAATCGAACCCAGGGCCTCATGTATACGAGGCAAGCACTCTTGCCACTAGGCCATATTCCCAGCTGATTGTTGTCATTTTAAAAGACCAGAAAAATACAGTTGATCTTCATATTTTTATATTATGCTTCATTGTCCTTTACAGAAACTAAAAAGTAAAGGAAATGTATTTTTTTAGACCTGGTCTCTATATGTAGCCCAGGCTGTCCTCTAACTCTTGATCCTTCTACCTCTACTTCCCAAGTACCATGAACCACCATACCCCGCAGTAAACGCGCTTAAAAAGAATCCAAAGTTAACCTATTAATGCTTCTCTCTCTCTCTCTCTCTCTTTGGTGCCAGTATTGGGCTTCAACCAAGATTCTTGAACTTGGGCCACAACTCCAGTTTCATTTCTTTTCTGGCTAATGGTAATAGGTTGTTTTTTTTTTGGCCAGTCCTGGGCCTTGGACTCAGGGCCTGAGCACTGTCCCTGGCTTCTTTTTGCTCAAGGCTAGCACTCTGCCACTTGAGCCACAGCGCCGCTTCTGGCCGTTTTCTGTATATGTGGTGCTGGGGAATCGAACCTAGGGCCTCGTGTATCCGAGGCAGGCACTCTTGCCACTAGGCTATATCCCCAGCCCCAGGCTAATGGTAATAGGAATATTCAGATCTGTCTCCCCTCCCCTGGCTGTCTCCAAACCTCAGATCTTAGCCTCCTGAATAGCTAAAATTATAGATATGAGCCAATGGTGCTTGACTTAAAAGTTTCTTACTATATCATATTTGCAGACATAACCTTAAAATAAGAATAAAGTCAGATGGGCTCAGTGGCTTATGCCTATAATCCTAGCTACTCAGAGGCGGCTGAGATCTGAGGATCGAAGTTCAAAGCCAGCCCAGGAAGGAAAATCCATGAGAGTCTTATCTCCAATTAACTACCAGAAAACCTGAAGTGATGCTGTGGCTCAAGTGTTAGAGTACTAGCCTTGAGCTGAAGAGCTCAGGGACAGCTCCTAGGCCCAGAGTCCAAGCCCCACAACCAGCCCCCAAAAATAAAGAATTACATCAATACTCTTTGCTATAGTTTTATTTCTCCCTCCCATAATAGATGGATATTAAAACTCGGTATATTTAAAGAAAGGCAATCAAAATTTTTAATATTGCTGAAAATTGAATATAAAGACTGAAAAAATGAAAGTAATATGCACTTACACTTGGTCCTTTGGTTTTCTGCAGCCATTTAAAATTGTAGGTCAAAGAGAAAGTTTTAAAATAATTAAACACACTTCTGTCATGAAACATTAACATAAGCAAAACAGTTACATTTGGACACTATTTATTTATTTATTTGCTTGCTTGCTTGCTTGCTTGCCAGTCCTGGGCCTTGGACTCAGGGCCTGCACACTGTCCCTGGCTTATTTTTGCTCAAGGCTAGCACTCTGCCACTTGAGCCACAACGCCACTCCTGGCCGTTTTCTATATATGTGGTGCTGGGGAATCCAACCCTGGGCTTCATGTATACGAGGCAAGCATTCTTGCCACTAGGACAGATTCCCACCCTGGACACAATTTAATACTGAAAAAACTTTCCAATTACCTAAATAGAAAGCTTAGAACTTTTCAGGTTTACACAGCTTTATTGAGATATAAGCATATATCAAGTAATTCACCAATGTGAAGTGTAAAATTTAATGTATTAAGTATAGTCAAAGGATTCTGTAATTTTCAACTTAAATTTAAAATGAAGTTTATTTATATAGTTTATATAATTATGTTTACAAGGGAGGAAATACAGGAAACCAGAAGATAAAACTATTTTATATACAATCATATTAACACATTTGTGTATTTCTTTCCAGTATTTTCCCTTATGTACAGGTTTGTTTTAAATTTATTTTGCTTTCAATTGTTGCATACTTGTATCAGGTCCCATGGTCTTATTTTGTTTTTGGTGCCAGAGATTAAACCCAAGATCTTTGTTATCTTTTGTTTTGCTGGTACTATGACTTGAACCAACTGGCTCCTGCCTGCTTGGCTTGCTTGCCTATGGCTGTATACTCTAACACTTTACTTTAGTGGCACCTTTCCTATGCTAATCACAAATTCTACCACTGAGACTATATGGTTTTATATCTTGCTTTTAAATCACAAATACTTTTTACACATTGTAACTTTTAAAATGATTACTAACCCTTAAACTCACTGAATGTGTAGTATTTACTAAGAATTATTCTACACAGTATCTAATACTCTGAATAATCTAAGAGATGACTCTCACTTATCAGTGAGAAAACAGGTACAAAAAGGGTAAGTAACACGTACAAAGGTAGTAAGCAGGGGCTGGGAATATGGCCTAGTGGTAGAGTGCTTGCCTCACATACATGAAGCCTGGGTTTGATTCCTCAGTATCACTTATATAGAAAAAGCCAGAAGTGGCGCTGTGGTTCAAGTGGTAGAGTGCTAGCCTTGAACAAAAAGAAGCCAGGGCTTAGGCCCTGAGCTCAAGGCCCAGGACCCAGGACTGGCAAAAAAAAAAAAAAAAAAAGGTAGTAAGTAGTAGAGCAATAAACATGATACAATCAACACCATAGAATTCCAGTGTTATAAACTAATTTACTCAATTGTTTCTCTATTACATATTTCTTTTAATACCTTATTATTTAGTAATTATTTAAATATATTTCCCACCATTTTCTTTTTTTTCTTAGTACTTAATGCTTAGACTGAATTTTCCAGAATCAAAATCACTGTCAGGGGCTGGAGATATGGCCTAGTGGCAAGAGGGCTTGCCTCATATAAATGAAGCCCTGGGTTCAATTCCCCAGTACCACATATACAGAAAACGGCCAGAAGTGGCACTGTGGCTCAAGTGGCAGAGTGCTAGCTAGACTTGAGCAAAAAGAAGCCAGGGACAGTGCTCAGGCCCTGAGTCCAAGTCCCAGGACTGGCAAAAAAAAAAAAAAAAAAAAAAAAAAAAAAATCACTCCCCCCCCACCCCGCACTTTTACCACTGAGCCTAGACGTGAAACATCTTAAAGGTCCCAAGACCAGTGGTAAAAATGCTTTAGTAGAGCTGTCTAATTTTCAGATATTAATATTGACTGTGCTCAGTTTAGTTGTCTCCCTAGTACTGTGCTTTTAAAATCATTGGTAATTGTTATTTTAAACTTTACATTTCTTTTTCTTTTCTTTTGGCCTGTCCTAGGGCTTGAACTCAGGGCCTGGGCACTAGCCCTGAGCGTCTTTTGCTCTACCACGTGAGCCATGGTGCCACTTCTGGCTTTTCTGTTTATGTGGTATTGAGGAATCGAACCCAGGGCTTCACGCGTGTTAGGTAAGCACTCTGCCACTAAGCCACATTCTCAGCCCTATATTTCTTTTATTACCAGCAATATTGAGCATTTCTTTATACCTGTGCATCAGGTTCTGTTCTTCTATGAATAGTCTGACATCATCTTGAAAATTAGTTAAGTATTGCACCTTTACTGCAAATGCATTTAAAGCATGAGTTTCTTTACTCACTTATTAAAATCCATAACTATCTGAAGAACAAAAATGAAATTTATCTTTATCATCCAATGAAACTATAATCCTTAGGTTTGTTTTCCCGGAGATAAGGTATCATTGTGCAGCCTAGGTTGGCCTCAAACATAATCCTCGTGCTTTAGCCTCCTGAGCAGATGGGATTATAAGAATGAGCTAACGAGGAGATAACAAACAGTACAAAAAAATGTATCCAATGCCTAATGTATGAAACTGTAACCTCTCTGTACATCAGTTTGATAATAAAAATTAAAAAAAAAATAATGAGCTACCATGTCAGACTCCTTCCACTGCATTTATTTTTTTATTTTTTGGCCAGTCCTAGGGCTTGGACTCAGGGCCTGAGCACTGTCCCTGGCTTCCTTTTTGCTCAAGGCTAGCACTCTGCCACCTGAGCCACAGCGCCACTTCTGGCCCTTTTCTAGATATGTGGTGCTGGAGAATCGAACCCAGGGCTTCATGTATACAAGGCGAGCTCTCTTGCCACTAGGCCATATTCCCAGCCCCTTCCACTGCATTTAAAGAGACATAAAATAACCTTTCATTCCTTTTTGTTCTTGCTTTTTATTTTCTACACTGATGAATGAATTTAACCAGTTTGGGAAAGTTGGTTATTACGTATCATTCCTATGAACAAGTTTCTTAAGTATCACAAAGGATATAGTACGGGTTTTCTAACAACAAAGAAGCTATTCGGGCTTCTTTAATCATAGGACGGGCCATTAGTGTTCTTCTTCTCCAGTAATGCTATGGAAAGAAAAGCTAACATACTTAAACAGCACAAATAAGCACATATGTTAAGGAAATTACTTAAACAAATTATTTAGGGATTAAAGCATAAAAATTAAGTCTTACGTGGTCTCCTGTTCCAGCAAGATGAATGCATACCGGTCTGTGTTTGTTGTTCCATTCTTTAGGTACAATAAATTGGAACCTATTTTTAAAATAATGAAGTTCTCTTTAAAATAAAGCCAGCGCAGGCTCAAAAGTCTATGGGGCTCTTATCTCCAATTTACCACCGAAAACTGGAAAATGGAGGTTGCACAAATGGTAGAGTGCCGGCTTTGAGAAAAAAAAAAGCTAAGGGAGAGTGCTGAGGCCTTGAATGCAAACCCCAGTATCTACACACAAGAGATTTTTCAATTCAAACTTTCTTCTCTTCTTTTTCTTTTTGAGACAGAGTCTCACTATGTAATTCAGACTGGCCTAGAACTTATTACATAGCCAGACCTGGCTTTAAACTTAAGATCCTCCTGCCTCTGCCTCCTAACAAGAACTGGTATTATAGGTATATACCATCATGCCCACCTTCAATTCCTAAAATGTTTAAAATTATTTCCAAGAAAGTATCCTGTAGAATTTTAAGTTAATTTGTAATTGATTAAACTACTATATATGGAAAAATTACAAAGATATTGTAGATTTTCTTACTTTCAGTATGTTAAGATATTCAATACAACAGGAACACATTATTCTTTATCTAGTTTAATACCAAAACTTTATAAATGTGTGATAAATTTTTAACAGGCCTAGTGATACAGCTCTCCCCTTTCTCTTCGTAGGAAAAACACTTTGCTATACAAGCTGTTGAAATAACTACAAAATAATGTACTTATATTTCTACCCATGTAGTATATGAGAGAATGTGATTCATTAAAATTCTGGTACTTGGAGATAAAGTGAATCCATGCCAGAAAAAAGGAAGCACAGTTTTCTCTACTTGTCATGTTTTCTCTTCTCTTCTCCATGTGTGGTACTGGGCCTGAACTTAAGGACTCAAGCTGTTGACTGGCTTTTTCAGTCACAACTGGCACTCTACTTGCTTGAGCCCCCAAACTTTTGGCTGGTTAATTGGAGATGAGAATCTGGGAGAGCTGTATGTCAGGGCTGGCTTCAATCTTGATTGTCATTATACAGTCTCCTGAGTAGCTAACATAAACCACCTGTACCAGGCTGTCCTTATTTAAGGTACTTTCCTATATGACTTATATAACAAATTGCTATTTTTACCATTTATAAGTATACAATATAATGGTATTAAGTGTATATGCTTTGTTGTCCAACTATGACTACCTATCCATCTTCAATTTTTTTTTTTTTTTTTTGCCAGTCCTGGGGCTTGGACTCAGGGCCTGAGCACTGTCCCTGGCTTCTTTTTGCTCAAGGCTAGCACTCTGCCACTTGAGCCACAGCGCCACTTCTGGCCATTTTCTGTATATGTGGTGCTGGGGAATTGAACCCAGGGCCTCAAGTATATGAGGCAAGCACTCTTGCCACTAGGCCATATCCCCAGCCCCCCATCTTCAAATTTTTTTCATCTCCCTGAATGGATTTTTTTTTTTGCTATTACTGGGGTTTAACCTCAGAGACTGTTGCTTGTTCAACTTATTTGTTTGATTTTCTACCTCTTCTGGCCACACCTCCAGCCTGGCTTCTTTCTGGAGATAGAATCTCATGGACTATCATTGAATTGAGATCTAGGGATCTCAGCTTTTTGACTATGTTACAACATGAGCTACCAGCACCTAGCTAATAGACTTCTTTCTCTTTTTAATTTCCTTAGCAGTTGACTTTTAAGAATTTGTATCATAGTCCGGTTCTGGTGGCTCACACCTGTAATGCTAGCTACTCAATAAGCTGAAATCTGAGTATTACAGTTTGAACCTAGTCTGGGCAGGAAAGTCTATAAGACGTGTATCTGCAAATAGCTACCAAAAAACAGAAGTGGCAGTGTGACTCAAGTGGTAGAGCACTAGCCTTCAGCTGAAGAGCTCCGGGACAAGGCCCAGGCCCAGGCCCTGACTTCAAGCCCCATGGCCAACAACAACAACAACAACAACAACAAAAAAAAAAATTAAAGGAGAAACAACATATTAGAATTAACAAATGTTTACTAAATAATGCAGAGGGGAAAAAAACAGTAAAGTATATTGTTCTTTTTATGTTTGCAGGTACTGGAGCTTAAACTACAAGTCCTGGGCACTGTTCCTGAGCTTTGTTGCTCAAGACTAGCACAGCACCACTTGAGCCAAAGCTCCACTTTGGCTTTTTGCTGGTTAATTAAAGAGAAGAATCTCATGTACTTTCCTGCCTGGGCTTGCTTTGAACCTGAATCCTCAATAGCCAGCAAGATTATAGGCATGATCCACCAATGTCTGGCATTTGTACTTTTTAAACAGAATTAAGTGAAACATGAAAAAGAAACCAGGAGATAACCTGGTTTCAACATTAACTTAAATTTAAAACAACTTAGCTGGGCATTGGTGCCTCACTTTTGTAATCCTAGCTGCTCAGGAAGCTAAGATCTGAGGATTGTGGTTTGAAGCCATCTTAAGCAACAAAGTCTAAGAGACTCTTATCTCCAATTAACTACCAAAAAGCTGTAAGAGAAGCTGAGGCTCAAGTGGCAGAATGCTAGCATTGAGCCAGAAAACTCTGGGACAGCACCTAGGCCCTGAGTTCAAGACTCAGGAACACACACACACACACACACTCTCTCTCTCTCTCTCTCTCTCTTTACTAATTTAACTTTCCAAACAAACATTCTTACCTTGCAATAACAGATTCAACTGGCATGATTCCAGGCACATAGTGGGCCATGGGAGAAACAAAGTGTCCATCTAAGATCTTACAGTCTGATTGTTCTTCCATCTAAAACAAAGGAAACCATGAAAGTAGACTGAGATACCTTGGTGTATCATAGACGTTTTTCTAATAAAGTCTGTTTGACTAAAATTTTATTTATTTATTTATTCATTCATTTTGCCAGTATGGGGGTACAAACTCAAGGCCTTGCTACCTAGATTGACTTTTTTGCTTACGGCTGCCAACGCACCACTTGTGTACACATCCACTTCCATTTAAAAAATTTTCTTCCCCCAAACTATTTTCAGTGCATACTATAGTTCCCTTTTAGTCCCACTTTGTTTCCAAAAGACATTGCTTCTACCCACATACTTTTATTTTCCTTACATACTGTTAACTACAATCTAGTTTGGAAAATAAACAATAAATCAAATTCATACATTGAAAGGCAAAAGCTCAAGATAAAATTCTAGTCAAGAGAACTCAATAGCATTAAAAAGTAAAAAAATAATCCTAAGAACAATTTGTAACTGCAATAATAATTGACCACACTCAAATAAGAGATGATATCAGCATGCTACAGTGGTTTAATGTTGGGCAATATATTGATGTAATATCTCTGTCAACAAATTAAATAAGGAAAAATAATTTCTATGTATTGAAAAAGCAATTTTTAGCTACATGCGGTACATGCTTGTAACCACAGATGTTGGAAGTTTAGGCAGGATGATAATGAGTTAAGAGGACACACTGGGTTATACTGAGATGTCTCAAAAAAAAAAAAGAGGAAAAACAAATGAAACAATAAAAACAGAACAAATAAGCAGCAACAACAAGAAATAAACAGCAGGGTGCTGGTGGCTCATGTGTATAATCCTAGCTACTCAGAAGGCTCCAGGTTCAAAGGCAGCCAAGGATAGAAAGTCTGTGGGAACCTTATTTCCAATTAACGCCAAAAAAAAAAAAAAAAAAAAAAAAAAAAGGAAGTGGAGGTTTGGCTCAAGTGTTAGCATGCCAGCCTTGAGCTAAAAAGCTAAGAGACAGGGTCCAGGCTCTGAGTTCAAGTTCCTGTACTGACTCAACAAACACACAGATACACAGACAACAGAAGTCAATTCACTCATATTCAATTTCTAAACTTATTTTCCCCTCAAATATCTACTTTTAAGGAATTTGTGGCCAGGTGCCAGTGGCTCACACCTGTAATCGCACCTAAGCAAGAGGCTCAGATCTGAGGATGGAAGGTAGTCTGAGCAGCAAAGTCCATTAGACTGTTTTTTTCTTTTTGTCAGTAGTGGGGAATCAACTCTAGGCCTGGACACTGTCCTTGAGCTCTTCAGCTCAAGGCTAGTGCTCTACCACTTGAGCCACAACACCACTTCTGGTTTTCTGGTGGTTAATTGGAGATAAGAATCTCATGGACTTTCTTGCCCTAGCTGGCTTTGAAACTCAATCCTCAGGTCTCAGCCTCCTGAGTTGCTAAGATTACAGGCATGAGCCACCAGCATCAGCTCTAGGACACTTTTATCTCCCGTTAATCACCAAAAAGTTAGAAGTACATCTGTGGCTCAAGTGGTAGAGCACTAGCCTTATGTAAAAAGAGCTCAGGGATAGCAGCCAGGCCCTGAGTTTAAGCCCTAGGACTAGCATCAAAAAGAAGTTAGCTTTAGACTAATGAAATTCAATGACTTTCCACTTTTGATGACATTAGCTTATAAAATCAGTAAGAAATAATGTTTTCCTGTTCTTTGTAGATAGTTACAGTGGAAGAACCTGGCCATACAGCTGCACCTTCAGGAGCAAGCATCAGTACCAATTTCAATTGTTTTTGCTGATTAGACAGTTATCTGAAAATTTGTCTAGGGCTGGGAATATGGCCTAGTGGCAAGAATGCTAGCCTCGTAAACATGAAGCCTTGGGTTCGATTCCTCAGCACCACATATATAGAAAATGGCCAGAAGTGGCGCTGTGGCTCAAGTGGCAGAGTGCTAGCCTTGAGTAAAAAGCAGCCAGGGACAGTGCTCAGGCCCTGAGTTCAAGGCCCAGGACTGACAAAAAAAAAAGTCTATCAGGAAGTTTTTTTTAATTTTTTTTTTTAGGGGGGGGGTCGTGGGGCTTGAACTCTGGGCCTGGGCACTGCCCCGAGCTCTTCAGCTGAAGGCTAGAGCTCTACCACTTGAACCACAGCACCACTTCAGGCTTTCTGGTAGTTAACTGGAGATCAGAGTGTCACAGACTTTCCTATCCAGACTGGCTTTGTACCTCAATCCTCAGATCTCAGCCTCTTCGGTAGCTAGGATTACAGGCATGAGCTACCAGTGCTCGGCCAGTTTTTACACTTTTTCACATTGGTAATGTCATTAAAACTTACTTATATATGTGTAGAGGTGAAAAATAAAAGTTGAATCTTAGCTACTCAAGAGACTAAGACCAATGAATAAGAAGTTCGAAGCCAGCCTGTGCTGAGAATCCAAGAATCTTTTTTTTTTTTTTTTTTTGTCAGTCCTGGCGCTTGGACTCAGGGCCTGAGCATTGTCCCTGGCTTCTTTTTTTTTTGCCCAAGGCTAGCATTCTGCCACTTGAGCCACAGTGCCACTTCTGGCCATTTTCTATATATGTGGTGCTGAGGAATCGAATCCAGGGCTTCATGTATATGAGGCAAGCATTCTTGGCACTAGGCTATATTCCCAGCCCAATCTAAGAGTCCTATATCCAGTCCATCAGCAAAAAGCTTGACTCTCAGCAACTTAGGAGGTTGAGATCTGTGAACAGAGGTTTAGACAGCCTGAGCTGACAAGTTTTGTTTTGGTTTTTCCTTTTTTTTTTTTTGCCTGTCCTGGAGCATGAACCCTGGACCTAAGCTTGGTTGGGTGCTTTCCCTGAAGATTCTTTTGTTCAAGGCTAGCGGTCTACCACTTGAGCACCTGAGCCACAGAGCCACTTCCAGCTTTTACTGTGATTAATTGGAGATAAAGAGTCTCACAGGGACTTTTCTGCCCGAGCTAGCTTTGAACCACAGTCTTCAGATCTCAGCCTCCTAAGTAGCTAGGATTACAGGTGTGAGTCACCAGCACCGTTTGGTTAGACTCTTATCTACAATTAAACACCAAAAGTGGAGCTGTGGCTCAGGTGGTAGGTAGAGCACAATCCTTGAGCAAAAAAGCTTAGGGACAGCACTTAGGTCCTGAGTTTAAGCCCCAGGACTGGCTCAAAAGAAAAACAAAAAAGGTTAAATTTTTTTTTTTTTTTGGCCAGTCCTGGGCCTTGGACTCAGGGCCTGAGCACTGTCCCTGGCTTCTTCCCGCTCAAGGCTAGCACTCTGCCACTTGAGCCACAGCACCGCTTCTGGCCGTTTTCTGTGTATGTGGTGCTGGGGAATCGAACCTAGGGCCTCGTGTATCCGAGGCAGGCACTCTTGCCACTAGGCTATATCCCCAGCCCAAAAAAGGTTAAATTTTGATATGTGAATGGTATTTTTTTTTTTAAAGATACTAGGGCACAGAGTTTCTCAAATTTGTCTGCCATGCTGGCTTTAAACTGATATCTTCATAAATTATCCTCCTGACTAGAATACATGCAAGAACCACTGGGACCCTGGCTTTGATATCTAAGTGTTTTGGGTTTTTTTTTTTAAATTTTTAAGCCAAAGGAGGCATCTATAAGAATGTATTGAGTCTATCACCAATAACACCCTGAACATGCCTGATCTCATATGATCTTGGAAGAATGTACTACAAAATCTTAATAGCACTCCCTGAAAGAAAAGGAGTTAGTAGTAAAAGGTAAAAGACACTAGAGGAGTTTTTAGCTTGTTATGGTTTTAAACGCCTTTAATATTTTGGTTAGGAAAAAAGAAAGGGAAAGGAAAACAAAAGCAGAAAATAGAAATATTTGCCAAAATTAGAGTAAGAGAAATGTTTGAAATCCATATGATATAGAAACAAAAGTTTTGATATGAAATTTTCAATGACAACATTTTTTAGTATTGAAATCTTTTGAAAAAGCATACTTTCTAAGGATATTTGATAGATAAGACATTCAAGTAGTTATTTTGGTTACAGGTCAGTGAGGGATGTGTTAAGTATAGCTGTCTCTGTGGCTTCTCCAATAGTATATCAGAGATCCAATTACAGAAAATCATAGATTACAGAGCAGTGATGGGTATGTGAAGTACAGCCATCAGTGTGGCTTCTCTAACACAGTGTATCAAGGATCCAGTTACAGAAAACCAGATTACTACAGAAAAAGCTAGTTGCTTATAAAACAATTTGAAAAACAGTTTCATCTATATATTTTACAGCATTTTCTTCCTACCACTCTCTCAGCAATTAACTACATTTCATAATACTTTTCCCTGTCTTTTGTTGTCTTGAAAATAATTCCTATGTGCAAACTCACCAACTAGATACATCATTCTCCTTCAATACTATTACTATTCCTTTCATAATATTCTTCTCTAATAATGAATAATTTACTTTAACCCTCTTGAGGCTATGGATACAAAATGAGACTCAGAAAGACCCAGTCTAAGTATATAAATACATGTTTGTATTTAGGTAAACACTAAGTGATATATATTATCCACATACACACACATATATACATGTATATGTAAATATATTCAGTTATTAAAAACATCTAGGTGCTGCGTGACAGTGGTTCATGCCTATAATCCTAGTTACTCAAGAGGCTGATCACAGTTTGTAGCCAAAGCTAGCAGAAAAGTCCATGAGACTCTTATCTCCAATGAACCAACAAAATGTTGGAAGTAGAGCTGTGGTTCTAGTGGGGGTGCTAGCCTTGAGCAAAAGAGCTCAGAGATAGCACTCAGGCCTTGAGTTCAAGCCCCTAAACTGGCATACATACACACACAAAAATCTGATCAGGGTGCAAATAGCATTCTTTAAATATTAAATGAAAAAATCCACTGCACTAGTGTCTTAGGAGTTACTGTTATTGTACTCTACTCCTGGCATATACTTACATTAAACCAAAATTTCTACACATGCATTTTGTCCATCTGAATACCTTATCAATGTACACTGGATAATCGCTTGAAACCAGATTCTGGCATCTTTCTCGATTTCCAATTATCTTTCTGAATTCAAAGAGTCTATTAAAAAAAATGAGACAAACAGGAAAAAAAAATTCACTTTTACACCACTTATACTGAATGTACAGACTGATGAATAGTGACTAAAATGAACAAATAGCTTTTGAGCCATATTAAAACTTAATGATCTTCATTGAAGATTAGGCTATTGAGATTGTTTTTCAAACTACACACTAATCTCAGAAAAATAAGAGAAATAATATTGTCCAAAAAGTAATTAGACTGAAATTCAAAGGAACCAGTCCTGAAAATTGATTTTCTTAAGCCAGAATTTTCCGTGAGCTATAGATCATTCCAGGTTTCTGGTCATTACACATTCAAGTTACTGCTGAAAAGTCCATGCTTGGAAACCATGTATAATTCTAGTTAAATAATGAATTTTAAAATCCAGTTTGTGTGTTTAAGTTAAAACATAAATTGTTTTCCTTAATAGTCCATCTCATGTTATTAGGAGCTAAAAACTGAAAGAAAACTAAAAAGAAGAGTTCATAGTTTTGTTTTTTGTTGTTGTTTTTGTTTTGCCAGTTCTGGGGCTTGGAATCGGGGCCTGAGCACTGTCCCTGGCTTCTTTTTGCGCAAGGCAAGCACTCTGCCAACTTGAGCCACAACACCACTTCTGGCCTTTTCTATATATGTGGTGCTGAGGAATCAAACCTAGGGCTTCATGTATATGAGGCAAGCACTCTTGTCACTAGGCCATATTCCCAGCCCCTTCACATAGTTTAAGATGCTTAATTTCCTGGATAATCATTTTATATTTAAGGATAAAGGATTTTATAACTAAAATCTAAAATGTTTACTAAAGCAATAAATTCAAAACATGTATTCAAGTAAAAAAAATTACCTTTTGAGATCCTCTGGCCTTCCCCATCCTCTGATAAAAAGTTTTGTGAGGAGAAGTCTACGATATAGAACATCTAACTTGCTTACACCCATTAGTAGCAAATACCATCTAGAAGAAAAAATGTAAATGACTTTAAAATATTTTTTTAAATCAAGACAGCAAGTCAACTTTTAAAATGACTTTAAAATTTTATTTATTTATTTTTGGCCAGTCCTAGGCCTTGAACTCAGGGCCTGAGCACTGTCCCTGGCTTCCTTTTGCTCAAGGCTAGCACTCTGCCACTTGAGCCACAGCGCCATTTCTGGCCGTTTTCTGTATATGTGGTGCTGGGGAATTGAACCCAGGGCCTCATGTATACGAGGCAAGCACTCTTGCCACTAGGCCATATCCCCAGCCCTAAAATATTTTTTTAATCAAGGCAGCAGGTCAACTTTCTAACCACTTCTAAATATCAGATAGAATTAAGGATTGAGAGTAAATTCTTGAGTTTATCCTCTAAAAATATACAGAATTTAGCAAAAAATGAATTGAGACAAAAAAGAAAATGAGGAGCCTCAAACTGCAATGAACTGGTAGAGCAACATCTTTCCATTCTCTGTATAATAAGCAGCTACAATTTGTTAGACAATAGAAAGGAACAATGCAAAGTAATATTTACCTAGTACTATATCGCCAGCCAGGCACTATTTAAAAAACTGCAACTCTCTCTCTCTCTGATTTAGACCTACCAATAACCCTGAGAAAGATACAGTATTCCAGTTGTACAGAAGAGGAACTTGAGATAGAGACAATAGGTGATTCACCCAAGGTATCATATAGGTAGTGTGAAACAGACCTAGACTCTAATTCTAGGCATAAAGCTCAAGATTTATTATACAACCTGACTCTATACTAGTGAACAAAAAGCAATAGCAGTGTTACTATTTTTATGTCATTTCTCTCTCAAGTATTTCTAAGGAATTTTTACTATCTACTTCAATCTTTCAAATTAAAAGTTGAAAACCAAGGTCAGAGAGATCCAAGGCACGTTTTCCCTCATATGCAGAAGCTAGGTTTGAAGTACACTTGGACATGACAAATTATACAGGAGTCTAGGCATTCACATACAGTGAGATCAAATGAGGATACTCTTACAGGAGGAACATAAAGGCTTAATGTGGAAATTAACTCCAGAAAATGGAAACAAGAGGTTTTATCTTTATCTTTGTTCTTTTCTTTTTCTTTATCCTGTTTGTTCATGTATCTGTTTAGGGAGGTCAGGGAGGGCACAGAAATGGGTGAACAAAGGGTGAATAAATGCAGCAGTAGTACTCAGCAGACACTATGTTGAAAATGAACTATGAAATTTGTGGACAGGAATGGGAAGGTAAAACTGGGAGAGAGTGAAGGAAGGCGTGACACTATCCAAAAAGAAATGTACTCATTTCCGGACTTAGGAAATGACAACCCCTCTGTATACCTACTGCCTTTATACCAACAATTTTGTTTATTTGTTTTGTTTTTGTTGCCAGTCCTGGGGCATGGACTCAGGGCCTGAGCACTGTCCCTGGCTTCTTTTTGCTCAAGGCTAGCACTCTGCCACTTGAGCCACAGCGCCACTTCCGGCTTTTTTCTATATATGTGGTGCTGAGGAATCGAACCCAGGGCTTCATGTATACGAGGCAAGCACTTTACCACTAGGCCACATAACCAGCCCTATACCAACAATTAAAACAATTCACAATAGGTAAATAAAGAGAGGAAAAATATGGCTGGAAATGTAGCTTAGTGGTAGAGTACTTGCCTAGCATGTATGAAGCCCTGGTTTTGATTCCTCAGTACTATATAAACAGAAGAGGGCTGGAAGTGTCTCTGTGGTTCAAATGACTGAATGTAGCCTGGAGCAAAAGAAACTCAGGGACAGTGCCCAGGCCTTGAGTTCAAGCCCCAGGACTGGTAAAAAAACAAAAACAAATTAAAAGATGCACCTTTTGATTTATAAGTAAAATATGATCCCGATTCAGGATTTTTTTTCTAAGTGCATTTTTATCAGTGAATTTTAATAAGTGCTTCTCATTTGCTTAGCCAATGTGAAAGAGTAAAACTAAGTGAAACAAAAATAGAAGTGCTAGTACAGAGCCATGGTATAAAAATATCTTTCCTAGAAATGAGCTCTATTTTTACAGTGACATCAAGATCTATTATGTCATTTAATATTATTATCGCCTATCTCTCTGGTAGCAGCTAAACAACCAAACTCTTATTTTTTTCTGGACCTGTTTCTCACCCTCCTGGGTCCCAAGGCATAAGTGAAATTAAGAAAAAATACCTCTAGGGCTGGGAATGTGGCTTAGTAGTAGAGTGCTTGCCTAGCATGCATGAATCCCTGGGTTCAATTCCTCAGTAAACATACACAGAAAAAGCTGGAAGTCGCGCTGTGGCTCAATGGGTAGAGTGCTAGCCTTGAGCACAAAAGAGGCTCAGGGGCAGTGCCCAAGCCCTGAGTTCAAGCCTTAGGACTGGCAAAAACAAAACAAAACAAACAAAAAACCCTCTAAGTCCTTTTCCTCTCATCTCCAACAATATCTTGTTTTCATTTTGTAATCTAGTATGGATTCAAAAACACATTTCAAGTTTAGCTATTCATCAATGGAAGGTGCCTGATTGGATACTTATAATAAAGTCACAAACGCGACAAAAATCAAGTGACAGCAATAACACAATCATATAACTAGCATTGAATGTGGCTTAGCGGTAGAGCGCTCGCCTAGCATGCTCGAAGCCCTGGGTTCGATTCCTCAGCACCACATAAACAAAAAAAGCCAGAAGTGGCGCTGTGGCTCAAGAGGTAAAGCGCTAGCTTAGAGCAAAAAGAAGGCGGGAACAGTGCTCAGGCACTAAGTCTCAAAAAAAAAAAAAATAAGGAACTTACAAATACTAGGCGAAAAGAATTAAATGTGGGTCTCAACGCGGCCAGTCCAACACAGTATGGATCTGAGTAAGTTAATCTCTTCGTAGCAATTCATGATTAAGGGAGAGAGAGAGAGAGGAGGGAGGGGTACTTATTTCGTAGGATCTTGATCCAATGAAATCACTTGACAAAGTAACTAGTTTTACCAGAACATAAACTTATCTAAGCCATGGACTAGTCTGGAGCCTAAGAGCAGTGATAAGATGTTAATAAGTAACTCGGAGCATCTCCACCGGGGGCAAATGGTGCCTTTGTCTGACCTCCAGAAGACCACGGCTCCGGCTGCGTGGCCAGGTGCAAAGCTGGGCCCCGAGTGTGCGCGGCTGCGGGCCGGTGGGTCAGAAGCGGAGGGTCGGTCCCGGTCCCGGTCCCGCCCCACGACCTCTTCAGAGCCACAGCCCGAGGGGCCGCGGCGCCCTCCACCTGCCCTTGGAGGGCGGAGCCACCGCCCGGCGCCGTACCGGACGGGGCTCCGAGACTCCGGGCCCGCGCCCCAATCCCCGCCGCCGGCACGCACGCTGTGGCGGGCGGCGTGGGAGCTGGGCCCGCCGGCTACTCACCGGCCGCGCGGTGGATGTGCAGCGGGCGGAATCGCCCGGCGCCCGAGACCGCACTTTCCCGCGGAGCCCCTCCGGGAAGCGAGCACGGCAGAAACACCGCAGGGTTCACCGGCGCTCGCCGGGCTCCCCCCCTCGGCTCTCCCGCGCAGCCCCGGCGCCCGCCGGGTTCCCCCGCTCGGCTCTCCCGCGCAGCCCCGGCACACGGCGGAGGGCTCAGCCGTTAGTCGCCGCCTGGAGCACAGCGCCCCGCCCAGACCCGCCCACTTCCGGTGTCCAGCTGCGGCGCGCACGCGTACTTACAGGCTTGTTTTGACGGCTTCGGGCCGTCGGAAATAGACGCGAGCAGGTGTCGCGAGAGTTGGCCGCGCGTCCGCCGGTGGGGGCCGGAACGATGGCGAGCCCGGGAACTGAGGCGGAGCGCGAGCCCCTCTTAGGCCACCTCACGCCCGGAAGCAGGTGAGCGGGCGCCGGTGGACGCGTCAGGCGTCTGTCCCCGGGACTCCGGCGCCCTCCCGCACGGCTCAGACAGGCTCCTTGCCATCCGTGAGCCGCCCGGCTTGGAGCGCCTGTGGGCCGCCGAGGTCTCGGCGTTGACCCGGGCAGGCCAACAGCTGCTGCGGACGGGCTGCCGGGGTGGGTCGGCGAGGAGAGCATCTCGTCAAAGACCTGGAGCCGTTTGGGCGGGCCGAGTCCGGGGGCACAGGTCACAGCAGCTCTTGCCGTAGCTGGAGTTTGTTGTGCTAATGCCTCGTAGTGAGTGATCAGGCATTTAATTTCCACATTGCTCATTGTAAGAAAATAGTAGGGTCATTAAAAATACAATACTACTGGGCACTGGTGGCTCACACCCGTGAACCTGAGGAACTGAAGTTCAAGACTAGCCGGGCCAGAAGAGTCCTGGAGACTCTGCAATTAACCAGCACTGTGCCAGTTTGGAAGCATAGCTCAAGCGGTAGAGCAGTAGCTCTGAGCTCTGACTTCAAGGCCTGGGACCAGCACGCGGGCATATATGTATTGAGTATACATACATATGCACATACACGTACACTAAACCGGTTTTGGTGGCTTAGAGCTGTAAGCCTAGCTGTTTGAGTCGTGAAGGTCATGGGGTTGTTTGAGAGTAGCCTGAGCAAAAATTCACCGGACTTAGCCAGGTATTGGTGGCTCACTCCTGTAATCCTAGCTACTCAGGAGGCTAGATCTGAAGATCGGGATTCACAGCCAGCCCAGGGAACAAAAGTCCCCAAAACTCTTATCTCCAATTAATCACAGGAAAAGCCAGTAGTGGCGCGGTGGCTCACGTAGTAGAGTGCTAGCCTTGAGCAAAAAAGCTCGAGGACCACACCCAGGCCTAGAGTTCAAACTCCTGGATCGGATCAGCAAAACAATAAAATAATTCATTGGACTCTTCTGGATGGGTGGTGTGTTCCTGTCATACCCTGTGAGGTGGGGGAGCACACAGGGGAGCACAGTCCAGGCTGGGCCTGCTTAAAGTGAGACTCTTCAAAAGTAACCAACATAGCCGGTGCTAGAGGCTCATACCTGTAATCCTAGCTACTTAGGAGGCTGAGATCTGAGGATCGCGGCCAGCCTGGGCAGTGTGTGAGACTGATCTCCACTTAATCACCAGAAAACCAGAAGTGCAGGTCTGGGAATATGGCCTAGTGGCAAGAGAGCTTACCTCGTATACATGAAGCCCTGGGTTCGATTCCTCAGCACCACATATCTAGAAAATGGCCAGGAGTGGCGCTGTGGCTCAAGTGGCAGAGTGCTAGGCCCAGGACTGGCAAAAAAAACCAGATATCACAAGAAATGTACACACTGCCCTATGTAACTGTACCCTTTTTGCACAACACCTTGTCAAAAAAATTGTGTTCAATTAATAAATAAATTAAATTAAAAAAAAAAACCAGAAGTGGTGCTGTGGCTCAAGTGGTAGAGCCCTAGCTTTGAGCTGAAGAGCTGAGGGACAGCACCCAAGCCGAGTTCAAGCCCTATGACCTACAAAAAAATAACCAATACAAAAAGGGCTGTCAGAGTGGCTGAAGAGGGAGACTGCCTGTCTAACAAGTACAAAGTCCTGAATTCAAATTCCAGTACTACCAAATGTATATATGTACATATATGTGTATATGTGTGTAACTAAAAAAAAAAAAAAGGTATAAGGTGAGCCAAGCGCTGGTGGCTCATGCCTGTAATCCTAGCTACTGAGGAGGCTAGGATCTGAGGATGAGGATTCAAAGCCAACTGGGGCAGAAAAGGCCCCATGAGACTCCAATTAAACACTCAAAAGCCGGAAGTAGAGTTGTGGCTCAGTGTGGTAGAGCACTATTCTGGAGCAAAAATATCTCAGGGACAGGGCCCAGGCCCTGAGTTCAAGCCCCACGATCAACAAAAAGTAAATAAAGGTGATGTATAGAGGGGTAACAGTAACATAAGTCAGGTGAAAAATACATTTCTTTTTGGACAATATCATCCCTTCCTTGCTTTCTCCCAGTTGTATAACTTTTTGTGTATGTGCCTTAAATTTAGACCAGGTAGGATTGAATGGGTCATATTTTGCTTAGTGTATAATTATATTATATGTCCAAAATTCTAGCATATTGGTTTTCTAGTATAAGCATCTGAAGTTGTATTTTTCTGGAATGCTGCATTATGCTTAAAATCTTTTCTTTACGGGATGGTATATTCAGTTTTCAGGTACTTCAAATGTATCAGAAATTAATGTAGTTGACACATAATAAATCTAAATATTGTTGTTCTCTTTTTCCTACTTACCATTGACATCGACATCATGTTTGGGAAAAAGAAAACCAACTTAAAAGAGCTAACGTCTATTTTTTTAAAAAATAATCTAGTAAGAAGGGGCATAGAAATCCAGAGACAAAGGATGAACAAATGCAGCAGTGATACTCACTAGACACCGTGTTGAAAGTGAACTCTACAACTAGATGTGTGGAGGAAAAAATGGAGTGAGGAAAGGGGTGACATTGTCCAAAAGAAATGTACTCATTACCTAACTTATGTAACTGGAACCTCTGTACATCACCTTTATAATAACAATTGAAAAATCTTCCTACCATGTCCATAAACGGGTAAAATTAATACTGTGAAAATGGCTGTACAACCAAAAGCAATCTATAGATTCAGTGCAATTTCCATTCCTTACAAAGGTAAAAAGTGAAGTGCAGCTGCTATGGAAATCCAATGTCTTCAGCAAGCTAAAAAGGAGCTACCATGTAATCTTGCTCTACCACTTTTATACATATATCTGGAAGAATGTAAGTCAATATAGATTTACCTGTACACTTAGTGCAGCACTATTCATGATTTCCAAGCAATGGAATCAGCCTTGGTTACTGTCAACCAATGAACAGATACAATGTATAGTCATAAAGAAGAATGAGGACTGCGAATATGACCTAGTGGCAGAGTGCTTGCCTCGTATATATGGATCCCTGGGTTCGATTCCTCAGCACCACGTATATAGAAAAAGCCAGAAGGGGCGCTGTGGCTCAAGGGGTAGTGTGTTAGCCTTGAGGAAAAAGAAGCCAGGGTCAGTGCTCAGGCCCTAAGTCCAAGCCCCAGGACTGGCAAAAAAAAAAGAATGAAGTATCATCTGGAGGAAAATAGATAGTATATAGATCATTAATTGAAATAAGCCAGACTCACAAAAATAAATATTACGTGTACTGTCTCATAAACAGGATCTATACCTAAAATAAAAATGACATGAGCCCAGGTCTGCAGGCACATGCCTGTTATCTCAGCAGTTTGGGAAGCAGAGATCGGAGGGATCCTAGTATGAGGCTGGCTTGGGCAAAAAATTACTAAGGCCTACTTCATCTTAACCAGTACCTCAGCACTGTGACTTATTCTGGTTATATGGAAGTGTAACTAGGAGGAATGAAGTCATGACTGACAAGGGCAGAAAGCCAAAAATTAGCTAAAAAAATGAAAAGGTCTGGAAGTGTGGCTCAAGTGGTAGAGCACCTGGCCAGCAAGTGCAAGGGCCTGAGCACACACTGTAGTACCTACCCCACAAAAGTGCAAGGGCCTGAGCACACACTGTAGTACCTTCCCCACAAAAGTGCAAGGGCCTGAGCACACACTGCAGTACCTACCCCACAAAAGTACGAGGTATGAGCACACACTGCAGTACCTACCCCACAAAAGTGCGAGGTATGAGCAGACACTGCAGTACCTACCCCACAAAAGTGCAAGGTATGAGCAGACACTGCAGTACCTACCCCACAAAAGGACATGAGTGTAGAAAGGGGAGTGTTTGGGGGAAAGTTGGATGGGGAAGAAAGGAGAGGATGATGATGAGGTGAATCTTAACGTGAAGGGTTAACAGGATTGATGAGAAAGACCAATAGAGTAAATTTTATAAAAGCACATTATATGATGTATATCCCAATGAAGCATTATATACACACTTATGCGACAGTAAGCACACACACTCATTTAGCACTTGTCAGAGGTAGGAGGATGTCCAGTTAGTGTGCTTGCCTTTAGTCCAAACCAGAGGCCTATTCCGAATATCATCCCAGTGAAGATGACACTAGAACTTATCTGTTAACCCATCCCAAGGCTGATACTCTCTGATTGCATCAGACCTTTCTTTCATTACTTCTTTCTTATTTTTCCTCCCTTCACTTCCCTCGCCCCTCCCTGCCTCCTCCTGTCCTTTCTTCTCTCCCTCACTCTTTCCTTCTCCCTCTCTCTCTCTCTCTTTTGCCTATACTGGGTCTTGAACTCTTTTTTTTTTTTTCCCAGTCCCTGGCCTTGGACTCGGCCTGAGCACTGTCCCTGGCTGCTTTTTGCTCAAGGCTAGCACTCTGCCACTTGAGCCACAGAGCCACTTCTGGCCATTTTCTATATATGTGGTGCTGGGAAATCGAACCCAGGGCTTCACGAATACAAGGCAATCACTCTTGCCACTAGACATATTCGCAGCTCCTGTGTCTTGAATTCTTGCTTGGCTTTTTCTCTCAAAGCTGCTGCTCCACTACTTTAGCACTTCCACTTTCAGCTTTTGATGGTTAATTGGAGATGAATCTTAGGACTTTTCTACTGGGGTTGGCTTTGAACTTCAGTACTCAGATCTCAGCCCCTGAGTTAGGCTTACAGGGTGAGGAGCTCCCAGTTCCCAGTTTTGTATCAAATCCTTCTAGAGTCACTCCATTACTTCTGTTGACATATGAAGCCAAAATAACTTGCTGCAGCAAAGTTTATTTACTGTCTCCAAGTACACCATGTCATAGGATGATAGTAATTTTTTTTTGCGGGGGGGGAGGGGGGGTGGCAGAGTCTTGCTATGTAGACTTAGCTGGCCTTGAAATTGCAGTCCCGTTTCCAGCCCAAAAGTACTAGGATACTAACATGTTTCATTATACCTCATTGTTTTTTCTTGTTAAAGCCATCTTGTGTCTCTCAAGTATCCGTATACAATGATACACAAATGTTATCTGTGAACATTTAAAAAAATCTTACTCATAGATGAATTTTTGTACCAGAAAAGAATATATTAGTAAATGAGCCTGTCATATCATTTTTTTTCATGCCTGTACTGGGGCTTGAACTCAGGGCCTAGGCACTGCACCTGAGCTTTTGTACTCAAAGCTGGCATTTGAGCTGCAGTTCCACTTTTGGCTTTTTGGTAGCTAGCTGGAGATAGGAGTCTCAGACTGTCCTGCCTGGGATGGCTTTGAACCTTGATCTTCAGATCTCAGTAGCTAGGATTATAGGCATGAGCCACCAGTTACCAGCTTCATTTTAGTGGCTATAATATATGAAAAAATTACTACTGTATAAAAATTCTTTAAATGAGATAAGGGGTATTCAACTTTATAAATATAAAGTGTTTAGAAACAAAAATGTTTCAGACTTTGAATTTTTCCCAATTTTTAAAAATCTTTTTTTCTTTCTTTTTTTTTTTTTTTGCCAGTCCTGGACCTTGAACTCAGGGCCTTAGCACTGTCCCTGGCTTCTTTTTTTGCTCAAGGCAAGCACTCTGCCACTTGAGCCACAGCTGGCCATTTTCTATATATGTGGTGCTGAGGAATCGAACCCAGGGCTTCATCTATACGAGGCAAGCACTCTTGCCACTAGGCCATATACCCAGCCCTGATTTTTCCCAATTTTGGAATATGTGAAGATAATTCTATACAGTATTTTTAATGTACTTGCATTTTGACTACTTGTCATATAAGATCAGTTGAAGAATTTTCCACTTAGGGTATCAGTACTCAGAAAGTTGCAGATTTTAGTGTATTTTGGATTTTCAATTATTGATGCTCACTTGTATTACCTTTTTCTTCTTTGTATCTAGGGAATGGGATGCTATAGAAACCGAAGAACATTATAAGAGCCGGTGGAGATCTATTAGGGTTTTATATCTTACTATGTTTCTCAGCAGTATAGGTGAGTTTTAGAAATTATACATCCTTTTAAAATTTCATACAAAATATTCTTTACTCATTTAATATTTTAAGATTAAATGTGAGTGCTGGGAATATGGCCTAGTGGCAAGAGTGCTTGCGGTGTATACATGAAGCCCTGGGTTCGATTCCTCAGCACCACATATATAGGAAATGGCCAGAAGTGGTGCTGTGGCTCAAGTGGCAGAGTGCTAGCCTTGAGCAGAAAGACGCCAAGGACAGTGCTCAGGCCCTGAGTCCAAGCCCCAGGACTGGCAAAAAAAAAAGATTAAACGTGCCATTTCTAAGTTCAATAGTATTAAGTATATTCACATTGTTATATAATATCTAAAATCTTTTCATCTCTCAAAACTGAAATGTTATACTCAAGTAACTGCTTACTTCCTCCTTCCCTAACCCTGGCAAACACTGTCCTACTTTCCAGTTCTATGAATTTGACCACAAAAATGGAATCATAAAGCCAGGTGCCAGTGGCTCACACCTGTAATCCTAGTTCTTCAGGAGTCTGAGATCTGAGTATTGAGGTTTAAAGCCAGCCCTGGTATGAAAGTCCATGAGACTCATATCTCCAGTTAACCACTGACTGACAAAAAAAAGAAAAATGGAATCTTAAGTCTGTTACTCTTTTGTGACTAGCTTATACCATTTCACATAATGTCCTCAAAAGTTACTAGTATCAGAATTTCCTTTATAAGGCTAAATAGTAGTATAATGTAGTCATGGCCTATAATGTTTCCGTTAAGCCAGTGCTTTTGTTAATAAGTATAAACCACCACACAACCACTTTCTAAAATGCAGAGGAATAGGACCTAGCTTGCTCCTCAGAGATATTTCTTCTGGCAAGCAGCCACCTTAATGGTTACATTCTTAAGTTACTCTCCCAAGGACTTTTTTTAAATTAAGGAGCCAGTGTGATGTGTTTTTGCTACTTTTTCTGGTAACTTGTTAATAACCAAATGATCTGATCTGAAATTTACTGTCCTGTGAAGAAATGATGTCATATATAGTCCAGAATTTAGCTTCACATCGCTTCTCCCCTTCAAGGTATCTGCTGCTGGGAACTGCCACTTGGCTTCTGCCCGCTGTCAAATCTGCAGACAGTGGCTTCTGTTTTTATATTGTTTGGGCAGTATTAGAGTTTGAACTCAAGACCTTACACTTACTAGGTAGGCACTGTACCATGGGAGCGATGCCTCTTGGCCTTTTTTCTAGTTTTCAAATAAGGATTCACATTTTATTTGGACTGGCCTGCACTATACTGCTCCTCTGTGTGCCTCCCATGTCTCTGGATTGAGTCATAAACCACCATTCTCAGCTTTTTACTGCTCACATGCAATCTTAGGAACACTTTGCCTGGACGGGCCTTGAACTTTAGTCACCCCAATCTTTGCCTCCTAAGTAACTAGGATTAAGATATGAGCCCCTGCACTGGCTTTTCATTTTTTAACTTTTATTTTTTTGTTGTTCATGGGGCTTGCACGCAGAACCTGGACACTGTCCTTGAGTGCTTTATGCTAAAAGTTAGGGCTTTACCACATTGAATCATAGCACCACTTCTGGTTTTCTGGTGGTTAATTGGAGATAAGAGTCTCACAGACTTTGATGCCTGGGCTGGCTTTGAACTATGATCCTCAGAGCTCAGCCTTCTGAGTACCTAGGATTACAGGCATGAACCACCAGGACCTGGCTTACTACATCAGTCTTTATAGTGTTTAGTATTTTATATTCCCTTCTGATAACTAAAATCTCCTTCTTTATAAGTTAGGCAATTTGTATATATATATTTATAGGTTCAGAATATTTAAAAATGTGTATTGTGCTTTGAAAAAGCATATCTATAATATCAATTATATTGTCATAACTAATGAAACTTTCCCTTTCACAGGGTTTTCTATTGTGATAATGTCAATATGGCCATACCTCCAAAAGGTTTGTACATTTCTATCTATTCTTCTCTTATGTGACTGTAGTAGAGTTAACTCTTACTTAGGTATGCATCTTAGAGAATCTCATTAGTGTTCTGTAGTTTAATTCATACTAGAATAACCTAGAGAGATAATACTTTCTCAAAAGAAACATAAGTATGGTTAGCATATACGTTATTGTGTAAACAATAGCATTGTTTGATATAGAAGTGTGTTGTGCTAGGAAAATATGATTTATAGCCGAATAGTCACTGGCAAAAGAAGATATCTGATCATATACTTATAAGTCGCTTTTACATCCCATCATTACCAATTCCTAATAAAAAGGAAACTAAACTAGAAATAGTCTAAAATTCCAAAGTGCACAGATGGTATTTATGCAGGATAATTTCATCTTTTTCCCATAGAATTAATTTGGGTTGTCAGAAAAGATTGTAAAAGCCAGGCGTTGATGGCTCATACCTGTAATCCTGACTATTCAGGAAGCTGAGATCTGAGGATAATGGTCCAAAGCCAGCCCAGGCAGGAAAGTCCGTGAGACTCATCTCCAGTTAACTGCCAGAAAACTGGAACTGGAGTTGTGATTCAAAGTGGTAGAGTGCTAGCCTTGAGCAAAATTGCTCAGGGACTGCACCCCAGGCCCTGAATTCAAGCCCCACAACCTACCAAAAATTTTTTTGTTAAAAAAAATTAAGTCATTTATACTTGCCTCTTGCTATTCCAGTAGATTGATTTTTAGGACCTCCAAAGGGTACCAAAATCTGTGTATGCCCAAGTCCTTTATATGAAACAATGCAGTGTCTGCATGTGGTCTACGTACATCTTTCATGTGCTTCATCATCTCTAGCTCACATATAATACCTAGTACAATGTTAATATATAAATACTTATCAAATTGTGTTTTAGAAGGTAATGATAAGAAAAAATAGCCTGTGTATGTTTAGTGTTCAGGTGGCATATGGATAGTGTTTAATATTGTAATCCTTTCCATCTTTTTTTTTTTGCCAATCCTGGGGGCTTGGACTCAGGGCCTGTGCACTGTCCCTGGCTTCTTTTGCTAAAGGATAGCACTCTACCAGTTGAGCCACAGTGCCGCTTATGGTCTTTTCTGCTTAGGTGGTACTGAGGAATCGAATCCAGGGTTTCATGCATGCTAGTCAAGCGCTACCACTAAGCCACATTCCCAGTCCTGAAGGCTACCTTTTATTCATTCTTCAAGTTTTTGCCCTAGTGTCACCTCCCCTGAAAAGCTTTTTCTGACTGTCCTTAACCTCAGTTTGGGTCAAAAGGGTTTCTATGAATAATTGGCCACCTTTATCCTCTGATTGTACATTTGTGTATTCAGTCATTTGCAGATTGAAAACATTTGTAAAAAGAAAAAATCTTTTTTGTCATTATTCTCTGAACAGTAAAACATAACAGCTATACATAGCTTACATAGCTTTTACATAGCTTTTGCATTGTATTAGGCATTATAAGTAACCAAGGGCTGACTGATAATGTATAGGAGTATTTACAGAGATTATATGCAAATACATTTCATACAAGGGACTTGCAAATCTGCTACTTTTGATATCTTCAGGAGTCCTACAACCTTGGTGCCCTATGGATACCAAGGGGCAATGATATTTCCATATCTTTTTAATCATTAATGTTTACCATGGAATGTTGTAACAGTGTGTTTAGTTTACTTAACTTTCCCTAGCAGATTGTTAATATGATTAGATGGTTTCAATAGAGCACCAGAACTAGTAAGAGTTGCTGATAGGAATTCAACAGTACAGTTTGATAGTTTCTTACCCAGATTATAGTTTTTCTCTGTGATCTAGCAATCATGATTCCAGGTAGTAATCCAACTGATTTGACATTTTATGTCAACACAAAAATATGTATACAAATGTTTATAGTTGCTTTATTCATAATTGTCAAAAGGCAAAATCTTTTCGTAGATAACAATTCCTAAAGCATTGTACTTTTTTCTGCAGATTGATCAGACAGCTGATGCAAGTTTTTTGGGCTGGGTTATTGCTTCATTTAGTCTTGGCCAAATGGTAGCTTCACCTATATTTGGTTTATGGTCTAATTATAGGCCAAGAAAAGAACCTCTTATTGTTTCCATCTTTATATCGGTGGCAGCCAATTGCCTGTATGCCTATGTCCATGTCCCAGCTGCCCATAATAAATACTACATGTTGATTGCTCGTGCACTGGTGGGATTCGGAGCAGGTAACATATTCACATGTGTGTGCTTGATTGTGTTCACTTTCATTCATTCTAACTTTTATGGCTCTCTCTTCTTCATTCCTTCTCAGTTTTCCTTTCATCAGTGTCTCTGTTACTTGCTGGTCTCTCTTTCATTCTCATGTTTCTTCATCCTTCAAGAAAAAGATTAAGTTTTACATCTTGGAGCCATTTCAGGACATCTTAACCCTTAGTAGAGCTTAACTTTTTAACTTGTCTACTGTTTCTGGAATTAATTATAGTCTTTTACTCTTTTCATCCTTGCTCATAAATTAGATAATAAGCTTTCTGAAGTTAGAGGCAGTTTTTATTGTTGTTGTTGTTACCAGTCCTGGGGCTTGAACTCAGAGCCTGGGCATTGTCCCTGAACTTCTTTTGCTCAAGGCTAGCACTCTACCACTTGAGCCACAGCACCACTTCTGGCTTTTTCTGTCTATGTGATAGTGAAGAATCAAACTCAGGGCTTCATGCATGCTAGGCAATCACTCTACCACTAAGCTACATTCCCAGCCCTAGAAAGTTTTTGATACATTTATTTATTTATTTATTTATTTATTTATTTATTTATTTATTTATTTTTCCAGTCCTGGGGTTTGAACTCAGGGCCTGGGCACTCTCCCTGAGCTTCTTTTGCTCAAAGCTAGTACTTTACCATTTGAACCACAGTGCCAATTCCAGCTTTTTCTGTTTCTGTGGTACTGAATAATTGAATCCAGGGCTTCATGCATGCTAGGCAAGCACTCTACCACTAAGCCACATTCCTAGCCCAGTTTTTGATACCTTTTTTTTTTTTTTTTTTTTTTTGCCAGTCCTTGGCTTGGACTCAGGGCCTGAGCACTGTCCCTGGCTTCTTTTTGCTCAAGGCTAGCACTCTTCCATTTGAGCCACAGTACCACTTCTGGCCGTTTTCTATATACTGGCCGTTTTCTATATATGTGGTGCTGGGGAATCGAACCCAGGGCTTCATGTATATGAGGCAAGCACTCTTGCTACTAGGCCATATTCCCAGCCCCAGTTTTTGATACTTTTAAACACAGCCTTTTGAAGATAATTTTAGAGTTTGTTAATTGTTATTATTCTTCTGTTTCTTTGTGTGTATGTATGTGTATGCTGGTCTTGGGGCTTGAACTCAGGGTCTTGCCACTCTGAGCTTCTTTTGCCCAAAGTTAGTGCTCTACCACTTGAGCCACATTTGTACTTTTGGCTTTTTCGGGAGTTAATTGTAGATACGAGTCTCACGGGGGCAGGGGGGAGGGCTGGGAATATGGCCTAGTGGCAAGAGGGCTTGCCTCGTATAATTGAATCCCTGGGTTCAATTCCCCAGCATCACATATATAGAAAACAGCGAGAAGTGGTACTGTGGCTCAAGTGGCAGAGTGCTAGCCTTGAGCATAAAGAAGCCAGGGACAGTGCTCAGGCCCTGCGTTAAACCCCAGGACTGGCCAAAAAAAAGGGTCTCATGGACTTTCCTGCTTGGGCTGACTTTGAACCTTTATCCTGAGAGCTTAGCCTCTTGAGTAGCTGGGATGACAGGCATGAGGCACCAGCATTTGGCATTCAGCTTCAGCTCAAGTGGTAGAGTGCCAACCAACCAAGCAAGCATGTGTGCAAGCCCCCAGTACGGGAGTGGTTAAAAAAGAATCTATCATAATCATTAGTCTACTTTCTGAATAAGTTCAGTTTTCTGACGAAAACAGTTTGACATTTTTGTAATATTTTAATTCATTTAAAATTCTTTTTGTATTAGTAAAATACTATATTCTGGGGTTTTTTTTGTTTTTTGTTTTGCCAGTCCTGGACCTTGGACTGAGGGCCTGAGCACTGTCCCTGGCTTCTTTTTTTTTTTTTTTTCTTGGCCAGTCCTGGGGCTTGGACTCAGGGCCTGAGCACTGTCCCTGGCTTGTCCCTGGCTTCTTTTTGCTCAAGGCTAGCACTCTGCCACTTGAGCCGCAGCGCCACTTCTGGCCATTTTCTGTGTATGTTGTGCTGGGGAATCGAACCCAGGGCTTCATGTGTATGTGAGGCAAGCACTCTTGCCACTAGGCCATATCCCCAGCCCTATTCTGTTAATTAATTTGTCCAATAAAGATATCTTACATGCTTTGTATGATCATAAAGAGGAAACAGTAGTGTTGGCCAATATTTTTTATCTGTTTAGAACCAAATTAAGTCGGGGCTGGGGATATGGCCTAGTGGCAAGAGCACTTGCCTTGTATACATGAAGCCCTCGGTTCGATTCCCCAGCACCACATATACAGAAAATGGCCAGAAGTGGGGCTGGGGATATGGCCTAGTGGCAAGAGTGCGTGCCTCGGATACACGAGGCCCTAGGTTCGATTCCCCAGCACCACATATACAGAAAACGGCCAGAAGTGGCGCTGTGGCTCAAGTGGCAGAGTGCTAGCCTTGAACAAAAAGAAGCCAGGGACAGTGCTCAGGCCCTGAGTTCAAGGCCCAGGACTGGCAAAAAAAAAAATATTAATTAAGTTGAATTTTATCAATTGAAATATTTTTTTTTTTACTTTGGGTTACTATATTTTTCCATAGGAAATGTAGCAGTTGTTCGATCCTATATTGCTGGTGCAACTTCTCTTCAGGAAAGAACAGGTTCCATGGCAAACACAAGTACATGCCAAGCACTAGGCTTCATTCTGGGGCCAGGTAGGTGGCTCTACTTGGCAATTCTTAGATCTGAATGAAGAAAACCTTTTAGGTTCATATGGTAAATGCAACTTTAGACTAATTAAAAAGAAAGAAAGACTTAAAATATGTGTGTGTGTGTGTGTGTGTGTGTGTGTGTGTGCATGTGTGTATGTGTGTGTTGGCATGTGCAATACTGAGGATCACATGTACCAGGCAGGCACTTTGTTGCTGAGCCATATTCCCCAGGAGGAAAATTAATAATGTGTATTAGCAGTGAGGTAAAGCTTATTTTACTTTGACACTACTGCTCTAAATTTAAATGTCATTTGTAGATGAGGACACTAAGGCATAGACATTCTAAAGAAGGTTCCCAGTTAATCAATGAGAAGTGAAGGGATAACCCAACTATTTCTGACTCCTTCGAATAATCACTTAGCTTGACATCTTTGCAAGAACTTATTTTTTATTTCCTTTTGTTACAAACATTTCTAATGAACTATATTATTTAAATTTCATAATATATGATATAACATTTATATTTAGCACATGTATTTCTATATATATTTTATTTTACTTTTTTTTGGCCAGTCCTGGGGCTTGAACTCAGGGCCTGAGCACTGTCCCTAGCTTCTTTTTTTTTTTTTTTTTGGCCAGTCCTGGGCCTTGGACTCAGGGCCTGAGCACTGTCCCTGGCTTCCTTTTGCTCAAGGCTAGCACTCTGCCACTTGAGCCACAGCGCCACTCTGGCCGTTTTCTGTATATGTGGTGCTGGGGAATCGAACCCAGGGCCTCATGTATATGAGGCAAGCTCTCTTGTCACTAGGCCATATCCCCAGCCCCTGTCCCTAGCTTCTTTTTGCTCAAGGCTAGCACTCTACCACTTGAGCCACAGTGCCACTTCCAGCTTTTTCTGCTTATGTGGTGCTAAGGAATCAAACCCAGAGCTTCATGCATGCAAGGCAAACACTCTACTGCTAAGCCATATTCCCAACCCCCTTACTTTATTTTTTGCCAGTCCTGCGGCTTGAACTCTGGGCCCTGCAGTATCCCTGAGCTTCTTTTGCACAAGGCTAGTGCTCTCCTACTTCACAGCCTCCTAAGTAGCTAGGATTATAGGCATGAGTCGCTCACACCTGGCCGTATGTAATATTTCTGAAAGAAAATAAAATACTAGAGATAGGGATGTAGCTTAGTGGTAGATACATGCTAAGAATGCTCAGGTGATGGTTGACTCCCCAACATTACCTTCCCATCCAAAAGAGGAAGATAGTGACAAATTACTTGAGATATAAGCTTTTGTATATGTGTATATCAGTGTTGCAACTTTTTTTTATTGTTTCCCTAGTCGTCTTAGTTAATTTTTCCTAATTACTTTCTCATGAAATTATAAACACATCTGTCACAAATGTTTTATGTACTGTATATATTAGTGCTTTGTATATGAAAACAGTTAAGTTGTCTGCTGCAACCAAGTCAATTTTCTTGGCTCTGCTGAGAATGCATAATGGTGATATTTCCAGTTCTGTGATGTCTTTTGTATATGTTTGGCCTGTGCCTCCCATATAATAATTCATCTGGATACAATTTAATTAGTTTTTCAGACTTGTTTTGTACTCATTGGAGAAAAAGGTGTGACATGGGATGCCATTAAGCTGCAGATAAACATGTACACAGCACCTGTTTTACTTGGTGCCTTCCTGGGAATTTTAAATATTATTCTGATCATTACTGTTTTAAGGTAAGTAGATGGGAATGATAAGCTTCTTTGGCAGATTGTGGAATGTAGTAAGTTATGTCATTATTGAAGGATAAATTAACCCCATGAAGTCCCTGAGCTATTGTGCTACAGGTTGGCACTCTACCACTTGAGCCACAGCTCTACTTCCTATTTTTTGGTGCTTAATTAAAGATAAGTGTTTCCCAAGCCAGGGTGCTGGTGGCTCACGCCTGTAATCCTAGCCACTCAGGAGGCTGAGATCTGAGGGTCCAGGTCAAGGCCAACCATGGGAGGAAAGTCTGTGAGACTGTTTATCTCCAGTTAACCACCAGAAAACTAGAAGTGGAACTGTGGCTCAAAGTGCTACCCTTGAGCAAAAAAACTCAGCAACAGCGCCCTGGCGCTGAGTTCAAGCCCCATGACCAAAAAAACAAAACAAAACAAAAAAACCCCACCAAAACCAACAATAACAAAATCAAAGTTTCCCAGACTTTCCTGCTTGGGCTGGCTTTGAATTGCAATTCTAGATCTCAGCCTTCTGAGTAGCGAGGATTACAGGTGAGCCACTGGTACCTAGTCATATTTTTTGATAAGCTTATGAATGTAGTACCAGTGACTATAATAATAGCTTGACAAATGAGAGCACATTTGGAAGATCTTTTTTTGTTCCTGAGCCACAGCTTCATTTATGGTTTTCTAATGTTTAATTGGAGATAAGAGTCTCATGGACTTTTCGGCCTGGGTTGGTTTTGAACCAGGATCTTCAGATCTCAGCCTCCTCAGTAGCTAGGATTATAGGCATGAGCCCCCAGAATAAGGTTTGGTCTCGATTTATTGTGTGTTTTGAATAGAACAGTGGTATGAAAGCAACAGTCGATTAAAGGCTCAGTATCCCCCTTACGTATCCAAGTTACTTGTACTTTTTATGTATATTAGAAGAATTTTCAACAACTAGAAAAGTTTTGATCACTTTGTGTATCTCCCCCTTCTCCCTCATTCTGGCCTGGGCAGTGTCCTTGAACTTCTATGTTCTCCAGGTTAGTGCTCTACCACTTGAGCCACAGCACCACTTCCAGCTTTTTCTGAGTAGTTTACTGAAGATAAGAGTTTCACAGGGGCTGGGAATATGGCCTAGTGGCAAGAGCGCTTGCCTCCTACACATGAAGCTCTCAGTTCCATTCCCCAGCACCACATATATGGAAAACGGCCAGAAGGGGCGCTGTGGCTCAGGTGGCAGAGTGCTAGCCTTGAACAGGAAGAAGCCAGGGACGGTGCTCAGGCCCTGAGTCCAAGGCCCAGGACTGGCCAAAAAAAAAAAAAAAAAAAAGAGTTTCACAGACTTTCCTGCTGGGGCTGGCTTCAAACCACGATCATCAGTTCCCAGCCTCCTGAGTAGCTAGGATTGTATGTGGGAGCCATGGGCTTCTGGCCAGTTTGTGTCTCTTTTAGTGCTTTATCAAATTGATAGGCCATAAGGAAGAAAATATGCCACAGCCAGTCAATAACAAACATTGGAGAGCCTATCTGAAAAAGAGTTGGGGCATGCCTGAAGTGGTAGCATTAGGATGTACAAGGCCTGGATTAAAACCCCAGTACTAGAATATATATAGTCTTTAATTTTTAAGTTCATTGGTTAAATTTATTAGTAGTAATTTTATTACTCAGAAGCTATTAAAGAAACTACTCAAATGTGAAGAAATGCTAGTAATAAACCATCTCTGTGTTATATTAAGCATTTTATAAATACAGTATTTCCTTTTAAAAAATTAACTAAGTTATATATAGAGAGATTTCCACATGTTTATAATGTGTTGTATTTTTCTTTTTAAGAGAACATCGTGTGAATGATTCAGGACAACAGTGTAAGAATACTAATTTTGTGGAAGGTACTGTTGGCCTATTGACATTATTAAAGTGTACCTAGTGATTCTGTCAGGTGTTTGTTTGTATTTGACACCTAAGGACCAACAGTGGGTGCTGGGGAACATGTTCAGGGGTAAAAAGTAATTCAATTCTTTTTATTTATTTATTTATTTTGGTTACTGGGGATCAAACCCAGGACTTTGCAGTTGCTAGGCAAGCACTTTGCCACTGAGCTACATCCCAGCCCTTCAATTGTTTTTAAAAGAAACCTATATGCACCAGCTACTTGTGTTCATGATTGGAAGATTACAATCATTGCTAAAAAGTTTTTTTGTCAAGCCAGGCATACCTGTGGTGCACACCTGTAATGCCCACCTGTACTGCCAGCTATATAGAAGGTAGAAGTAGGAGGACCTGCACTTGAGACCCTCCCTGGAAAACAAATACAAAAAGGACTGGGGTGTACCTTAAGTGGTAGAGCATCTGTCTGGCAACTTGGAGGCCCTGAGTTCAGATCCTTAGTACTGCAAAAAAATAAAAAAATCACTTTGTCTTATTTTCAGGCATCTATTATCCTAAAACCTTTGAGATCTTTGGAGTGCAGTAACTTTGCTCTAAGTGTATCTTTTCTATTTCAGGCAGTTCTTAATACCCTAATTACAATAATAAATATTTCATTATAATCTTTAAAATTAGTTGAGATAGAATCTTGCAAACTTTTTGCTTAGGCTGTCCTCAAATTACAGTCTGCTCAAGTTTAGAATTACTGGCATGAGCCACTGAGCCTCGCTTCTTAAACTTTTATTCATTCATTCATTCATTTATTTATTGTCAGTCCTGGGCCTTGGATTCAGGGCCTAAGCACTGTCCCTGGCTTCTTTTTGCTCAAGGCCAGCACTCTGCCACTTGAGCCACAGTACCACTTCTGGCCGTTTTTCTATATATGTGGTGCTGGGGAATTGAACCCAGGGCTTCGGGAATATGAGGCAAGCACTCTTGCCACTAGGCCATCCTCCCAGTCCTTAAACTTTTATCTTTATTTATAAATGTATATATTGGTTCTTTGTATTTTTTCTCATTTATTAATAAATAATGTGCTAAATAGGTCTATTGATTGTTTTGTTTTTGTTGCCAGTCCTGGGGCTTGGACTCAGGGCCTGAGCACTATCCCTGGCTTCTTTTTGCTCACTCTACCTCTTGAGCCACAGTACCATTTTCAGCTTTTTTCTGTATGTGGTGCTGAGGAATCGAACCCAGGGCTTCATGTATACGAGGTGAGCACTTTGGGCTGGGGATATAGCCTAGTGGCAAGAGTGCCTGCCTCGGATACACGAGGCCCTAGGTTCGATTTCCCAGCACCACATATACAGAAAACGGCCAGAAGCGGCGCTGTGGCTCAAGTGGCAGAGTGCTAGCCTTGAGCGGGAAGAAGCCAGGGACAGTGCTCAGGCCCTGAGTCCAAGGCCCAGGACTGGCCAAAAAAAACAAACAAACGAGGTGAGCACTTTATCACTAGGCCATATTCCCAGCCTTTAAATAGGTCTATTTTTACCCAACAAATCATCATATAAGTACTAATTGCTCTCTCCTTGGGGATATTCTCCTTTATGAAAGAATACAACTGTCCTTACTCCCAGTGTTTCAGAAGTGCTGTTTTTTCATGTAAACTTTTAAAAATGTAATAGTTGAGTAAATTTCCATAAATTACAAAAATTAATAATATTCAAGCTAAAAGTGGTTATTATGATTGTTATTTGTAATTACACAGAATTAGAATCAATGTATTAATGTAGTCTTTTCCCAAAATTCTTTTTAATTAAATTTTATTGACAAAGTGGTGTACAGAGGGGGTACAGTTACATAATAAGGTAGTGAGTACATTTCTTTTCTTGTTACATATTCCCTCATTTTTCTTTCCCTTCCCTAGTTCAGATAAGCATATATACAATGTCCAGTGTACCAAAATCATATACAGTGACCACTGGGGGTATGCTAAAGGAATTCACCTAGTACATGAAACATAATAACAATAATAACATCCTCCTGTTTTCCATCTCTTGGAGTTCATGAAATTCTTCCCCCCCTCCCCCTTGTCAGTTGTGAGGCTTGAACTCAGACCTGGGCACTGTCCCTGAGCTCTTTTGCCCAAGGCTAGTGCTCTACCACTTTGAGCCACAGTGCCACTTCTGGTTTTTGAGTGGTTAATTGGAGTTAACTTTTCTGCCTGGACTGGCTTCGTACCACAATCCTCACATCTCAGCTTCCTGAGAACTAGGATTACAGGCATGAGCTACCCAGCCCCACTATGTTTTTTTTTTTTTTTTTTTTTTTTGCCAGTCCTGAGGCTTGAACTCAGGGTCTGAGCACTGTCCCTGGCTTCTTTTTGCTCAAGGCTAGCGCTCTGCCACTTGAGCCATAGTGCCACTTCTGGCTTTTTCTATATATGTGGTGCTGAGGAATCGAACCCAGGGCTTCATGTATCTGAGATGAACACTTTACCACTAGGCCATCTTCCCAGAGCCCACTATTTTTTTTTTGGCCAGTCCTGGGCCTTGGACTCAGGGCCTGAGCACTGTCCCTGGCTTCTTCCCACTCAAGGCTAGCACTCTGCCACTTGAGCCACAGCGCCGCTTCTGGCCGTTTTCTGTATATGTGGTGCTGGGGAATCGAACCCAGGGCCTCGTGTATCTGAGGCAGGCACTCTTGCCACTAGGCTATATCCCCAGCCACCACTATGTTTTTAATGATGGTGCTTGTAAGGATTTTTAGTAACTGATTTCATATAGCATTAAATTTTAAAAAAATGTATCCAAAAAGTAAATCATAGAATTGGGAAGTGATTTAATACACTGAGCTATTCATGAAATTAATACTTAGGTAGGGTGGAAAAAACATGCAAGTGAAATTTTAATGCAAGTGAAGAAATTGTGTATAAAATAAATTTATAGACTATAAAATTCATTTTTTCCTCCCTCCTTCCATCCTTCCCTTCCTTCCTTTTTGTGTCAGTACTTAAACTCAGGGCCTCACACACTTGCTTGGCTTTTTTGCCTCTGACTTCAGCTCTAACACTTGAGCTACACTCCCAGTTTCAGTTTCAGGCTTTTTTCTTCCTTTTGTGCTGGTCCTGGGGTTTGCACTTAGGGCCTGGATACTGTCCCGAGCTTTTGTGCTCAAGGCTAGCTCTCTACTAACTTGAGCCACAGCTCTACTTTAGCTTTTTAGTGGTTAATCACAGATAAGAGGCTCACAGTTTTCTGCCTGGGCTAGCTTTGGAACCACAATCCTCAGATCTCAGCCTCCTGAGTAGCAAGGATTATAGGCATGAACCACCAGCACCTGGCTTAATTCCTATTTCTGACAAACACCAAGCAGAAAATTAAATCTATCTTGTACTTAATAGAACTGAAGTCTATCTCTGGGAAAGAATATTTGCTTTACTTTTAAATGTCATTTAAAAATTATATGTAAGCCAGTGGCTCATGCCTGTAATCCTAGCTACTCAGGAGGCTGAGACCGGAACCGAGCACTGAAAGATATCCTGGGCAGAAAAAAATCAGTCAGATTCCATCTCAAATTAACCAGCAAAATACGACTGAAGGGAGAGTATGAGCCCTAAGCAACAAAGCTGACACCTTAAGCCTTTCACTTCAAGCCCCAGTATGACCACATGTACACACACACACACACACACACACACACACACACACACACACATATTAGCTGGACACTGGTGACTCATACCTATAATCTTAGCTACTCAGGAGGCTGAGATGGGAGGATTAAGGTTCAAAGCCAGCTCACGCAGGAATGTACATAATACTTATCTAGAATAAACTTACCTTGAATGCTTCCCTCCCCCCAAAACAAGCCAGAAGTAAAGCTCTGGTTCAAGTGGTAGAGTGCCATCCTTGAGCAAAAGAAGCTCACCAAGGCCAGGAGTTTAAGCCTCAGGCTTGGCGCGCACATGGACACACACACACACACACACACACACACACACACACACACACAATTTTTACCATATAAATCCTGTTACTTTTAAAATGCTTTGAAACCTAAAAGTGCCAAGCACGTGTGACTTATGCCTGTAATCCTAACTACTCAGGAGGCTGAGACCTGAGGATCATAGTTTGCAGCCAGCCTAGGCAAGAAAATCCATGAGACTCTTAATTTCCAATTAACTACCAAAAAAAAGCCAGAAGCTGTAACTCAAGTGGTAGAAAGGTGAGGGGCAGTGCCCAGGTCCTCAGCTAAGCCCCAGGATTGGCTTACACTCCAAAAAAGAAACCTAAAAGTGATTGTTTACTCACAGAACTTGCAACCTAACATTTCCATCTTTGCATCCTGAGGAAGATGACGCCTGTGTTATTGTGATTTTTCTTCTGTTTGCTTGTAGCAAGTACAGATGAAGCTCACATTCTCCAAGGAAATATTGACCAAGTTGCAGTCGTGGCCACCAATGCCCTATTTTTTGTGGTTCTATTTATTTTTGCCCTTTTTGAAACGTAAGTTTTACTTACCCACATCAGATGATTTGTTAACCTGTTTTTCTTAATCTACTGTTACTTAGGCATGAGTGGTATAAAGCATATTTTATCACAATATTGAAAGTGTATATGAACTGTATTATATAATTAATTAACTTTAAGCTACATAGTTTCTTACATATATTGATTCAGTCTGACAATTTTAACTCTATTTAAATCCTGGAAAAAAAGTGTGTTACAAAATTGTAGCCTTGTGAAGGCTTCATTACCTTTATCACATAGCCCTTTGATTTTTAAATGTCTATTAAATTTACAGTAGTGCATTCTTACTTTAAAAACCTCAATTATTACATTTCCATGTACATTACTTTCTGTACCTTTGTATTTTTTCAAACATTTTTTTCTAACTGAGTGATTATGACTTTTTGTGACTATTACACTTATATAGACTGTGTGTGTTTTGTTGTTTTTTTTTTTTGTCAGTCCTGGGCCTTGGACTCAGGGCCTGAGCACTGTCCCTGGCTTCTTTTTGCTCAAGGCTAGCACTCTGCCACTTGAGCCACAACGCCATTTCTGGCCGTTTTCTATATAATGTGGTGCTGGGGAATCAAACCCAGGTCTTCATATATATGAGTCAAGAACTCTTGCCACTAGGTCATATTCCCAGCCCCAACTGTGATGTTATCATTTGGACAAGTTGGTTTATTCATTTACCAATGTCTTGCAGCACTTTTAAGCTAATACATGTAGATATGCTTGATGTATTTATTTTCAGAATTCTTACTTATTTTCAGTATTAAGGTATTAAGAGTTTCATCTTATTGTTGCATATTTTATTAGTTTTAAAATATACATAACACAAAATTACCATTTTAAGTATTTTTCAAATATTGAATTCAGTGGAATTAGATACCGGTACAACATTGTGCAACTATTGCTCATATGCATTTCCAGAACATTTTCATCTTCCCCAAAAGAAGCTCCAACCCATTCAATAATCATTCCTCCTCTGCCTGTCACACAGCCCCTGCTGACCTGTGTTCAACCTGCTGCTTCTATACCTTTGCCTATGGTAGTACCACATACAAGTGTATCACACAATATTTTTCTTTGGTGTCTGCCTTATCTCACTTATCATGTTTTTAAGGTTCATCATGCTATTGCATATATCAGAATTTTCTAAATAGGGTAAATACTATTTCTTTTCTTTCTTTTTTGCCAGTCCTGGGGCTTGAACTCAGGGCCTGAGCACTGTCCCTGGCTTCCTTTTGCTCAAGGCTAGCACTCTACCACTTGAGCCACAGTGCCACTTCTGGCTTTTTCTATATATGTGGTGCTGAGGAATTGAACACAGGGCTTCATGTGTATGAGGCAAGTACTCTACCACTAGACCATATTGCCAGCCCCGACAAATAATATTTCATAGTAAGTATAAATCCTTTTTTTTTTTTTTTGGCCAGTCCTGGGGTTTGAAGTCAGGGTCTGGGCTCTGTCCCTGGGCCTCTGTGCTCAAGGGAATCGAACCCAGGGTTTCATGCATGCTAGGCAAGCACTTTAACACTAAGCCACATTCCCAGCCCATGAACCATTACTACAAAAGTCTGGAAGTGGCACAGTGGCTCAAGTGGGAGAGTGCTAGCCTTGAACAAAAGAAGCTCAGCGACAGTGCTCAGGCCCTGAACTCAATCCCCAAGACTAGCAAAAATTTTTTTAAAAAAGAAAGAAATAAAAAAAAAAAGGTCTGGCTACCTGTTGTCATTGATAGGAGAGATGTAAATTCTTGATTGTGTTGGCATTATTATTCATCATTCTACTCAATTTTAAATACAGAGTTGAGTTTATTTTTTGTGTTTCTTAGGATACTGGCTCCATTGACCACAGATATGTATGGCTGGACTCAAGAACAGGCTGTGCTTTATGGTGGAATAATACTTGCTTCTCTTGGAGTTGAAGCAGTTATTATTTTCATGGGAGTTAAATTACTTTCCAAAATGTAAGTTAAAATGGTTTTGGCTTGTTTCAGATCTATATTTTATTTTATTTGTTTTTTGTGCCAGTCCTGGGGCTTGAATTCAGGACCTTAGGGACTGTCCCTGATCTTCTTTTCTTGTACAAGCCTGGTGTTCTACCCCTTGAGCCACAACTCCACTTCTGGCTTTTTTTGTGTGTGTTATTAATTAAAGAGTCTCATGGATATTCTGCCTATGAGCCCCCAGCACCCAGATCAAATCTATATTTTGTTTCGTTTTGTTTTTGGCCAGTTGGGAGGGCTTGGAACTCAGGACCTGAGTGCTGACCCTGGCTTCTTTTTGCTCAAGGCTAGCACTCTTGAACCATAGCACCACTTCTGGCTTGTTCTGTTTATGTGGTGCTGAGGAATCGAACCCAGGCCTTCATGCATTCTAGGCAAGCACTCTACTGCTAAGCCACATTTCCAGCCCAACTCAATTCTATCTGTATTTTTTTTTTCCAGTCCTGGGGCTTGAACTCAGGGTCTGAACACTGTCCTTGGCTTCTTTTTGCTCAAGGCAAGTGCTCTACCACTTGAGCCACAGCGCTACTTCTGGCCTTTTCTAAAATATATGTGGTGCTGGGGAATCGAACCCAGGGCTTCATGTATGCAAGGTGAGCACTTTTGCCACTAGGCCATATTCCCAGCCCTCAAATCTATATTTTAAAAAACAAAATATGAATAAAGCTAACATTGTAAGTGTACTAAAAGTTTAAAGATTTTCTCTTATGTGTATTTCATTTCATGAAAGTTAGTGGCTCATGTTGTAATCCTAGCTACTCTGGAGACTGAGTTCTGAGAATTGCAGTTACAAGTCAGCCCAGGCAGGAATTAACCTGGAAGTGGTGCTGTGGCTCAAAGTGGTAGAGTGCTAGCCTTGAAGGCAAAAGCTCAGGGACAGTACCTGGGCTCTGAATTCAAGCCCTATGACTGACAAAAAAAAAAAAAATGACTGAACTTAACTCTGGAGGCAGTGACAGATGGTCATGAGTTCCCAACCAGCCTAAGCTGTGTAGGAAGAGCATCTCAAGATAAACACATAAAATTACTGAACTTATTTTAGAATTTTTAAGTTTTCAATGTATAAACACTTTATCATCATCATCATGACAAAGTTAGATTCTGAGGAAGTTAACTTTGAAGCAGAGAGCTGCTTCAACTAGGACTGGGGTGTGTGTGTCCCAAGTAGGAGAGGGCTGGCCTAGCAAGAGCAAGGCCCTGGGTTCATTCCCCTAGCTGTTACTGAATGTTAATACCTAGAATATAAAACTAGTATATATTTTATATATATATATGAAATATATATAGAATTCATATGAAATATATATATATATATATAGAATTTATATATATATGCTGAGGAATTGAACCCAGGGCTACATGTATATGAGGTGAGCACTGTTGCCACTAGGCCATATTCCCAGCCCTTAATATAATTTTTTTCATTTTGTTACTGGCAATGGAATCCATGGCCTCATATTTGCTAGGCAAACATACTACCACTGTGCTGCATCTCTGCCTTTTTCAGGGGGAGGGGCACCACAAGGGTTTGACTCAGATTTGTAATTGGTAAGCAGGCATTTTAATACTTTGGCTATGTCTCCAAGTCTTTTGCCCAGGCTATTTTTTTTTTTTTTTGGCCAGTCCTGGGCCTTGGACTCAGGGCCTGAGCACTGTCCCTGGCTTCTTCCCGCTCAAGGCTAGCACTCTGCCACTTGAGCCACAGCGCCGCTTCTGGCCGTTTTCTGTATATGTGGTGCTGGGGAATCGAACCTAGGGCCTCGTGTATCCGAGGCAGGCACTCTTGCCACTAGGCCATATCCCCAGCCCCTGCTCAGGCTATTTTTGAGATAGTATTTTGCTTTGTTCCCAGGCTAGACTGGATTTGATCCTCCTATTTTTATTTCCCACTGTGGCTGAGGGATGACTGATGTTTATCATCATCCTAGGTATTGGTTGAGATGAAATCTCATGAACTTTTTGCCTGGGCTAGACTTGAACCACTCTCTGCCTAAGTAGCTAGGATTAATGGTGTGAGACATTGTATGGGACATTTGGTGGGGGAGGGTGGCAGTCAAGGGGACAGTCTTATATAGCCCAGACTAGCCTGGAACTCAGTGTGTAGCCAAGCTTTATCCTATCCATTTGCCCAGCTCCTATTGTTCTTTTTATGGTGCTCACATTGTCATACTTAAATTTTTTTTTTTTTTTACCATTGTCACACTTTTTTCCCCCCAGTCCTGGGGGCTTGGGATTCAGGTTCTGAGCACTGTCCCTGGCTTCTTTTCACTCAAGGCTAATGCTCTACCACTTGAGCCACAGCACCACTCCTGGCCTTTTCTGTTTATGTAGTGCTGAGGAATTGAACCCAGGGCTTCATGCATGCAAGGCAAGCACTTTACTGGTAAGCCACATTCCCAGGCCACATTGTCACACTTTTGACCAGCTTTTTAAAATCAGCTGAGCTTTTTTCTTACCTAATAGGCACGACCTAATAGGTATGTATCTTTTTCTTAATATAAAAGGAAATTAGCTATTTTTCAGAGAAGTCTTGGGTTGTTTTTTGTCAGTCTATGTGGCCCAAGCTGGTTTCAAAATCATTGTGTAGCCAGACTGACCTAGAACTCTCAATCCTCCTATCTCAGCCTCCTAAGTACACTGAATTACAGGTGTGCTCCATTATGCCAGAATTGAACTGAGGGCCTTGTGCATGTTACATAAGCACTAGAGGATTGAGCCCTTAGGAATTTTTGTTTGTTTGTTTGAGACAATGTTTGGGCTGACCTTGAACTCATGATCCTCTTGCCTCTCCCTCCCCAGATGTTGGAATTATAGGTGTGCACCATTACAAGTGGCTTTGGTTATTTTCAGTGGGAATTACATTTAGCATTCACTGGGAGAGAGCAAGGGAAAGGGTGATACTGTCCAAAAAGAAATGTGTATGTATCAAACAAGTTATTTTTTAAATTACGAGAATAATAGAACTGTTATAGTATTTCATTTGAAAATCAGTTTCCGTTCTCTAACAGGATTGGCGAGCGTGCTGTTCTACTGGGAGGACTCACAGTTGTATGGGCTGGCTTCTTTATCTTGTTACCTTGGGGAAGTCAATTTCCTAAAATACAATGGGAAGGTATAGCCATACATTTCTATGACATTAGCCCTTTTTATTTGGCTTGTTATTTATGTAAACTAACAAGTTGTGCACTGTACTATTTTGTATTTACAGATTTACATAATAATTCAGTTCCTAATACTACCTTGGGGGAAATGATTATTGGTCTTTGGAAATTTCCCAGCGAGCATCACAATGAGCTGCCAACTGGCTGCCCGATAGAACAGGCCTGGTGCCTGTATACCCCAGTGATCCATCTGGCCCAGCTCCTCACCGCAGCTGTGCTAATTGGCATAGGCTATCCAGCCTGCAATGTCATGTCATACACACTGTATTCAAAAATTATAGGACCGAGACCTCAGGTAACCGCTTTTTCTAAACATTGAAAAATTATGTGAAATAGACTTGTAGCACTTTCATTTTCTTTTTACTATCATTCTGTGTTTTTTACACACAGGATTTTTTGGTTTTTGTCCCAAGTGTACAACTCAAACTCAGTTACCTGATATTTTTGCTCACACTTATTATTGACTGGTGCTCCCCAACCTGAGCCAAGCCTCCCATCTCCAGACAGGATTTTAAAAAAAAAATCATGTTTAGTATTTTAAAATTGAAAGTCAACATTGTTTTTTAGACAAGGTCTTGCTGTAGTTCTGGCGAGCTGGGAACTTGCTGTGGAGTCCAGGCTGGCCTCCAGCTCTCTCCTCCTCCTCCTTCAACCTCTCTGGTGCCAGGAATACAGGAAAAATAATTTTTGCAGTGCTTAATGTTAGCAGTAAACTGAATTACAGCTTAAATATGTCCTGAACTCAGTGATCCTGAGTTTTAAGTCATTTTCATTGATTTTTTTTTTTTTTTGGCCAGTCCTGGGTCTTGAACTCTGGGTTTGGGTGCTGTCCCTGAGCTTCTTTGCTCAAGCTAGCACTCTACCACTTCAGCCACACCACTTCCAGCTTTGAGTTCACTGGAGATCAAAAGTCTTGCGGGGCCTGTCTTGCTCAGGCTGGCTCCAAACCATGACCCTCAGATCTCAGCCTCCTCAGTAGCTACAATTACAGGCACGAGCCACCAGCACCCGGCTCACTAAAAAATTTGAAGCATAAATTTCCAAGACATTCTAGATAAGAGTAACAGAACCAAAATTGATAGCCAAATTTTCATCCAGGCTTAATTTCATTTGGCAGCAGAGGCAATTACTAAGCGAACACAGCAGTCTTTGTGTTTGTGCTGGTGTTAGTGCTTGTGTTAGTACTGAGGCTTGAAGTTGTTCTTTAGTATTTTCACTCAAGAACCCTACCACTTGAACCATACTTCCACGTCTGGCTAATTAATTGCAGAATCAGTCTCAGACTTTCCTGTCTAGGGTTGCTCCTGAACCACGATTGGGTAGATCATTATATATATTACAGAATGATAGCTTTAAGTTAGTAAATTACCTTGTTCCCATGTCTTTAGCAGTGTGTAGCCAGTGATGGAGACCTTGCCTATCCTGTGAGGCCCCAGGTTTTATACTTAGCACCACAAAAAAGTTTGTCCTTGAATTTTTTTTTTTTTTTAACCAGTCCTTGTTCTTGAGCTGAGGGCCAGGGCACTGTCCCTGAGCTTCCTCTGCTTCAAGCTAGCACTCTACCACTTGAGCTACAGCGCCACTTCTGGTTTTTGTTTATGTGGTACTGGGGAATTGAACCCAGAGCTGTGTGCATGCTAGGCAAGTGCTCTACAATTAAGTCACATCCCCAGCCCTGTCCTTTTTTATTATTTTTCTTAGACTGACTATAATATAAGCTTATTTGTTTAGTTTTTGAGGTAGGATCTTGCTATGTAATCCAGGCTGGCCTGAAACGCGTGATCCTTCTGCCTCAGCCTTCCTGAGTGCATGGACTGCAGGCACCTGGCTTTAAAATAAGTTTTATTATTTATTATATTTATTGAGAGGCATTTTGTCTTAAATGGTAAAAAAAAATGATTGTTTTCCGTGGTTTGGTAATAGCATTGCTTTTGTTTTAGAATAACTAAACTTCAATATGTTTTTGCCCCTTCTTCCCCCCATCTCCACCTGATCACAGGGCTTGTACATGGGCTGGCTAACGGCTTCTGGAAGTGGAGCACGGATTCTTGGGCCTGTGTTCATCAGCCATGTGTATACTTACCTGGGACCACGATGGGCATTCAGCCTTGTGTGCGGAATAGTGGTCCTTACCATCATACTCCTGGGAGTGGTATACAAAAGACTTATTGCCTTTTCTGTGAGGCACGGGGGGATTCAAGAGTAAGCCAAGAAAGAGAGGGAAAGCACTTGTGTGGCATGTCCTAGTGGTAAGTCTGCTAGACAGCTGATATGTACCAGTCTGCAGATATTGCATTTTGAAATACAAAGTGTAAAGAAGCTAGATGCCTGTGGCTTGTGCCTGTACTCCTCCTACTCATGAGGCTGAGATTCGAGGACCAGTTTGAAGACAAACCTGGCATAAGAGTTTTATCTCCAATTAACCAGCAAAAAGTTGGAAAGTGGAACTGTGACTCAAGTAAGTAGAGCAGTAGCCTTAAGCAAAACAAAAACACATTACCTTGGCCCTGAGTTTAAGTGCCAGGATTAGCACAAATAAAAGTAGGATTGAGCTTACACTCAGGGCCTTGTACTTGAGGCAGGTGCTCTACTACTTGAGCCATGCTTCTATCCTTTTTTGCTTTTGGTATTTTCAAATAGGGTCTTGCATTACACCTGGCTGATATGGACTGGGATTCTATATATTGTACCATGCTCAGCTGTTTAACTGATTGAGATGGGATATCTTGCCCCCCCCCCCCCGCTTTTTTTTGCCAGTCCTGGGCTTGAACTCAGGGCCTGAGCACTGTACCTGGCTTCCTTTTGCTCAAGGTTAGCACTTTACTACTTGAGGCACAGCACCACTTCTGGCTTTTTCTGTTTACATGTGCTGAGGAATCAAATCCAGGGTTTTATGCATGCTAGGCAAGTGTCCGCTAAGCGACATTCCCAGCCCCTCACTTTTTATTTGGGCTGGCCTCAAGCAGAAATTTTTCTGATCTCAGCCTATAGAGTAGCTAGGATTACAGGCATGATCTACTGTGCCCTGATGCATTAGGGTTTTTGTTTTAATTTTACCAACTTTGATAAAAATAAGTGATTCTCTTGGCTTCATTTTCCATTTCCTCACTATAAATGAGATTGTATTATTTCTATTTTGTTCATCACATGGATTTCTTCCATTTCAAACTATCCACTACCTTGTCCATTTTTCTATTCAGCTTAAAAAAAAATAAAATATGCAATTTACTTGTAATTTCTTTTTGCCAGTCCTGGGGCTTGAATTCAGGGCCTGGGCACTGTGCCTGTGCTTCTTTTCTTTTGATCAGCCTAGTGCTCTATCACTTAAGCCACAGCACCACTTCTAGCCTTTTCTGTTTATGTGGGGCTGAGGAATCAAACCTAGGGCTTCATGTATGCAAGGCAAGCATTACCACTAAGCCACATTCCCAGCCCTGTAATTTTTTTTTTCTTTTCACTTTTTAGGCAAAACTCTCCCCCCAAATGTTCACTAATGGTGATTATATACGTGCCTACTTAATAGAAATAGTTCCAATATCTTCCTGGTGTACAAACCATTAGAAATATTAGGCTATCATATTTAAGTAACTTCACTCTGTTCCTTTATTGTTCATTGAGAATAGCTATCCCAGTATCATCGGTTATTGTATGCTAACAAATTACATCATGAAATTCTCCTTTGTTAAACAATATCCCAGTATCATCGGTTATTGTATGCTAACAAATTACATCATGAAATTCTCCTTTGTTAAACAATATCTACACATTTTACTATAAAACATTCTCAGGAAAAAGAAATGATATTTAATTAACAAAACTAAAAATTTTAATATAATTTAAAAGCAAATTTATAGTACTTCAGAAATCAAAAGATAAACATCACATTTATTTTTTTTATAAAATACATTGCAGAATGTTTCGACACTGGTGCTACAAAAATAAATATAAAATATGTTTACATTTTAATTAAAACATAAATGTACATTATTTATTTACACATCCAAAATGCGTGTTTTGTCCATGATTCCGAATACTTCTGAAAAAATAGGGAAAACAAAAGCAATAACATACCACACATCATTTATATTTTTGTTTCAAGGAACTGAGAATGTAAATTAGTGGTAGAATGCTTGCCTAGCAATGCATGAAGCCTTGGGTTGGGCTCCTCAGTACCACACAAACAGAAAAACCCAGAAGTGTTGCTGTGGCTCAAGTGGTAGAGTGCTAGCCTTGAGCAAAAGAAGCTCAGGGACAATGCCCTGGCCCTAAGTTCAAGTCTCAGGACTGGCAAAAAAAATTGTTCGATACCAATATATGATGACAATAAAATTGGGGGTCTATGTTCTCAGAACAAAGTAAGGTGCTCTATTTTGTTTTATGACTTGTATTTGGTAACTCAAATTCCATTCTCCTTAGTAGAAAGGCTTTCTGAAGAAGTTATGTTAAATTAAAAAATCACTTTATTTGAAAGCCAGCCAAAAAGTTGTTTATTGAACGGAGACATCTGAAAGAAGTTTTTGATCAATGAAAACTAGGAGAAGGATTAGAAAACATCAGAAGGATGGAAGAAAGACAATGTAATTTCTGTGTGATGTATTCTGGTAATTTTTCATTTTCTCCATACCTAAGTGAAAGAAAGAGAAATATGAAAACATAACTCAGTTCTAAGAGTATTAAAAATACACATTTTAAAGAATTCTTCAGTGGTACAGGCACTTCAAGAAAAACAATACAACTATTTATGAGTAGATACCTATATGAAATGAAGCATACCTAATTTCTTTCTTTTTGGTTAGTAATGACAGTGCCTGAGCACTGTCCCTGAGCTTTCTCAGTTAAAGCTAGTGCTCTCCTTCTGTGAGCCACAGCTCCACTTCTGGTTTTCCAGTGTTCAATTAAGAGATAAGAGTAGAGTCTCATGGACTTTTCTGCTTGGGCTGGCTTTGAACCATGATCCTTAACATTTTAGCCCCTCAAGTAGCTATGATTACAGGTACAAACCTCTAAACAAATGTAAATAACAAAATTTTATATTAGAAAGATTTTAGTTTTAAAGTTGTAAATGGATTTATTGAAATCACTTCTAGGGGCTGGGAATATGGCCTAGTGGCAAGAGTACTTGCCTCCTACACGTGAAGCTCTTGGTTTGATTCCCCAGCACCACATATATGGAAAACGGACAGAAGGGGCGCTGTGGCTCATGTGGCAGAGTGCTAGCCTTGAGCGGGAAGAAGCCAGGGGCAGTGCTCAGGCCCTGAGTCCAAGGCCCAGGACTGGCAAAAAAAAAAAAAAAAAAAGAAAGAAAGAGATCACTTCTATTAAATGTTAATGTTTCAGAAAGTAAAATATCAGACCTGTGAACATAGGTTCTACCCACTTTATACTACCAAGCCTCACTATAGGAGTACTTCTTAGGGATAGTACTGCATATACATGCCATGTAACAAAAGGCTTCTCCTACAATGGGTACTTCTCATTAAGTAGCGTGCTTATGTTGGCATTGACAATATCCTATACTTCTTTTTACTAAGCTAAGATTTAAATATGGAAACCTAATTAGTATTCATTTGTGCTATGCTAGATTCCTTTAAGCATCATGCCTGGCACATATTCATATAAAATAAAAAATAAAACTGTCCCTTGATAGTCTCAGTGGACTGGTTCCAAAATCTAAGGATGCTCAAATGTCTTACATATGCATATTGATAGCATACAATCCACTTACATCCCCCAATATACTCTTGTCTACTCCTTTTTCCTTTTGTTTTTGATGTACTGCGATCGATCTCAGGCCTCTTGCATATGGGAGGCAAGCCTGAGCTTTACTTCTAGGCTTCCCACATTTTATATTTTATTGGTGAGCTTTGTACATGATAGACAAGTACTCTCCTATTTGAGTTATACTCCCAGCTCTTTCCTGAGACAAGGTCTTGCCACTCCCTTTGTCTCAGTTGGCCTCAAACATTCATAATCCTCCTACCTATATCATGAAGCCCTGTTCTTTTCTTATACTTAAATGTTCTTTTAGGTTACTTATAATTTAAGTCTTAAGTACTTGTATTATTTGTGAATAACAAGGAGAAAATTCTGTACCTAATTCAACATCATTTTTTTTTCAAAAATGTGGAATGTAAATGTGAAAGGTGGAATGTACATGGAGGGTGACTGTTCATATTCAAAAGTCTGTCTATTTATTTCAAGGAAAATCAGTCCAAGCTATCTCATTAAATAGATTACTTGTTTCTTTGTTAGATGTACTGCACTTAGAAGCCCATTTTGAAAGGCCAACCTCCTCAGGCTATGGAGTCATAAGGATATGAGGAATTTAACCATTCAAGTGCCTCATGGAAAGATTATTTAGACCAACTGCTGTGCATTAATATAAATAACCAGTAAGCAATCATAAAAGACACATTTAAAAGGTAGAGCTATGAAGAATAATGACAGGGCTGGGGATATAGCCTAGTGGCAAGAGTGCCTGCCTCGGATACATGAGGCCCTAGGTTCGATTCCCTAGCACCACATATACAGAAAACAGCCAGAAGCGGCTCTGTGGCTCAAGTGGCAGAGTGCTAGCCTTGAGCGGGAAGAAGCCAGGGGCAGTGCTCAGACCCTGAGTCCAAGGCCCAGGACTGGCCAAAAAAAAAAAAAAAAAAAAGAATAATGACGTTTTAAAGAATATAACTATCAAACAAAGACAATGCGGAGCACAGGTGACTCATGCCTGTCTGTAATCCTAGCTATTCTTGAGGCTGAGATGTGAGAACCATGGTTTGATGATTCCAGCCCAGGCAAGAAAGTCTATGAGACTCCTATCTCCAATTAACCATAAGAAAACCAGAAGTGGTGCTACAGCTCAAAGTGGTAGAGCCTTTAGCAGAGGAAAAAAAAACAACAAAAAAATACCTCAGGGATAGTGACAAGGCCACGAGTTCAAGCTCCATGACAAAATACAAAAACAAGGACAGTGGTTTTATTAACCATTTATATTAACAAAGAGCAAAATTACAGGAAAAGGTTGCATTTCAATCAACATTTAAAGAACTTACCTAGGGGCTGGGAATATGGCCTAGTGGCAAGAGTGCTTACCTCGTATATGGGAAGCCCTGGCTTCAATTCTCTAGCACCACATATATAGAAAATGGCCAGAAGTGGTGCTATGGCTCAAGTGGCAGAATGCTAGCCTTGAGCAAAAAAAAAAAAAAAAGAAGCAGGGACAGTGGGACAATGCTCAGGCCCTGAGTCCAAGGCCCAGGACTGGCAAAAAAAAAAAAAGAACTTACCTAGTTGTTAGACCATTTGGTGACGTGTAACTGATAGAAGATACTCCTGCTTGGACAACCAACTGTGACCCATCATTAAACTGAACCCACACAGCTCCACTAGTTAACTAGAAAAATAAGACATACAAAATGACTACACAGTAGATATTTCATTTTCTTAAAAGGTACTCATATAGTTACTGTCACTCAATCATTCATGGTCCAAGCTGCACTAGCCTGAGTATTGGGATTACAGGTGTGCACCACCATGCCCTGTCCTCTACATAGCTTTTAAATAATTATCCAAGCAGAGCTGAAGGTGGAGAATTTTGAGTTCCAGACCAACCTGGGCTATATGGTGAGTTCCAGGCTAACCTGGACTTCATAGCCTATCTCAAATAAAATGCAGACAACAAAATAAACGTCTAAGTTCCATAAATAAAAATTTAGGAGTGTAATGGTCTTGGCACTGAAACTGTCTTTTCCAGATTATTCCTTAATTTTATGTTTTGGGTGTTTTTTTTTCCTTTTTCTTTTTTTTTGCCTGTCCTGGGGCTATATATGGTGTTGAGGAATCGAAACCCAGAGATTCATGTATACAAGGCAAGCACTCTACCACTAGGCCACAGTCCCAGCCCTATTCCTTAATTTTATTGCTGCTTCTTGTTCTCTCTCAGCTTGCTTGCTCCCCCCTGTTACTGCATTTTTACTTAAACCATGCTTCCAGTCCTCATAGTCTGACCTAGAATAGCAATCCTCCAGTTCTCAGTCTCCTGAGTAGATAGGCCACCCAGCTAGATCATTCCTTCAACAGCTAAGGCTAATATTTAAATGATCCTAAGTGAACCCTGCTTCCCCCCTAATATCCATTAGGTTATCTGAGCAGTATTTTCTTTTTGTCTCACATAGTATTTCTCATCAAGAAGGGTCTCAGGAAACAGCAAAAACAATACTTTGTTAGGTCTCAAGCATTTATGTCCTGAATGAGAATGGTGTAATTTAGCCTTTGAAACTTCTTTTAGTCATTAATATTTACTACTGCATTCCAAACATGAAGACAAAGTACACAGGAAAAAAACACAAGTACACAGTTCAGAGACCAAAGTGTACAATAGATTGCCTACTTACAAGTACTGAGAGACAGGGTAAAACTACCATGATGAGCCATAATTTTACCTTCTTCGGGGGGAGGGCTGGGTGGTGGTTGATTGTGGGGCTTGAACTCAGGGCCTGAGCACTACCCCGAGCCTCTTTGTGTTCACGGGTAGCACTCTACCACTTGAGCCTCAGCGCCCCCTCTGGTTTTCTGGAGGTTAATTGGATATAAGAGTCTCATGGACTTTCCTGCCTGGGGTGGCTTTGATCTCAGCACTCTGAGTAGCTAGGATTGATTACAGGTGAGAGCTATTGGTGCCCAGTTTGCCTTAATTTTTTATGCTTGTTTTTTTTTTTTTTGCCAGCCCCGGGGCTTGAACTCAGGGCCTGAGCACTGTCCCTGTTTTCTTTTGCTCAAGGCTAAAACTCTGCCACTTGAGCCACAGCATCACTTCTGGCTTTTTCTATATACTTGGTGCTGAGGAATGGAACCCAGGGCTTCATGTTTACGAGACCAGCACTTTACCACTAGGCCATATTCCCAGCCCCTGCCTTAAGTTTTTACCAGTCCTGGGGCTTGGACTCAGGGCCTGAGCACTGTCCCTGGCTTCTTTTTTTGTTCAAGGCTAGCACTCTACCACTTGAGCCACAGTGCCACTTCCGGCTTTTTCTATATACGTGGTGCTGAGGAATCGAACCTAGGGCTTCATGTATACAAGGGCGAACACTTTACCACTAGGCCATATTCCCGGCCCTGCCTTAATTTTTTAATACAATTTTTTCCTTATTTTTCCAAATGAAAGTTACTAATTGTAAAGGAAACAAATAATTTACATTGCTCTGGACAGTGTCTCCACTCTTCAAATTATCATGACCTCTGATTGTTTTTCTTTTGTGGGGCTTGAACTTAAGGGCCCTGCATTCTCACTTTGTTTCTTTACTTAAGGCTAGCACTTTAATCATTTTAGCCACCCGGTCACTTCTGGCTTTTTGCTAGTTAATTGGCTACAAGAGACTTTCAGTTTGACTGGGCAAGAGTTCAAGCCCCAGGACGAGCAAGGAAAAAAAAAACAACAAAAAAATCTGTCAGCTCAAGCTGTCTATAAACCTCTGGTTCACAGATCTCAGCCTCCTAAGTAGCTGAGATTCAAGCTTTTTGCTGATTGATTGGATATAAGACTCAGATTTCTCAGCACTGGCTGGCTTCGAACTTCTTATTCAGCTAAGATTCAATTATTTTATTTTTTTTTTACCTCTAACTTTATTTTATTTATTTATTTATTTATTTTTGGCCAGTCCTGGGCCTTGGACTCAGGGCCTGAGCACTGTCCCTGGCTTCCTTTTTGCTCAAGGCTAGCACTCTGCCACTTGAGCCACAGCGCCACTTCTGGCCGTTTTCTGTATATGTGGTGCTGGGGAATCGAACCCAGGGCCTCATGTATACAAGGCAAGCTCTCTTGCCACTAGGCCATATCTCCAGCCCTACCTCTAACTTTATACATATATTATTGTTTTAATGACATTACCAATGTAAAAAAGTGTAAAACTGGCCAGGCACTGGTGGTTCATGTCTGTAATCCTAGCTAACCCAAGAGGCTGAGATCTGAGGATTGAGGTTCAAAGCCAGTCTGGACAGGAAAGTCTGTGAGACTCTTCTAGTTAACCCACCAGAAAATCTGAAGTGGTACTGTGGCTCAAGTGGTAGAGGTTAGCCTTGAGCTCTTCTGAAGAGCTCAGGGGCAGTGCCCAGGCCCAGAGTTCAAGCCCCACGACCCCTCCTCCCCCCAAAAGTTAAAAACTTCCTCATAGACCAATTATTAAAATAGTTTACATTTTCAGATAACTGGCTTATCAGCAGAAACCAATTGAAATTGATACTGAGAAAATTCACTTCCCTAGAAACTTCTTACCTGTGTAGCCCAACCAACATTTTTTACAAAAACAGATTTCAAAAGTTGTGCTGATTTCGGAAGACAATCTTTTAGGCTATTAGAAGAGATGCTTGTTTCTGAAGGTGTAGCTTTATGGCCAGGTCTTTCCACTGTAACTATCTACAAAGGACAGGAAAACATTCTTACTGATTTTTATAAGCCAATGTCATCAAAAGTGGAAAGTCATTGAATTTTCATTACTCTAAAGCTAACTTTTTCTTGGTACAAGTCCTAGGGCTTGAACTCAGGGCCTGGGTGCTATCCCTGAGCTCTTTTTACATAAGGCTAGTGCTCTACCACTTGAGCCACAGCAGTACTTCTGACTTTTTGGTGATTAACTGGAGATGAAAGTGTCCTAGAGCTGGTGCTGGTGGCTCACGCCTGTAATCTTAGCAACTCAGGAGGCTGAGACCTGAGGATTGAGTTTCAAAGCCAGCTAGGGCAAGAAAGTCCATGAGATTCTTATCTCCAATTAACCACTAGAAAACCAGAAGTGGTGCTATGGCTCAACTGGTAGAACACTGGAGTTGAGTTGAAGAGCTCAAGGACAGTGCCCAGGTCCAGAGTTCAAGCCCTACAAAAAAAAAAAAGAATTAAGTGTCATGGATTTTCCTGCCCCACATGACTTCAAACCACAATCTTATCTTAGCTTCCTAAGATTGCAGACATGAGCCACTGGTGCCTGACTTAAACTGTTAGGAAGTGGGTTTTGGTTCAGGTGATAGAGAGCATCAGCCTTGAGCAGAAAAAGCCAAATAAAAGCATGAGGCCCCAAGTTCAAGCTCCTGTTCTAGCACCTTAGATAGAAGATGATATATATAGATACATAAGATAAATAAAAGAAGAATAAACTTTTAGGGGCTGGGAATGTGGCTGAGTGGTAGAGTGCTTGCCTAGTATGCATGAAGCCCTGGGTTTGATTTCTCAGTACCACATAAACAAAAAATGCCAGAAAGTGGCACTATGGCTGCTCAAGTGGTGAAGTGCCAGCCCTGAGCAAAAGAAGCTCAGGGACAATGCCCAAGCCCTGAATTGAAGCCCCAAGACTGGTCCAAATAAAAAACAAAACAATTATAAACTTTTAAATAAAAAATTACAAAATTAAGATACCAACCGAATTGTTAAAAATAAGGAAAATACAAAGACAAATCACATATGTGATGCTTTTTGGTAGATGTCTTTTTTTTCTCCCAAGGAATTTTTTCATTGCTACAGATGAAAATACATATTTGGTTATGTATATAACCACATCCCTACCTAATAGAGCTCTTCTAAATTTTTATATATTTTTTTCCTTTTTTGGCCAGTCTTGGGGCTTGGACTCGGGCCTGAGCACTGCCCTGGCTTATTTTTGCTCAATGCTCTGCCACTTGAGCCACAGCGCCACTTCTGGCCGTTTTCTGTATATATGGTACTGGGAAATTGGACCCAAGCACTCTTGCTACTAGGCCTTATTCCCAGCCCCAGCACTCTACCACTTGAGCCACAACACCACTTGCGGCTTTTTATGTGTGTGTGGTGCTGAGGAATCAAACCCAGGGCTTCATGCATGCTAGGTAAGCACTCTACCACTAAGCCACATTCCCAGCCCCCATAGTTTCATATCTCTTTATCTTCCCCCTAATTTATTGACTGTGGTTGTAGGGATGGAATCCATAATGTTACACTTGTAAATAAGTGGGGTGCCATAGAGCTATATTTCCCCAATGTCAGATTCTAATTTACTAAGTGTCAAGCAATCACTAATGGTTTAAAGTTCAGAAATGATATATTTACTTACAGATGGGTTAAGTATTGGCCCTTGTGTTGGAGAAGTAGCACGATTCACGATCAATTTATTCAAAGTTGGTCTATCCCTCATTGAGTAGTTGGCATCCACAGGAGGGGGTGATAAGGCCTTAGGTGAACTAGTACTACCTGGTTTTCTGAAAGAAAAAAGAAATGTCCAAATATAATTCGTTAAAACTTTCCACAGAAAGCAAACAGGAATATTTATAATGCAAACACTCAATTCTTAAGAATTACACATATCTTCGACATTTTAGACAGGTGTTCACAACTGTCAAATATTTACCTTCCTACAATTATTGGGAAAAAACAAGCACTCCTACTTTTCTTTTCTTCTTCTGAAATTATAGATTCCAGTGCTAAACAAATATGATGACCCTATTTCAAAAGAAAAGTGCTGTCAGTATTTTACTTATTTAACTTGTAATCACTTTTAATTTCAGTAGGCAGATACCTCATTAGCATGATCCATATATATATTTATTTCTTCTTTTAAGGTGTTAGCTTCGTCTCCATTCTTCAAACTGTAAGATCTCCCAGTCTTTTCAATCACTTGAATTGAATCTTCTGTTTTGTGTATTTTTGTTCCTAAAAAATAAGAACTATTATAATTTCTTCCAACATTCCGGCTCTATGATCCAGGTATAATTTATATTCATTTACTGATCATTTAATAAAATTAGACTCTCAAGATATCTGAATATATAGGCCACCCATTTTCCTGTGGCACTTATCTGCTCTTACCAACATTTGTATATTAAAAAATAATCACTGCTCTCATAGAAAAATGTAACTTAAAGACAGCCATCAGGCTTTGTGTGCTGCGTGATATTTATGGATGAGTATCTACTGAGATTCATGATTTAAAAGTACCTCATTATAGCCAAGCAGTGGTGGCTCACGCCTATAATCCTAGCTAATCAGGAGGCTGAGATCTGAGGATCACAGTTTGAAGCCAGCCCAGGCAGAAAAGTTCATGAGATTAGTATCTCCAGTAAGCTACTCAAAACAAACAAACAAACGTTCAAACCCTGGAAGTGGCACTGTTGTTCAAGTGGTAGAATGCTAGCCTTGAGCACAAAGAAGCTCAGGGACAGCATCCAGGCCCTAAGTTCAAGCCCCAGGACCGGCCAAAAAGAGAAAAGTACATCATTTTTGTAGAATATCTAGAGTGTGATATTCTCTATTACAAACTATGCTTGCTTTCTATTTTGCCACATTTATAGCTGTCATAATTTCATACCAATTTGAGTTTCTAGTAAGAAAGATACTATTTATTTTGCACAATTTTTACACCGTCAATCTGTATTCAGAGCTAGATTGGGAAAGTGGACTATACATATATACATATTATAGGAGTTATGTATTTAAGTAAATTTTGTTTAAAATATCCTAACATAGTATACTTGCTGTATAATTTATATATGGAGACTGTATATGCACTATATATTTTATATGTATATAAAATGTATATTACATAGTTCATATATGTATACAAACACACCTTGCAAATTTTGTTATGAATTTTTAAATATATATATACAAGTACTACATTACAAACAAAAAGGAAAAAAATACCATTTCTAGGTAGTACTTACCATCATAAAACCAAACTTCAAAATCAGCACCAGGAGAATTCTCCATCAAAATACATTTAGCATATCTTGTAAAGTAAGTGATTTTGGGAGTCTTAGATCGTACAAGTTGTACAAATCTGGAAGCATATTGGTATTTTCGCCAGTATTTTTCTAAGGGGAAAAATTACCTAATATTAAAGAAGTAAATATTGATTTGACACATAGTTTTACCTATATATTCTTACCTATTTGATTTCTTTCTCTCTCTCTCTCTTATTTTTTTGCCAGTCCTGGGCCTTGGATTCAGGGCCTGAGCACTGTCCCTGGCTTTTTTTTTTTTTTTTCCTCAAGGCTAGCACTCTACCTCTTGAGCTACAGCACCCACTTCTGTCTCTTTCTGTTTATGTGGTGCTGAGGACTCAAACCCAGGGCTTCATTCATGCAAGGCAAGCACTCCTCTGATAAGCCATATTCCCAGCCCCGAGAAACTCTTCATCTCCAATTAACCACCAAGAAACTGGAAGTAGAGTTATGGCTCAAAGTGCTTGAATTTTAGACTTGAGCCTCAAGTTTAAGCCCCACAACCAACAACAACAAAATTTACATACCTGGTAAATTGTCAAAGCTATATCTACTAATGTTGTCAGTAGGTGAAGGAGGTCTATCAATAAGAGGAAAGTCTTTTCCATCATTTGGATAATAAACAGTGACCTGTAAAAGTTTTTCAAGATCTTTAATTGTACATTTTAACAGTATATCATTAAGAGTATTACACTGTTACCAAAAATATATAGGGCTCAAACATAATACTGACATTAATTTTAGAAAGATTCTTTATTCTTTAATTCTTTTTTTTTTTTTTTTGCCAGTCCTGGGGCTTGGACTCAGGGCCTGAGCACTGTCCCTGGCTTCTTTTTGCTCAAGGATAGCACTCTGCCACTTGAGCCACAGCGCCACTTCTGGCCATTTTCTGTATATGTGGTGCTGGAGAATCGAACCCAGGGCCTCATGTATATGAGGCAGGCACTCTTGCCACTAGGCCATATTCCCAGCCCTATTCTTTAATTCTTAAAAAACATAACCAAAGCTTATTACCAAAGCCTCATGTATAGAGGCAAGGTCTCTACACCTATACTATATGCTTTTTTTTTTCTTTTTTGCCACTAGTAAGGCTTAAACTCAGGGCTTCCATTGCTTGCTTTTAGTCTAATTCTTGAGTCATGCCTCCAGTTTGGCACTTGCTGGTTGTTTTGGCAACAAAATTTTTCAGACATTTCTACCTGGTCTGGCTTCAAATTGAAAGCCTCTGGATTTCAGCCTCCAGAGTATGCAGAATTACAGGCACAAGCTACAGACGTTTCACTTCTCTTAAAGGTCTTAAAGCTACACTATTTAAATTAATATGCTTAGTATGGTATTCAATTTTTGAACTCCAAAGATAACCATATTAAAATACTGATACTGAAAGGTAAACTGGAATGCTAAATAAGATCATAAAATAAATACATACCATAGTCCCATCACTGGATATTTGAAGAACTTCTTTCACATATTCTTCAGATGTACACTCCTTTAGTAGTTCCACACACACCTCCTCAGAATCAAGTATGCTCACCTAAAGAAATAACCAAAAAAATACTTTAAAATTATCTTATTTATTAGGACATCTCTGACACCCATGATAACTTAAAAGTACTTAACCATAACAAACAAATGTCAAAGTCAAAACTGAGTAGCTGTTTCAGTTTAACAGTTGAGACAGGAGGTAAATTTGAGCACATATGAGCCAGAAGGTAGATAGGTAAAGCTGTATAATGAAGTGTGAAATGATATCCAACAAGGAAACTGAAAACAGAAGGTAGGGTGGAGAATAAGGACTTAAAAAAGACAATAGAAAGCCAGACAAAGGCAAGATGGATGAAATGGGAAAGAACAGAAAATTAATTTGTAAAGGAAAAAAATCATTCCTACTTCATACAATTTTAAAATTCTAAACATAAACATACAAATTAAACTTTGAATTTTAGTTGTTAAAAATTTACTTTTTTTTTTTTTGGTTGGTTGGGGGGGCGGGGATTGAACTCTGGGCCTGGGTGCTGTTCCTGAGCTCTTCAACTCAAAGCTAGAGATTTACTTGAGCCACAATGCCACTTCCATTTTTCCAGTGGTTATTGGAGATAGAGTCTCACGCCCAGGCTGGAATTGAACTGCATTCCTCAAATCTCAGCCTCCTGAGTAGCTAGGACTACAGGCATAAGCCACTGACACACAGCCTTAAATTTATAATTTAACTTTTTAACTGGAGGTTGAAATAAAGGCAAAGTTAAAAATTAAAGCAAGCAATTACCAATTCACTGATCAAAACTATGAATAAAATTAAATACAATATTTTGTCACCATCATTTAAAATGTTTTTCAGTCAAACATTTTTTAAATGTCATAATTTAAAATTCAAAACTTCATAAAAAGTATCAATTCACTATTTGGGGGGGGGGCCAGGGGGTGCTGGTCCTGAGTTTGAACTCAGGGCCTGGGCAGTGAATGTCCCTGAGCTTTTTTGCTGAACATTATCACTCTACCACTTGAGCTATACTTTTTGGTGGTTAATTGGAGATGAAGGGCTGGGAATGTGGCTTAGTGGAAGAGTGCTTGCCCAGCAATCTGAGGCCCTGGGTTCCATTCCTCAGTACCATATAAACAAAAATAAATAAATAAAGCAATTGTTTTAGAAGTGGAGCTGTGGCTCAAAGTGGTAAAGAGCTAGCCTTGAGCAAAAGAGCTCTGAGTTCAAGCTACACAACTGACCCCCCCCCCAAAAAAAAAAATTGGAGATGATTCTTATGGACTTGTGGGCTAGCTTTGAACTGTGATCATCAGATTCAGATCTCAGCCTCCTGAATATAGCTAGGATTACAGGTGTGAGCCACCAGTGCCTGGTTGCTCAATTCACCATCCTTACAAAGCTAAAGGGAACAACTAGGTCCTAGTGCACACCTGTAATCCCGACCCTTGAGAGATTGAAGTACGACAGCCAAAAGTTCAAAAGCTAGACTTGTCTACACAACAGAAGCCCTGTCTCAAAACAAAAACAGCAACAAAGAACAAAAAAACCAAAAAGCTAGAGGGAAAAAAAGAGCTATTTTCCCATGAATAGTCAATCTTTTTTCTCTTTAAGTTTAGAGTTTGGTCTAGTGGTAGAGTGCTTGCCTAGCAAGCATGAAGCCCTGGAGTTTGATTCTTCATCACCACATATATAGAAAAAAGCCGGAAGTGGTGCTGTGGCTCAAGTGGTAGAGTGCTAGCCTTGAGCAAAAGGAGCTCAAGGACAGTGCCAAGGCCCTGAGTTAAAGCCCCAGGACTGGGAAAAAAAAAAAAAAAGTTTATCATGTACATTCTCTACAATCAAGTGATTAAAAGTTATTTCATTCGTAAGAACTAAATTATAAGAAATATATCAAACAGTAACTTAAAAAGAGACATACCACAGCCTTTTTGGTTTTTTGTCTGATTGGTTTTAACCTGTGAGCAATCAAAGGAGCTGTAATGCTTCGTAATGTACGTTTTTGACACCCCAAAGTTGACTCCATACCCCTAGTCTTGCTTTGTTCAGGGGTATCTAAGCCAAAAATAGGTTCTTGCTGAATTATCTCAGGTTTACTGTGAAGTGCAGTCATGTATTTCATAGTGTTCAGCTGTTTTACAGGATGTGCATTTTCACAAGTATTTTCACAAGTCCAAGCATTTCTTGATGTGTCTTGCCAATCTGGATATCCCTGGTGATCCTGGTGTGGGCTAATGCTACCGTGCTCAGTAGTTTCTCTTAAGTGAGCTATAATACACAGTGAAAAAAGCGTTTTAGTAACTGGAAAGAGACATAAATGTGCTGACCATATCACTAAGAAAAAATATAGTACCAAAGTATGAGCCTATTTGTATCCAGAACTTTTTCTAAATCAGTAGGTTATATTTTTCTGGCCAAAGGGAAGAAAGTATGTAATTGCAATAGTTAACTCTGACAGCTATATTAATTTGTTTCACTATAGTAACCATTACATACATAATTATATATGCACATATATATACATATACATGTATGTATATGAGATGAAATTTTCAATTAAGGTAAAAACTATAGTCACCTATTCTAAAGCAAAGCAATGTTTTAACAAAAGCAGATTTGAGAAGAGTCTCAGATAATCACTGTATATATGAAAAATATATACATTTATTCCCTTATGCTCAGGTCTGTCTAATCCATCTTTATCTAGAAAAAGGGGTATATAAAAGCAACACGGGAAGTGGCGCTATGGCTCAAGTGGCAGACCAGCAGCCTTGAGCTCAAGAGCTCAGGGACAGTGTCCAAGCCCAGAGTTCAAGCCCCACAGCTGATCAAAAAAACAAAACAAAAACAAAGCAACACAATGGGGGCTAGGAATGTGGCTTAGTAGCATGAAGCCCTAGCATGCCCAAAGCACCACATAAACAAAAAAAGCCGTAAGTGGTGCTGTGGCTCAAAGGTAGAGTGTTAGCCTTGAGCAGAAGAAGCCAGGGACAGTGCTCAAGCCCCGAGTCCAAGACCCAGGAATGGCAAAAAAAAAAAAGTGCAACACTATATTAATAATTTTAATGGTATTAATATTTAATATTACACATGTACTTATACCAATATTTTAAGAAGTTCTTATATTTTTTTGCAAAGTTTTAGAGTCCATACAACTACTACTCTAAAAGTCTTTAAACAAGTAGATTACCTGAAAATTTTCAATTATTAATCTCCACGTCTGCATCATTTTCTTACATGATTTTTTAAGGGTTTCTCAATAAATAAATAAAAGCATTTTGTCTCAAGTAAAATATTTTAAAAGTAAAAGAATACTTCTATACTGTTATCTCAAAATTCACACTGCCAAATGGAAATACTTGTAAACACAAGTGTATGATTATGTACATGGCAAAAACAAAGAAATTACCTCCAACAGGTATACACGAAAAAGAGTAATTCCCTTTTAGGTATCTGAAGATCATATCAATTTCTTTTTTAAAAAGAGTAGACTTGAGACCACTTAACAGTTCTGCTTAAATTACAGCCTCATTATGGACTCTTTGTCAGTAAAGTAATATAACACTTGGTAAAAAATTATCTCCTCCTCTCCATATGGTTTTTTTTTCTTTTCCCATCATTATTTTGCAGTTCACCTTCTGTGAATGTTATTTTTGCTAAGTAGGACTATTAACACTCTATCTATAATGACTTGGGTGACAGATGCTTTAAAATGTTGTAGTAGCTGTTTACTTTGGTGAGAAGTGTCAGACTACAATGTCTATATCAGCTTCGAGCTAAAATAAGGCAAATCATGTCTAAAATATTTTGGAGACACTGGCAGTAGATGCTCATGATAGGGAAGCTGTAAGAGCAAACGGCTCCAAAGTAAAACTCCTGTGTCTTAGAATTCTAGCTTCTCTATTGAATGGTTGTGTAGCACCTATAAACAGATTCTATGCACAATGTCTTCATCTGAAAATTAGGATAATAATGCTATCTTCCTCAATTTTTTATTTGAATTTAGTGAATTCATCACGTATGTTGAGTACAGATAGTAGCTAACTTAAATGTTCTAAATATGCACTATTGTTGTTGCAATATAGCTTTTTTGAAATTTACTGAAAATGTTTTCATAAGAAATACAAATAGAAATCTGTCATAGTCAGTAAGGTTCCAGATCACTAATTCTCCATTAAAAACTCACCATTTACTTGCAGATTCCCAAACCACTGTTGCACCATTTCCATCTGAGATGTCTGGTCTAATGGAAAGGGAGTTTTTCCTAAACAAAGATGATTAGAGCTAAAGGAGGGAACAACAACAAAAAAAATCCCATTAACTAATAAATCATCAGGCAACTTTCTATTTTGTGGGGGAGGGAGGCTGTGCTAAGATAAAAGCCAGGGTTGCTATTCAGCCCTCATGCAACTTTTTCAAGTAGATACACTAAGAGAAAGATTTGAATACCTGGAAACTTCAAAATTACTGTAGAAAAGTATTAAACTATTTCTAAAAATACTAAAACGTCATACTGCTTTTATACAGCTTACTTCCCTTTTACATTTCAAGCATAAAAGCTAAAACAGGATTAGAGAAATAATTTTGATTAAAACAAAAAAAAAAAAAACGGTTTTCAAGGTAAAAGCAGTCAGTACCATGGTTTATCTTCTCTCAAGACAAAGCATTTATCATCAGGCAGGGGTGGAGAACCTTTTCTCTGCAAAGGACCATTTGGACACTTATAACAACATTCATGGACCTAGATTGACTGAATGTCTTTGAGAACAGCTACTAGATTTACTGGTTTTCAAATCTGGCTGGCAGCTGCTTTGGCAGGGCCTGATCAAGTGATTTCAAGGGCCTTATAAAGGCCATGGGCATTTGTACTACCATGTTTATCGCGGCACAATTCACAATAGCTAAAATATGGAAACAACCCAGATGCCCCTCCACAGACGAATGGATCCAAAAAATATGGTACTTATACACAATGGAATACTACATAGCGATTAGGAATGGTGAAATATTGTTATTTGCAGGGAAATGGTCGGAACTCGAACAAATAATGTTGAGTGAGACAAGCCTAGAACACAGAAAACAAAGGGGCATGATCTCCCTGATATATGACTGTTAACAAAGGGAGACGGAGAGACAGTAGAGACCAAGTCTGTGAATACTGTATATGTTCTTGATACATTGTATATTGCATATATGTCAACCTGACCTAGACAAGGGATAGAAAAACAGGTTGTAAGATATCATAAGAAATGTACACACTGCCCTACTATGTAACTGTACCCTCTTTGCACAACACCTTGTAAAAAAATTTATGTCCAATTAATAAAAAAAAAATAAATAAAAAAAAAATAAAGGCCATGGGAACAATGTTCCCCACCCCCACTAGTCTGCAGTTTTTAGAGTACTTCAGGGATCCAATTTTAACTATAGTGTATCAATGGAAACTTGCTCCATTTAAAATGAAAAAGTTAAAATTTCCAAAAATTAAACACATTCTATAACGACATTTTTTTGCCTTGCTAGGGGAAAGGGTTGATAGTTATATTATAACTACAATCCAAATTGAATTCACTGGCTTCAAACTCTGACTTCCTAGTACTGGAATTATAGGTGTATGCCACCATATCCAGCTACACTTAAAAACAAAAAAACCTGATCTGCTGGAAATCAGAGGCTTATGCCTAAAATCCTAGCTATGCTGGACACAGAAATTGGGAAGACTGTGGCTTGAGGCAAGTCTAGTCAGAAAGTTCATGAGATACTGCCTCCCCCTGCCCGACGCCCCCCCCCCCCCACACCTCAAGAGGCTGAGCATGGTGGAATGCACCTGTCACTCAAGCTTGTTATAAATAGAAATGCATTCCAGACTAGCCTAGAAAAAGCATGATCTGATCACCAAAATAATCAGAGCAGCCACACAACAGGCTAATTAATGACTGCAATCCTAGCTACTCAGGAGGCTAAGATCTAAGGATCATGGTTCCAAGTGGCTTGACAACAAAGTTCATGAGACTCTTATCTCCAATAGCCCAGCCAAAAGCCAGGAAGTGGAGGTGTAGCACCAGTGGTAGAGTACCAACCTTGAGCAAAAAAGTTAAGGAAAAGCTCAAGGCTGAGATCGAGTCCAATACTGACACATTCATACACATAAAATAAGAAGGTCAAAGACGAACACTGGTGACCAATACCTGTTACCCTAGATATTTGGGAGGCTGAGATGTAGATTAAAGTGAGGCCAACTCAGGTAGACAGACTCTACCTCCAAAATAACAAAAAATCAGGGAAGGAAGTGTCCCCTAAGCGGCAAAGCACTTGAATTGTGAGGCCCTAACCTCTAATCCCAGTAGCACAGAAAAGAGTAAAAAGGGCTGGATGCATAACTCAAGCAGTTGAGTACCTTCTTGGCACAGTTCAAACACCAGTACCACAAAAATAAAGAGAAAACCTAACAATAATTCAAAAACTATTTTCTACCTCTCATAAAAACTGATACTCATTGCCTGGGGGGACCCCCTAATTTAGATGGCAGCTTCACATTCATGCTAGTACAATGTTTACAGAAAATAAAATACTTCTGGTAGAATTCTTACACTGCTTGGTTGTTATCAGGTCTTTCCAAAGATCCAGAAGTACTGGATGTTTTTTCTTTAAAGAAGTGAAAAACATTGACACCACCGCTTGGTTGTGAGTATCTCTCATTTTCGTCAATTCCTGACCTTTTGGACTTTGAAAGCACTTCTGCTGAGTGACATCTTTCCATCATGTATGTTTTTGCACGAGACTGACTAGAAGTGCTGGATCTATCAGAGGAATGGGCTCGACGAAGGTATCGAGAATGTGGCCTTTCTTCTGCATCATGGATTACTCTTCTTCTTCCACTATTACTGATTTCTTGTTCTTCATTTCCCCACTGGTTACAAAAGCTGCTCCCATCACCTGAAGAAAAGTCACTTGAATGTTTACTTTTTGGAAATATAGCCATTTTATTTGGGAGTGGGTGACCAATCAAAAGTCTTCTTCTGTCAAATAAACTACCACTTACACTGGTACCGGAAGATGCTGTAATTGCAGTAGAAATTGTGGCATGTCCACTATCAATTGAGTCTTCTACAGTTCCTAAATCTTTACTTTTTGCTGAAGAACTTTGGGACATAAAAGGATGATCTAATACTGAAGACAGACTTAAACGATCTGCAGGATTTCTACGAAGTAAGTGGTGAATAAGGTCCTTGGCCTCTTTTGACAAAAAAGTTGGCATTTCATAATCTGCCATTACAACTTTATTTAATGTGTTCTTGACTGTGTCCGTGTCAAAAGGTGGTCTCCCTATAAGTAATGTGTAAAACATACAACCCAAGGACCAAACATCAGACTCAAGTCCATGTGCACTTCGAGTTGCAATTTCTGGCGAGATGTAATTAGGAGTTCCACAAAGTGTATAGTGCTTTTCATGTGGCATTTTCAACTGGGTTGCCAGGCCAAAATCAGCAATCTTGATATTCATATTACGAGTAAGCAAGAGATTAGAAAGTGTGAGGTCCCGGTGTAATATACCATGAGAATGAAGATATAACATTCCTGTAATGATCTGATGCATGAAGTGTCGAGCTATGAGGATGAAAAAAGAGAAGTTATAATTTGGAAACTTTCAGAGATTCAACATTCAGAATACTATGAAACCTAGGTACAAATGCCAAAGAATTACATTAAAATTCAAGTTTACAGAGTTTGTTTGAATACATGATAACAGAACAATGAAACTAGTTGAAACTTCTAAACAGTGGGCAGTGGGATAGTTGAGAATGACAGAGTTATGGTTCATCAGAATACACTGTATGCACACGTGGAACCCCCTTGTAAAACTAAGGTAGACTTAAAAAGAAAAGTATGATATTAAGTACAGGAAAATAGCAGATTACACATTAGATTTATCAACCAAAATACCATTCTGCTGATAATCATAATACCGGATTCTCTTTAAAAGAAAACCAGGTACTGGCTTTAATCTTTGCCATTTGTAACTGATACACTTTCTACATACCATCAAGAAGTTTTTTTTTTTTTTTTTGGGGGGGGGCAGTCCTAGGGCTTGAACTCAGGGCCTAAGCACTGTTCCTGGCTTCTGTGGCTCAAGTGGTAGAGTGCTAACTTTGAGCAAAAAGGAAGCCAGGAACAGTGCTCAGGCCCTGAATTCAGGCCTCAGAACTGGCAAAAAAAAAAAAAAAAAATTAGATGTGATGATGCACTCATACTTTTTCAAAGTTTGTATTTTGAAAAAATATACTTGAATATTTGAAAAGAAGTCTAAACTTAATACATAGTGAATTAGAGAGTAAAATAGGTATAGTAACTATTTGCATGTCAATTGATAAGCTGAGGGAGTTCAGGAAAGTATTCTGTACATTTTCAGTAAAAAATTATTTCAGGGGCTGGGGATATGGCCTAGTGGCAAGAGTGCCTGCCTGGGATACACGAGGCCCTAGGTTCGATTCCCCAGCACCACATATACAGAAAATGGCCAGAAGCGGCACTGTGGCTCAAGTGGCAGAGTGCTAGCCTTGAGCGGGAAGAAGCCAGGGACAGTGCTCAGGCCCTGAGTCCAAGGCCCAGGACTGGCAAAAAAAAAAAAAAAAAAATTATTTCAGTGATTGTACTTGATTTAGAAACTACAGCTATCAATGACACTCTAAAAAGCTTTGCAGACTAGAAAGCATATATATATATATATATATATATATATATACACACACACACATATACACACACAAATGTTTTAACTAACAATGTGTTTTGGGGGAACATAAAAAGGATAACAAATTTCTTGTTTCAGTAACCTGTGAATGATTTATAAAACCTACCAGCTTTTAGGAGGCAAACAGGAATCTCTTTTTCCAGCCTAAAGCATGAATAAAGACTTTTGCAAAATATTATAAAATAGCACTTTTCAAAACCACTCTAAAAGGCAAGGTGTTTATATTACCAAAAAGAAGGAGGGAAGGAGAGAGGGAAAAGAAGAGACAATGAAGCCTACCTTCATTTTCTGAGAAAGGTTTCATTCTGTTCTTTAGGTATCTGTTCATTTCTCCATTATGGCACATTTCTAATACCAGGTACACATAATTGTTGTCTTCAAAATAATTATAAAGCTGAAATGTAAAAGTATAATAAATTATGCAAAAATCTAATCTCAAGCATGGCAGTACATACCTGTAATTCTGGTACTCAGGAGGCTGAGACTAATAGAACTATGATTTTGAAATCAGTTTGAATTACATAGGAAGACTGTATCTCTAAAATCTAAAGTAGTAAAAAATGGTTCATTCTCCTTAGCTACTGTTATAAAACTTGTAACTCACCTCCAAGATAGAAGGATGTTTCAACTGACAATGTATTTTCACTTCATTTTGGACTCGTTGTACCATTCCAGCTTTGTACATGGCTTTCTTATCTATCTAAAAATAGCAGAGAAGTTTAAATGTTGATGATATACTTGTAAATAGAAAGTTGTTAAAAGTCAATACTGAAAATCTAGAAGTAGTGCAAAACAGACTATAGTCTTTTTATACATGTCCTGATCAATTCCCACCTATTTTCTCAGGGCAACAAGAAGCCTGTATGGTAGAATGGACAGTCAGTAAATATGTCATCTGCATTCTAATATACTCTCTCAATTTAAATACTCTGATAACATAATTCTACTAACCATGGGAAGAAAATCCCAACTTAAATCTTAACACAAAAGTCCTCTTACTTTTTCCAACGGGTTTTAATAATTCTTCTCTTGTTCTAAATTGCTAGCGATAGGAATCACCAATCTGTTTATGCTAGGCAAGCACTCTACCTGTAGTTCTATCACTAGGTAGACAACTCTTATGTTTAGTTTATTAGACTGTTTTCTAATAATCAAGACTAGAACTTTGGATTGCCAAACACATCTGTATTATTTTGTTTTTTGTTTTGTTGCCAGTCCTGGGGCTTGGACTCGGGGCCTGAGCACTGTCCCTGGCTTCTTTTTGCTCAAGGATAGCACTATACCTCTTGAGCCAGAGCCATTTCTGGCTTTTTCCATATATGTGGTGCTGAGGAATTGAACACAGGGCTTCATGTATATGAGGCGAGCACTCTACCACTAGGCCATATTCCCAGCCCCAAACACATCTATATTATTAAAAAAAAAATTACTGGGGCTGGGAATGTGGTTTAGTGGTAGAGTGCTTGCCTAGCATGAACGTTAATAAAGTTAAAACTAAACGTTAATAAAGTTAAAACACTTAAGCAAGGTCAAGCTCTCCTCCAGTATTCTCAAGCTTAATTACTGGACCTGGCTCTATTGCCTTTTTTATTCTTCATATTCCAATAAAACAAATGGCTGGTAGAAATCAAGAATTTGTGACATCTGGAACAGCATACCTCCGCACTTCCTTACAAAGTACAGAAGAAACACAGATTAGTGCAGTCTTACCATTTTGATTGCAACTTCCAAACCAGTCTGAATGGACTCGGCTCTGTAGACACCAGCAAATGATCCTTTACCCAGCAGATTTCCAACTTTAAAATCCTAAAAAATTAAACATCAGACATAGGTGATAACGCACGGGATAACGCAGAAAAGAAAGATGGGAAGGGGCTGGGAAAGGACAGTGGGACGAGAGCGACGTGGGACGAGAAGCGGGAATTGCACCTCAATACGGCCGGCGCGCGGGGAGGAGGGCATGCTGGCGCTTCGCGGGGCTCCCAAGCTCCAGGCTGGGTCCCGGGCGGCGCCCTAAGGAAAGAGCTCCGCAGCCTCATCGTCCGCCCCCGCCTCGGTCCCAGAACCCGCCGCAGGTCCCGCCGCGGCTAACCGCCAACCCCGCGGGGAAGGGGGAGGGCGGCCCCGGCGCGGCACCTCCCAGGGCCCGCGCCCCAGAGGCTGGGCCTCCCGGGGCTCCGAGGGGCGGGCCGCTCCGCCCCCGAGCAGCCGGCGGGGCGGCGGCGGACCTCCCGGGCCCCAGGAGCCCCCGCCTCCCGCCCTCCGGCCCCGGCGGGCCTCCCTCGGCCCCCGGCGCTCCCCACCCCCCGGCCTCCGACCCCCCTCAGCCTTCGGTGGCCCGGTCGGTCCTCCCTGGCCCCTTGAGCCCCGAAAACTTTCACCTCGATCTTCTCGCCGATGCAGGTCGCCATCTTCCCAGGCCTCGGCCCGGGCTCGCTCCCTTCGCGCAGCGCCTTCGAGGTAACGCTCCCAGCAGCCAGCCGGTCTTGGCGCCCATCAGGCTCTGCTTTCTAGGCCGCCGCTCCCGGCGACGATGCCGACGCCACCGACAAGTCTCCCTGGCACCTCCCGAGGCCGCGGTGGAACCTCCGCGCCCCCATTTTGAAAATCCCGCTCGAGGCCGACGGAGCCTGGCTGGCGTGACGTCACGCGGCGGGCCCTCGGAGCGGCCGCCCGCGCGTGCGCGCCGAGCGCTCTTCCGGCCGCCGCGCTCTCTCCCGGCTGTGGGCGCCAGTTGGCACGACTTGCGGTTCTAATCCACCTGGAAAGCTACCTCCAACTCCAGAGGGTTGTTCTTTTGTTTTGTTGCCAGTCCTGGGGCGTGGACACAGGGCCTGAGCACTGTCCCTGGCTTTTTTGCTCAAGGCTAGCACTCTGCCACTTGAGCCACAGCGCCACTTGCAGCCTTTTTCTATATACGTGGTGCTGAGGAATCGAACGCAGGGCTTCATGTATACGAGGCGAGCACTCTACCACTAGGCCATATTCCCTGGAGGGTAGGTTTTTTAAAAATTATTTATTTATTGTCAAAGTACAGAGGGGTTAGTTTCATACTTAAGGCAGTGAGTACATTTCTTTTTCTTTCCCTTTGGCCAGTCCTGGGCCTTGGGCTCAGGGCCTGAGCACCGTCCCTGGCTTCTTCCCGCTCAAGGCTAGCACTCTGCCACCTGAGCCCCAGCGCCACTTCTGGCCGTTTTCTGTATATGTGGTGCTGGGGAATCGAACCCAGGGCTTCATGCATAGGAGGCAAGCACTCTTGCCGCTAGGCCATATTCCCAGCCCCCAGGAGGGTAGTTCTTAACTTCGGAAATAAATCTTCAGTTAACTGATGCTACCGCTAAGCACCTGAGGAACTCTTGCTCCTTTTTTTTTTTCAACTCTAAAAATATCGACAGAATGAGAGGAAAGCAGGTGGAAAAATACAGCAAGGGCCCATCAGCCGCCTGGACTTTGAGGAAGGGCGGCCATGGGAGGGAGGAAGGGAGGGAAGGTGGAGGGGCGAACAGCTGATGCCGAGCTCCAGGAGAGAAGTGTTCCTCTCACCAGAGCTGGAACAAACAGTTTTCTGAATGTTCGTAGACTTCGTAAACTTTGTAGATTGGAATGATGCTTATCATCGTGGTTAAAATGTGTCATGTGAATTATTTATTTGCCGGTCCTGGGGCTCGGACTCGGGCCTGAGCGCTGTCCCTGGCTTCTTTCTTTTTGCTCAAGGCTAGTACACTACCTCTTGAGCCACAGCGCCACCTCTGGCCTTTTCTATGTATGTGGTCCAGGGGAATTGAACCCAGCCCCTGTAATGTGAAATTTATGTAATCTCAATAAAGAAAAAATGGCTGTCCTCTGTACATCACCTTTATAATATTTTAATTAAAATATATTTATACCACCAGGCGCCAGTAGCTCACTCTTGTAATCCTAGCTACACAGGAAAGGATCACAGTTCGAAGCCAGCCTGCACAGGAAAGTACTAGAGAATTTATCTCCAATTAACCACCACCAAAAAGAAAAGAAAAATAGGCTGGAACTGGCGGCATGGCTCAAGTAATAGAGCATGGTTTTGAAAGAAAGATAAAGGATAGCACCTGGCCTGAGTGCAAGCTCTGGTACTAACACACAAAGGGCTGAAACATGTTCAGATGTTTAGCATTTTTCAGTATTATAGTATTTTGGTAATATTTTGTTAACGTACATTTTATTTGACAATACTGCATACCTGACAGATTATATTGTTAAAATAAGTTAAATGCACTGAGAAATCAAAACTTTGTGACTCGCTTTATTGTTGTATTCTTTATTGTATTAGTTTGGAACTGTGTTTCTTATTTATTTTTGCCAGTCCTGGGGTTGGACTCTGATTCTGAATGCTGTCCCTGAGCTTCTTTATGCTCAAGGTGAACACTCTGCCACTTGAGCCATAGCATCACTTTCTGCTCTTTTGAGTATTTTATTGGAGATAAAAGTCTCACGGAGTTTCCTGCCTGGGCTGGCTTTGAACTGTGATCTTCAGATCTCAGTCTCCTGTTATTTATTTATTTATTTATTTATTTATTTGGCCAGTCCTGGGCCTTGGACTCAGGGCCTGAGCACTGTCCCTGGCTTCTTCCCGCTCAAGGCTAGCACTCTGCCTCTTGAGCCACAGCGCCGCTTCTGGCCGTTTTCTGTATATGTGGTGCTGGGGAATCGAACCTAGGGCCTCGTGTATCCGAGGCAGGCACTCTTGCCACTAGGCTATATCCCTAGCCCAGTCTCCTGTTATTTAAATACAGGCGTGAGCCACCAGCACCCTGCTAAAATTGTAGTAAATCGTAATGCTTCCAGAATCTGTTAGGATAACACATTTTTCTCTTAATCTGTTAATACTGAGAATGTTGTATTTTTCTAACATTAAAACCTTTGCTTGCATCCTTGAGATGCAACCTGGTAGTATAAATATATTAATTCAATATTCTAGCATTTAGAAAATTGATAATTTGTTGCACCTATATTTATGAGAAAGTTTAGAAAGGTCTGTTTCTCATATCCTTTTCTGGTTATGTGATGAAACTGGCTTTATGGGAAGAGATTTAGAAACTTTTAATTTCTAGCATAACTAAGTTAGAGCCTTCAAGCACAGATAGCTAAATGCCTGTAATCCTAGCTACTCATGAGGATGATATCTGAGGATTGAGGTTCAGTACCAGCCCAGGAAGAAAACTCCATGGAACTCTTTTTTTTTTTTTTTTTTTTGGCCAGTCCTGGGGCTTGGACTCAGGGCCTGAGCACTGTCCCTGGCTTCTTCCCGCTCAAGGCTAGCACTCTGCCACTTGAGCCACAGCGCCGCTTCTGGCCGTTTTCTGTATATGTGGTGCTGGGGAATCGAACCTAGGGCCTCGTGTATCCGAGGCAGGCACTCTTGCCACTAGGCTATATCCCCAGCCCCTCCATGGAACTCTTATGTCCAGTTATCCAGCAAAAAGCCGAAGTACAGCTGTGGCTCAAGTGGTCAAGTGCCAGACTTGAGAGAGAGAGAATGAAGGTACAGTGTCTAGGACCTGGGTTTCAAACTCCAGTATTATTAAATAAGTTAGACTCTTAGGAGCCCCACCATCCAGCTCTGGGTGGTTCTGGCTTCTGCTCCAGATCTGGTGATCCAAAGCAGCTCAAACGAGTGAAGACAAGACTGAATGCCATGAAAGCTGTTTTCTCAACAGGCCCACGGCCCATAGAAGAGGAGTAACTTGTCCAAGGTTTAGGCAGCTGGTAATAGGTAGAACTGAGATTGAAACACACTTGTCAACTGCTACACCGTTATCCTACTGTCCATTACTAGCCTGTAATTGTAATCCTGTAATCCCAAATGGAATTGATTTTTAAACAATTATGTATACAGCCCAGGCTGGTCTTGAACTCATAAATCTCCTACCTTAGCCTCCTGAATGCTAAAATCTCCTACTAAATACTGAGATTACAGCAGTGCATGTTCCTGCAAACGCTTGTTTTCCTAATTGTAGTTCAACTGGCTATCAAGAGTTTGTTTCTGAATCCAAGTAAAATCATTTTTACTTTTCCCACAGATTCATAATTCTGTAATTTGTATTTCTTTTTTCATTACTACAGAGTAACATTTTACATCTTTTAAAATAATTTCCAAAATAGCTATTTATTTCAAGACTTTTTTGTGTAGTGTTGTATATTTCAGTGCAGATTTTACATCTTTTAAAATAATTTCTAAATAGCTTTTTGTTGAGACTTTTCTGTGTAGTGTTGCATATTTCAGTGCAGACTGGAAATGAACTGAACCTATTGCCTATTCAAAACCATATTAAAGCAACATTTTCAATAAATGCTTTAATTAATGACTACATTTTAAGGTTAGATGGTTTCAGAAAATATCCCTCACAATGAACTGGTAGAAGGAACACATGTATTATCTTTAGAGGTATTTGACTTATTAAATGAAATATTATATGAACTAAAAACAAAACTTGACTTATGAGTAGCAATGGAAAAATGTCAGGATGTACTAGGACAGTTCAGATGTAGAACTGTCATTTTTCCCCCAGGAACTTTCTGAGGCACAGATACCATCTAAGTATGTATAGGTTCTAACCAAGAAAAAGCTATAAATATCTCTTTGGTATGTGAAATATTGCTTCACAATCATAATCATGCTTTTTCTGAAATAATTATACACATGATATACAAAATGTACTTTTCCCTTATTTGATGTACTTATTTCATTTAAGGTATTAAAAAGTATGTCAGGCCTCTAAGATTTTCTAAAGGCACTGCATTTTTTGTTTTTTTCTTTTTTGGTACTGGGGATAGAACCCAGGATTTGCACTTGCAAGGCAAGCACTTTGCTACATCCCAGCCTAGACTTTCTAAATGCAAAAAAGTAGAATATCTGGGCTGGGAATGTGGCTTAGTGGCAGAGTGCTTGCTTAGCATGTGTGAAGCCCTGGGTTCAAGTCTCCAGTACCACATAAACAGAAAAGGCCAGAAGTGGTACTGTGGCTCAAGTGAAAGAGTGCTACCCTGGGGCAAAAAGTTGCTCAGGGACAGTGCCCAGGCCTTGAGTTCATAACCCTTGGACTGGCCATCAATCAATCAATCTCCCATAAAGGCTGAGTAAAAATCCTGGAAACATGCACTGCTCCATATTTTCCTTTCAGTGAAAGCTACATTGTAGGAACAAAATCTCCATGAGACAGCTGGATGCAAGAAATTACAATCCCTAAAGACAAAACTTCACCTTAATATAACATTCACTAAGTTTTGGTTTTAAAAAAAACACCTTAATATAGTTTGGGGGAAAAAATTAGATGTAGGGAAAAAAATGAGCCTTTCAAAATGTTAACCTAAGTCAATCTAGTCAACTGGCATTGAGAACCTAAGGGCCCATCCATTTGACTGTGCTTCTTGTATGATGCAATGTTACTTCAATCTTTTTCCATAAACATTTTAGAGCCTCTGGGCAGATTAGGTCCTTAATGTATCTTAAGTTTACTGTCCCATCTACCATTTAATTATTGAAGAAGCACTGAAACTAGAGCCAAGGTTTCAAAAGGTAATTTAACAGCAGGAACTATAATTTAATCACATCATATCATATTATACTACATAACATTATATATTTTGCCTACTGATAAGTAACACAGTTAAGTTTATTACAAGCATTATTTCCTAAGACCATGGTGTAAATGCTCCTTTTGAAATATCACAGCTTATTTAATAGTGTTTTATATTATAACATTAAATCAATGATAAATCTATATAATGCAGTGCATTTTGTGCCATTTCTGCCTACTCCATGTTAAAATATTACTAATGAAATCAATTAAGAAAACTGAGACAACTATTAAAATGGAAACAAGGTTATCAACATCACAGATGCATATCCAAGTAGGTCAACAGCATTTCCCTATAACATTAAGATTAGGCTAGCATTAGTTTAGCAGCAGCTGGTCTTTAGGACAAGAAAAACAAAATTTTCAAATGAAAAAGACAGTTACTCTGAGAAAACATCAATCCATATTACTAATAAAAGCAAAATGCTGGTGTCACCTTTACATAAAATTGTGCACTTTCCACCTGTGATTTAGTTCATTTATGTTATGACAACAAGACTTGAATTCTCAGGATACATAAATGAGATGGACTAATTGATCGAGAAACCTCTTGTTTTAGTACTTAAATTATAACCGTAAAATAGCTAGAAAAAAACATCAGTGCCTCAGTGGCTTTAAGCCTAGACAGTTTCAGTATTTTTTTAAATGAACAATGCAACTAAGCCTCTGCTTCTGTAATAATAATGTAATACAGTAACCTTTCCTGAATAAAGGAACTGCGCTCTATCTAATAGAAGCAGTAAGTAAGGGAGACTATCATTCATTACATACCAATCCTGCATGTTTGATATTAGGAAAGCTTGAACTGACCTGTAAATCTATATTCAGCTAAAGCTCACATAAGCAGCAATGGAAATGAATAGAAGTGCACTCCATATAGAACACTTTTCAAAACTACTCCAAAAAACAAATGACAAAAAGTAGTTAAGAACAACTGAACATCATCTGTTGTGTGTACCAGATGTAAAAGATGGATAGACCCTTGGTTACTTGCACTGTTTCAATTGTGTAAGGTAAAATTAAAACTTAGTCCACTTCCATCTCTCCAGATTTAGTATACTGTGAGCTGTCTTTTGTTGTATCTGGTTTAGTTTCAGTTCCACTCTGTCCATCCATTGGTCCATTGTGTTCACTGTTAGCTTTCGTTTTGTCTTCAGCAGCTTCCACTTTTGGTTTAGGCTTGTAAATGATGGGGTTACAGAAATTATCCAGTTCCTAAAGAGATACATTATATTTAAAGTATTACAGAACCTGCTACTAACGTTCAAAATTCTACATTATGTTTCTGTATTTCCACATTCCTGAATCTGTTATGGTAGCTCAATTTATATAACCATATCTTAAAATGCTTTATGAAGAATTTACTTTCTGGCTAATTCATGATGTGGCAAATTAGAAACTAGTAAAGTTTTCTTTTTTGCTGGTCCTGGGGCTTGAACTCAGGACCTGGACTCTGTCCGTGAGCCTTTCTCTACTCAAGGCTAGCCTTCTACCATTTGAGCCACAGCATCATTTACAGCTTTTTATGTTTATATATAGCACAGAGGAATCGAACCCAGGGCTTCATGCATGCTAGGCAAAGCACTCTACCACTAAGCCATATTCCCAGCCCTTATTAAAGGTTAATTCCTAGAACTATGATTTGTGGTGAAGAAATGCTCATTTTTAATTCTGATATATATATATATATACTCACATGTGTATATATATATGTATATATATATACACACACACATACATACACAATGCTCCAAGGCAGTTATAATAAATTTTAACCAAACTTCTCAAGGGAGAAGTTTCATGTACTTTCCTGCCTGAGCTGGCTTTGAACATGATCCTCAGACCTCAGTCTCCTGAATAGCTAGAATTACAGGTGTGAGGCACCAGCTCCTGTCTATTGTCTTATTAATTTTTGTCACTATTTTTCATGATGTTTCTATAACAGACTTTTTTTGTGTGTGGTATGTGGGTTTGTACTCAGGGCTTTGCTGCTCACTCAGCTTGCCTGGTTAGCTAGCATTCTCCCACTAGAGTCATACCTCCAACCTGCCTTTTTTGCTGGTTAGTTTTGTAAACAAATCTCATGAGCTCTTCTGCCTGGGATGGTTTTAACAGTGATCCTCTGGATCTTAGCCTCCTAGGTAGTTAGGATTATAGGTTTAATCTACTGTCATCTAGCTTCTACGATAAGTTTTGACTTTTCCATTAGTAGTGTTTCCTAAATTGTAATGTTCATTTCAAATTAGGTAATTTTTTTTTTTTTTTGCTAGTCCTGGTGGTTGAACTCAGGGCCTGGGCACTGTCCCTGAGCTTCTTTTGCTCAAGGCTAGCACTCTACCACTGAAGCCACACGCCACTTCTGGCTTTTTTTGTTTATGTGGTACTGAGGAATTGAAACTAAGCCACATATTCCCAGCCCTCAAATTAGGTAATTGTTTTTTTTAAGGAGGAGTATTAACATGGAAGTTTATACATTTCAAACTAAGTTAAAGTAAGACCTATACCACATTGAAGAGTTTGGAATATCTAAGGCAGAAGTCATAAATTTGCTTTAGTTCACTTTGTATTACTCTTTGATTTTCTTTTTTTTTTGCCAGTCCTGGGCCTTGGACTCAGGGCCTGAGCACTGTCCTGGCTTCTTTTTGCTCAAGGCTAGCACTCTGCCACTTGAGCCACAGCGTCACTTCTGGCCATTTTCTGTATATGTGGTGCTGGGGAATCGAACCGAGGGCTTCATGTATACGAGGCAAGCGCTCTTGCCACTAGGCCATATCCCCAGCCCTCCACTTTGTATTACTCTTTAAAGTTAAAAACAGGTCTTGTATGACAGATTAAAAAAGAAACAGCTGGGCACTGGTAGCTCAGGCCTGTAATCCTAGTTACTCAGGAGGCTAAGATCTGAGGACCCTGGTTTAAAGTCAGCCCAGGAAGAAAAGTCCTCGTGAGACTATTATCTTCAATTAACCACTCAAAAACCACAAGTGGCACTGTGGTTCAAAGTAGTAGAGTGCTAGCCTTGAGCAAAAGAACTCAGGGATAGAGCTCAGGCCCTGAGTTCAAGCCCCATGACTGATAACAGACCTTCTCTCCCCCACCAAAAAAAAAACAACAAAAGATTATCCCACAGCTAGAATCATTTTAAAAATTGACAAAGTACAAGACAAAATTCTAAAAGCTCTTCTGCAAGTTGATTATTTGAGAAATCTGACTCCCATTAAAAAAGGATTTTTTTGCCAGTGGTGGAACGTGAGCCTGAGCACTGTCCCTGGCTTCTTTTTGCTCAAGGCTAGCTAGCACTCTACCACGTGAGCCACAGTGCCACTTCTGGCTTTTTCTGTATATGTGTGCTGAGGAATGGAGCCCAGGGTTTCATGCATGCAAGGCAAGCACTTTACCAGGAGGCCACATTCCCAGCCCCTAAACAAGTAATTTTGTAATTTCTTACCTTTGACTTTGCAACTATTTCGGATACTTTTACCACAGGATCTTGAGTGAGACTCAATTTGTTCTGTGCATTCATTTTACTATTCAGCCAACTCATGGCATCACTGATAAATTTTTCAACTTTTTCCATGTCCCCAGGATCCAAATGATCATATCTTTCATCCTATTAAAAAAAAAAACCCTGATAATTTCTGCTTAAAATACTTAAATCCTAAATGACTTCTAACTTATATATCAATAAGCTACATAAAAATAGAACATGAAACTGAAAAGATTATCAGAAAACATAAAATCAATGTGTACTTAAAAAGAAAAGGATTTGGGCCTGGTACCTTGTTTCTGTATCCTTCTATCACTTTCATGACAAGTTGAATCTTTTTTCCCAACTCATTTAAGGCTTTTGGTCTCTCTTCGTGTTCCATGTACTTCATTTGAATAGGCTGGCCATATTTCTATGAACATAAGGACAATTTAAAAAGAAGATGCGAGTTTTAACTGAAAATTTTATTCAGTGCTTACAATATAATAAACAGAAAGAGAACATAGGTAGTTTAAAGTGTATTTTGTCTTATTTTCCTGCAAAGCAGTGAGTTCTGGAGGCTACTTTCTTACTGTCTTACACAGGAATGCTTAACTAACAATCCTTTTGTAATTACCTCTTGATTCTTCTTAAAACCAAAGTCCCAGTCAAAACAGAATTCTTTGACAGCTCAGTGCTAAAACTTCATAAAATTCTTAGAAAAAGAAAAGCATAAGAAGATTTTCTTTCTTTCTTTCTTTTCTTTCTTTCTTTTTTTTTTGATAGTCCTGGGGCTTGAACTCAGGGCCTGAGCACTGTCCTTGGCTTCTTTTTGCTCAAGGGTAACACTCTGTCACTTGAGCCACAGCGCCACTTCGGGCCGTTTTCTGTACATGTGGTGCTGGGGAATTGAACCCAGGGCTTCATGTATGCGAGGGAAGCACTCTTGCCACTAGGCCATATTCCCAGCCCCATAAGGATATATTCTACTACATACAGAATTCACTTTCTTTAAAATTAAGTTTCAAAACTAACAATGCATAATACAACTTCTTGATATCATTTATTATTTAGATTTAGTTATTACATTTAAAATATGTACTACATATTAAGTATTTCTCCTCTTCCAGGTCCTTGGACTATAGCATCTCTAAATATTAAGAAAGTTTCTCTAACTTTAGAGAGAAGCACATTAGAAGAATAAAATGTCTTCTTACAAATTTTAAAAAATATATTTAAATATCAGTTTATTTTAGAAGTTTTAGATTCTCATTAAAGTTAGAAATAACATGAGCACCAGACATTTCTCACTGTTTTATTTGGTCATGTTAACATCTTACAGGCTTGTCAAAACTAAGAAATGGCTAATTACTATTATCTGTAATTGTATTTGGTCTGTTTTTTTGTTTTGTTTCTAGTCTGGGGTTTGGACTTAGAGCATTGTGTACTTTTTTTTTTCTGCTCATGTCTGGTCCTACATCACTTAAGCCATCCCCCTCCAGGTCCAGTTTTGGAGACAACTAGCAACAAACCAACCAACCAACTAACCCAGAAGTCTGTCAGGGATGGCTTTGCACTGAGATCCACAGATCTCAGCCTTCTGAGTAGAGTAGCTAGAATATTTTTGAAAAGGAACAAGTACTGCTGAGGTTTTTTTTTTTTTTTGTTGGTTGTTTTTTGGTGCTGGTCCTGGGTGCTGTCCCTGAGGTTTTTTGCTCAAGGCTAGCACTCTGAACCACAGCTTCACCTCTGGCATTTTCCCCCTAATCCTGCGGCTTGAACTCAGGACCTGAGCACTGTCCCTGGCTTTTTTTTTTGCTCAAGGCTAGCACTCTACCTCTTCCGCCACAGCACCACTTCTGGCTTTTTCTGTCTATGTAGTGCTGAGGAATGGAACCCGGAGCTTCATGCATGCTAGGCAAGCACTCTACCACTAAGCCACATTCCCAGCCCCATACCTCTGGCATTTTTTGTAATTAATAGGAGATATGAGTTCTCCGAGACTGCCTAGTTTCATTGCAATTCTCAGATCTCAGGCCCCTAAGCAGCTAGGATTACAGATGAGAACCATTGGTGCCTGTATAAGTACTGTATTTTTATTTATTTTTCTATTAAAATTAGTGGCACAAAAAATTTAATAAAGAAGGGATCTCTGAGAAGGATGTTTACAGTTTTCAACATTATGGTTAAGACTGATGAATTTTGGTAAGAGTGAGAATTTAGTTAGTTTTGCTACTTGTAAACTTAAATTTTCCAGTTGGCATCTATTCTCTGTAAATTTTAATGACATGAAGGTGACTTCTGGAAGCTTATTTATTCCCAGGTCATTTAAAACTTTCAGTGTCTCTTCATGTTCTATGTACTTGATTTGAATAGGCTGGCCTTCATATTTTTTAAGACAGGGTCTGGCTGTAGCCCAGACTAGCCTTGAGGTCCAATCCTTCTGTCTCTGTCTCCTGAGTACTGGGTTGCAAACCCCTAGGACTTTTCTAGCTTAAGTCATATGTTTTGTAACCCACTAGCTCATTATCCCTAGCACACATTCTAAAATCCTATTGAAGACATCAATTAGCATCCATGTAACTAAACTGTTACTATAGAAAGAATAGTCCAGGGATCAGCAACATCAGAATCACTTCAGGTCTAAGACCCTCATACTTAGTCAGAATCTACATTTCAGTAAGGGACTAGGTAATTAATATGTACATTAAAACACTGCTTGATCCACACTAAGAGGGATAGACTGAAATTTCTCTTAATCTAACCAACAGAAAGTTCTAATCTCTTAAATATTGTTTTAAAAGTGAGGAGAGGTTGGGTAACTATCATGGAGAAGGAAGCCAACAGTGGTCTTTCCTGAAAAATCATACCATCAACCTACAGAAACCCCTTTCTTCCTATAAGGACATTTAAGACAGGGTATTTTATAAATTTTGGTACTACCAGGGTGCTTGAACCCAGGGTCTTAAACTTGCTAGCCAGGAAATCTACCATTTGAACTATGGCTCCAGTCTTTTGGTGAGTTTAGGAATTTTTTTCAGGTCCTCCAGTTTTTGTCTGGTCCAGCTGTGGACTATGACCTTCCTACTTATGCCTCCTACATAGCTGGGATCACAGGTACATACTGCCATGCCTGGCTTACTGGATGCCTGGGGAGTGGGGGGAAGGTCTTACTCTTTCTCAGACTTGCCTTGAAACTGCAATTTCCCCCAACTTCTGCCTTTTGAGTAGCTGGAATTATAGATATGAGGCACTGTATCCAGTCAGGAGTACTATTTTCAGTGTGGTATTACTTTCCAAAATCAATGTAGTGAAAAATGAAAGGATGACTCCTGTGATGGCTAAAATATCAAACTGATACATATCACCACTTCTTAAAAGTAACCCTAGCTACTCAGGTGGCTGAGATCTGAGGATTGCTGTTTGAAGCCAGCTAGGGCTAGAAAATCCATAAGACTCTTACCTCCAACCAGAAAAAGCCAGAAAAGCCTGAAGGGGAGCTGTGGCTCAAGTAGTACAGTGCTAGCTATCCCTAAACATAAAAAACTAAGGAACAGCACCCAGGCCGAGTTAAAGCCCCAGGTCTGGTGGAGAAAACAACAACAAAAAAGCATCTTAGTAATAATTTGGCTGTATATTATTTTATTTGAGTTATATAACATTTTCTACTTCTCAAAATGCTTTATGGATATATTTGTGTGTATGTGCATGCACGTGCGTGCACACACACACACACACACAGACACACACACACACACACACACACACACACACACACACAGAGTATGCCAGAACCAGGGTTTGAATTCAGGAGTTTGTCAACTATGTAAGCTCTTTTGCTCACACTGGCACTCTTACCATTATGCCTCAAATTCTGGCTTTTTATTGGTGAATGAGAGATAAGGATCTCTTAGATTTATCTGTCTGTCTTGGCTGCCTTGAACATGTGATCCTCAGATCTCAGCCTCCTGAGTAGCCAGATTATAAGCATGAGCCAGAAGCTCCTTGGTTCAACATGTTTTTAAAGTTAGAACATTTCAGTGTTCAACATCCCTGGCAATAAAGGAAATAAATGCAAATAAAAACAACCCTGAGATACTACCTCACTCCAGTTAGAATGGCCTATACTTTGAATTCAGGCAACAACAAATGCTGGAGGGAATGCGGAGAAAAAGGACCCCTTCTCCACTGTTGGTGGGAGTGTAAACTAGTACAACCACTCTGGAGAACAGTATGGAGGTTCCTCAAAATACTCAGCATAGACATACCCTATGACCCAGCCATACCACTCCTAGGCATCTATCCTTAACAAGAGGATCCAGGATATCTCAAAGACACCTGCACATCCATGTTTATCGCTGCACAATTCACAATAGCCAAAATATGGAAACCCAGATGCCCCACTACAGATGAATGGATCATAGCGATTAAAAATGACAAAATAGGGCTGGGGATATAGCCTAGTGGCAAGAGTGCCTGCCTCGGATACACGAGGCCCTAGGTTCGATTCCCCAGCACCACATATATAGAAAACGGCCAGAAGCGGCGCTGTGGCTCAAGTGGCAGAGTGCTAGCCTTGAGCAAGAAGAAGCCAGGACTGGCCAAAAAAATAAAATAAAATAAAATAAAAATAAAAATGACAAAATAATGGCATTTTCAGGGAAATGGTCAGATCTTGAACACATAATGTTGAGCGAGACAAGTCTAGAACACAGACAACAAAGAGGCAAGGTCTTCCTGATATGTGGTTGTTGGGGGTGTGGGGAGACAGTAGAGATCATGTCTGCAAAACAAGAAACTTCTTTTCATTGGTATTTCCACATGTTTTGGTCAGCGACTTTACAGTATGTCTCTAAAACCAAACAATTACTAAATAAACATAAAAAGGTCTAGGATAGACCTATCAGAGGATCACAATAGCTCAACAGCTATGTACATATGATTATATAAGATGAGGGTAAGCAAAATGAACTACAAGAGATGGAAACAAGAGATTTTATTGTTGTCGTTATATTTAATGTACTAGGTGAATGTCCTTTAGCATACCCCCTGTGGTCACTGTATGATTTTGGTATACTGGTTATTGTATATGTGCTTATCTGAACTAGGGAAAGGAAAGAAAAATGAGGGAGGGTATAACAAATATGACAAGAAATGTACTCCCTACCTTATTATATAACTGTACCCCCTCTGTACATCACCTTGTCAATAAAATTTAATTTAAAAAACCCATGGGCTGGGGATATGGCCTAGTGGCAAGAGTGCTTGCCTCCCATATATGAAGCCCTGGGTTCGATTCCCCAGCACCACATATACAGAAAACGGCTAGAAGTGGCGCTGTGGGTCAAGTGGCAGAGTGCTAGCCTTGAGCACAAAGAAGCCAGGGACAGTGCTCAGGCCCTGAGTCCAAGCCCCACGACTGGCAAAAAAAAAAACCCCAAAACCCAGCACATTTCAGGGCTGGGACTGTGGTCTAGTGGTACAATGCTTGCCTAGCATACATGAAGCCCTGTGTTTGAGTACAAGCCCCAGGACCAGCACCAAAAAATAAAAGAAAACAAACAAGACAAGTACTGTATTATCTCCCTAATAAATCTAAGAAGTAAGTTTAATAGAAGTAGAGAGTAAAATAGTGGCAAACAGTGCAGGTGGGAGGAACAATGGGGAAAGGTTAAGAGGCACAATATTTCAGTTAGATAGGAGAAATAAGTTTGAGATGTATTATACAGTTGGGTGACTACAGTTAGTAACTATATATTTGAAAATTGCTGAGAGATTTTAAGTGTACACACACACACACACACACACACACACAGCATCAGGTTTCAATGTGTGATAGTGCATGTGTTAAAACAGTTTGTGGAGGCTGGAAATGTGGCCTCATGGTAGAGTGCTTGCCTAGCATGCATGAAGCCCTGAGTTCGATTCCTCAGTACCACATACACAGAAAAAGCTAGCCTTGAGCAAAAAGAAGCCAGAGACAATGCTCAGGCCCTAAGTTCAAACCCCAGGACTGGCAAAAAAAGGGGAAAAAATTTAGTTTGTGGTTGAGTTTTATGCAATGTATACATAGATGATACTGTATTATATACAGCTTCTGCCAATTAAAAATTTAATAAAATAATAAACTGTACATTCACATAATAAGTTTTAGAAAATTTCAATTTCCTAAATACTAACATGGGATTTTAAAAAATTTACCTTTAGTTCTTGGAGCTTATCCACATAAATTTGTTTAGGCTGGTCCTCTCCTTCTTCATAAAGCCAGTTTTCTGTGCCTTCTAACACTGCAGACAGTTTACTCATGTCCTAGATATAATATTTAAGAGATACTAAATACAAATGCCTTCCTTAGCAATTAGACATCAAAGAAAGAAGCATTTTATGTTAAACTTTAGGCTTTTTTTAAATGCCAGTCCTGGGGTTTGAGCTCAGGGGCTACCAGGTGAGCCACAGCTCCACTTCTGGATATATGTTTTTTTGATAGTTGCTTGGAAATAAGAGTTTCAAGGACCTTCTTGCCTTGACTGTCTTTGGAACTTCAATCCTTGTATCGCAGCCTTCTGAGCTGCTAGGATTGCAGGCGTGAGCCACTAGCACCCATCTGATTTTTTTTTTACTTATTCATAATCATATATAGAAAAAAAAAAAAGAATGGCCAGGTGCTGGTGGCTCACGCCTGTAATCCTCGCTACTCAAGAAGGCTGAGACCTGAGGATCATGGTTCAAAGCCAGGCAGGAAAAGTCCATGAGACTCTAATCTCCAATTATCCATAGAAAGCTGAAGTGGAGCTGTGGCTCAAGTGGAAGAGCACTAGCCTTGAGCAAAAGAGTGCAAAGACAGTGCCCAAACCCTGAATTTAAGCCCCACTACTGGCATCAAAAAACAAACCAACCAAAAAAACCCCTAAGGACCATCCCCATACAAATTCAAGGAAATTGACAGCAATAAATTTCACACACCCCTTCATGTAATTCATAGAAGGATTTTTAAAAATCATTTAAATAATTTTCATAAAAGTTAGGAAATTCAAACTTACTTCTGGAGTAATGAATTTTTCATAAACAGTGCCCAGTCTGTCTCTAAAATCATATACATATTCTTCAACAGCATTTTTAGCATCATTTCTTTCTTTCTCTAATTTGTCTTGCATTATCATCTTCCCCTATTCAAAGAGTTTCAGACTGTCATAAGAATATGTTTTAGCGATACATAAATCAAATGCAAACTAAAACCATAATGAAATACCAACTTTTCACTTAGGAGGAGCACATTGTGTGTGTGTGTGTGTGTGTGTGTGTGTGTGTGTGTGTGTGTGTGTGTGTGTGTTTTGCCAGTCCTGGCGCTTGGACTCAGGGCCTGAGCACTGTCCCTGGCATCTTTTTTTTGCTGAAGGCTAGCACTCTGCCACTTGAGCCACACCTCTTCTGGCCTTTTCTAGATATGTGGTGCTGAGAAATCGAACCCAGGACTTCATGTATAAGAGGCAAGCACTCTTGCCACTAGGCCATATTCCCAGCCCCGAGCACATTTTTTAATAGAAAATAACTTCATGATATAAAATCTTTGTATGTTTCTGAGAGAATATAAAATGCTGCACCCACCATGGAAATGGTTTAAAGGTCCTCTAAGAACATAGAATTGGAAGATAATATAGCTTAGTAGTGGCAGCACTTGCCTAGCACACAAGAGGCACCGAGTTTGATGCCCAGTAATACACTCACACACAATTATGATTTTATTTCAAAGTTATCAGTTCTACTCCTGAATATATACCCAAAGAAACTGAGTGTATATTGACTCAACAGACATTTATGTGCTAATATTAACCGTAGACCAAAAAGTATAGATATGCCAGGCACCAGTGGCTCATGCTTATAATCCTAGTTTAAAATTAGCCAGAGTAGGACGGAAACTGGTAAAACTCCTATCTCCAATAAACTACTCAAAAAAAGCTGGAAGTGATGCCATGGCTCAAGTGGTTGAGAGCTAGCCTTGAGCACAGAAGAGTCCAGGGACAGAGCCCAGGCTCTGAGTTCAAGCCCCTGGATTGGCAAAAAAAAAGAGGAAGAAGAAGAAAAAAGTATGGAATAATTGAAATGCGAATTGGGAGATGGATGGGTAAATAAAATTAATATGCAATGGGCTAGGAATATGGCCTAGTGGCAAGAGTGCTTGCCTCACATACATGAAGCCCTAAGTTCGATTCCTCAGCACCACATATATAGAAAAGGCCAGAAATGGCGTTGTGGCTCAAGTTGACAGAGTGCTAGCCTTGAGCAAAAAGAAGCCAGGGACAGTGCTCAGGCCCTGAGTCCAAGCCCCAGGAACTGGGGGGAAAAAAAATAAAAAATAAAATAAAATAAAATAAAAGATAAATATAAATTACTTCTAAAACAGTAAAATGAACATGTACATAAACATAAATGTAAGAAAATATAAAAATGACAACTGATTTTAAAAATGTCTAATGGAAGACAAATCATTTGAAGAGAGCATTGGTCTGTAAACCAACATGTAAGAAGAGAGCGGCTAGCTGGGCGCTGGTGACTCATGCATATGATCCTGGCTACTATGGAGGCTAAGATCTGAGGATCATGGTTCACAGGCAGGCCCAGGCAGGAAAGGCCAGGGCTGGCTTCTGATTAAATTAACCACCAGAAAACCAGTGGTGGAGCTGTGGCTCAAAGTGGTTGAGTGTTTGAGCAGAAAGCTCATGGACAGCATGCAAGCCCTGAGTTCAAGGCCCGACAAAAAATTTTTTAAAAAAACGGGGGGGGGGGGGGAGCTGCTATGACTTGTGCTGGCTGTTACTATTAAAGACAGAATAAAAGGAGATAAAGTTCATTGGCTTCAGAAAGATTTTTTTTTATTCTGGAGACAATCTATAGTTTTCATGTAACTAAGATGAAAGCCACTGGCATTATTATAGTGCAGTATTTGATACAAAAGCATTTGATGATTTGCTTGTAGGAATTTAGTTTCCCTTATTTTGGAGATAATCAATGACTTAAAAAAGCATGCATTACCACTTTCTAATATCAACTCAGGTTTCTGTACCTCATTTTCAATATAGCTATTGAGAAGGTCTTGAGCCAGTTGTCTGTACAGGCTACTCTGGATTGGTAGATCAATACTCTTCACTTTTCCTTTTTTAATGGTTTGATTTATTCGGTCTTGCTTGTCTGAAGAAGTTGACTGCAAAATAAAATTTAAAACAAGTGTAAATTTCTAAAACTAGTTTAAGAATGGTTTTAGATGTGAAATGTAGCAGTATAGTTTAAAAAAGTGTGAAATACCTTTTCTGTATTGTATTAAAAAACTTTAGCATTGATACTATTTTATATTCTGTGTATGATTAAATCCTTTCCACATAAAAATACTGAGTTGAAAGTGCATATCAAAAATACTATGAGAGCCAAGTATGGTGGGCTTAAGTCTATACAAGATACATGGTAGGCAGAGATGGGGGATCATGGTTTGAGGCCAGTCTGGGCAAAAAAAGTTTGGAGGCTCCATGTCAATCAATGGCTGGTGATAGTGGTGTGTGTATACTGTCTTAACTATGGAGTAATGAATAAATATAGTGGGTAAAGCGGCAGTCTGCCTCTTCCCCAGCAATCCAGTTAAAAGCCTAAGTTAGGAGGCTTGCAGCCTAGACCATGCTGGGCATGAAAGAGACTTTACCTCAAAAGTAGTAGAGCACCTACCTACTAAGAAAGAATAAGACCTTAGATTTAATCCTCAATATTGTTTAAAAAAAAAAAAGGAGCCCCCCCCCAAACAAAACTAACCAACAAACCAAATGTAACACGTTAAAACTTCTCACACAGTTTAGTGGCTATAATTTGTAAGAAAGGCAAATAACAAGTATTGGTACTTGTAAGGATGTGGAGAAATTGAAATTGTAGAATGTATAACCATATTTGGAAGCTTCTTGAAGTTTCTCAAAACATTAAAGCACAAGGAAATTATATGTAAGGTAGCCACTTCACTTCTTCTCATATGCCCAAGAAAAATGAAAATAGATATAAATATATGTAAATTGCTCATAACTATGCTTATGATGATTGTGCCATCAGTTCTGGAGCTTGAACTCAGAGGCTGGGCACTATTCCTGAGCTTCTTTTGTTCAAGGCTAGCCCTCTAACATGTGAGCCACAGTTCCACTTTAGCTTCTTGGTAGTTAATTCAAGATAAGAGTCACACAGACTTTCCTGTCCCTGCTAGCCTGCAACCATGATTCTCATATTTCAGCTTTCTGAGTAGCTAGGATTATAGGCATAAGCATCTGGCACCTGGCTGTTTTTTTTCTTTTTTTACTATTTTATATTCATAATGATAAAAAGCAACCACATGGCCATTAACTGATGAATGTATAAATAAAATTTGTTAATACATTCATACAATACAATATTATTCTATAGATTATATCAAGGAATATTTGAAACATCCTACAGCATTATGCTTAGAGAGAGAAGGCAATTTTAAGAATACCTATATGAAATGCAAAGAACAAATAATGACATAAGCATTCATCCTCTAACATTTTAAATCTAAAAATATTTTGAATGAAGAGAAACACTGTAAAATATGCAGCCGAATGTCTAAGGAATAGTTAATTCTAACATGCAAGGCATAGCAAATTTAAATTATCTTTATTTGGCTTGTTCTATTTCAACTGTATGATTTCTAATGAGAAAGATGTTACTGAAAAAGATATCCTTTTCTTTTAGCCAAAAGAATTTGGGACCAAGTACCAGTGGCTTATACCTGTAATGGAGGCTGAGACCCGGAAGATCATAGCTTGAAGCCAGCCTGGGCTTAAAGGGTTCGCCTCCAGTTAATTGGAAGAATGCTAGGTTAGAGGTGTGGCTCAAGTGGTAAGGAGCCACTAAGCAGAAGTGAGATGCCTTGAGTTCAAGCCCTTAGTACAGGCATGGATGCACACATGTATGCACACACATGCATACACACACAAGAATTTTGGGGAGCTGAGCATGGTAATGCAGGTCTTTAATCCAGTTACTTCAGATGAAGTGATGCTCTCATCATTGCAGTTCTAGGCAAGCAAAAAAGTTAGCAAGAATTTATCTAAGGCTGGGGATATGGCCTAGTGGCAAGAGTGCCTGCCTCATATACACGAGGCCCTGGGTTTGATTCCCTAGCACCACATATACAGAAAATGGCCAGAAGTGGCGCTGTGGCTCAAGTGGCAGAGTGCTAGCCTTGAGTAAAAAGAAGCCAGGGACAGTGCTCAGGCCCTGAGTCCAAGCCCCAGGACTGGCAAAAAAAAAAAAAAAAAAAAAAAAGAATTTATCTAAAACAATAAATGAAAAATAAGCCAGCCAGGTGCCTGTGGCTCATGCCCATAATTCTAGTTACTCAGAAGCCTGAGAACTGAAAAACCCCACTTTGAAGCCAGCCCAAGCAGGAAAGTCTGTCAAACTCTCATCTCTAATTAACCACCATAAAGCTGGAAGTGGAGGAGCTCAAGTGGTAAAGTGCTAGCCTTGAGCCCTCAGTTCAAGCCTCATGACTGGCCCAAAAATAAATATAGTTGTGGCTACTCATTTTTGAGGTGCAGGTAGGAGGAATGTGGTCTGAGGGAGGCTCGCCTCTAGGAAAGTTATGAGACCCTACCTGAAAAGTAAACTAAAGCAAAAAGGGATAGGAACATGACATATGGGAGAACTGGTCTAGTAAGTGCAAAAGCCTTAAGTTCAAATTCTAGCACTGTCATAAAGAAATATAATTTAAAATTTCACATTAAGGGGCTGGGGATATGGCCTAGTGGCAAGAGTGCCTGCTTTTCATATACATGAGGCCCTGGGCCCTGGGTTCGATTCCCCAGCACCACATATACAAGTGGCAGAGTGCTAGCCTTGAGTAAAAAGAAGCCAGGGACAGTGCTCAGGCCCTGAGTCGAAGCCCCAGGACTGGCCAAAAAAACAAAACAAACAAACAAAATAAAATTTCACATTAAGGCCTATTTTTAAAGTGTAAATAAAATACAGAAATGGATTTTTCTTTCTATAAGTTTTTTATACTTTTCCATAGTACTAAGATTTATAACATTCAGTACATTAAAAGCAAGCATTGTAATCATGAGTGAGAAGCAGAGGTACATGGTTGTAACCCAGCTACTTAGGAAATGGAGGCAGGAGGGTTTTGAGTGCTACAAGTTTGGGCAAGAGAGACATTTCCTACAAAAATAAATAAATAAATTTAAAAAGCCCTCAAAACCTAGTACAACAAAACTCCAAAACAGCTGTCCCGGGCTGGGGATATAGCCTAGCGGCAAGAGTGCCTGCCTCGGATACACGAGGCCCTAGGTTCGATTCCCCAGCACCACATATACAGAAAACAGCCAGAAGCGGCGCTGTGGCTCAAGTGGCAGAGTGCTAGCCTTGAGCGGGAAGAAGCCAGGGACAGTGCTCAGGCCCTGAGTCCAAGGCCCACGACTGGCAAACAAAAAAACAACAACAGCTGTCCCACTCTTCACAGCCACAAAAAACAGTAAACCAAACCTTTGTTTTGGCTCCTGTATGATCAATTTCCTCTTCTGGAGTATGTTCAGCATGACATTTTTGATGACCACCTTCTTCTTGGTCAACTTGCATTTTATCCTGGAAAGAAAATGTGTGTTTTACAATATATACAGTATCTTTTCCAGTTTAAAAAAAAGTGAAAGAAATAGGCTTAACAGAGTTCAATTCTATTTTGAGATGTGTGAGGACAATAAAGCAGACTCTCAGTTTTCAAATAAAAATAGTAACAATAGTTTTAACAAGTGAAATAAAGACCTAGTTGGTGCTATATGAATAAATCTTGTGTCATTCAACTATGCTCAACTTAAGAATTATACAGAAAACTGCTCTTGAACTGCATAACAGGGTTCACAAAAGTAAGCTTACCAACAAGACACCTTTCAACTTGACATGAAAAATATTAACAACCTAAAAAATGGGAATATAAAGTGAAAAAGATACAAAACCTATAAATCACACAACTACATATTTTTGAAATGTAAAATATAAAAGAAATTCAGCAAAACTTAGATGTCTTTGAAGTATTAAAATGCAAACTTTTAAGTTTTTTTTTACCTTATGTTTAAAGAACTTCTCTCTTTCTCTCTCACACACACAGAGAGAGAGAGTAGAATTTATATAATTTATAACTGCTATTAAATGGTAGCAATTTATTCATAGTTTTAATGAATTTACAAAGGAAGTTCAGGCTGGGCACCACTGACTCACACTTGGAATCCCAGCTACCCAAGAGGCTGAGATCTAAGTATCACAGTTAGAAGCCACCCTGGGCAGGAAAAATCCAAGAGTATCTCTCTAAATAACCTCAAAAAGCTAGAAGTGGAACCATGGCCCAAGTGGTAAGTGATAGACTGCTAGCTTTGAGCACTAAAGCACAGGGACAATACCTAGACCCTGAGTTTGCTCACAGATACAGGAACAAAATCCAGAATTATTATCATGAACCATAAAGTTTTAACTGATCTCTTGGTTTCCCAATTTCTTTCTTTTTCATTTCTTCTTTTTTTCTCTTGGCTGGCCTGTGGCTTGAACTCAGGGCCTAGGGTCTATTCCTGAGCTTCTTTTGCTCAATGCTAACAATCTACCACTTAAGCCACAGCACTAGTTTTTTCTGTGTGTTTTATTGGAGATAAGATCTCAGTCTTCTTAGTAGTTAGGACTACAGGCACTGCTGGCTGGCACCTATAATCCTAATTTCATTTTTTTTTTTTTTGTTGCTACCATCTCCTTTATCACTTCTACACATCCCATATATTAGCTACTCCAGTTTCCTATCTCAGGACATTTGAACTTGTTTCTCCCTCAGCTTGGGCCACCAGCTATTTAGGTAAGTAAGTATTCAAAAGTATTCCTTACTTTCAAATAGCTTTAGAAAAATCTTTCAGGCTAGCTTACCTGTTCCATTGATGGTCACCACTATTACAATTTCTGCCACATATCTTCATTCTTCCTTTACTTCTTTTATGCTATCTCATTGCTTCTTGACTGTCCTTTTCCTACTACAGTATAAGTTACAGATGACTACAAACCTTCTTTCTTTCTTGCTTACCCTGATATCTGAAGTACCTGGAAAAGTCCCAACTACATATGTAAACTTAGGTCTCATGCTCTTACTTGGCTTGCCTGCTCACGAATGGCATTCTGCCACTTGAGCCATGTGATCTGTAAGTTATTTTTTTTGTTAACTGTGGATGGAACCTCAGAATTTTAAAGAAGTTTCTCCCCAAGGCTGTCTTCAGACAGAGATTCTCTGATTTTAACCTCTTGAGTAGCTAGGATGACAGGCATGAGCCACTTGAATCTGGCTCAAATATTGTGAATCAAATAAGAGGATAAAAAGATTAACTCAATGGTCAACAGTTAAATTGTGGTACATTAGTATAGTAAATAACACAATTTTTATGTAATCTAAAACACAGTATCTTCAATATCAATTCTGAGATGCTTTTATACTGAAGAAATGTGGGCAATCTATAAACTGATTTCTGAGGTAAATTAGAGTGAAACATGTAAAATAATGTCATAAACTGACATTCGTGGGGAAAATGGTTCTGACTGCTCTCATTTGTATATATCTGGGCTTCTTTTATCTGTCTTGGAGCCAGCAATGTTAGCAGTAAGGAAAGCGTAACAACACCTTATTACCTTATTTTCCTCCCCAAACGAAGTTGGTTCACATTTGTGGAGATGAAAATAACAGATGACTTTGTAATAACCTCAAGCCTCTTTTTAAACTTCTGGATACTGAGAAAAATCGTACATAACTAGTAAGAAATATTCAGGTCAGATGTGACTCACACCTGTAATCCTAGTTACTTGGGAGGCTAAAATAGGAGAATTCTGATTCAAGGCCAGCAATGGCAACAAAATGACACATCCATGACCACAAAACAAAAAGAAATAAAGTACTCAGAACTCTCTCTGCACAAGGGACTAATAATATCACCTTACTTTAGGAAGAATAATGAAATAAAGTACAGTTTATTTAATTATATCAACTATGTATAGATTGAAAAGAGAATAAATATGTCAAGGTGCTTGCCTACAATGCTAATTACATGATCCATAAGACTAGTTGCTTTATTTCCCCTTTGTTATATAAATTGTAGAAGGTATTTCTAGAAACATCTATCTAGAAATTCTTCTTCCTCTTCCTCCTCCTCTTTCCTTCTTCTTCTTTTTTTTTTTTTTTTTTTTTTTTGGTGGTCTTCAGCATGGAACTTAGGGCCTGGGAGCTGTCCCTGAGCCTCTTTGTACTCAAGGCTAGTGCTCTACCACTTTGAGCTACAGTGCTACTTCTTGTTTTTTTCTGATTAGTTTATTAGGGATAAGAGTCTCTGGGACTTTTCTTCCCCTACTGGCTTCAAACCATGATCCTCAGATTTCAGCCTCCTGAGTAGTTAGGATGACAGGCATGAACCACCAATAACTAGCTAGAAATTTTTTTATATAGGGAACCTCAGCTACCTGAAATTAAGTAAGCCTTAGAGACTTATAAAAAAGGATCTGAGTAACCAAAGATGTCAGAAATCCATGTGCTTTATTCATGGGTGGGTTCTTTTAAGTCTGTATCCAAAAATCATCCTAAAACCTTGTTTAACTGGACTCAGACAAACAGAAGCAGTAAGTAGGTAATGTTATTGAAAGTAGAAGGTGCTATATTCTCCTGTATAACATACTATTGTTAATTTATTTTCAATTCCTGGACTATCTCACTCTATATAGAGAAAACTAAAAGTCTCTGCAGAGATTCTTTCAAAAAGAGAGGCAATGAAAATGAAATGCTTATGAATAACTGGTCTCAGAAGGCAAAGTACCTTCGATTTTAGGAAAAGAAGTATGTCTTAATAGATTAAATTTACCTGTCTGGTTTAAATTTTTTTTAACTGTATTTTTTTTGTCTTTTCTTTTTTGTACTGGGGATCGAACCCAGGATATTGCACTTGCTAAGCAAGTGCTTTGCCACTGAGCTACTTCCCAGCCCTAAATTTATTGTGAATTGCAATCATAGTAACCTAGGAATAAAATTAACATAATTGCCCCATGTTAATTTATGGAAAGTTGTTTCATTACTATTAGGACATTTCTTTTTAAACCAAGATAAGAGATGACATGATAATGAAATAATACATAGGAAACATACAATTGTCTTAAATGAAGTTCTTTATATGATAGTGATTATATTTTCATCAGTCTAGAAGATTATACAATAATCGCTAAAAAACAGACAAAAGAGGAGAAAAAAGACAACCTTAAGAAAGGAGACATTGTCTTGGAATTTATAGAAATAACCCTCATTTTTGGAGATGGGTGTTACTTGCTGTGTTGCACAGGTTGGTCTTGAACTCATGGACTCATCAGCAATTGTCCCATCTTAGCCACTTGTATAGTTGGGACTACAGACACATATCACCATGCTTGGCTAAAAAAAACCCAGTCCTAAGATGCATAAATATAAGGAAAAATCTAGGGCAGATCTTCCATTACAACTGGGGAAAAAAAAATCTAACAAAGCCATTAACAATTTTCAAAGAGCACATATAAAATGTTGAAAATTCAATGCAATGCAATATAATTAAGTTCCACTCATTTCCTTTCATAGTATATATGAAGACTAAACTCAGTGACCCATAAATCTTTCATAAAAAAGAAAAAAACCGGGGCTGCGGATATGGCCTAGTGGCAAGAGAGCTTACCTAGTATACATGAGGCCCTGGGTTCAATTCCCCAGCACCACATATACAGAAAACGGCCAGAAGTGGCGCTGTGGCTCAAGTGGCAGAGTGCTAGCCTTGAGCAAAAGGAAGCCAGGGACAGTGCTCAGGCCCTGAGTTCAAGGCCCAGGACTGGCCAAAAAAACAAAAAAAAGAAAAAAACCCTGCATTTGAATGTTACTGTATAGTATATTCCTCTGCTTAACTAATACAGATGTCCCATAACTAAACCCTAAAATACTTATATTTTCAGTCTAAAAATGTGTGCAAGTTACAAAACTTAATTTTAATTGGTTTTATCCATAAGCTAAAATGGTGGTAATAGGGCTTGAGCCAAGCAAGGGTCTGTGCTTTCACTTGGCAAAATGTTTTTACTAGGGAGTAAGAACTTAAAGACAATGTCAAACTCACTTGTTTTGTACAAAAGATGTGTAAGTCCCTGAATAATGTATTACAATTTAGAAGATAAAGAGTATTCTTTTTTAAATTTTGATTTATTTATTTATTTTTTGCTCAGGGCCTGAGTACTGTCCCTGGCTTTTTTTTTTGCTCTGCCACTTGAGCCACAGCACCACTTCTGGCTTTTTCTGTCTATGTGGTGGTGAGGATTCAAACCCAGGGTGTCGTGCATGCTTGGCAAGCACTCTACCGCTAAGCAACATTCCCAGCCCCTTATTTATGGTCCTGGGGTTGTCCCTGAGCTGCTTTGTTCAAGAATAGTGTTCTACCACTTGAACCACAGCTCCACTTCTGGCTCTTCGGTGGCTAATTGGAAATAAGAGTGTTACAGACTTACCTGCCTCAGATCTCAGCCTCCTGAGAAGCTAAGATTACAAGTATGAGCCGGATGCCTGGATATTCTTTAATGGTCCTTTAAAAAAATATAAAATCACCCTGATCTTACAGTAGAAATTCAAAGTCAAACTTCAGAAAGTAATGTATTCATTTATGGGTTACCACACTGTGTACATGTTGTGGATTAGAGAAACAACCTTAATAGGAATTTACATACCACATCATCTTTGTTTTCATTCTTAAAAGAAGCTTCTGTTTCCATAGGAGCATCACTGTGATCTCCTTCCAAATTTTGCTTTTCAATTACTGATGCACTAGCCACACTGAAGATTCCGTGGACGTTAATACGAACTTTAACCTTTACTTTGGAACTATCACCATCAGACTGTGGAAACACGTTCTGAATAGTAAAGCTCCCTTAAGGAAAAGAAGAGATTTGATCAGTACATGTGCCTCAAAAACTATTCTGTTCAATAATTTGAATGTCATCTTTAAGATAATTATAAAATTATATCCTAATTTATTGCTATTGTGCAGGTATTGTTTCCCTAGATTATCTTCATCATAACAAGCCTAGTATTCAGACATGAAAAAGTTAACTAACTCGCCCTAAATCATCAATGTTAGTTACAAAGAAACTTGGATTTTTAACCTTTGACAACTCAATTCAAAGGCAATGTGTAACTTTTTTTTCCTTTTGGTGCTAGTCCTGGGGCTTGAACTCAGGGCCTGAGTTTTTGTGCTCAAGGCTAGTATTCTACCATTTCAGTCACAGTTCAACTTCCTACATTTTGGTGGTCAATGTCTCATGGACTTTCCTGCCCAGGCTGGCTTCAAAATACAATCCTCAGATACTGGATTCCTGAGTAATTAGGATTACATGCATGGGCCACCAGCACCTAGCACAACCCACAACTTTTAAGTATTGTATAACATTTTCCATGTAAACCTATAGTAACAAATTTAAATTTTTAGTTTGAAAATAAAATCTATATTACTTTTTTGCTATACACTCTATAAATCCATAATTGTACTGCTTCATAAACAATGGAATTGAAACAATTTATGGATTTTTCTGTATAAAATGGAGACTTAGTAGAGAATACCAGCCCTACTCCCAAAAAAGGTAGTAGTAAAAAATTTGGCTGATCTTTCTCTTGGATTGATGTATCACAATATTTATATGTTGAAGTTCTATCTACCCTACCTCTCATGCCCCATAATGTGATTGCATTTAGAGATAAAGTTTGAAAAAAGGGTAATTAAAATGAAGGTATTAGGTACATAATTCAGTATAATAGAATTGTGTAACTGGTATCCTTATAAAAAGAAATTTGCAAACAAAGTCACAGAATATGTGAAAGAATTGACATGTAAGCAAAAAGATGGCCTAGCTATTCAGTAGATTGAGGATCATGGTTCAAACCCAGCCCAGAAAGGAAAGTGTATGAGATTCTTATCTTCAAGTAACTGTTTAGGGACAGTGCCCAAGCCCTGAGTTCAAGCACCAGGGCTGGCACACACACACACACACACGCACACACGCACACGCGCACACACACAACACCAAAACAAACAAACAAACAACAACAAAATGCCTTGGAAAAGTAGAGACTGACTGATGAAGCTTATAACTTCCTCCCTGGGGAAAGTCAAGATAACAGCTCTGAGAAGGCAAAGACCTTAATGACTTTGGAGCAGAATCCTACAGGAGACAGGAAGGGGCCCATGACTCAACCAGATACAAAAGCAGCCAAGAATCCCCAGAGGACTATAAAAGAGGAACCTCCCATGAACCTACAATGGGGCTATGGATGTCCAAGCCTTACTTCTTGCTCTCCTGCATGGAGAAGTCTGTACTCTCTTCCTCTTTTTCCTTGCCTAGAAAGCAGGTGTATACAAATGTCATGTGGCGTAAGGAGGCACTCAGTCCAGATTGGAAGCTTATACCAAATTTACCACAGCTAAGAGGCTTTTCCTCAGTCTTTCCTGGCATTTTACTCTCACTCTGAAATAATCTTTATCTTTATTGCCAATCTTCCTGCCTCTTAATTCTCTATCTGGTTCAACTCCTCTTCAGAGGAGTCTATTAACTTTTGCTTGTAACTATTTTGGCTCTTGTAATAAAGCTTCCAACGTCTTACCCTATTTTCTATGTCCTTTCCTTTAATTCTTTGTCAGACTGAGACAACAAACCCAAAGATCCTTAGATGAAGAGTTTATAATTCTAGTTTCTACCAATGACATGGTAAATTTATACTCTTTAATTCATCTATCGTTTGGCACTCAGTAGTGGCCTTAGCAAACTAACATAACTTTTAATTATTGCTTTAAATAATAGGCTTGAAAATATTTACTTTGCTTCCTCCTTACTCTGTTAAGAAAAAGATTCAAAGTTAAAAACGAGAGAGAGAGAGAGAGAGAGAGAGAGAGAGAGAGAGAGAGAGAGAGAGCGCACATGCGTGCGCACGCTCCTGCTGTTCTGGGGTTTGAACTTGGGAGCTGTCTCAGAGCCTTATTCAAGGTTAGCACTCTACCACTTGAGTCATAGCTCCACTTTGGCTTTTTGGTAGGTAACTGGAGATAAGAGTTTCATAGACTTTCCTGCCTAAGCTGGCTTCTTGAACTAGGATCCTCACATCTCAGCCTCCTAAAGTTGCCTGGCTGCTTCTTGGTCGTGGTCCTGGGGCTTGAACTCAGGGCCTGGACACTGCCCCTGAACTCTTCTTGCTCACTGTAGGTTGAGTATCTGGAATTCTGTGTAATTTGTCATATGCCAGTGCATAAAAACATTATTAATATAATTTGAAATTATGAAGTTAAAATGGATATTGTAGTCTTTTATTGTCATGTTGATATTAATCTACTCATTGTAGTTGTTGCCAGTCAGCACAATTTTAATTTGACTGAAGACACACAAACTTTTCAAACCAATAAAAGATATTTTAAATATAATTGTCAAGTGATTTAAGAACATTTCAACCTGTTGTTATTATAGGAATGTAGCAAGCTCTTTTAAAATAAAGTGCATAGCTACAACAAAATATGAATATCTTTTAAATCCAGGGCTAGCTTAACTGATGTACACTTTTTTAGTTTCTTTGATTCTACATGTTCTTTATAAAAAGCCAAAAAATGTATGGAAAATATTTTTTTCTTGAGATCTCTTACCAATTCTGGGATCAGGATAAGGCACTTCATGCAAATTAGTATAAAATGCTTCTAGTTCAAATGGTTCCTTCTTGTGGAAAGTAATGACCTTTGAGAATGGAGCAGGATGGTTCTTAGAGAATACTTCACATTCCCTAAAATGCAGTGGAAAATACGTTATTTAAAAACAAATAGAAAGTTGCCTACTTTTTTTTTTTTTTTTTGGCCAGTCCTGGGCCTTGGACTCAGAGCCTGAGCACTGTCCCTGGCTTCTTTTTGCTCAAGGCCAGCACTCTGCCACCTGAGCCACAGCGCCCCTTCTGGCCGTTTTCCATATATGTGGTGCGGGGGAATCGAACCGAGAGCTTCATGTGTAGGAGGCAAGCGCTCTTGCCACTAGGCCATATTCCCAGCCCCGAAAGTTGCCTACTTAACCAAACTCATGAATAGCAACTACAAAGCTCTCTATATAAAAAGTAAGGAAAATCAATTGATTTTGCTATAAAGATGTTTTTATTATTATTATTATTTTGTCAGTCCTGGGGCTTGTCATTCTTCAGGGCCAGGGAACTGTCCCTGAGCTTCTTTTGCTCATGGCTAGCACTCTACCACTTGGGCCACAGCACCACTTCTAGCTTTTTCTATATATGTGGTACTGAAGAAACAAACCCAGGGCTTCATGCATGATAGGCAAGCACTCTACCACTAAGCTACATTCCCAGTCCTCAATATAAACATGCACTTTGGCAAGTTTTCAGAATGTCCACCCTAGTAATAAGGTAAATGTATACTATTAAACAAGAAAAAAAATACTTGAGAATATTTATGTTTCAACATCAACATTTACAGTGTAATTGTCTTTTGCTTGCAGTTGAGAACCAAGTCCCACTCATTAACTTCCAAAATACTTGCCATATGCACTTCTTTGTATTTCAGCTATTTAAAAAAATAAACATTTTGGAAGTATTTAAAAGCTATAGAAGAGGGCTGGGAATATGGCCTAGTGGTAATGTGCTTGCCTCATATACATGAAGCCCTGGGTTCGATTCCTCAGCACCACATATACAGAAAATGGCCAGAAGTGGCGCTGTGGCTCAAGTGGCAGAGTGCTAGCCTTGAGCAAAAAGAAGCTCAGGGACAGTGCTCAGGCCCTGAGTTGTTCAAGACCAGGACTGGCAAAAAAACAAACAAACAAAAAACAAAAAAAAAGTTATAGAAGAGTACATAAAGGCAAAACAACAAATCCTTATCATCCTAAACTTTGAATTATTATGTTTAATCCTCTATGTCTCATTGGGGTTTTTGTTGTTGTTTTTGGTGCCAATATTAAGGCTTAAACTTAAGGCCTTGCCAGACCTCCACTTCTAGGCTTCTCCTGGTTAACAGGAGATATAGGTAGGAGCGTCTTGGACTGTCAGTCCTCAAAATCTCAGCAGATATAAAGCATCAAGCTTATGGCTCAACTGTCTCCCTTCCTGTCTCCCTTCCTGTCTCCCTCCCTCCCTCCCTCCCTCCCTCCCTCCCTCCCTCCCTCCCTCCCTCCCTCCCTCCCGCTTAGGCATTGTTCCTGAGCTTCTTTTGTTCAAGGCTAGCACTCTACCACTTGAGCCACAGCACCACTTCTTGCTTTTTCTGTTTGTGTGGTACTGAGGAGCCCAACCCAAGGCTTCATGTATGCTAGGCAAGCATTCTACCCCAAGCCACTTTCCCAGCCCCATGGCTCAACTTTTTAATGCACACTCACACAGTTTTATGTTTTTGTTTTTTACTTTTCTGGAACCAGAGTGATACAAATGTTGTCATTTTTCATACCTGAATACTTTGGGAGAGTGCATCTCTGTACAGATATTCATTTTATTTATTTATTCATTCATTCATTCATTCATTCATTCATTCATTCATTTATCTATCGGTCATGGGGCTTGAATTCTGAGTCTTGGTGCTGTCCCCAAGTTCTTCAGCTCAAGGCTAGTGCTCTACCATTGGAGTCACAATGCCACTTGTGGTTTTCTGGTGGCTAATTGGAGATAAGTCTTATGGACTTTCCTGCCTGGGCTGGCACTGAACCATGACACTCAGATCTCAGCTTCCTGAGTAGCTAGGATTACAAATATGAGCCAACAACACCCAGCAAGATATTCATTTAATCTACCATCCACATTCCAATGTTTCCAGGCAATGCTGTAGCAGTCTACAAACTTGGTTTAATACTGTACATAATCACCATAACACTTCACTTAAGGCTAGAATTTTTTTTCAAACCTTTTCTCTCTCTCTTTTTTTTTGCCAGTCCTGGGCCTTGGACTCAGGGCCTGAGCACTATCCCTGGCTTCTTTTTTGCTAAAGGTTAACACTCTACCACTTGAGTCACATATCCACTTCTGGCTTTTTCTTTTATGTGGTGCTGAGTAATCAAATCCAGGGCTTCATGCATGCTAGGCAAGCACTCTACGACTAGGCCATATTCCCAGCCCCTTGTCACATTTTTTAACCTTTTCTTCTATCATTTTTTTCAAAAACCTACCAATATCTTCCTCTTTCTTACCATGGTCATTAGGAAATACTTTTCAACTTAGCTTTTCAAAAGATTTCCTGTCATTGGTTTTTTTTTTTAAAAAAAAATCATTTATATGTGTTACAAAACTTTATAGAATACATTTTCTTGCCTCAAAACTGACATTAAGTAATCTACTCAAATAATACCCTCTAAGTCATTCAGAATGAGTCTACATTTTTTAATTTGTAGAAAAATTCAGTTTCATGGGAATGTTGGCTATATAAAACATGGAAAAAATTTGAATACAGCTTTATTCCATATGAAATGTATATTCCTAAAAAAGTAGGCAAGTAAAATATCTTAAACACCAATTTTTATTTTGGAGGGAAGCAAGCTACTTAATTTCTGAGCAGTTTAGGTAAAAAGAAATGTAAATGTCAATAAAAGCATGAAAGATCATAGTTAGCCATAGTCAGGAACAAATTTAATCAGAAAACAGTTATGCTTCCTTTTTATTTAATTTTTTTACTACCAGAATATTAAATGTAAAAGAACGGGAGATAATGATTAGCTAAAAACAGGTAATCTCACAAATGTTAATAGAAATATAATCTGTACTAAGGATCAGAATATTAAAAAATACAGAAGTGGTACTGTGGCTCAAGTGGTAAAGCACTAGCCTTGAGCTGAAGAGCTCAAGGACAGTGACCAGACCCATAGTTCAAGCCCTACGACCAACAAAAATAAATAAAAAATAAAAATACTTTTTAAAGTGACTCACTTAGCAATGTTAGTTGATATACTCAGGTTCAACAACTATTCTACACTTCTACTTTGTAGATATACCAAACATAACTGGAGAAGGCTATATATGTAAAAGAGGCTATAGCCTCAATCTATATAAATGATATTGCTTAAAATAACAGAAAATACCACTTGAAAAATGTAACTGTTTGGGTTAGATGTAGTATAGTATATACAACTATTGAAAAATAGCCATTGTCAAAAATAGTTATTGAAAAATAGTTTTGGGGATTTTTGTTTTTGTGTTTTTTTTTTTTTCAGTTGTGGGGCTTGAACTCAAGCCTTAGGCACTATCCTTGAGCTTTTTTGCTCACTTTGAGCCACAGTGCTACTTCAAGTTTTCTGGTAGACTTCCCTGCTTGGACTGGCTTTGAACTGCAATCCTCAGATCTCAGTCTCCTGAGTAGCCAGGATTAAAGGTGTGAGCCATTGGTATATGGTTTTATTTGATTTGATTTTGTCGGTTATGGAGCTTGAACTTAGGGTTGGGTGCTATACCTGAGCTCTTTTGTTTGAGTAACAGCATCACATCCATCTTTTTTTTTTTTTTTTTTTGCCAGTCCTGGGCCTTGAACTCAGGGCCTGGGCTCTATCTCTGAGCCTCTCTGTGCTCAGGGCTCTACCAGTTGATCCACAGTACCACTTTTGCCTTTTTCTGTGTGTTTTTTTTTGGCCAGTCCTGGGGTTTGGACTCAGGGCCTGAGCACTGTCCCTGGCTTCTTCTTGCTCAAGGCTAGCACTCTGCCACTTGAGCCACAGCACCACTTCTGGCCATTTTCTGTATATGTGGTGCTGGGGAATCGAACCCAGGGCCTCATGTATACGAGGCAAGCGCTCTTGCCACTAGGCCATATCCCCAGCCCCTTTTTCTGTTTTTGTGGTACTGAGGAATCCAACCCAGGGCTTTCTGCATGCTAGACAAGCACTCAACCACTAAGTCACATTCCCAGCACCATCAGCCACATTTTTAAAAAGCTCATTGTGTTGTATAGAGATGCTTCCATATATACTAAATAGATGACCTAAATGTATACTGTACCTGTTAAAAATGGTTCTCTCTGTAAAATGGGCTAAAGGAGTCTAGACATGACCAAATGCAGGTCTTTTAAAATCTGTTGTGCCAGCAGAAAAATCTAAGTAACAGTGTGAAGCCCTGAGTTCAAGTCCTAGTACTAGCACACTCACACACATATAATAGAGAAAATAAAATGAGATGTTTTATTTTCAAAAAGAAATATGAACAAATGGACTATCATGGATTTTAAGATATATCATTCTTACATTGGTTTAACAGAATTTCAAGAATTCTTATAATTTAGAAAAGAAGGTTTCACTGGTTAAAATTTATGATAAACTCTTTCCAAGACTTTAACTTACCCAGTTCCATCTTCAAAAGATGTCTTCCACCTTAGTGTGATTGAATAGGGAACAAGGTCTGTTATAGAAAATTCACGCACCTTAAATGCTGGTGAGAGAATGGCACACTGAAAATAAACATATTATATTTAATTCAACAAATACAAACCATACTCTAAAGTAAACTGACTTAGTTGCCTAGGAAAGTTCTTACAATAAAACATTACATTTAAAATACTACTTTTTGTTTGGCAATATGGCTCATACTGTAATTCCACGTACATATAAAACAAAGATAGGAGAGTGGTTTGACAATAAGTGGAATAAGAAGTCGGCAAGACCCTGGTAGAATACTTGTTTAGCAAGTATGTGACCCTGAGTTCAGAACTCAGTACCTTCAAAAAGATAAAAAAAAATAAAGGTAGGGTCTGGTGGCTCATATCTGTAATCCTAGAAACTCAGGAGGATGAGATCTGAGGATTGTAGCTTGAAGCCAGCCAGAATAGGAGAGTTCATGAGATTCTCATTTCCAATTTACCAGCAAAAAAAAAAAAAAAACAACCAACAACCTGGAATTGGAAGCTTAAATGATAAAGCACCAGCCGTGAGTATAAAAGCTAAGAGTGATAGCACCCAGTTCAAGTCCCAGGTACTGGCACAAAAGATGAACAAACATAATAGATAAATAAACTATTAAAATGTTGTTGCATTTTGGTAATGACTAGTAAAAATTTTTAAAATGACAAGGTAATTGTTAAATGACTGTACAAAAATAACATGAGGGGGCTGGGGATATAGCCTAGTGGCAAGAGTGCCTGCCTCGGATACACGAGGCCCAAGGTTCGATTCCCCAGCACCACATATACAGAAAACGGCCAGAAGCGGCGCTGTGGCTCAAGAGGCAGAGTGCTAGCCTTGAGCGGGAAGAAGCCAGGGATAGTGCTCAGGCCCTGAGTCCAAGGCCCAGGACTGGCCAAACAAAAAAAAAAAAAAAAAAAAATAACATGAGGGCTGGGAATACGGCCTAGTGGCAAGAGAGCTTGCCATATATACATGAAGCCCTGGGTTCGATTCTCCAGCACCACATATCTAGAAAACGGCCAGAAGAGGCGCTGTGGCTCAAGTGGCAGAGTGCTAGACTTGAGCAAAAAGGAAGCCAGGGACAGTACTCAGGCCCTGAGTTCCACGTCCCAGGACTGGCCAACAAAATAATAATAATAATAATAATAATAACATGAACATATAAGTCTACAAAAGAAATTTGATACAATTATAATCCAAAGAATTCATAAAATGGATGTTCTCTCAGTATAAAGACATATTATCCTATTAAAAATATAAATATGCAATTTCTAAATATACATGAGAAAGAAATAAGATTAATTTATTAGGAATAATTTATTGTTAAGTAGTTCAGATAACATTAAAAGGGCCTTTCAGAGCTATCTATCACCTATTTCTAGCAAAAAATACATTAAAAGAAAATCATACCTGTAAAGCACATCCCCTTGCAACAGCTTCATCAGCATTTAAGGTGGTACTTATGTCTTTAAGAAAAAATTTAGTGATTTGTTCCTTTACTGCAGGAATTCGTGTTGCTCCTCCTACAATTTCTATACTACTTATGTCTTCACATTGTAAGTCTGGAAGGTCAAATGTTTTTTTAAAAAGAAAAACAAGATAGTCTTTTAAAACCTGGTTTTTGGAAAGTATTATATGAAAAGTGACAATACAGAAATTGTGAGTTGGTTTTTGTTTTTTGGTCAGTCATGGGGCTTGAACTCTGGGCCTGGGCGCTGTCCCTGAGCTCTTCAGCTCAAGGCTAGCACTCTACCACTTGAGCCATAGCTCTATTTCCAGTTTTGGGGTGATTAATTGGAGATAAGAGCCGGACTAAGCTTTCAACTGCGATTCTCAGATCTCAACTTTCTGAGTAGCTAGGATTACAAGCTTGAGCCACTGTCACCTGGCTGACATTGTGAGTTTTAAAGGAGCTCTTCAATGTTCTGATTTCACCTCACAATTCTCTATTGAAGGTACTTTCACTAAAATAGTAAAAAAAAATTCAATGAAGTATAAGGTCCTGAGTTCTAACTCAGTGCCATGAAAATTTTTCAAAAAAAAAAAAAAAAAAAAAAAGAAAAGCAAGCATGCTCCTTTTCTACTTCAATTTCAATTTTTATATTATTTTTTATTTATTGCCAGTCCTGGGCCTTGGACTCAGGGCCTGAGCACTGTCCCTGGCTTCTTCCCGCTCAAGGCTAGCACTCTGCCACTTGAGCCACAGTGCCACTTCTGGCTGTTTTCTATATATGTGGTGCTGGGGAATTGAACCCAGAGCTTCATGTATATGAGTCAAGCACTCTTGCCACTAGGCCATGTTCCCAGCCCTACTTCTATTTCATTTTAAAACCATGCTTACAAAAATAAACATCTAAGAGCATTAGCTTACGATATAAACAATTAAATAAGAAAGAATTTTTACAAAGTTTTCTTTGTAGTGTCTACCCCACCTTTTGAATGAAGAATGATTTACAGAGCTGGATGTGGAGGCTACCTCTCAACGCTTTTGTATAACTACTTAAAGATTAAAATAAAAGCTAGGTGTGGTGGCATGTGCCTGTCATCCCAACTACTCATAAAGTATGAGTAGAATTGCTATCCAGGCTGGTCTAGCCATAAATAGAAGGCCCTATTCAAATGATAATGAAAGCAAAAAGGGTTTGGAATATGGGCTGAAGTGACAGAGTGCCAGCCAGGGAAGTACAAGGCATAATAACTGTTCCTTCACCCCTCCCCCCCATAAAAAAGAGATCAAGTGGGCATGCTGGTATACTACTGTAATCCTAACTACTTGGGAAGTGAACAAGACCAGCCCATGCAAAAATCTAATTAGACTCCACTCAACCAATAATCCCTTCTATGCATGAAATATAGATCTGAGGCTGGCATTGGGCAAAACAACAAGAACAACAACAACAAAAAGAAACAATGTAAAGCTGGGGACAGGAGGTTCATGCCTGTAATCTTAACTACTTGGGAAAATGAAAATGGTAGCAATGAATCCAACACAGGCAGAAAAATTCCTAAGACTCCTCCACCCACAGCTGGGCACAGTGTCATGTGTCTTTCATCTCAAGCTATATGGTTGACAGGACCATGTTACCAGGTCATCTCATGCAGGAAGTCTGCACAAATTCAATCCCATAAAAGAAAGCTGTATGTGGTAGGATATGCCTGTGATCCTAGTGTCTCAGGTGCACACCTGGATGGGAGGCAAGATCCTACCCTAAAATAATGAGTGAAAACGGGACTGGAAACATGGCTCAAAGGGGTATAGCCCAAGTGGATATACCTCATATTGCCTAGCCTCTGAGGTATAATCTCCTTTAAAAATGAGAAATGATGAGGGAAAGGATGACACTGTACAAAAACAAATGTACTCTTTACCAGATTTATGCAACTGTAACCTTTCTGCATAACAACTTTATAATGATAATAAAAAGATAATTTAAAATGAGAAATAGGAATCTTTTAAAGAAAATGAAGTTTTAACTGCTTTTGTCACATGATATGCTTTCTATATAACAAAAAGTTCCACTTACTAGCTTGTTCCATTACTGCTTTTAATGGTGGTTCAACCCTAGCAAATAGGGAAGCACATAATTGTTCAAATTGAGCCCTGTGAGAAAATGAAAATTTTGTCATTTTGAGATAAAAAGCTGAGTTCTTTTACTTAAAAAATAAGCAGAAGTAAAAAAACAAATACGATATAAGCAATAAAGTCAGCACCGTTCTCAGACTGAAAATAAATATGGGCCAGGCCAAGAGGCTCATGTTCATAATAGTAGCTTCAGGTGGCTGAGATTTGGGGATCATGGTTCCAGCCCAGGCAGGAAAGTCAATGAGACTCTTATCTACAATTAAGCACCAGAAAACCAGAAGTGTAGTTGGCTCAAAGTGGTAGAGAACTAGCCTTGAGCAAAAAAGCTCAGGGACTGGAGAAAATGAGGGAAAGAGTGACAGTGTTTAAAAAGAAATGTATTCATACCTTACTTATGGTAACTGTAATCTCCCTGTCCATCACCTTTACAACATATATATCAAGCTAAGGGATGGCACCCAGGCCCTAAGTTCAAGCCCCACAACCGACAAAAAAATAAATTAAAAAAATATAGAAACACTTGAAAAAAATTATATTAAGTGAAGTGAGCCAGACCCAAAGAACCACAGATTCCATGGTTTCCCTCAATGGTAATAATGGTCTAGGAGGGTCCTTAGCAGAGGATCACAATAGCTACGTCCCTTATCATCATATAAGATGATGCTAAGCAAAATGAATCCAAGATATGTAAGTAAGAGGTTTTTCATTGTAGTTGTTACTTTTAATGCACTATGTGAAATTATTTCTTTATTCTTTTGTTTTTCTTTCCTATGGTTCACCTCCTGTTGTCACTATATTTAATTTTGGTACCCTGGGTATTGTATATACGTTTATCTGAATTAGGGAAGGGAAGGGGAACATAAAAATGGTGAGACAAAGGGCAAACCAAGGCAACAACAGTTCAAGACAATATGTTGGAAATTAACTTAACAACTTGTTCATTTGGGGAGTTGGGGGTGGAGGGGAAGTGGGAGAAAAATGAGGGAGGGGCACCAAGTTTGACAAGAAATGTACTCACTACCTTACCTATGTAACTGTAACCCCTCTGTACATCACCTTGACCATAAAATTAAATTTTAAAAAGTGGGTTTTTTTTACCTGTTCATCTTACTAGAAACATCAAGGTCATTCATGAAACACTCAATGTTCAAAGGAAGATCTGATGCATTTGCACTCATTAGCTTCTTCAGTTTTTCACATTCCTGATATAAACGCAACAAGGCCCGAGAGTTTTCTTTCACATTTATCTTATATTTGGTCTTGAATTCATCGCAGAAGTAGTCTACTAAAGCCTCATCAAAGTTCCTACCACCCAAATATGGGTCAAAGGTAGTAGCCAACACCTGTTTAATTGAAAGAACATAACTGTACTTTCAGAACCTAATTTTCTTATCCCTCCTCCCCCCAAAATACAAAAGATTAAAAGTTTAAACAAAGCTAAGTGACTATCTCCAAATCACAGATCTGTGACATATTTGGAATTAGATGTCATTTATATCTAGCTTATAAATTGCCCTATTCTAGATATTCTGAAATAACTGAATTGCAACAAACAAGAACTTCCTCAACTCATATCCCGTGATTCCACACTAGCTCTGAGCCAGAAATCAAGTTTAAAAACAGCAGAAGTATTATTTATGGTAATGAACTCCAATGAACTCTTTGTTGTTTTTCTTCCCTTTTTGTCTTGTTTATTTGTCTTTGGGAGAGTAAGGCAGGAACAAAGCATAACTAAATGTAGCAGTGGTAGTCCTAGACACTACGTTGAAAATAAACTATACTACTTGTGGGTGTATATGGAGGGAAAAACTGGGAGCACCACATATACAGAAAAGGCCAGAAGTAGCATTGTGGCTCAAGTGGTAGAGTGCTAGCTTTGAGCAAAAAGAAGCCAGCCAGGTACAGTGCTCAGGCCCTGAGTTTAAGCCCTAGGATTGGCAATAAATAAATAAATAGGCAAAGAGTAAAATAGAAACAGAATTTAGTAAGTTTATTCAGCAATAACCTCTCAGATAGTAGTATGAACAGGGGTAAACAAGTCACAGGATGTGAACACTCTAGCACCAAGACTTTGAGTCTCTCTCCCTGGCAAAAAATGGCTACTTAAAATCACCACTAAAAAGTGCATTCCACTGCTGGTCTAATTCTTTCAAAATGACAGCTGGGAATGTGGCTTAGTGGTTGACTGCTTACCTAGCATGCATAAGACCCTGGGTTTGATTCCTCAGTACCACATAAATCAAAAAAGCCGAAAGTGGAACTCTGGATTAAGTTGTGGTAGAGTCTATGCTAGCCTTGACCAAAATGATAGAGTGCTAGACTTGAGCAAAAGATACTCAGGGACAGTGCCCAGGCCCTGAGTTCAAGCCTCAGTACTGACAAAAAAAAAAGTCATTACAGTTGGGAAAGTGGCTTAGCAGTAGAGTGCTTGCCTAGCATGCATGAAGCCCTGGGTTCAATTCCTCAGTACCACAAAGTGGTGCTGTGGCTCAAGTGGTAGATCACTAGCCTTGAGTAAAAGAAGCTCAGGGACAGCTCAATCTGAATGTGATAGCTTAACAGACTACCATAAAAAAAACCTTTGTGTAGACTGCTTATAAAATGTAATTATCATGCAAAATGACCTTGAAATGTGATTAGTGCAAGTGAGTATTATTCTCTGGAGAAGAGCCATAGCCATTCAGGACATTTTTTAGAGGTTCAAAAGTACAAATGAGGGGCTGGGGATATGGCCTAGTGGCAAGAGTGCTTGCCTCATATACATGAGGCCCTGGGTTCAATTCCCCAACACCACATATACAGAAAATGGCCAGAAGTGGCGCTGTGGCTCAAGTGGCAGAGTGCTAGCCTTGAGCAAAAAGAAGCCAGGGACAGTGCTCAGGCCCTGAGTCCAAGCCCAGGACTGGCCAAAAAAAGGTACAAATGATTGACCTCATTAGGAATTTCTACTATAAAGGGAAACAATGATTTTTTTTTTATTTTATTTTTATTTATTTATTTATTTTTTTGGCCAGTCCTGGGCCTTGGACTCAGGGCCTGAGCACTGTCCCTGGCTTCTTCCCGCTCAAGGCTAGCACTCCGCCACTTGAGCCACAGCGCCGCTTCTGGCCGTTTTTCTGTATATGTGGTGCTGGGGAATCGAACCTAGGGCCTCATGTATCCGAGGCAGGCACTCTTGCCACTAGGCTATCTCCCCAGCCCGAAACAATGATTTTTTAAAAAAATTAAATTGAAATTTAAGGAGAAAGAAGATGAAGAGGTTAAATATTGTCTAAAGAGAATATTTGCAACTATTAAAATAGAACAATGAAAACTGCTGAAACTGTTTTAAGGAAGTGGGACATGGGAGAGTGATATAAAGGGTGAGATTGGGAAACACTGTAAATGTGTGTAGAAAATGTAACAATGAAATTGTCCTTCATATCTAATATAAGCTAAGGAAAAAACAATAAAGACCAAGCAATAAACCAATTTATACCCTAAACTGTCTTATTTTATGTTGGAGTAATATCTCTAATTTTCTTATTATAAAGATGTTTTAGTACTATAATTACAAGACAAAAGGCTCTTTTAGGTAAAATCAAACTGCTTTATCTTTGACTATATGCACATACATAACGGAGAATATACTTCTAAACACAGTTCATGCAAAAAATGAACATAAAACCAAGTACTGGTAAGAACATTGATTAATGATATATATGTAGAAACTATAATTAGGAGTCCTAGAGAGAAAAGTTTTTAAAAACATTATAATTAAGAGTAATTTATATTTATGGATAATGTATGTTCCCTGATAGCTGGCTTTAATGTCTAAAGCAATAACAGTAATTGAAAACCTAGCAAATATTATAGCAGATCATTTTATTCTAAAAATTTCTAGAAATTACTGATACTGTCCTCAGACAAGGAAACTAAGGCTTGCTCATGATCACAATCTTTAAAGGGCAGAGGAATAATATAAGACCAGCTCTTATAGAGTCTGTGCTCTTAATCATTAAAGTTAAATATGAAGCCATTTATTTACTTACTTTAAGTTTTCCTTTGTTAAAAGCACAAACCGAGACCTGATAGGCTGAATGTCCCATATCAATAAATACTACATTTCTTGGTTTCTCATCTAACGGGGGAAGATCCTGTTTATAAATTCCATATGCTAGTGCAACTGTGTAAGAACAAAGAATTAGATTAATTCTAGTATAGCAATTACTTGGAAAACAAGAGAAAAGTAACTTTGATACTGTAGTTTTATACACAGTACAGTAATCTATAAATATGTATATTAGATTCAATCTATACTATTAGATTCATGTATAACTCTTTTTATAAAAGTAACCATTATGTTCTAGAAGTCAGAAGTCCAAAAATCAAGATGTCAGCAGGCTGATCCCTTCTAAAGACTCTAGGTTGGCCTGGATCCCAATTTATGCTTGCCATAGAGTTGACATGACAGACATACCACCATACCCAGCTGTTTTTGTTGCGATGGGAATCTCAAGAACTTTTTGCCCAGCCTTTCTTGGAACCACAATTCTCCACAACTGCACCTCCAAGTAGCTAGGATGAGCTTCTGGCATAAGCCACTGGTACCTAACTCTAGACAAGCTTTGTACAGCTTCTAGAAGCCACAGACATTCCTTGGTTCTTGAGCTATTTCTCACATTACTCCAATCTCTTTCATTCTTGCCTTCTTCCATGTGTTTTTATTTTTCATTTTGTTATTCTAGAAGCATGCATTATAGTTGCTTACCTGATTTCCTCAGGTCTTATACTTATATGCCTGTACAATTTAGTGTGTCTGGGTAGAAATCACTGGAGGATTATAGGGACCATCTTGTGCAATAGTTTCCAGGGTATTTGTTGATTGATATATCTCAGGAAATATATCTGGTTCATATAATAAGTTTTTTCAAGTATGTATAGAAGTAGACTCATTCAGCTCCAGTTTTTTTCCAGCCTCACTAATACATGATAGTAGCATTATTTTACATTTTTTCAACATGTCAATTATCTTTATGTATCTCATTTCCTTCCTTTCATGTCCCTGAATTCAAATATGGTTGAGCACTTTGCATATATTTACTAGCTGTGTGTGTTTCATCTTTTGTAGAATATCTCTTCAATCCTCTGTAGCAAATGTCTTTTCTTATTCTGTGGCTTTGTTTCTCCATCTCTTTATGAAATTTTTGATGAACAGAAGCTTCTAATTTTATTATAGTTGAATTTACCAATCTTTTCCTTAAGAGCACTTTTTGTGTCTTAAGGAGTACTTCTATAAATATTTGTATGCCTTGCTGGTTGAAATAACAGAATAGTAAAACTCATACCGAGTGAAATTTATATATATATATAAATACATATATATTTACACACATATTTAACCTTTATCAAGACCACCTCATAGAATCTATTTCAAAGATGTTCTGAAAAAAGTAGCAAATTCCATATACATAAAGCTATTTTCAAGGTATTGTTCATAATAGCATATGACTGAATATAAGACCAATGTTTATGAGTACTTGAATAAACTATTGTACACAATGGAAAAAAAAGTAACCATTATTCAAGTATAAATGTAACCTCTGTCAAAATATTGTACTCCAAAGCAACAAGCTTACAAGCAGCAGTACACAGAAAGACCTTAAAAGAAATGATATGAAATTAGAAAACAACAACAACAACAACAACCTGCTTTAAATTATAGACTGGTTACCTGCAGTGGTTTCATTCATCAGTCTTAAACAATTTAAGCCTGCAACTTGGGCTGCAGCCATCACGGATCTTCTCTCAGCATCAGTGAAAAAGCTAGGAATCTGATATTTAAAAGATAATAAATAAGGTATATTAGTTTGGCAGTATTAGGGTTTGAACTCAAGGCCTTGTGCTTATGAGGCAGGTACTCTACCTCTGAGCTATACACCTCCAGAGGGCACCCCCCATTCCCGCTTTTTTTTTGCCAGTCTTGGGGATTGAACTCAGTGCCTGGGCACTCTCCCTAAGCTTCTTTTGCTCAAGGCTAGTGCTCTACCAATTGAGCCATAGTGCCACTTTGCGCTTTTTCTGTGTATGTGGTACTGAGGAATTGAACCTAGAGCTTCATGCATGCTAGGTCACCACTCTACCACTAAGCCACATTCCCAGCCCATGTTTTTTTGTTTTTTAAAGATAGTTTCACGGCTGGGAGTATGGCCTAGTGGCAAGAGTGCTTGCCTCCTACACATGAAGCTCCCCAGCACCACATATATGGAAAATGGCCAGAGGGGGCGCTGTGGCTCAAGTGGCTGAGTGCTAGCCTTGAGCAAGAAGAGGCCAGGGACAGTGCTCAGGCCCTGAGTCCAAGGCCCAAGACTGGCCAAAAAAAAAAAAAAGATAGTTTCACTTCCTGACTGGGAATATGACTGGCCTACTTTTCTCTTATTTTTCACTCTATCTCATCATTGCTAGAATGATAGGCACAAGTCCTCATACCTAGCTTTTTCTGTTGAGATAGAATCTCATCAACGTTATGCCTGGGTTGGCCTAGAACCACAATCATTCCAATCTCAACCTCTCATGTACACAGGATGACAGGCACATCCCATTCAACTCAGCTAGTGGTTGAAAAGGGGCTGTGAGTATATGCCTGGTTTGTTCTTGAAACCTGATCCTCTTGATTTCAGCCTTCTCAGTACTTTGCATTATAAATGAGTCATTTGTACTCAGCTGATGTAAAAGATTTTACTTAAATATCAATTAAAAAATGTAAAATAATGGCACTAAAAGTTGCAGCAAAATGTTTTTCTTGTTTTTTGTCTGATTAGTCATAAGGTTTGAACTCAGGGCCTGGGCACTATCCCTGAGCTCTTTTCCTCAAGGATAGTGCTCTGCCACGCTGATCCACAGAGGCACTTCCAGTTTTCTGGTGGTTAATTGGAGGTAAGAATTTCACTGACTTTCCTGCCCCAGCTGGATTTGAACCATGATCCTCAGATCTCAGCTTCCTCAGTCTCCAGGATTACAGGGTGAGCCACCAGCAGCCAACTAGATGTTTTTTTTAACTACATAAACAATAAATACTAAGGGGGCTGGGAATATGGCCTACTGATAGAGTGCCTGCCTCGTATACACGAAGCCCTAGGTTCCATTCTTCAGTACAACATGTATAGAAAAAAGCTAGAAGTGGTGCTGTGACTAAAGAGGTACAGTGCAAGCCTTGAGAAAAAAAAAAAAGAAGCCAGGGACTGTGCTCAGGCCTTGAATTCAAGCCTCAGGACTGGCAAAAATAAATAAATAAGTAAATAAATACTAGGGCTTTTTTATTTTACAATTTCTTTATCATAAAGATTTGACCCAAAGTATGAGCACTAAAGCAATTGATAATATAGTAAGATAACATGACAAGATAAACTGCTAATCTTGGGCTGGGAATATTGCCTAGTGGCAAGAGTGCTTGCCTCACACACATGAAGCCCTGGGTTCGATTCCCCAGCACCACATATATAGAAAATGGCCAGAAGTGGCACTGTGGCTCACGTGGCAGAGTGCTAGCCTTGAGCAAAAAGAAGCCAGGGACAGTGCTCAGGCTCTGGGTCCAAGCCCCAGAACTGCCCAAAATTAAAAAAAAAAAACTTTTGCTAATCTAATCACTTCCTGTGTAGTCTGGTTGGTATGGTTTGGCTACTGTTTGTCCCCAAAGGTTCATGTATTTGGAACTTCTCAGTGTAGATGTTGCAGAGTGGAAGGTCCATAGATCCCTGGATTGTGTCCCTAATCTCTAGGGGTTCCTGGTTGACAATATGATTCTTTCTTACCCTCACACACTCCTGCCATCCTACTACTAGATCCCCACCAAATACCAAACCAATGGGGGCTGCCAATTGAACTTTCAGCTTCTGAAATTGTGAGTTAAACAACCTATATAAAATTAGCTTGTCCTATGTATTTTGGCCAAGTAATAAAAACCAGACTAGTACAGCAGACTAGTGAAAAAAAAGAGAGAGAGAGAAATTTCTGGGCACTAGTGGCTCATGCCTGTAATCCTAGCTACTCAGGAGGCTGAGATCTGAGGATCATAGGAGGAAGTTCATGAGATTCTTATTTCCAAGTAACTACCAAAGAAGATACTAGTAGAGTTGTGGCTCAAGTGGTAGAGCACTAACCTTCAAGAAAACAGCTCAGGGACAGTGCCCAGAAATTGAGTTCAAGGCTCAGAATTAGCACAAAACCAAAAGAAAATAAAAAACCATTATGTGTATTTCCACTAAAAAATTCAATAAACCCAGGCTTCAATCTTTTATTTCCCATATTTCTGTCAAACTGAAAGTACTTTATCTCATCTCCTAAATTTCTAAAAGGCTCATTTAAAATATCTTGATGTATAAAGTAACTTCAGGCCCTGGCAACTTTAAGTATGTCTCCAAATTGCAGAATAATTGAAGAATTATAAAAGAGGATTGAAAATGAACAATCTGGGGCTGGGAATATGGCCTAGTGGCAAGAGAGCTGGCCTCCTATACATGAAGCCCTGGGTTCGATTCTCCAGCACCACATATCTAGAAAATGGCCAGAAGTGGCGCTGTGGCTCAAGTGGCAGAGTGCTAGCCTTGAGCAAAAAGAAGCCAGGGACAGTGCTCAGACCCTGAGTCCAAGCCCCAGGACTGGCCAAAAAAAAAAAAAAAAAAGAAAAGAAAATGAACAATCTCCATGATTCAACTTTTTAATCTGCAAAAGTGAATTTAATAATATCCTATACCTCACAGGGTGATTCTGGGGATTAAATATATTAATATAGTCAAAAATAGTATTAGGTCAATAGTTAATACTAATATTTACTAGTAATGAAAAATAGTGAACTGTAATTTTTCTCCCATTAAAAATTCTAAATACTAGTGAAAATATTTATTTACTGAAGAATTTATATGTGATTCAAATTTTTGATGATATGCAGCTCAAACTTATAGAGGCAAATTTAATCATAGAGCCGGCACTGGGGGCTCATGTCTATAATACTAGATACTCAGGAGGCTGATCTGAGGATCGACGTTCAAAGCCAGCCCAGGATAGGAAAGTCAAGTAGTAGAGCATTGGCCTTGAGCTGAAGAGCTCAAGGACAGCACCCAGGCCCAGAGTTCAAGCCCCACGACCAACATTAACAACATATATATTAATAGTAGAAACATATTCACATTAAAGTTAAAACATGAAAGTTAAAATTAATTCAATGGCGTTTCCAGATAAAGTTGTGTAAATAATGTATTCAACCTCCAATTTCCAAATGAAAACTTTCAACCTATACCATAAAATGTTAAGGTTCTTAGAGGTGGAAAGGTAAGAAGATTAACAACTGATATTGCAGAAAGTTCAATATTAAACTTCTATCAAATAATTTTGTTTCTTTTTTTTTTTTTTGTGCTAATCCTGGGTCGTGGACTCAGGGTCTAGGCACTGTTCCTAAGCTTTTGTGCTCAAGGTTAGGGTTTTAACAGTTCGAACTACAGTTCCACTTTCAGCTTTTGCGGGGGGTTAAACTAGAGGTAAGAGTAAGACTCTTATGGACTTTACTGCCAGGCATGCCTTTGAACTGTGATCTCAGCCTCCTAAGTAGCTAGGATTATAGGTGTGAGCCACTGGTACCTGGCTAAAGTGATTTATTTGAAAAGGAGAAGTCAAGGGCTGGGAATATGGCCTAGTGGCAAGAGCGCTTGCCTCCTACACATGAAGCTCTCGGTTCGATTCCCCAGCACCACATATATGGAAAATGGCCAGAAGGGGCGCTGTGGCTCAGGTGGCAGAGTGCTAGCCTTGAGTGGGAAGAAGCCAGGGACAGTGCTCAGGCCCTGAGTCCAAGGCCCAGGACTGGCCAAAAAAAAAAAAAAAAAAAAAAAGAAAAAAGAGAAAAGGAGAAGTTAAAATGAACTTAGGATATTTGCTAGATAAGGGACCAAAGTATACAGAGAAGAAAAATCTTTCTATATAATATTAATACACTAAGAATAGAACTTACTGAAGTAATAAAACTTACTGAAATTACACAGTCAGCCACTGGTTTCTTCAAAGCATTTTCTGAAGTCTCTTTAAGCTTAGCCAACAGCATTCCAGTAACTTGCTCAATTGCAAAAGGTCTCTCTTCTTCTAAGTACCGCACCTATAACAAAAAGTTGTGATATTAAGTCATTTTTTTATCCAATAAATATTTAGTAAGCATCTACACTATACATGAGATATTTGTTAGTGAAAAAGACAAAATAAAGGGAGTTTTATTGAAGAAATATTGTCATTTCATAATCATAACCTCATTGCAAATAGTGAGAGAAACTCTCATTTGCAAGGTTCCAGTCTCTTACCAAGCAAATTATCTTTTTTTTTTTTTTTTTTTTGGCCAGTCGTGGGCCTTGGACTCAGGGCCTGAGCACTGTCCCTGGCTTCTTCCCGCTCAAGGCTAGCACTCTGCCCCTTGAGCCACAGCGCCGCTTCTGGCCGTTTTCTGTATATGTGGTGCTGGGGAATCGAACCTAGGGCCTCGTGTATCCGAGGCAGGCACTCTTGCCACTAGGCTATATCCCCAGCCCCGTCTTACCAAGCAAATTATCTTTAAGTGTCTTTAATTTCTTACAACCCTATCCCCCCAAAAATAAAATTTTAACATTGATTTTGCAAGTGTAATATAACGTATAAACAATGTGAAGGAGAAAAAGATCAAATAGAACTTCTTTTGAGAACACTGAAAGCTTTAGTTTAGATAAAAGGAAGTAAAAACATCAGAAAAGTTTCCTTATTAAAAAAAGCAATTTGGTATGTATTTGTATAGAGTTTCTAGGGGGCAAATACAGAACATACATGAAATTTTTTAATTACCTTAGATGAAATGATTGTTAACTTTTAGGTGTAGCTTTTAATAATCAGACTGAATTTTGGTACATAAAATCAAATAGGTGAGGAACTCATACTCTATTCAAGTAATTCAATGTTTATGAGATGTAAGATATCACTTTTCTACCAATAACATGACCTTATTTTCATTCCAGAGGTATCTCAAGGGTAGAAGGATAAATTTCATTTGTTCAGCTTCTCTGAATATTGCCAGACTCCCAGAAAAGCAGGTAGGAAGGAGGAGCTAATTAAATTAATGTCTATTTGATGTTACTGCCTTCTTTTCCTGCTAAGTCAGTGACCTCCTTCTGTCATTAACCCTCTTAAAGATGGGAAGTGGGGGGTGGGGACACCTGAATACCCTGTGATCGCTGTTTTAAAACCTTATTTAAAAAAAAATAAAGTGGGCTGGGGATATAGCCTAGTGGCAAGAGTGCCTGCCTCGGATACACGAGGCCCTAGGTTCGATTCCCCAGCACCACATGTACAGAAAACGGCCAGAAGCGGCGCTGTGGCTCAAGTGGCAGAGTGCTAGCCTTGAGCGGGAAGAAGCCAGGGACAGTGCTCAGGCCCTGAGTCCAAGGCCCAGGACTGGCAAAAAAAAATAAAAATAAATAAAAAATAAAGTGATTACCATACAAAAAAATGTTTATGAGAATCACAAATTTTTAAAGCAATATAAACCATAGAATTCATTTAACATAACTTTATTAAATAAAGCAACTATAAATTTAAGTTTTATTTTATCTGTGGATTTCCAGATTAATTTTATTCCATAAAACTAACTTTGAAGGAGTTCTGGAAGCAAGCCTGCGTAATGGATTTATGTGTATATATATATGGATAGATAGATAGTAGGTAGGTAGGTAGATAGATAGATAGGGTATTTATTTTGAGTCAGACCTAAAATTGGTTTCCATTTGTTTCCAAATCAAGTAATTTTAAAATCAAATGCTAGTCAAATTATTGCCTTTACAACAAGAAACTAGCAGGGAGCCGGTATAATCCTACATACTCAGGAGGCTGAGATCTAAGGATTGTGGTTCAAAGCAGCCCAAGCAAAAAAGTCCCTGTGAGGCTCTTAACTCCAATTCACCATTCAAAACCTGGAAGCGGAGCCCAGGATATGGCCTAGTGGTAGAGTACTTGCCCTGCATATATGAAACCCTTGGTTCGATTCCTCAGCATCACATATATAGGAAAAAAAGCCAGAAGTAGTGCTGTGGCTCAAGTGGTAGAGTGCCAGCCTTGAACAAAAAGAGCTCAGGGACAATAGACAGGTCCTGAATTCAAGCCCCACAACCAAAACAAAAAAAATAAATAAATAAACCAAGGAAGTAGAGAAATAAAGCACACATCATGGTCTTAATGTGACCATTAGAGACACAATAGAGTACATTCCTTTTTGATTCCTATTTTAAAAGTTAGATGAAAAAGTTTTTAAAAATGGAGAAAATGTAGGAGGAAAAAGAGGAAGACAGCTAGGCATGGTGGCCCATGTCTCTTATCCCATCTACTCAAAAGGCAGAACTCCAGAGGACTGGGATTGGACTCTTTTTTTGCCCGGGGGTCAAAACCTCATTTCAACCATCAAAATGGGTATAATGGGCCAGGAATGTAGCTTAGTGGCAGAGTGCTTGCCTAGCATGCATGAAGCCCTGGGTTTGATTCCTCAGCACCATATAAACAGAAAAAGCTGGAAGTGGTGCTATGGCTCAAGGGGTAGAGTGCTAGCCTTGAGCAAAAGGAAGCCAGGGAGAGTGCTCAGGCCCTGAGTTCGAAGCCAGGGAGAGTGCTCAGGCCCTGAGTTCAAGCCCTAGGACTGGCAAAAACAAAAAACAAAACAAAAAAATGGGTGTAGTTATAGTATTGCCTGCTGGTTAATGTCAGCTACAGAGGAGGAATAAATATGATCCTTGAACAAGGAAGCACTGGGAAAAACACATGAGACCTTATGTGAAGGGAAAAAAAAAAAAGGTTAGAGGTATAGCCTAAATAGCAGAGTGCCTGTAGGCAAGCTCAACGCCTTGAATTTCAACCCCAGTGTAAAAAAAAGACTTGGAAAGACACAGTACTGACGTTTTCAAATCCTTGGCTACTCACAGCAGTTATATTGTTGGCGTCTATTTTTCTAAGCCACATACATAGGCTTCTACCTCTATCTCCTAAAAGCTTTTACTTCTTCAGCGTTCTCCATATAATAATACTTTCATCCTTGACAATCAAAGTGCTATTTAGATGTAAAAATCATTATCTAAATTAGATTTTTTTTCATGCACTAAAAATGATGGTAAAGGGCTGGGGATATAGCCTAGTGGCAAGAGTGCCTGCCTCGGATACACGAGGCCCTAGGTTCGATTCCCCAGCACCACATATACAGAAAACGGCCAGAAGCGGCGCTGTGGCTCAAGTGGCAGAGTGCTAGCCTTGAGCGGGAAGAAGCCAGGGACAGTGCTCAGGCCCTGAGTCCAAGGCCCAGGACTGGCCAAAAAAAAAAAAAAAAAATGATGGTAAAATTGCCTCTTGGGTGTGTTTGTACTACATCTCAAGGAACAAATGTTAGGGAACTGTAATTTACAAATAAAACTTTTTTGTTTTTAAGTTTCATCTTTAATGTGACATGTAGTTGTTAGGGAAATAAACTTTACCTTAACTCCTGCACTTCCATTAGGCATCTTCTGCAGTTCATACGGAAGCCTTATTCTTTCAGTTTGCACAATGGGATCATCAAATGCTCGCCCATGTAGTTTTTTAAAGCCATGTATTGTATTTCTTACATTTGTGACTATCTGTTGGTAGTAAAACACTTGCAATGGGTAAAACATTTGCATAATCAATTACATAATGAATGCAAAATAAAATACTATCCTAATACTTATTTCCACCAAATTCCTTTATCCTATATATCCAAGTTCAAAATTAGTCATTTTCTGGTTTCCAACCAAAGGCATACTTATACAAGGAGAATGCAGGCACCTTAAATACTGTCTCAAATTCTTTTCTAAGAATTTCTCTCTCCAAAAGAGAATAAAGGCTTAAAACTTTTCAAATACTATAATTTTACAAGTCATCTTTGTTTTTGTTTCACAGTTTATTTTTTTGCCAGTCCTGGGGCTTGAACTCAAGAGACTGGGCGCTGCTCCTGGCTTCTCTTTGCTCAAGGCTTAACAATCTACCACTTGAGTCACAGAGCCATTTCTGACTTTTTTTGTTTATTTGGTGCTGAGGAATGGAACCCAGGGCTTCATGCATGCTAGGCAAGCACTCTACCACTAAGTCACATTCCCATCCCTCATTTTTGTTTTTACTAAATATATTTACTCTAGTGAATGAGTAATTTTGATTTCGTACTTTCATGTCTTTTTATTTAAAACTATCTTTTAAAATATTATCCAGTTTTAGCCAGGTGCCAGTGGCTCATGCAGCTTCTCAGGAAGCTGAGATACAAGGACTGAAGCTCATGGCCAGCCTGGGCAAAAAAAGTCCATGAGATGCTTATCTCCAATTAATCACCAAAAAGTTGGAATTGGAGCTGTGGCTCAAACCCTGAGTGAAAAAGCTAAGCAAGAGTGTGAGTCCCTGAGTTCAAGTCCCAGTACTGGCACCAAAAAATAATTATATATATATATATATGTTTGTGTGTGTATAAATACTATCTGCATAATATATATGATCCAGTTTTTATTTCCTTCTGAATATCTACTTTTTAGTGATATTGTATATTGATCTCATTGCTGAGAATTACTCTTAAACTAGTAAATTAAAATCCCTTCCATGTAGTATAGTTTTAAAAATGACTTGTATTTGACAGAGTAATATTTTGTCCAATTAAATGCAATTTTAACTACAGGCTACTACCGAGATCCAGTATATTAGTGACCTATAAATATTAATCTTCAATTATAAGATGAAAACTATAGAAAAGCTTGATTAATTTTATACTTAGAAGGAACTATTTTATAGGCTGCTTTCTTTAAAAACTTTGATAATCTGTGGTACTTAGAAGGTAAGTCAAAGAGACAAATTTGAGGGGATATTTTAGCACGAATTCAAGACTTGTGTCCAATATAAAGGTAGAAGATAAAAATATGTAAGAGAAAATTCATAAGCAAAAATTTCTGGATAGTTATTTCTGTAAAGGAAGAAACAAAAGCCCCATTAAAGAATATTATCTTAAGAGGAAAACTAGACTTAGCTTATATAAAATATAAGAAATAATGTGGGGCTGGGAATGTGGCTTAGTGGTAGAGTGCTTGCCTAGCATGTATGAAGCCCTGGGTTCGATTCCTCAGCACCACATAAACAGAAAAGGCCAGAAGTGGCACTGTGGCTCAAGTGGTAGAGTGCTAGCCTTCAGCAAAAGGAAGCCAGGGAAAGTGCTCAGGCCCTGAGTCCAAGCCCCAGGATTGGCCCAAAAAAGAAAAAAAAAAAGAAAGAAAAGAAAAAGAGAAATTATGTTAGGAGCTTTTAATTCAAGGAAGTGAAAAAGTACAAAACAATCAACCTACAGTGCAAAAATATTAAGTTAGCATTTGATTCATAACTATTTCAGAAGCCTAGAAATATACTTAGATTTTATGTATAGTAGTAGTAGTGTGTCAGTTACCCTGGATATTTATTCCTCAATTTTTTCCATTTTCTTTTACAAAGACATTGCTTACTAATTTCTAAAATATATCTCTAAAAAAGAATATTCTTCACACAATCTGACCATATAGGAACCCTTATCACCCTAGAGATGACCAGCTCAGACCATTGAAAGTATATTCCTTTCCTATAATTTTCACTAAAAGAAAATAAAAGGAAATAAATGACCATAAAAATAAAATTCAAGGAATATTTTACAACCTCATAGTATCTCTAATAAAATATAAAGACACTAAATCTCTAGTAAAACAAAAAGCTATTTGCAATCTCCATTATATAATGTCATAACTTAGTTACACAATTTTTAATTCTTTTTTTTTTTTTTTTTTTTTTTGGCCAGTCCTGGGCCTTGGACTCAGGGCCTGAGCACTGTCCCTGGCTTCTTCCCGCTCAAGGCTAGCACTCTGCCACTTGAGCCACAGCGCCGCTTCTGGCCGTTTTCTGTATATGTGGTGCTGGGGAATCGAACCTAGGGCCTCGTGTATCCGAGGCAGGCACTCTTGCCACTAGGCTATATCCCCAGCCTCACAATTTTTAATTCTTAAGGGCAAATATCCACATAACAATTTACCTGGCTCTTAGCTGCATTTCCAATGGCTCGAGTTCTTGATCCCAAAGATATACAGGCCCTAAATAAGAAATTAAAAACAAAATTAAACGGTATCATTATGCTGTACTCCTGTTACTCTTTATAGAAAAATAAATTTGAAAGGATTATGATAAAATAACTAGAAATAATTAAAAAAATATTTTTAAAATAATGTAAATTTAAAAATTGTGTATTTTGCAAGTAGCATTGTTGCTCAAGTGGTAGAATGCTAGCCTTGAGTACAAACAGGCTCAGGGACAGTGCCCAGGTTCTGACTTCAAGCCGTACAATGGACCAAAAAAAAAAAAAAAAAGCATGTATGTGTGTATGTGTATATATATATATGCATATATATTCACAGACATATAAACACATATATATGTATGTATTTTGAAACTTTTCTAAGTAACAGAATGGTAGTCAGAATCCTTTCTGATCTCTGACATGTGACACAGCCAAAGGGTCCTTGCTAGATACCATCATGGTGGTTTTTGAATCCTCCAGCCATCAGTATCACTGTGTGTGTGTGTGTGTGTGTGTGTGTGTGTGTGTGTGTGTTTAGTCTGTACTGTTCTTTTGCCCAGGTCAGCCAAGGTCTATGATCCTCCTAACTCCACTTTCAGAGTAGCTGGGACTATGTGCACCATCCCTGGCTGTTTGCTCCTTTGTCAGTTTCCACTAAGAATCCACAAACCTCTCAATTTTATCGCATAGGTTCTAAAAAATAACCCTATTTTTACTTTCCACTTTCCCTTGTCAGTTATAAGATCACAGGATTTTTGGTTTTTCTGCTATCACAGAGATGATGCTAAGATACAAAGCTTAGTCAGTGCCAGTGGCTCATGCCAGAAATCCTAGCTCTTGGGGGGCTAGACCATGGTTTAAAATCAGCTGGGGAAGAAATGGTCAAGAGACTCCATCTCTACAATAACTAGAAGAAAAAGAAAAGGCAGGGTGGAGGTGTGGTTCAAGTAGTAGAATGTCAGCTGAACAAGCAAGCAGAGCGCAGGACCCTCAGTTCAGACCTCAACACTCCCAAACAATGTCAACAAAAGAGTGTTGATTAATAATAATGAGATGACAATTAAAGGTTTAAATCAAGGGGTCACTGGAACCTTGACACTTCTGACATTTGGGCTGGTCATTTCTTTGTTAGAAGAGTGGGGATGTATATACTGTAGCAGTTTAGGAGTATCCTTTGCTTTTGTTCATTAGAAGCCATTAACAGATACCATACAGACTTTTATATAGATAGATCTAAATAGCCTACAAGCTGCTCACATGCTGGGCATGCTGGTGTATGCCTTCAGTCTCAGAATTTTGGGTGTTGAGTGGGATTATGAGCTTAAGGCCAACCTGAGCTACACAGGGAGTTTGAGGTTAACCTGGGCTATATACACAGTGAGACCCTGTCTCAAAACAAACACCTGATTAGGTACAGTAGTATCATTATTTAACTAGTAGATTGTTAAATTAGATAATATCATTAGAAAACTGGCCATAACTTAAAATTTATTCAGTACAAACACAAATATATTGATATATAATGATGTTAACTAACATCCTTTTTAATTATGACTTCCTGGAACTCATTGTACCAGGCTTTCTTTTTAAGTCTTACTAGACAGCCATTAATTTCAACTATAATGATTATCAACTACAAGGACTATCAACGGTATATTAGATACTTAGAATTCAAGATATACCACTAGTATATCTTGAGAATATGGGCTGGGAATATGGTCTAGTGGTAGAGTGCTTGTCTCATATATATGAAGCCCTGGGTTTTATTCCTCAGCACCACAAATACAGAAAAATCCAGAAGTGGCGCTGTGGCTCAAAACAACAACTGGCAAAACAACAACATACCACTTGTATTTGCCATTCCTTGGCTTCTTGTAACTTTCCAGAAATTCTTACCCATAAGAAAAAGGTAATGAGTAGATTCATGATGTGGTTTGTTGCATTTGTATTAAAAGACTTTTTCAAAAATAATCTTAGCTTTGGCTACACTCAAGTTCTATTGACTGCCCTTCCCATTACCTCAACAAATCTGTTCTAAAAGAAAAAGGCCAGCATGTTCACTAAATTTTTGTAAATTTTTGTTTGTCAAAGACAAATAGGACATACTTGAAGTGGCAGAATACTTATCTAGCAAATGTGAGGACCTGAATTTAAATTCCAGTACCACAGAAAAGACAAAATAATAATTTATCTATGTACAATTTTGAGATGTGTAATATCTATGTACCTATAGATATGATGTGTATTTAAGATGAGTACTTATTTATGTTTGAGATGTGTACTAGTAAGACTGGATAAATGGGACTACATCCAACTGAAGAGTTTCTGAATAAGAAAGGACATAGCTGGCAAGATAAACAGAAAGCTCACAAAATGGGAGAAGATATTTACTAGCTGTGCATCAGATAAGGGCGTCACATCTAAAATAAACTTAGAGCTCAAAAAAATTGACTTCCCACCAAAACAAATCCTCAAGAAAACAACAAACCAAATAATACATGGGATAAAGAAAGACTTCCCAGAAGAAAGAATGGCCAATAGACACAAAAAGAAATGTTCAAGGTCTCTGGCCAGAAAAGAAATGCAAACCTAAATAATATTAAGGTTCTACCTCATCCCAGTTAGAATAGCCATTATCAAGAAAAGTAGCCTATACTCTGAACTCAGGCAACAACAAATGCTGGAGGGGGTGCGCGGAAAGAGGAACTCTTCTCCATTGTTGGTGGGAGTGCAAATTAGTATAACCACTTTGGAGAACAGTACGGAGGTTTCTCAAAAAGCTCAATATAGACCTACCCTATGACCCAGTCATACCACTCCTAGGCATCTATCCTGAACAGCAGGTCCCAAGAAATTAAAAAGACATTTGTACTTCCATGTTTATCGCTGCACAATTCACAATAGCCAAAATATGGAAACAACACAGATGCCCCTCCACAGATGAATGGATCCAAAAAATATGGTACGTATACACAATGGAATACTACATGGCGATTAGAAACGGTGAAATATTGGTATTCGCAGGGAAATGGTCAGAACTCGAACAAATAATGTTGAGCGAGACAAGCCTAGAACACAGAAAACAAAGGGGCATGATCTCCCTGATATATGACTATTAAGATGGGGTGACGGAGAGACAGTAGAGACCAGGTCTGTGAAACCAAAAACTGCTTGTCAAATGGTATTTCCCACAGGATTGAGTCAGCGACCCAACATTATGTAACTAAAACCAAACAACTACTCAACATATAAAGGTCAAAAACTGACCTCTCAGTGGAATACAATAGCTCAAAAGCTATGTATGTACGTTCATATAAGACTACTGTCAACATATTGTCGACAGAGTGCTAGCCATGAGCAAAAATAAGTCAGGGACAGTGCTCAGGCCCTGAGTCCAAGGCCCAGGACTGACAAAAAGAAAGGAAAGGGAAAGATATTAAACAAGATAAGCCAGACCCAAAGAAATATGGTTTGCATGGTTTCTCTCACTTGTAATAATTAGAATGCATCTACAAATATACAAGTAAACCCAATGGATAGTAAAAGACAAAATATTCTTAGGAGAGGATCACAAGGACTGAATAGTTATGTGCATGTGATCATATAAATTGAGGCTTATTGAAATGAACTCCAAGAAATGGAAACAAAAGGTGTTTTTCATTGTTGTTGTTTTTGGTTAGTCATGCATGAAGCTTGAACTCTAGGCCTGGGTGCTCTAGGCCTTGAGCTCTTCAGTTCAAGGCTAACGCTCTACTACTTGAGCCACAGTGCGGACTTTTGGTTTACTGGTGGTTAATTGGAGATAAGAGTCTCAATGACTTCCCTGCCCCAGCTGGGCTGGCTTTGAACCTCGATCCTCAGATCTTAGCCTCCTGAGTAGCTAGGATTACAGGCGTGATCCACTGGCACCCAGCCAAGAGGCTTTTTATTTTACTTTTTGTAGGTATTTGTTTTCCTTCTTTTGTCACTGTTTTTTATTTCTGCACCTTTAGTCTTGTATATGTTTATCTGATTTGAGGAAGGTAAGGAGAAGCACAGAAATGGTTGGGAAAAGGGTAAACTAATTCAGCAGTGATACTCACTAGATACTATGTTGAAAATGAACTATACAACTTGTAGGGGAGGATGGTCAGGAGGGAAAAATCTGGTAGAAAATGAGGAAGAAGGGACACTGTTCAAAATGAAAGTACTCAATATCTGATTGATTTAACTGTAATCCCTCTGTACATTACTTTACAATGAAAAAATAAAGTAAAATAGAAAAGCAAACTGCAAAATGTGTGATGTAATTCTTTGTTAGGCACTCCATTTTGTATATGTAATCACATACTTTAACTAGAAGTTTACATTCTAAACTTTAGGAGGTAGTTTGGAAGGGACAAAGGGGGACTTGTAGTTAAATCTTAAAAATATTTTAAATCGGGCTGGGGATATGGCCTAACTGGCAAGAGTGCTTGCCTCATATACATGAGGCCTTGGGTTCAATTCCCCAGCACCACATATACAGAAAATGGCCAGAAGTGGCACTGTGGCTTAAGTGGCAGAGTGCTAGCCTTGTGCAAAAAGAAGCCAGGAACAGTGCTCAGGCCCTGAGTCCAAGCCCCAGGATTGGCCAAAAAAAAAAAAAAAAAAATTAAATCTATAGCAACATAAAACCATAGTAAAATATACAAACAAAAACAATTCATAGCCAGGCACTAGTAGCTCATGTCCATAATCCTGGATACTCAGGAGACTGAGATTTGAGGATCACAGTTCAAAGTCAGCCAGAGCAGCAAAGTCTGTAAGACTCTTGTCTCCAAATTAGCCACCAGAAAAGGAGAAGCAGCATTGAGGCTCAAAGTGGTAGAGTGCTAGTCTTGAGCAAAAAGAGCTCAGAGACAGTACCTAGCTCCCCACCACCAAGTTCAAGCCTCTCTACTGACCTCCAAAAGAAAAAAAATTGTATAGTAAAAAGACTATCTGAAAGATGCAGAAGTCCTACTACGTACCAATTGCTATTGCAAGAGCAAAATATTTTGCTGGTTATGTTGGAGTCTGGTAAACTTTTTTGCCTCATCTGGCTTTGGCACCTTGTTGTAGATATGTATGCACATACCATCCTTTACTTTTTTTTTGCATAAAGCTAGTACTCTATTCTGTTCAGCTGGGCACTGGTGGCTCATTCCTGTAATTCGTAGCTACTCAGGAGGCTGACATCTAAAGATTGTGATTCAAAAGCCTGCCTGACCAGGCAAGTCCAAGGAGATTCTCATCTCCAATTAACCATAGGAAAGAACAACCACAACAACAAAAATGGAAGTACAACTGTGGCTCAAAGTGGTAGAGCAGGGGCTGCGGATATGGCCTAGTGGCAAGAGTGCTTGCCTCTTATAGCTGAAAGACCTGGGATCGATTCCCCAGCACCATGTATACAGAAAACGGCCATAAGTGGCGCTGTGGCTCAAGTAGTAGAGTGCTAGCCTTGAGCAAAAAGAAGCCAGGGACAGTGCTCAGGCCCAGAGTCCAAGGCCCAGGACTGGCAAAAACAAACAAACAAAGTGGTAGAGCACTAGCCTTGAGCAAAAGAGCTCAGTGACAGCACCCAGGCAGTGAGATCAAGCCCCATGACCAACAACAAAAACAACAAATGTGTTCAACTTATGCAAGATAACAATTCTTTCCTCTCCAACTTATGCAGGAGATGAAAGCCTACTCTAAGCACTCTGTTATAAAATGGATTTTGAATGTACCCCCAAAACATGCATTGAAGGCTTGGTTGCAGGGGAGCATTAATGATAGGTAATGGAACCTTTGAAAGTGGGCCTAATGGAAGTTAGGTGACTGGAAAACATTTACTTTTTTTTTCTTTTAAAAAAATTTTATTTTCAAAGTGATGTGCAGAGGGGTTATAGTTACATTCATAAAGTAGTGAGTACCATTCTTCTCAAACTTGTTACCCACTCTCTCATTTATTACTTTTTTTTTTGGCCAGTCCTGGGGCTTGGACTCAGGGCCTGAGCACTGTCCCTGGCTTCTCTTTGCTCAAGGCTAGCACTCTGCCACTTGAGCCACAGCGCCACTTCTGGCCATTTTCTGTATATGTGGTGCTGGGGAATTGAACCCAGGGCCTCATGAATATGAGGCAGGCACTCTAGCCACTAGGCCATATCCCCAGCCCAAGACATTACTTTTGAAGAGATATTAAGACCCCTTTCCCTCCCTATTTCTTTTCTACCATGAAGTGTTAAGTGGCTCCCTGTGGCGCCACTATTAAGTTTCACCCTCTTTGAGCCTCAAAAGTGATAGGCCATAATTCAGCTATGTATTGAAAACCTTCAAAGCTGGGCCAAAATAAAAATTTCTTCCTTAAAAGTTGATAATCTCAGGTATTTTGTTATAGCAATGGAATGCTGACTAAAATATATTCCAACTAAAACTAAAGAATTAACTGGTTGAATTACCCTTATCAATCAAAACCTTTTTCATTGAATTTTCCTTGTTAGCTTATACACTGGATCCTCTTATGTTAAAGAATAAAGCAAATGTCAAAAATATGGATGCTAAAAAAACCAATCAGTAAAAACTCCCCTTCATTTCACAGTGTATATATTTATATGCTTATATATTTAAATGCTTCTGTCATATTACCTTGATGTCAGGGTCTGGAGTATGGAATACATTTTATTCCATATTCCATACTCAAAAAAATAAGCCAGATGTGGAGCTGTGGCTCAAGTGGTAGAATGCTAACTAGCCTTGAGGAAAAACAAACAAACAAACAAACAAAAAGCTCAGGGATAGTATCCAGGCCGAGTTCAAGCTCCAGGATACACACACACACACACACACACACACACACACACACACACACACACACACAATATACTTGTCATAAATGACTCAGACAAAAAAGATGTTTTATTCAATCTAAAAGAGAACATAGCATTTCCAACTTAGAAACTTTCCCGTTTGGATTAGACTCCTTAAATTTAAGTACTACTTTGGCCTTCTTACATATAAATCATAAATACCGCATTAAATCTCAATGACATGGGATATCCAACAGCAAGAGTTTTCTAAAAGACTGATAGTCTAATTTTATTATTATCATTATTATTTGCAAATCCTGGGGCTTGCACTCAAGGCCTGAGCACTGTCCTTGGCTTCTTTCTGCTCAAGGCTAGCACTCTACCTCTGGAGCCACAGCACCACTTCTGTTTTTTTCTGCATATGTGGTGCTGAGGAATCGAACCCAGGGCTTCGCCGCTAAGCCACATTCCCAGCCTCTAGTCTAATTTTAAAAGACACTCTGTGAGTCTAGCTTTTAAAGTCTCATGAACAGCCAGGAGTCAGTGGCCGGTAGTGATAGTTACTCAAGGCTGAGACCTGAGGATCACAATTCAAAGCTAGTACAGGCAGCATAGACCTTGAGACTCTTAACTCCAATTAACTACCAGAAAAGCTGGAAGTGGTGCTGTGGCTCAAGTGGTAAAGCATTAGCCTTGAACACAAAAGCTCAGGAACAGCGCACAGGCCCTGAGTTCAAGGTCCAGGACAGGCAAACAAACAAATACACACACACATATACACACAAATTAAATTAGACTCATTAAGCCACTCCAGAGGAGGAAATTCATTATCTTTCTTCTGGTTCTGGTTTCTGATGCTCAAGAAATAAAACTTTAAAATACTAGAGAATGTTCATGCAATCTTTAATGGCCCTTTTTGTTTGTAGGTTGAATCAATCAAGTCAAGGAATATGATGAGTAACCTGTAGTTTGCTGAGAGTGGAATTTCTTGGTTCATTTCTAGAACAAAGCTTTATCTGTTGTAGCTTTAAAAATATTTTGTAGAAAAGAATGTACAAATCATTAATCACAATTATTACTTTAGGCTCTTATTGTGTATAAACACCAGAAAAAGTAAAGCTGAGAAACAAGAGTTCAAACAGTACTATGAGGATTACTGGATTAATGCTAGTCTTTGAGTATGTAAACATACAAAGTTCAAATAGAAAAAAATATAGTAGGTAAACACAGAAAAAAGAACTACAAAATCTATTTGCAAAGCAATAAAAGTAGAGTCTGCATCAAGTTCCAGTTCTGCTATTTTTACACTACTCATAGAACTGTAAAGGATGTAAAGACGAACACTGGTCTGGGTTAAGGTTTATTCTAATTTTAAATATACTGTTTTTGTTTATTCACAAAGGTCAAATTATTTCTCCACGAAAACGAACACAAACAAAAATTTCCTCATAAAATGGCAGGTAGCAAAAGCCCACCTCTGGCTAAACCATGATAGTCTCTGACACAAACTTCCCAGAGTAACTCCAGATCGTGTGGAAACATGTTGCCATGACAAACGCTGCCGCTTAGGAGGGTTCCTAACAGAAACACCCCACGTGCGTGTTTGAACAGGCCAGCCGCCGGGCCCTCCCACCATTCACTGTCGAGAACCCTTCGGGTAGCGGGATCGAATCCCACCACTTTCTCTCAGCGAAGTCCATTACCACTACAGGAGGCCAGCGACCGGCCGGTCGGCTCATCTCAAGTTCTCAGACACCTCGCCAGTTTGGCGGAGGCGCCTCCCGCAGCTCCTGGGGCGGTGGTCCAAGATGGGGAGGGGGGCAGGAGGAACGCCTCGGACGCGGGGCCGGCCCCCGCCGAGCCCGCCGCCTCTCCAGGACCGCGGCAGGACCGGCGCGCGGCGAGGACCCAGGCCTCGGGCGCGCGCCCGCCCGCCGCCCGCCCGGCGCGGCCCGTCCCCGAGGGCGCGGGAGCCCGCCCTCGCGCCCGCACTTACGGAGTGCACCTGTCGCTGTACTCGTTGGCGATGGTCTCGATGCCGCCGCTCCGCGCCACGGCGATGTAGCAGTTGAGGAAGCCGAGGTCGATGCCTACCACAGACATCCCGCCGCCCAAGCGCCTTGGCGCTGGACCCGCGTCGTCTCCTCGGCCGGCGACGCGGGCACTGCGACTCCTAGGAGAAGCACAGGAGAGGGGACGCGCGTGGCGACTCCGAAATCTGGGGCCGGGCGCCGCGCAACTGCGGAGGTCGAGGCCGCGCACCCAGCGCCGCGGCCGCGTCCCGCCGCCCCCGCCTCGCCACTGCGGTTCGGCCGCCTCCAACCGGCGGTTACGGGATCTGCGCCTGCGCGCTCGGCCGCGGGGGCGCGCGAGCCGGCGCTCGGCCCGCGACTGCCGGGGCCGCGACCTCGGCCGCAGCCGTCTGCGCTCGGGCAACGGCTGCGGGAGGCGTCTCAGGCGCGAGGAAAACCCGGACCGCGGACGCCGCGTGGCTCGTCAGGGGACCCGGAGGGGAAGGCAAGGCGGCGCCGACCGCGAGCGCCGGAGGCGAGCGCCGAGCCGGCGGGACTGGGAGGCCCGCGGCCCGGCGTGCCGCTGGCGAGCGTGACCGAGGCCGGCGTCTGGGTCGCTGGGCAACCAGAGCCGCGCCCGGCACGACGTCCGAGTGCGGCGGGAGCCCGCCCCGAGTTTTCGCGCTAGCCGCCCGGCGCCGCGAGGCCGGCCGGAATCCGTGTACCCACCCGCTGGCCTTGCCGCCCCTACGGGCCCCCGTGCGGCGCGCCGCGCTTCGCGGGTGGCGCGTCCTCCCTGGCGGCGAGCCGGGCTCTGTGAGGTGGCGCCCTGGGTGCCCGGCGCCCGGCTCTGTGAGGTGGCGCCCTGGGTGCCCGGCTCTGTGAGGTGGCGCCCTGGGTGCCCGGCGCCCGGCTCTGTGAGGTGGCGCCCTGGGTGCCCGGCGCCCGGCTCTGTGAGGTGGCGCCCTGGGTGCCCGGCGCCCGGCTCTGTGAGGTGGCGCCCTGGGTGCCCGGCGCCCGGCTCTGTGAGGTGGCGCCCTGGGCGCCCGGTTCTGTGGCGTGGCCTCCTGTTGTGCCTGGTGCCCGCTGTGCCTGGCCGGGGTGGGGTGAGGCAGGGCGCCCCGGGCGACCCCTGGACTGCACACGTTAGTGGGTTCAGCGAGTCGGGTCGAATGTAACCAGAGCTTCGAACCTCTGCCCAGCTCTTCGCTCTTGGAGCGCACTGGAAGCCCTCGTCGTCTCCCCGAAAGCTCCAACCCTCTCCTCGGACGCCCTGTACACCGGCTTCACCTGAAATCGGCCTGCATCTGGCCTCAGGAAAGGAAGGAGCCCGGTGTAGGCTCTCTTCCTTCTTCCTTTGACAGGCAGCCCCAGTGTCTGCACTTTTAAACAAGTGGCATTTTTACCTACCAAGTTTGGCTGTCCTGTTCCTTTTTGTTAACGTCTCCGGTCATTCCGTGTTCCTTGATGTCTAATTCTCTCTTGGTTCCTTCTGTGTCCACTTTCTTGTGTGGTTTCTGTTCCATAGCGGTTGACTGCTTAAAAATGGGCATGTTAGTGCCAGATTTTGTAGTAATCCTGTGCATAGGTTTCCTCTTTAAAGAAGTTAGACTTTTCACCATGAACAATACTATAGCAGCAGCAGCAAGTGTGGTTATAATGCCTACTAGGGTTGTTACGATGAATGACAAATCCATTTTCAAGGGCAATACCGAGGACCCTGGAATTCACAGTGTTGCTTCAGCTCTGGTCTCTCTAACTTAACCATGCCTCTGAGTAATGCAGATGTCCTGTGCCCTAGTAGACTCAGGTCTCTCTACTCCACCAGACTTGGCCTCCCAGCAGGCAGTGCGAAAGCAGCGCAGGGATTCGTTGTTGCTGTTTCTAACAGAACTCTGGGGCCGCATAGCTTCCACGACTCAGTTGCCTCATCCAGTCATCATCCTGAAGGGTAATGAGCTACCGCTGTCTAGATTGGTTCCCGAATATCCTGCAACTACTAGGATCATTCAAGTCTCTGATTCCATTTCCTATGTCTGTGAGACCTGAGGTGGAAGAATGATTTTTCCCATGAAGTAAAATACCAAAGTAAAACAGTTGATGGTAGGAACAAGAAGTTACCACATTCCCTACAAATAACAGGAGGGTGTGAGAATACTTCGTAGTAAAAATGTAACAAGCAGGTTGGGGAGCTGGTGGCTCACATCTGTAATCCTAACTACTGAGGAAGCTGAGATCTGACAATCGCGGTTCAAAGCCAGCTCCACAGAAAAGTCCGTGAGGCTCTTATTCCCCATTAACCAACAGAAAAATGAAGTGGGGCTGTGGCTCAAAGTGGTAGAGTACTACTCGCCTTGAACAAGGGAGCTCAGGGACCCTGTTCAGGCCCTGAGTTCAAGCCCCACAAACGACCAAAAAAAAAAAGTAACAGGCTTTTTGTAGTGATATGGACTTGAGGTGTAGATTTGACTTGTGATTTCGCATTTGCATCTATACTCACAAGTGAGGGTGGGTGTCTCATTTTCCTACCTTAACTGCCCTTTTGATACCAAATTACACTAGTAGTATGGAAGTTTCTTGTCTTTGATGACGTTTTGATAAGCATATAAACCATCTTGGACTGGACTTATGAGTAGATTTGTGATCACTGGTCAAATTTAGTATTATAGTTTTATGATTGGTGCTATTGGATAGTGGTTATATTATTAAAAATTTAAGCTTTATGTAAATCTTCAGCGAAGTTGATTATGAGTTAAAAATCACTTATGGAGGATGGAAACCGGCAAAAATAAAATACATAACTACACATCTTTTTCTTTTCTTTCTTTTTTTTTTTTTTGGCCAGTCCTGGGCCTTGGACTCGGCCTGAGCACTGTCCCTGGCTTCTTCCCGCTCAAGGCTAGCACTCTGCCACTTGAGCCACAGCGCCGCTTCTGGCCGTTTTCTGTATATGTGGTGCTGGGGAATCGAACCTAGGGCCTCGTGTATCCGAGGCAGGCACTCTTGCCACTAGGCTATATCCCCAGCCCCCCTACACATCTTTTTCATTCTTAATATTATGTATTGTGTTTCTTCTTTTGGTACTATGACTACTATCTTTTTGGTTCATCTGCTTTTATCCCCTTCTGTATTTTAACTGATTCTTCAGTTCATTTTCAGTCTTTCTTGTTTCCTAATTCATACATTTTTTTTTTTGCCAGTCCTGGGCCTTGGACTCAGGGCCTGAGCACTGTCCCTGGCTTCTTCTCGCTCAAGGCTAGCACTCTGCCGCTTGAGCCACAGCACCGCTTCTGGCGGTTTTCTGTATATGTGGTGTTGGGGAATCGAACCTAGGGCCTCGTGTATCCGAGGCAGGCACTCTTGCCACTAGGCCATATCCCCAGCCCTAATTCATACATTTTGATGCCATAAATTGCTTGTTGGTTATTTTTGAAACAGATATGCAAGGTGGCAAAGGACTAGTGGAACATCTGAAGAAATATTTGTTTTTTTCCTAACACATTAGATACCAAGCAGTTATTTCATCCTAGCGGACTCATTAGGTTCTTGTGTATTTTGTCTTTCATTGGAGGGAGAAAAAACTGCACCATCCCTTATTTCAGATGTAAGATATGTCAGGTGAATATCTCCCACAAATACCTTAAGCTCATCATTAATGGGGTAAAAAATCCACAAATTTTTAGTAATGAGAGCACAGAAACAGCTTCTGGGTACTAATCCCATGTTGCAAGTATTTTTTGCAAATTACCCTTAGTGTGTTTGCAGGTGCTACAAGTATAAGGAAGTGCTGGTTTGGGCACTGTATGTTAAGTGTGTAGCATTATACACCTAAAGACACTAAGTATTTATTAGTAGTATTTACCACATATATATTAAAACTGTACAAAAGCAGTTCTGATAAAAGCTGCATACACAGCTGGCACCAGTAACTAAATCCTAGCTGTTCAAGAGGCTGGGATCTGAGGATCACTGAAGCCAGCACCAGCAGGAAAGTCAGTGACATTCTTCTCTCCAAGCAACCACCAAAACAACAACAGCAACGAAAAACAAAACCAGAGTGGAGCACATGTGGCTCAAGTGGTAGAGTGCTAGCCTTGAGCAGAAAAAAAACACAAAACTGCATTGGAAAACCCATTAGTTTAAAATTACTTTTTTAGGTCACAACCTTCCATTTTGAAATGCTTTGTAAATGATTTAAAAATAAAAGAATTAGGGCTGGGAATATGGCCTAGTGGCAAGAGTGCTTGCCTCATATACACGAGGCCCTGGGTTCAATTCCCCAGCACCACATACACAGAAAACGGCCAGAAGTGGCACTGTGGCTCAAGTGGCAGAGTGCTAGCCTTGAGCAAAAAGAAGCCAGGGACAGTGCTCAGGCCCTGAGTCCAAGCCCCAGGACTGGCCAAAAAATAATAATAATAATAATAATAAAAGAATTAGACACAAGATAATATATTTCACTTATTTTCTGCTAAAGATGTACTATCTCAAGACGTCTAAATATGTCAAACTATTGTTTCAAATGCCCCAAATCATCAAGTAAGCCTTGATACTGAATTGTCAAAAAAAGCAGTTGGGGCAAACTCTTAAGATTATATTCTGAGAATTTAAAAGAAACATCTCCTCATTCCTCTTCCTTAACAATACACATTGAGGGACAAGTCAACAAATGTCTAAACTGGCAAAACATATGTTGAGAAGGAACTTCTTGAAATGATGTATCCAATCAAATCAAATATCAACTTCCAAAGAGTAACCAAAGAAATCTAATAATTAAAAAAACAACACAGGGCTGGGAATATGGCTTAGTGGTAGAGTGCTTGCCTAGCATGCATGAAGCCCTGGGTTCGATTCCTCAGCACCACATAAACAGAAAAAGCCAGAAGTGGCGCTGCGGCTCAAGAGGTAGAGTGTTAGCCTTGAGCAAAAAAGGAAGCCAGGGACAGTGCTTAGGCCCTGAGTTCAAGCTCCAGGACTGGCAAAAAAATAAAATAAATAAACAGATCTTTGCATTCCTTTCCAAACACAGAAAGTACACACATCATGTTTTAAAATATGACATGCAAAAGCATTGTTTTGCCACTCTATTCACAAATGTACCTGTATCAAACACAATTACATTACTGCTTTGAGAGGATCTTGAGTTTGTTAAAACTAGAAAATCTTGTATAGGTGTTCTTATTCATTTTAGGCTTTTTCTGTGTTCCCAAACTGCTATCAAATCCCCCCACTGTATAAATATTTCCTTCAGTTGCTATCCAGGGTTTCTCCTTAGTGAAGTCGTATTTCTCATAATCTTCATTGCTAGTTGGGTGATACATCACCACACAAAGGATGGCATGAGAACCACCAAAGCCACCTCTATAGTTTTGATAAGAACTGCCACTCCAGCCCTTTGCCTAGCCACATCCAAGGCTGCAATTACAGTCCAGGTATTCTTTTCCAGACTGTAATATTCTATTCTGTTATAAAGACTGTATTCCCTAGTATGTAGAAATGAGCATCAATCTCAGAAACTTCAGACTGGTGTTTACAAATGTTAATTCCAGCATGTCCATGACTTTGTTATAGAATAAAATCCATCAGTCTTTTCCCAGTCCTTTTTGGCTATATGAATTATGACTGCCAACAATATTTATATTTTAACTGAGAATATACACTACTGCATTACCATGACTAGTTTTCCACTCAAACAGGAGTGTAGTGGATCACCTATCCCTCCATAGCTTAGATCCTGAATGGCCATTCAATCTACCTGCTACATAGAGCTAACCTATGAGTATCATCATTCGAAACTGGGGTACTAGTGTTCTCAAGGGAGCAAGAAGGGACCAATGATCTATATGTGGATAATAGTATTCAACTGTTCAGACATTCCTCTCTATTATAACCAACTATAGCCATGAAATTTGCTACGTTTGCTGACCCCAGACCAGATCATGTTTACTACATAGGAAGCATAGACTTTTGTATTAACTTGTGTGGTTTCATCTCAAATTTTAAATTAATTAGTTTTTGAGTACCTGTTGGTGAATTCTATGTGGAGTTTTGTGCATGAAGGGAAGTTGCACAGAATATCTCATCCACATAGCCAAGAATAAGTATAATTTGAAGGACTTAAAAATATTATTTAGCACTCTGCCACTTGAGCCACAGTGCCACTTCAGGCCATTTTCTGTGTATGTGGTGCTGGGGAATTGAACCCAGGGCTTCATGTATACGAGGCAAGCACTCTTGCCATTAGGCCATATTCCCAGCCCCTGATGATAACTCTTGATCTTTAAGAAACAGTTGTTATACCATATGATTTCTAAAAGATGGGAAAACAGATACATTAAATGAACAAGAACTTAAAAAAGAGACTATTGTTTCTTAGATTCAGCATTATATAATTTAATTTTATCATACATGTAAGAAAAGAATTTTAAATTAACAGAAGCAACTTATACTAACTACATAAAAGTAAAATCTCACTGAGTTGAGTTTGAGAGCAAGTGGAAGGGACATTCACATTTATCTGATTTTTAATATGTAAATCCTTGAAAAGCTTATGCTTTGTTATAGAACTAGCACTGTAAGAAATACTGACAGTAATAATACACTATCAAAATACACTATCATATAGCTGTGATCTGTATGCCTAAATGCATGTATTTTTTTCAAACTCCTGATGAACTACTTCCAATATCAATATTAAGAAATTCTTTAAATTTGTCATATAACACCAACACCAAAGCACCCCCTGTACCACGAAGGATGTTGGAGAAGGCACCACGAAAAAATGCAGCAATTCCCTCATGCTGGTATATTTTCATAAAGCAGTCTAAGGTTCCTTTATATTGCCGTTCAGACTCACCGCTCTGTATAAAGAAAAACAAATACTTTTTATTATCTTGATATCTTTTAAGATTTCTTTCTGGCAGCACTAAGGATAGATAAAAGTATCACTATGTTTGTTGAGTTAGTGGACATACCTTACCTAGTGGTTAGATAATATTCATAGCTTTCAGACATTTGAAAACTGACTAAATGGTAAAGGATAACTTCCCACAGACTGAGTCATCCTTTTGTTACATCACAGTTAAGTGAAAATTTAAGAGCAAAAATGAATAGAAAAATAACACTTTGCTATTAAAAAAAACTTCTCAGAAAATTCTGAAAACTGGGCTAGAGGCATGGCTCAAATGGTAGAGTACCTGCTTCGAAAGCACAAAGGATTCCAAATCAAGTACTATAAAAACAAAGAAAACAATAGAATTCCTTAACTATATCTGTAAGATCAAGCTAGAATAGTAACTTATAAGGAACTTAATTAGTATTGAAAACAATGGCCAAAATAAACATTTTTTGAAAAAATATAAACCTGAAAAACAATCAAATAACCACTAGAATAAACAAGTAAGTATATCAAAAGTCAAAAGATGGGCTGGGAATGTGGCTCAGCGGTAGAGTGCTTGCCTAACATGCATAAAGCCCTGGGTTCGATTCCTCAGCACCACATAAACAGAAAAGGCCAGAAGTGGTGCTGTGGCTCAAGTGGCAGTGTGCTAGCCTTGAGCAAAAAGAAGCCAGGGACAGTGCTCAGACCCTGAGTTCAAGGCCCAGGACTGGCAAAAAAAAGGGGGGGTGGGAGGGAAGGAGGGAGGAAGGGAGGAAGGAAAAGTCAAAAGATTCCAAGTGCTGGTGAAATCCTAGCGACTCAGAAGGCTGACATCTGAGGATCACAGTTCAAGGCCAACCTGAGCAGGTTCTAAGATTCTAAGCTCCAATTAACCACCAGAAAACTATAAGTGGGGCTGTGGCTCAAAGTGGTAGAGTGCTAGCCTAGAATAAAAGAGCTCAGGAACAGCACCCTGGCTTCAAGCCCCATGCCCCCACCTCCCCCATATAAAATTGAAACCCAGCAAGGCTGGTGGCTCACACCTATAATCTTAGCTACTCAGGAGGCCAAGATCAGAGGATCATGATTCAAAGTCTGAGCAGGAAAGTTAGAGAGACTCCATCTCCAATTATCCAGCAAAATACCTGACTGGAGGTATGGCTCAAGTGGTAGAGGGCCAGCCATGAGCATGAAGCCAAGCCACAAGTGAGGCACTGAGATCAAGTCCCAGAACAGGAAAAGTTGTAAACCACAAACAGAGAAGAACTGCTATGACATGATAAAAGAATGATTACAACTCCCCCACCCCAAAGTTAATTTAAAATATTTAAGGTATCCCCTATAAAATCAGGAACAAAAAGGTAATCAGTTACTACTTCTTTGCTTTAAAACTAAAGTAGAGGTCTCAATGAGTGTAGAAAAACAGGAAAATACAAAAGGCTTAAAAATTGATGAGAAAATTATAATTTGCCAAATAGACATCTATGTATGTAAATAATCCTCAAAGTACGTATATATATGAGTACTTCTAATAGGAACAACAATGTTGTAGAATATAAAATACAAAAATTTTGAAAGAGTCCTGTTTGTTTTTTTGATCGGTCATGGGGCTTGAACTCTGGCCTTGGGCACTGTCTCTGAGCTCCTCAGCTCAAGGCTAGCACTCTACCACTTGAGCCACAGTGCTGCTTGCTTCTGGTTCTCTGAGTGCTTTTATTGGTGATAAGAGTCTCACGGACTTTTCTGCCTTGGCTGGCTTTGAACCATGATCCTCAAATCTTAGCTTCCTGAGTAGGTAAGATTACAGGCGTGAGCCACCAGCACCCAGCTGAAACAGTCCTGTTATTGAATGAACATGTCTCCAAATTTACAGGTTGAAAACTAAGTCCTAGTACCTCAGAGTGGGACTGTATTTTAACAGTCTTTAAGGGTAATTAATGTTTAATAAGATCACTAGAATGAACCCTACTGTGTCTATCTTTATAAGGCCCATGAAAAGAAATTGGAAGAAAATCACCATCTATAAACTAAGAAGAGGCCCTCTGAAGAAACTAATACCTTGGTCTTAGATCTCAAGTCTTCAGAACTGTGAGAAAATAAATGTTAGTTTATAGTACTTATTATAGCATCCCTAGTACACTAATTTGAACCCCCAATGTTTTTGTGTTGTCATTTGGAGAGTAGTTGTAGACATCACACTCCTTTATCTTTATTTTTTTAAATATGGAACTCTTCATGAATTTGCATGTCACTATTTTGCAAGCGCCATGTTAATCTCTGTATCATTCTAATTTTAGTATATGTGCTGCCAAAGGCAGCACTCCTTTATCTTTAAATACTTCCAAAAACAAGGATATTTTCTTCCATAGTCAAAGTACAGTTGTCAACAATCATGCCATGTAGGATTTTGAATATTCCTACTATAAAGACATTCTAGTAATTTGTGTGTGTGTGTGTGTGTGTGTGTGTGTGTGTGTGTGTGTGTGTGTGTGTGCCAGTACTTTGGTTTTAACTTAAGGGCCAGCAAACTCTCCCTTAGCTTTTTCACTCAAGGCTGGCATGCTAACATTAAAGCTGACATTAAAGCTCCATTTTTGGCTTTTTGTTAGCTAATTGGAAATAAGAGTCTCATAGAGTTTTCTGCATGGGCTGATTTGAACTATGATCCTCAAATCTCAGCCACCTGAGTAGCTAGGATTACAGGCTGGCATCCTGCTTGAAATTATAGTCTTTGGAGTGGTTAATGTGCTATTATTCTGATTGAGTACATTGTATATATACAATGAAACATAAGACTGTAACCTATAAATACATATATCAATTAAAATAATTTTAAAGGTGTAAATGTATTAAACTAGAACTAGTTATAGGCAGATATAAAAGGAACCAAGCTCTGAAAATAATCCATGAGTCAAGTAAGAGGTTAGACTTTTAGTTGGCCTACTTGATTTTTCCAGGATGATTATAAAGCCAGGTACTAGTGGCTCATGCCTAGAATCTTAGCTACTAAGAAGGCTCAGAACTGAATCTATGAGACTTCTTAACTCTCATTAACCATCTAAAAACTGGAATTGGAGAAAAATGAGGGAGGAAGTAACAAGTTTTTTTTTTTTTTGGTTTGTTTGTTTTGTTTTTATTGCCAGTCCTGGGGCGTGGACTCAGGGCCTGAGCACTGTCCCGGGCTTCTTTTTGCTCAAGGCTAGCACTCTACCTCTTGAGCCACAGTGCCACTTCTGGCCATTTTCTGTATATGTGGTGCTGGAGAATTGAACCCAGGGCTTCATGTATATGAGGCGAGCACTTTACCACTAGGCCACATTCCCAGCCCCAGGAAATAACAAGTTTGATGAGAAATGTACTCACTATCTTAAGTATGTAACTATAACCCCTCTGTACATCATCTTGACAATAAAATTAAATTAAATTAAAAAAAAACCTGGAAGTGGAGTTGTGGCTCAAAGTGGTAGAGTTTTTGCTCGGCCCTATGATGACCAATAATAACAACAAAATGTAGAAACAATGATACTAACCTACTCTCATTGGATAGTTTTGAGAATGTACTGAGTTAAAGTAAAAGACGCTTAGCACAATTATGACACATCATAAGTACTACATTTCTATTTTAGTTTTCTGGTCTGATTATTTTCATTTGCCCTTATAAAACATGTGATGACTATAGTGAACGTCTCAAACTACTTTTCCCCACTGCTGTGCTTAGAAGGCTCTCTTATTCTCTAAAGAAAGCTTATTCACTGAGATTTTTCTAGGAGGTGACATTTGACTACCTTAAGTATGTGGGCATCCCTTTTCTATGCATTCCTGGGACTGATACATATTTCTATTAATTGTATGTCTCCAATACTACACTATGAGTTTGGGTACAGGTTCTATCTTGTTAATGTCACCAGAATTTAGCATAGATTAAGTATTCAGATATTTTCGGAGGAATTAACAAGTAGCAATAATAGATAAAATCTTCAAAATTTTGATTTAGGGATTTATATTTAGAACACAAAGTATTATAAACTTTCATCCTTAGAGTTCAGAATTGTTTACATTTATCAAAATAAACTATAACTAATAATTATGCCAATAGCTTGATAATGGACTTATGCTAATTAATTTAATATTTCAGTTTAAGATAGACATACTCATCCAATCTCTACCATCCACCTCTACCCTCCAAGCAATATATGCTTCCAGAATAGAAGGCATTTCTGTTCTGATGCCAGATGAGTACTCAGCTGGCTGATGGCATATTAGGATGGAAATAAATATATGACATATAAAAATGTAATGGCACATATTTATTTAGCTAAGTGAAACAAATGCTCTGTATCTTTGTGAAGCTCTCTCTGAAATTTCAATAAATTACACATGCATATCAAAAATATTAGAACATCCAATTAAGTTTGGAATTAAATATAAAATACCTGCATCATCATACGTCTTCTAACTGTGTCAAAGGGATAAGAGAGTATTCCAGAACATGTAGTCACAATTTGAGCAATGATAAAGGAGACAAGAAATGGGGTTTCCTTTGGTTTTGGTAACAAGCCCTAGGAAGAAAAATGTATCAAGTAACCAAGTTTTTACAATATCTTAACTTCTTAAGTCAAAGTAATTTTTATAAGTGTATAAGAGGTATAATATATGTAAAATGCAATAAACTAGTTGTATTTAATAGTAGCAAAGGCAATAAGAAAGAAGAATGATTCATATGACTAAACTTCAAAGTATATTTAGAAAAAAGAGCATACTTGCTATCAAAATGGCTTTGTTAGTAATGGCACCTAAAATTGGGAATGTAGCAGACAGTAACCAAAAAAAAAATCTTGGGCTGGGGATATAGCCTAGTGGCAAGAGTGCCTGCCTCGGATACACGAGGCCCTAGGTTCGATTCCCCAGCACCACATATACAGAAAAAATGGCCAGAAGCGGCGCTGTGGCTCACGTGGCAGAGTGCTAGCCTTGAGCGGGAAGAAGCCAGGGACAGTGCTCAGGCCCTGAGTCCAAGGCCCAGGACTGGCCAAAAAAAAAAAAAAAATCTTCTTTATGGAGTTGAAAAAAAAATAAAAAGAATGATAACTATTTTCATCAACATATAATATTTGATGATTACCTTTGCAGCTCTAAGCTAGTGGAGAAACATTTGTACATTTCAAAACTACTATTGGAGATAACAGAGAAAAGCTGAAGTGGAGTACACATAAAAATTTCTGTTATTAGGTAAGTATACTGGCGAGGCTTTTTCCTATTAACATATTAGTCTAAAACCTAAAACTGATCTGTCCAGAAAACAATAAAAATGACATTCAACTACATTTATACTGAGGAAGGGCAGATATATATTATTTTAAAATTTTGCTTAAGTTTAATCTTATTTATTAAATGATGCTGATATTAATTTCATTATTTCTCTTTGGGCACATTTTGCTGTAGTAATTTAGAGTACAGGGTTATTGCTTGTTATTTTAAAGCAAATTACTTAACCATTTCTAGGCTACTTATTCTCCAATGGGAATTTTTAAGACATTCCAGAACATAAAGGGTATAAGATTTATAAAAACAAAGTAGTAGTTCAAAAACTAGTAGCCATTATCATAATCTTTCTTTTTTTCAAGGAAGTGCTATTAAATATAAAATAAAGGGGGCTGGGAATATGGCCTAGTTGTAAAGTGCTCGCCTCCTATACATGAAGCCCTGAGTTTGATTCCTCAGCATCACATAGATATAGAAAAAGCCTGAAGTGGTGCTGTGGCTCAAGAGGTAGAGTGCTAGCCTTGAGCAAAAAGAAGCCAGGGACAGTGCTCAGGCCCCGAGTCCATGCTCCAGGAGTGGCAACAAAAACAAATTAAAATCTAAAATGAAAAGGCAAAATGCAAGACAACCCAAAGAATCTAAGTATCCAGTAGATAACCAAGCTGTAGTAGCATTTAATTAATTAAACCTTTCATATTTCCCATAATGATAATAGTAAATTGATTATTTCTATGTAAAATGTATAAACTTTCTATGTAATAAAGTAAAATAAGAACATCTGTTAGATGTCTTTATGTGAAAGATTTTGTAGGATATAAGCCTAATTAGATATTATTGGGGCTGGGGATATGGCCTAGTGGCAAGAGTGCCTGCCTCATATACATAAGGCCCTGGGTTCGATTCCCCAGCACCACATATACAGAAAGCGGCCAGAAGTGGCGCTGTGGCTCAAGTGGCAGAGTGCTAGCCTTGAGCAAAAAGAAGGCAGGGACAGTGCTCAGGCCCTGAATCCAAGCCCCAGGACTGGCCAAAAAAAAAAAAAAAAAGATATTATTTCCACTTGCAACATGGTGTGCATACAGTGAAAACATCACAGAAGCTTGATACTTTACACAGATTTAGTCAGATCCACACTATACTTAAAAATTAATTAGGTTATGGTAAATATGCATGGGCAAATATAATTTCTTATCCTTCATCTTATCATCTAAAAATTTACACGAAAGGATCGTAAAGGCCAGGCATCAGTGGCTCACACCTGTATTCTAGCTACTAAGGAGGCTGAGTTCTGAGGACTGAGGTTCAAAGCCAGATTGGGAAGGAAAGTTCGTGAGATTCTTCTCTCCAATAAGCTACTCATGAAATGCTGGAAATGCCATTGTGGCTCAAGTAGTAGAGCACTAACCTTGAGCACAAAAAGGCTCGGGTACAGTGCCCACACCCTGAGTTCAAGCCCCATGACCAGCAAAAGGAAAAAAAAAGAATCATAGATGCTGAATATATTACTAATTAGGATTATAAAAAGAAATAAATCACTCATATAATATACAGAAGTTAAAGTCCTGAAATTACCTTGACTGTGTCATAAGCTCCAAAGTAAGAGGCTCGGTACACAATAATGCCCTGAACTGAAACACCAAATCCTTGGTATAAGCCAATAATTCCATCTGATTTTGCTATTTTCATAATACAATCACCTAAGCCCTTGAACTGTCTCTCTTCAGGACCTAAAATGAAATAATTTAAAACTATTAGTAACATTATTTATTAAATATACATTTTAATGAAAGTGAATCAAACACTTTAAAGGTTTAAATACTGAAACTGCCAACTTGAAATCTAACATGAAGACACAAACAAGACCCTCCCATTTTTAAAGTAAAATCAAGATTTCTAGTAGAATTTTACAGGAAATAAACTGAAAATTATCATAAAAGCAATCTAATTCAATCAATCTGAATTTCACTAAAATGGGCCAAAATTACTAGGAAAAAACCTGAGAAAAGGAAAAGGTAATCACCTGTACACCTGTCACTTAAGCGTAACCATAGTGTAACAAGAATAAGGTATATGGAGAAATCTCAGAGAAAAAAAATGAAACCAAGTTTTATGCAGCCTTTATGTTCAGTCTTTCATTGTAACAGTATAATCTCTCTCTTTTATAAGGAGACATAAAAAAGTAGCATAGTTTAAGCCCTGTAACACTAAACTTGTTGAGAATAAAATTTTTGGACTGTATCTGGCAGTAATAATGATAGAGCATACTTCTGTAGTGCATAACACAAAGAAGAAAGGATACTTATAAGAATCTCATACCTTTTCCAATGTCAACACCTAAACGGGTTCGGGCAAAATCCAGTGGGTATACTACACATAAGGATGTTGCTCCAGCAGCTCCGCCAGAAGCCAGATTTGCCAAAAACCACCTCCAGAACTGAAACATATTAATTTTTAAAAAGACTTTACTAGATGTAAGAGCTGTGTTTGCTTCAATATCTGTAAGAGAGCCAGTACATAATGGCTAGCACAAATCGCTAATAATATTGACCAAATACAAAATATCACATTTCAAAAAAAATAAAGACTTTACTAAACTCTAGAATTAAAATATCCATAAACTCTTATTTTATAAAATGCAAACAAAATAAAACTAGACTTACAAGGCACTTATTTTATGTGTGTATGCCAATCTTGGTGCTTGGACTCAGATCCTGGGAGCTATCCCTGAGCATTTTTGCTTAAGGCTAGCAGTTGATCACTTGAGTCACAGATCTACTTCTAGTTTTTTGGTGTTTAATTGGAGGTAAGAGTTTCATGGACTTTCCAAGCTATCTTTGAACCCTGATCCTAAGATTTTAACCTCCTGGGAAAGCTAGGATTACATGCATGAGCCACCAGAGTCTAGCCACAAGCTGCTGTTATAAAACAAACTTCTATGATAACACATACCATGTTACCCAAAATATTTTCCTGCATATCCTCAGACTCATGTAATCTATTTTTTGTAATATTGGGAATGAAATACAAGGCCTCACACGTATTAGGTAATTTCTGTAAAACTCAAATATGCCCCTAGCCTTTGTTTCCTGGAAGATACAGTTTGCTTTTTTTAAAAAAAAAATTAAATTACTTTCAATAGTTGTACAAAGGGGTTTCAATTCAACCTGCCAATTTATGCATACGATGCCTTTTGATTAGTGTCACTATTCCATTACTCTCCCCTCCACCTAGCCCAACCCTCCCTCCCATGCCCTCAAGTGAGATGTAGTTTAGATGCTGACACACTAGAATTACAAATAATGTACAAGCCTTGGTGGTGCACACTTATAACCTCAGCTAATTCAGAGGCAAGGGAGGAGGATTGTAATCAGCGGCTGTCCAGGTAAAAGTGAGAAACCATAACTGAAAAACAAACTAAAGCTGTAAGGGCCAGGGGCATGGCTCAAATGGTAGAGCTTGCTTGTCTAGCAACTGTGTTCAGTCCCTAGTACTGGAAAAAAAAGAATGTATATATGTCCTTTACATTATTAGAATATCCTCAATTTGTGTTTTCCTTTTCCAGTGACATTTACATGTTAGTATGTTTTTTTTTTAATGTTAGTATACTTTAATTCCAACTCATGGAATCCTCTTTCACATTTCTTCTAAGGCTAGATTCATGAACTTCAGGTTTCAGCTCTTGGGATGATTTTGTCTTTTTTGTGCCAGTACTGGAGCTTGAACTCTGGCTGGTCACTGTTCCTTAGTTTTTTTTTTGTTTGTTTGTTTTTTTGCTCAAAGTTGCATTATACTACTTGAGCCATAGTTTCATTACTAGCTTTTTGCAGTTAACTAGAGGCAATACTCTAATGGACTTTTTTTTCTCAAGCAGGGCGTCCTCAGATCTCAGCCTCTTTAGTAACTAGGATTACAGGCATGAGCCACGAGTGCCTGTTTTGTGTGTGTGTGTGTGTCCATCATGGAAGGGCAACTTTAACAAATATAGTATTAATGATTGGCTTTTTGTTTTGTTTTGACAGTCCTGGGCCTTGGAGTACTATACCACTTGAGCCCCAGCGCCACTTCCAGCTTTTTCTATATATATGGTGCTGAGGAATTGAACCCAGGGCTTCATGTTTACAAGGTGAGCACTTTACCACTAGGCTGTATTCCCAGCCCCTAATAATCGGCTTTTTTTTTCTTTTAGTGTTTTGAATATGTTGTCCAACTCCTTCTCAGCTTGCAAGGTTTCTATTGAATAGTCCATTCATATGGCTTTTTTTTTTTTTAAATTTGGGAAGTGCTAGGGTTTAAACTCAGGGTTTCATGTTTGCTGGGCACACTTAAGTCATATCCCTACTCCATTCATAGGTTTATAAAGGCTCTTACACATGATGACTTTCTTCTTTCTGGATGCGTTCCAAGATTCTTTGGGTT